>NW_028120808.1:0-726477 GCF_965178545.1 Coloeus monedula | reverse complement strand
AACTGGGCATGATGTTTCTCCCCAGAGCAAGGTGGTTTTCCCTGGATTGTTGGGGTAAGACACTGGCTGTTTGACAGCTCTGTTGTCTCTTTGTCCTGAATGGAAGAGTGAGGAACGGGGGATGCTCCCGACTGTCCCAGGGATGTGGGAACAGCCCAGTTCCAGTGAGGAATGTGACACCCAGCTCGTGGCGTGTGCCCTGAGATGGTCTTTGCTGTTGTTTTGTCCTTAGAGCCTGTTGGAGTGCTGGCCTGGATTTGGGAGGAGCCAAGTAGCCTGGAGCAGTGAGGTTTTTCCTGTCAGAAATCCATGCTGGGGATGTTTTCCCTGGCTGTCCCAAGGGGAAGGAACAGCTCTGGAGTTTTTGCAGCCACAGGCTGGGGATGCATCCCCTGAAAACCAGTTCAGGATCGTTCATCTGACTCTGTCCCTGACCTGTGGCTTCCAGGGAGCCTTCTGGTCTTCTGGGTATTCCCAGGAGAGGATATTCCACCACCTGACTTTTAAGCCAGGAATTCCAAACCCAGTAAGTCGGTCACATTCTATGGGAGCTGCCCCAATGGTGGGATGGCAGAGGGCACACCCCACGCTGCTGTTTGGGACATTCCTGACTGGAACGGGAGCCAGCTGGGCATTTTGGAGCACTGAGGCCACCAGGGCAGCCTTGAGTGGCATTCCCAGGCAATGCTGAGGCATCCCATGCCTGTGGCAACACATGCCTGATGTGGAGCAGAGAGAGGAAGGGAGAAATTCTGAGTTGATGGGAGGAATGGAATTGGGCTTTCCAGAATGGAATTGGTATAGGTGCTGATGGTATCATGGAATCATGGGGTGGCTTGGAAGGGACACAAAGACCCTCTGGGCTCTGTTATCCCATCCCGTGGCAAAGAACACGTCCAAAACTGCCTCCTCACCCCCATGGAATGGCAGTGGGTGTTGGGAGCTCTGGCTGGAGCACCTGGAGACCAGGTAAGAATAGCAGTGGCATTGTTTTGGCTGCTGCTGGATGTGGTTTTCTCTTGTCAAGATGTTCCTCTGATTGATGTTTTCACAGTAGCTTGCTAGGCCTCATTTGAGGATAATTCCAAGAATTTGGAAGTCGTTGGAAAAGAATGAGGAAAAAAGGTGAACCTGATCCATTTCTAGTAATTCTGAACTTCTCTTGCAGCACCGTTCCAGGGGAAAGCTGGTGAAAGGATAAAGATGCAGAGGAACAAGTGTTGTAAACCCCCCTGCTTCCCTGACAAAGCAAACCTTTCTGCAATCCCAGTAAATCTCTTGGAGAAACTGTGAGATCATAAGGTTTCCTAGGAAAGGAAAACTAAGGACAGAGATGAGGAAATAGGCTTCCAATTAACAATGATTTGATGGAGGTAGGAATGATTCCTGTATGTTTGATGCACCCCTTTTTATTCCTGGGATAATTTTAAATGATTTCTTTAAAAAATCATTTCGATTTGGGAATTCAGATTAGAGAGGAAACGATGCAAAATAAATGCAGGGAGAGATCACAGAATCATCCTGGAATGGCAGAATAGTTTGGGTGGGAAGGGACCTTAAGGATCACCTCATTCCATCCCCAGGGTGCTCCAAGCTGCGGCCAGCCTGGCCTTGAACACTTCCAGGGATGGGGCAGCCACGATTTCCCTGGGTTTACGGGCACAAGAGGAAATTTCCAGCAGGAACTGAGGGGTTTCCCTTGCTCTGCCTGGCCCTAGCAGGGCTTTGGGAGGCAGAGGGTGTGGGAACAGGAGCTTTGTCCACTGCCTTGGGGGAGTCTCTGATGTCCCAAAACCCAGCAGAGCAAGTGGTTGTGGTTTAACATCCCGTTCAAAGGAGATGCCAGGCCAGGAACGGGAATGGACTGCAGAGCAGGGATGGTGGCCAGCAGAGGGGTGAGTGTCCAGGGGGTCCCAGCAGTCCATCCCTGCTGCCCAGGTTTGGGATGAGCAGGCTGGTGAGTGTCCCTGTGCTTGCTCTGCAGGATGAGGAAGCCAGGCCTGCTGAGGAGGAAGATGAGGAAGTGTGTGAGGATGGAGACAGCGGCCACCAAAGGCTGGGGAAGGCACAGATCCAGGTAGGAGACGTTGCCTTGCGAGGAGAGGGACTTGTCTGTCCCGTTGGAATTTGGGGCGTGAGGCCAGTGGAACAAAGGCTTTGATTCCATTCTCTTACTCGGGTTTTCACGTGCCTTAAGAGAGCTTTGTGAAAATGTCATTATCCCTGATTGAGTCTCTGAAAAACAGGGATTGAAGCTTTCAGAAGGGGCCCAACCCTGCCTGCATGTATCCAAGTGCAGCCCCCACTCCCTGTTTTTGTGTACAGCTGGGATGAGACCTCAGCTGCTGTTACTTGCCAGCTCACAAGTTGTGTAGCTCAGAGCCTCAGCCATGAAGGGCCAGGCTGTGTTTAAAACAGCCCAAGGTGCCAGAGAGCTGGAGTCATTTCCTAGCAGGTAACTTGACTTGGAAGCTGCATTCTAAAATTTGTCCACATTTAATTGATGTCCCACATGGAGACACCTAAAGAAGCAGAGGTGGGGTGTTCCTAAGAAAAGAGCATCTAAATTCTTTGGTGGTAGAGGGCTTAAAGTCTGAGTGGAGGTGCCTTTAGGACACTTCCATTCCAGTATCTGAATGGAATTTAAATGAGGTAGCCAAATCCTGACAAGCTTGTATGAACTCCAAAGCCTCTGCAAGTGGTTTACAGCCAGGGAAGGAGATAAGAGTCTGGAGTCTCTCCCCAAAACCTGGCTGCTGGTTTCTTTGGCCAGGCATAGGAATAATTGCGTATTCCCTGGGGCTCTCCTTATGGGGAGAGGTTTACTTATGTGCCCTGGGTTTATTCAGTGCATCTTCAAAGTGATGGAAACTGATTGCATTGAAATGCCAGGGGTGCCAAATGTTTTCCCCAGCCAGAGCTCGGAGCCAGCCCAGTGGGAAGGGGTTTAGTGGCCATTTTCCCGCTCCCTCGGGGCAGCAGCACTGGAGCACTCGCAGCCACCCGTGCCCGAGGTGCCGAGTACTGGCAGGAGGCAAAGCCAGGGACTGGGCAGGAGGAGCTTGCAGTGCTCCTGGAATCGCAGAGCTGGAGCTGTGGGTTAGACCTCCCAGGAGCTGCTGCCTCACTCAAACCTTGTTTAAAGCTCAGCATCCCTCCTGCTCCCTTGGAATGATTGTTGCTTCTGTTGTTGCTCTTTCCCGATCCATTATGATTATTATTGTAAATTCCCACTCCATTTCTTCCATAGCCCTTTGCTTCCCAGAGGTGGTGCTTTAGGCAAGCCCCTCCAGCCTGGGAAGGGGCTTTTGGCTCCAGACTCAGTCCCAGTCCCCATGAGCAGCTGGAGCTGTGCTGTCCCCAGCAGGTGCCTTTCCTTCCTTCCCTGCTGCACTTTGGCTTTTTGAGGGCTCTCTAGGGGGCTGAGGGGGAAGTTCTTTGTCATTCCAGGGCAGCATAAGCCCTGATCCCACTAAAAGCAGGAGGAATCATTCCATCCTTGGTTTTGGATACACCTTTGGTGTTTTCTCTCTTTTGCTGACATTGTGTGGTGAAGCAGCAGCTCCCTGGAATAATTTTTAGTTGTAAAACAATGAATTCCCTGCTGGAATCCCAGTCCCAGCCCCCCAGATCAAGGTGCAGTTTAAGGCCTTACACCCTGACCAGGACAAGTTCCTGTCCTTAGACATGGAAAACAGGGGAAAACTCAGACTGGATTGGAGCCAGCATCCAGAATGGGGAGAGTGAGGCAGCGTGCTTGGCCCAGGCTGGGGCTGGTACAGGGGGTGTTCCCTGTAGGATGACACCTGTTTGGAGCAGATCCTTCTCTTCCTTTGTCCAAAGTCCAATGGCAAAGGAGTGAAGAACCCACAAGTGGGGCCTGGAAGGAAAACGATTCTGTTAAAATTAGGCAAAGAATGCACTAAGAAAAAATGGACATCCTTTTTAGGTATGAAAGTAAGTAGGGGAAAAATGTTGAAAAAGAGCTCTTTTATTTGGTGCCACCTCTCATTGTTTTATGGATAAAACCCTCTAGTGAGCAATCAGAACAGGAGTGGGAAAGCCAGGAGCCTTTGACTTCCACAGTGGACTTAATTGCCATGCTTAATTTCAACAATTTCTTCTCTCTCTCAGGACAGGAAGCCCCACTTAACTTGTCCCATCTTTGCCAAAAGCTTTGGTGTTTGAGCAGCCAAACCCAAGGGGCTCTGGCCCCACCAGCCTGTACTGGAGGGCCCCTGGTCCTGCCTGTGGTGTGGGATGAATCCCCAGTTGTCCCCAGAGGGGGCTGCCCTGGTCCCTGCAGTGCCCAGCACCTGAGACACACAGAGAGCCCTGTCCAAAGGGGCTCCTTGTCAGGAATGTGGCAGCAGCCCCAGGAGCAGGCTGGAGGTGAGAACTGGGGCTGTGTTTGAGACTGACCAGCTCAGCTCAGTGTTTACCTGTGGGGGGAGTTTGGCCCCCCACACTGAGTTGAAGCTGGATCAGGGTGACAGATGCTGCATTTTGGGCACCCTGAGAGTTTCTCTCCCCCTTGGAGATTTCCTGCGGGGATGGGGCAGAGCAGGGAGCAGAATTAACCCTGCACCTCCCGTGGGCACTGCTGGCCTTTGTCTCTCTGCTGTGCCATCAGCCTGTGGGAATTTGCTGCTGCCGCTGCCACCCCACCTGGGGGCTGCGTGCTCCTGGCAGCCCTTCCCAGCCCCACACCCGAGCTCCAGCGCTGCCTCCAGGCTGTGTTGGGAGAGTTTGCTGGGAATGTGCCTCATCCCTGGGAGTATCCTTTCCTTCCAGAGTGGCTGGATGGAGCTTCTGGGCTTGTCAGCTTCAGTGTTTGCTTGCAAAAGTCACTGCAGGGAAGAATGACAAGGAGGTTTGTCAGAGTGCTGCTGTCAGACCCCACCTGCCAGTCTGTGCTTTGGCTTGGAGGTTGTTGTGTATTGGCCCTGCAGGGAATGAATGTCCCCTTCCCACCTCAGCCCAGCAGATCCCAAGGGCTCTTCCTGGAGTACTTACTCTTTGCTTCCCTTTGGGATAACTTAATCTGCACCCTTCCAGGAGCAATTCCTTGGCTTCTCCTGGAGAAAACCCCATGGCAGAGGCAGTCTGCAAAGGAGCCCAGAGCTGTGCTTGGAGCAGGGAGTGCTGAGAGCTGCGTGTGCCTCTGCTGCCCCAGGCTGGCAATATCCCCATGGAACAGACTGGGCAAATGGCATTAGAGGGAGCACAATCCCTTCCTGGAAGAGGTTTTCTCCTCTGCAGATCAGGCACGGGGCAGGAAGGGAACTTTGGAGATCAGCTGCTTTCCCCCAGAAAGCATCACTCACACCAGCATGGATGACATGACCTGTGCCCAGCGCTCACCATGCACCTGGCCAGAATCAAGAGCAAAGGTGGGTTTGGGTGTGAGCACTTGAAATAACTTTGAAAGAGAAGCAATCACCTTTTGCTGCTTCTTTCTTTCTTGCAGATGCTGGGATTGCCTCTGGGCACATGGGCTGAGCTCTCCCTGCAGGGAACTGTCAGGCCTTAACAGCTGTGAGGTTGTGTTCTTCTCAGTGGGGAACTGGAAATAATTATTAATTAATTGCAGAAATGTTTTCTGAACCTTTCCCCTTTCCTGGTAGATCTTCTCTCTCTGCCTCTGAATTTACAGCTGTTCCCTGGTGTCATTGGCCCTGCCTGAATTCCTTGCAGCTCCTCACTGGGAAAACCTGGGATGACTTTGAGGGGACAGAGGAGACATTTTCAGCTGAAAACCTGGGGTGACTGAGAGGGGACACAAGAATTGTTTGTGTAGGAAAATGGGAGGTGATGTCAAGCAGAGCAAGGTGGCATTTTTGAGGGAAAAGCTGAGGTGATGTTTAGGGGAAAGAATGCACATTTTGGGGGCAGAAAAGAGTTAATATTGTACAGGAAGGAAAAACTGGGGGGTAAAACTTGATGTAATCTGTAGGGGACAGAATGAATATTTTGGAGCAAAAATGAGGTACTCAGTAGTAGACAAAGAAGGAAAATTTTGGAGGCCAAACTTGACAAAGTCTCAAGAGCAGAGAATGAACACTTGGAGGGAAAAAGGAGGTGATGAATACTGAGCATGTGGGGAAAATTTGGGGGCTAAATCTGAGCTAATCTCTAGGGGAGAGCATGAACACACTGAGGTAACATGAGGGAATCAGTTGTGGGCAGATAGGGAAACTTGTGTAAAAATAATATTAAATAAGCTGTAGAAAGAACATTTTGAGGTAAAAATGAGGTAAGCAGTAGTAGACAGATGGAAAACTTTGGGGGTAAATCTTGATAGAAGCTACATGGTAGAAAGGAAATAAATATTGAAGGAAGAATGAGGGAATCAGTAGTGGACAGGTAGGGGAATTTTGGGGGGTCAAACTTGAAATGATCTAAAGGTTGAGAATGAATCTTTTTTGGTAAAAATGAGGTAATAAGTTGTGGACAGTTAAGGAAAATTTTGGGGGTTAAACTTGAGGTAATCTCTAGGGAGAGTGTGACCACTGACATGAACTGAGGCAATCACTGGGGCTAGGCAAGGAAATTTGGGGTGTAAAACTTGGGAAGATCTGTAGGGCAAAGAATGAACATATTGAGGAAGCGATGAGGTGATCAGTAGTCAAGATGAGGTAGAATGTGGGGGGCAAACCCTGAGGTAATTATGTAGGAACCATAAGTGGTTTTGAGAAAAAATCTGACCTAATTTGTAGGGGACAGAATGAACATTTTGGGGGTAAGACAGACATAACCTGTGTGGTTTGGGTTTTAAAATCTAGTCAGTGCACAGGGGACAAAATAGACATTTTGGTAATAAAATCCGAGTTCATCAGTAGAAGAAAGAACTCATGTTTTGAGGTAAAAAGGAGGTGATCAGAACTGGGCAGGTAGGGAAAACTGAGGGGGTAAAATGTGAGGTCATCTCTAGGAGAGAGCAGGAGCATCCTGAGGTAAACGGAGGGAATTGCTGTGGACAGGTGGGTAAATCTGGCAGGTAAAACTTGAGGGAATCTCCATGGTAGAAAATGAGTATTTGGAGGTAAAAATAAAGTACTCAGTCAGTGGTGGAGATGTACGGAAAATGTTGGAGGTAAAATCTGAGGTGATCTGTAGCAGAGAGAATGCACTTGATGGGGTAAACTGAGGTAATCACTTATGGACAGGTAGGGAAGTTCAGAGGGGTAAAAATTGAAAGCATCTGTAGGGCAAAGAATGAAAAGATTGAGGTGGAAATGAGGAAAGAGGTAGTGGACAGGTGGGGAAAGTTTTGGGGGCAAATCTTGTGGTAATCTCCAGAGCAGAGAAAGAATGCTTCCTTGTAAAAAATGAGGAACTCAGAAGGAGGCAGATGGGGACATTTTGGGGGTAAAATCTCAGGTCATCTCAAGGTGAGGGAAGGACTATTTGGAGGTCAACTCAGCACTCACTGTGTCTTCCTTCCTTGGCATCAGCTGGCAGGGAAGGGAGAAGAGGCCTCAGGCTGGAGAGGGGCAGGAGAAAGGCACTGTGGGCAAAGGCACCTCCCTGGCATCCCCAGGGTACCTGTGGGGAACACAGTGGACACTTTGGGAGCAAAGGGAGGTGATGGCATTGTCCCTTTGGGGGATGCTGGCATTTAGATCATTCCATCCATTTGCCTGCTGACATTTCCCAGCCCAGGGGCTTTGGCTGCCAGGGCAGCACAAAGACTGTTCCCTGGGTGGTGGGCAGATTTGGGGGTTGGCTTTGCTAGTTCAGATGAATTCTACCCAAAGCCCTGAATTCCCTGCTGAATTGCCACTGGCATAGCCTCCCAGCACCTCCTGGAGCATGGATATTCCCATGCAGAGCTGCCTATTTAACACCAGCTGTGTCAAGACCCAGCAGAGCTTCCAGGGAAGCTCAGCAGGGTCAGGGCAGGGACAGCTTCATGTTCCATAGAATTTGCTGTTTGTAACCCTCATCCCCCAGCCCCCCCCCCAATGTCCCTGGGGGCACCTGACAGAGTTCCCTGGAATTCAGCTGCCTGCACCCCCCGAGCTGGGGCTCCAGGTGATATTTGAAAGCAGGAACAGGCGCTGGCTGGACACGCTCCCAGCCCGTGCTGAGGCAGCCCCTGTGCCCACGGGAGGACTTCTCTCCCTGCAGGAGCTGATTTCATTCCAGAGCCTCAGGAGTGGCCTCTGCAAGTTCTTTTCCCTCAGGAAAGGGATGCACATCCCTGCCTTCAGGGCACCTGCAGTGGGAGCCACCTGGGAAAGCTTTCCATCAGTTGTGCAGTTCCAGCTGGCTCCCCAAAAACTCCCAACTCAATCCAAAGAGATTTCTCTGACTCTGACCTTTCATTTGAAGGCATCTCTGAGGGCATTGCTTGGCATTTCATTGCTGTGGGCGAAGCTTGCCTTGGCCTTAACACTGCTGAGGGATGATGGCCTCAGGCTTGAAGGGAAGGCATTTTGGGTGGCTGGGACATAGCTGGCAGGTGTGTGGGAGGTCAGCACTGGGAATTGCTGTCTGAGCCCCTCTGCAAACAGCCCATTCTGACATTCCGCAGTGCCAGCTGTTCCTTGGGGCATTTTTGGGGTGTCAGTGGGGTCTGTCGGGACTGAAGCATCTCTGGGTGCCTGTTCAGAGCAGCCCCTGGCCGAGGGGCTGCGGGCAGCCCTTTATCCATGTCCATCCCAGCGCTGCCCGGGCAGCCCAGTGCCCGTTCCGGGGATGTGTGTTTGGCACACTGCGTGCCACGGGCAGGACACTGCAGGCACAGCTCCTCTCTGCAAATCCAAAGCACAAGAGCTGCTGCTTCCCTTCCTGGGCCTCCTGGCCTTCTCCTTCCCCCCATTCCCTGCCAGCTGGGACACACGGAAGGAGCACCAAGGAACACTCCTGGCAGTGAGCAGGAGTCGCTGAGAGCTCTGTGCAGCTCTGGGCCACAAAAGCTGGCCCTGCCTCAGCAGCCCCTGGGATTTTGGGCTGTGAACACTCACCTGTGGGAAAGGCCCCTCTGCAGGCAGGAGCAGCCCTGACCCTCTCCAGAAGAGCTTTGGCTGTGGAGCAAGTGAACCCTCAGGACTTGCCTTGCTCATTTCTCCCTGGAAAGGGCCATGGAACAAGCACCTTTACAGCTGTTGGGTAAATCCTGGAAAGGGCAGGAAATCAGGGTTATGGGAAGAGTTCAGTGCTGTCACAC
Organism: Coloeus monedula; assembly: GCF_965178545.1. Lineage (NCBI taxonomy): Eukaryota > Metazoa > Chordata > Aves > Passeriformes > Corvidae > Coloeus > Coloeus monedula. The sequence goes on along the minus strand of NW_028120808.1, from coordinate 717,302 downwards.
AACTGCTCACCTGTGTTGTTGCATGATCAGGTGCTGGCCATGGAGCTCTGCCCTATGGCAATTACAGGGGCTGGTGTGGCAAGCAGCATTAGCATAAAAGAAGGAGTTGTATTTGCATAGGAATGATCTTGCTGGCACTTGGCATTCCTATCCCAGGCAGGACATTGCCAGGAGCTGAGATTGGCTTGGCTGGAGCAGGGTGCTGAGAGTGCCCAGGTGTGGGTTCAGTGGCCAGAGAAGCCATTCACATAAGGGTTCGACTTGGTGGTCCTTGTGTACCTATTGCCACTCAGGATCTCCTGTACTCTGGAAACAAAGAAGAAACATTTTTCCCTGGCCTTTTAAAGCCAGAGGTTTTTGCAGTGGAGCGTGCAAGCCGCAGAGAAAGCGGGGGGGAGGAAGGAGAGCATCAGGTCTCAAGCGGCAGTTGTGGGATGAGCGGCTCAAGCAGCAGCGAGCCCCGGCGAGGCCCCGGTCCCGCAGCGGGCGCAGTCAGAGCAGGAGCGGCAGCAGCGGCCTCGGCGCCAGCGGCCGGGCCGGGGGAGCGGCTCGTCCCGCTGCAGCCGCGCTGGTTGGGCGGGGCCGCGGCGGGCGGGAGGCCCCCGGGGGAGCGGCCCGGGGCAGGGGGAGCGGCGGCCTCGGCAGTGCCGGGGCTGGGGGAGCTCCGCGTCCCCGCGGGGGCTGCGGGCGGGGCCGGGCCGGGAGCGCCGGCGCTCCGGTTGCGCCAGGGGGCGCCCCACAGGGCGGGCGGCGCTGAGGGAGCGGCGGCCTCGGGGGGGGCCGGGGCGGGCACGGGCGGTCCCCGCGGCCCGGCCGCTTCCAGGCGCGATCCAGCGCCTGCTGCGGGGAAGCGCCGCCCTCCCGGCGGGCCCGGCACCGGCACGGCCCCGGCTCCCCACGGCCGCAGCGGGAGCGTAGCCGGAGCTCCGGCGGGAGCCCAGCCCCGCGCTGGCCGCAGCCGGAGCGGCAGCGCCGGGCTCGGCGCCAGCGCCAATCCCGGAGCGGCACTTGCCAGCCGCGGCGATCCCGATGCCTAATGCCATCCCCCATCCCACCTCAGTTCTCCGAGCCCGGCAGCCGCACCCCGCCCGCCGAGAGACAAGCGGCTCGGCCCGGGACCCCCAACAGACACCGACAGGACCCAGCCCCGAATCCCAGGGCCCGGGTCCCGTTCCCACCTCAGCGCCTCGGGCTCGGCGCAGCGCCGGGAGTAGCCCCCGGTGCCGGGCTCCGCACAGCGCTCCGAACGACGGTCCCGCCACAGCCCGGGAGGAGCAGGATGAGCATCCACCGCACAAAGCGGAGCGGGTGCGGATCCACCGGCATTTACGGGCGCGGGCGGGGCGGGGCGGGCCTGGCACAGGTGTGAAGGGCGGGGTCCGCACAGGTGCGCGGGGCCCCAGAGCGGCTGCGCGGGGCGGGGCCGAGGGGATTTAAGCCTCGGGAATCGGCGCCGCCGCCATTTGCTCCCTCGGCGCTCCGTGGGAACGGTTGTGGCCGGACCGGGCTCTAGATCTCTGTATTTCCATATTTCTATGTCTCTGTAGTTCTTTTCCTTTATATTTGTGTTAGTTTGTCTTCTTCTAACCCTTCTCCGTTCTCCCCCCTCTGCCTCCCCTCCCCCACCCCCTACACCCCCCCCCTACCCCCCCCCTCTCCCCCCTAGCCCTCCCCTCCCTCCCCCCCCGGCCCGGTCCCCCCCATCCCCCCTCCCTGTCCCCCTACACACCCCAACCCTGCCCTACCCCTCCACCCTCTCTCCCCTTCTCCACCGTTCCTTCGCCCCCATCCCGGGTCCCCCCTGCCCCCTCACCCTGCTCCCCTTCCCCTCCCAGTTCCCCCCACCTGCCCTCAATCCTCCCCCTCCGTCTGCCACCTTTCCTTCCCCCTCCACCTCCCCCTGTTCCTCTTCCCTCGTTTCCCCTCTGCACCTTGACCCCCCACTTGTGCTCCATCCTCGTCTTCCCCCCGCCTTCTTTCCTGTCCCCCCATCCCACCTCTCCCTGCACACCCCGAACCCCCCACCTGCGCTCCTTCTTTGACCCCCTCTGCTCCCTTATTCCCATCCTCTGTCCCGTCTTTCCCCCGCAGCCGCGGGGCGCGGGGCACGGGGCGCCGGAGAATAAAGCCCAGAGGGCCGGAGCCCGGCGCCCCTGCCCTCGCTGGAGCCTCGCACGGGGGACCCGCTCGGCGGGTCCCCCGTGCAGTACAAAAACAGCGCCGGGGCTCCGGCTTTCCACACATCACACTGGGGATCCCCTCCTCAGGAGGGGTTCCCGGGGGGGTGGTGGGTTTTGGGGAGGGTGGTGGGTTGGGGTGGGCCCCCTCCTCCGGAGGGGGTCCCGGGGGGGTGGGTGGGTTTCAGGGAGGGTGGTGGGTTAGGGTGGGCCCCCTCCGGAGGAGGGGGTCGGGGGGAGGGGGGTGGGGCGGAGGGGGGACTTTCCCCCCCTCCAGTCCCCGCCCCCTCTCCCGGACCCCCTCCTCCGGACGGGGCTCACCCCAGCCCCCTCCCCGGGACCCCCTCCTCCGGACCGGGGCCTCGGGGGGGGGGGGGGGGGGGGAAGCAGAGGGGGGTCACGTCACTCTGTGGCATGAACAGACATAGAGACCACAGGCCAAACCAACAGCCCCTCCCACCCGGACCCCCCCACCCCACCCTCCCTCCCTCCGGGGCCCCGGTCCGGAGGAGGGGGTCCCGGGGAGGGGGCTGGGGTGAGCCCCGTCCGGAGGAGGGGGTCCGGGAGAGGGGGCGGGGACTGGAGGGGGGGAAAGTCCCCCCTCCGCCCCACCCCCCTCCCCCCGACCCCCTCCTCCGGAGGGGGCCCACCCTAACCCCCTCCCGGGACCCCCTCCTCCGGAGGGGGCCCACCCCAACCCACCACCCTCCCTGAAACCCACCCACCCCCCCGGGACCCCCTCCTGAGGAGGGGGCCCACCCCAACCCCAACCCACCCCCCTCCCCGAAACCCACCACCCCCCCGGGAACCCCTCCTGAGGAGGGGGCCCACCCCAACCCACCACCCTCCCCAAAACCCACCACCTCCCCCGGGAACTCCTCCTGAGGAGGGGATCCCCAGTGTGATGTGTGGAAAGCCGGAGCCCCGGCGCTGTTTTTGTACTGCACGGGGGACCCGCCGAGCGGGTCCCCCGTGCGAGGCTCCAGCGAGGGCAGGGGCGCCGGGCTCCGGCCCTCTGGGCTTTATTCTCCGGCGCCCCGAGCCCCGCGGCTGCGGGGGAAAGAGGGAACGGGGAGGGATGAGATGGGGTAGGGAGAGGAGTCGGGGTGGGTTGGGGAGAACGAGGGGGGAAGGGAAAGGTCGGGTGAGGGGGAAGGATGATGGTCAGAGGAGGAGGAAGAGAGGGGAGTCGGGTTGGGGAGCGGGGTACGGAGAGGGGAGAAAGGAGGGGTGGGGGAGAAAGGAGGCGGGGGGGGTCGGGGATGCACAGGGGAGCAGGGAGAGAGGGTGGGGGGGCGCTGGGGAGAGGGCAGGCAGGGGGCTGGGAGAGACAGGGAGGGTGTGGGGGAGAGAGAAAGAAACTGGGGGGGGTAGGAAAGAGGTGATAAGCGGGGGAAGAAGGAGGAGGATAAGGGCAGGAGAAACGGGGGGAAGAAAGAGGGGGAGCGGGGGCCTCTCCCGGGCCACGCCGGGGGAGCCCGGCCCGGCCGCAGCCTCCCCGAGCTCTGAGGGAGCAAATGGCGGCAGGGGCGATTTCGGGGGCTTAAATCACCTCGGCCCCGCCCTGCGCAGCCGCCCTGGGACCCCGCGCACCTGTGCGGACCCCGCCCCGCGCACCTGAGCCGGGCCCGGCCCCGCCCCTGAAGCCGCCCCCGGCCCCGCCCGGCCCCGCCCCAGAGCCCCGGCCCCGCCCGGCCCCGGGGCCCGCCCTGCCCGGCACGGGGGCGGCTCCATCGCTCGGGGCCCCGCCCCTCTCTCCCGGGCCGGGCCCGCCCCGCGCACCGGGGCCGCTCCCGGGACCCTCCCCTCCGCTGACAGACACCGCCCCGCTCGCTCCCGCTCCTTGCCACGCTCGGCAGCCACCGAGGCCGCCGCCCTCTCGGCTCAGCCGCCACCGGGCGGCAGCAGCGCCGCCCAGCTCAGCCCGGGGGCAGGCACAGAGCACAGGGAAAAGCCGGCTCCGGGCGCTCTGCAGCTCCTGCAGCCCGAGCGTCTCGGCTCCTGGGGCCAGGCGCTTGCTGCTTTCCTTCCTACAGAAAAACGCCGGCTCGTTATTCTCAAAACCTGCTGATCTCTATTCCCAGCTTCTTATATTCCTGTATGCGACAGAGTAGAGAGAGAGGGCTGGCTCATTTCAAAATGAATTTACATCTAAATCAGTAGCATTTGCCTATAGATGTAAAAATGAAGAACTTAACACGTTTTAGTATTCTGCACACAGCCCTCGCTGGGAGGAATGGTAAAAAGTTAAAAACAAATGAAATTTTAAAAGTAGAAAGTTAGAAACAAAGTTACAACGGCAGAAATTTAGAAACAAACAAAGAGGTAAAATACAAGAAACGAACACGTTTCTAAAGGTAGAAAGTTAAAAACAAACAAAGTTATAAACAAAAAAAAAATTAGAAACAAACAAAATTAGAAAGGTAGAAATTTAGAAACAAAGTCAGAAAGGCAAGTGTTGAGCCTTTGACAGGGTACCCCTCCTTCTCGGACCAGGGTGAAAGAGCAGAGGAGGCTGCTGTTCTGCTAAATTCTTTATTTCACGGTCTCACAGCTGTCTTGAAGGCAGAGTTCGAATGGGGTTACATGATACAGCCAAGCAGCAGCAGCAGGCAAAAACAGCTTCTTCTTTATGCTCCATACACTATATTTTTTCTTATAGAAGTGTGGATTCCATTTGTTCATTGACCAGTAAGATTAACACACGATTCTAGTTTTCCTTAAACCCATCCTGGTCTAAATCTAACAGTCGTAAGCCTCACACAAGTGTCATCTGCCCTTGTTCCATAAGGAATCCCTCTACAGACAGGGAGTTGTCACCGGCCCCGTGCTCATGGGCTGCAGGGGACACCTGCACTGAGGAGGAAATGGAAATGGGAAAGAGGGAACTGCAACCTGATGGGACGCACCTCTGGCACCACATTTCCTCTTGTTCCTGCTGTCCTGGAAAGCCCCAAGTAAATCCAGTGCCTCAGACCTTGCATCCCTGAACACCAGGAGAGCTGGAGTTTTACCCAGATCCCAGTGCCCTGCACGGCTGCGCTGACACGAGCACAGGCCGATCGCTCCGCCCAGCACCATCCCTCATTTTCCTCCCACGGCTCCCCAAGCGTCCCCAAACCACCCCAGCGTGTCTGTGCCGGGGCCAGGGCCTGCCCCGAGCCCGACCAGAGGCTGTCACCCAGCCCTGCACCAGCTCCCACCACTGGGAGAGCTGGGAATGCACTGAGAGCTCGGCTCCCCGGGCTCCCCAGCACCCAAACCGGTCCTCAGACACACAGAAATGCCCAACCTGCCCCTCTGGGCACAGCCAAACACCACAATTCCATCATCCCCAAGCAACTCTGGCACTTGCCTCTTCACCTCCGCCCATTTCCAGTAGCCGGGGCTAGGACCGGGCTGTCAGAAATAGCATTCCCTAGGCAGTTCATCCCAGCGCAGAGGAGAAGAGGAGCCTGTCCCTGACCCACACCATGGGCAGGACAAGGGGGGCCCTAGCTGGCTTTGCCTACTCCAACACCACAGCTCTTGGTCCCAAAGATGGGGCGAGTTCAGTGGTTTTTCCTGTCCTGAAAGAGAGCAGAAAAGGGAAGTTAATCCCACTGTGGAATCCAAGACTCCTGCATTTCCTATTTCTGCTCTGATTGCTCACCGTGGAGTTTTAGCTATGGAAAAAAAATGGAGAATGACACCATAGCAAATAAAAAGTGCCCTTTTCCAGCATTTTTATTCCAGGCATTAAAAGGATGCTCATTTCTCTTCTAGCATTGTTTCCCTCATTTTAGGAGAACCGTTTTCATCCCAGGCCCCACTCGTCAGTTGTTCGATCCTCTGGCACTGGATTTGGACAAAAGAAGGGACGCACCTGGACTGCAGGAAATCACTGAGAGAAACCCTTCCAAAACGTGACAGAGAAAAACAACAGGAGATTCAGGAAGACACATCCCTCATTTGCACGTCTGGAACGCTTTTCTAAAGACTTCTCTGCATCTGGATGCTCTTTGCTCTTGGCTTTCTTCACAGGAATGCATTTGCTGCTAAACACGTCTCAGACCCTTACCTGATCGGGATAAGGTGGGATGGAGATGAAGACTCCCACAGGGAATAGCCAGGGAGATGCAGGGCCTGGGAACATCAAGGACGGAGAAGAGAAGGAACAGGGATTGTTTTTCTTGTTTAGAGCCAGCAGTGCTGTGAGCTTGGAGAACACACGGCACCGCAGGGATCCAGGGCAGGAGCGGGATAACTGCGGGATAAGGGGAATCTGCTCCCACTCCAGGGCTGTGCCAGTGAAGGAGGGGAATTTTTTAGTGCCTTCATTACACACAAAAACCAAACCCAGCACCACCGAGCTGGACTTTCGTGAGCTGCAAAACAAAGCGGCCCCTGGCCTTTGGCGGAACACAACCTCACCGAGTCACGGAGCCAGGGGATGACACTTGGGAATGATCCTTGCTGCTGCCTGCAGGCAAATCGGATGAGGGAGCCACAGGAGCTGCGGGGTTTCCTGCTCTTCCTGCAACGCCATCGGTCCAGACCAGGAGACCTTTCCTGGAACAGATCTTCCCTGTAAAGGGAGCTACACCAAAGCTCAAGCCCTCATTTAGAGACCCTTGGAAAAGGAAAGGTGAGAGGGGATTACCTGGAGCCCCAGGGGACCGAGGCGAAGGCAATGAAGAAGCAGACAGCAAAGTGCTTCCACTGCTTCTCACTCCAGCAAAGGGAACATCCCTGGAATTTCATGGCCAGCGTCGCTCCCAAACCCCACAGGTGAACCCACACGTACTCCAGGACTGATCTCCTTCAAACTTCCAGCAGCACAGACTCACCGGGAGGAACTGCGATCCAAGGACACACATCAGCAACCGTCTTCCCGCTTGCCCCTCTCTCCACATTTTCCCTTTCCAGCGGGATGCAGGTGCCACCCCCCAGAGGCAGGAAAACTGCCTTGCAATCCGCTACAAAACCTGCCTGGAAAGCCCAGGATGCCCGGAGCCAGCAGCCGTTTCTCCTGGAGCTCCTGCTGACAGGCATTTGAAGCCTGCTGTGCCTCACAGCTGCTTTTCTGCCAAGGGCATTCCCATCTTTTCTTTTTTAGCCCAAAGAAAGGTTTGCAAAGCTGAGTTTTGTGAGAAGCGCTTCATATTTGGATCATTCTTAACTTGGAGTTTCCCTTGGCACCAAAATCAGGGGCTCACCTTTTGCTTGGAGCTTGGCTGAAGTCCTCAGCAATGCCAGGGAATGTGGCCATTGGAGGCTTTGGGCAGATTTGGCTCATCTGCCTTTTTAGGCCTTGTTTCTTTCTCTCAGCCTTCCCACTGGATTGTGGCCTCCGAGGAATACGTAAAATCCCATTCCATTCCTATTCTTTCGGACAATTTTTTGTACCGTCCCTGTACAAAACGAGGCCCCCTGTTCGGATGCTTTTCCCCACCGTTCCCCGGCACTTTCATCTGCCGGTGCATTCCCTGCGTTGCTTGGGCTCTTCCCAGCTCTCTGAGCTCCTTCACAAGGCAGGAGATCGATTTGGCCCAGGAACTAAACCCTCCCGAGGAATTGTCTGATGCCATCTCCGCATTTGACACCTGATCCTTGTGCTCAAAGGATCCCTCTTTCTTCCCTTCAGCCAATTCCAAGGCTCGCTGCCCCCAGCTGCGATCAGGCCCCAGCCTGATCCCTGCAGTCTTCCCTGCCGGGATCCTGCTCAGGAATCCCTGGGCTACAAATGTAAGAATTCATTCTTCCCACCCCTGCCCAGTTCCAAAGGATTTGGTGTCTGCCTTACCCGGCTGGAGCCTGCTTCCAACTCTGTTCTTGCTGCTTCTGCTGCTTTCCAGTTCCCAGGAATTCCACCGACGGAGCGACAGCGTTTTCCAGCTCCGCCAGGATTCCCTCTGCTGCGTTTGGGTGCTGGAAGGATATCAAAACCAGGCTCTCTGGGGCTTTACTATCAGGAAATTACATCCCCGGATTTGTTCATTTCCAAATATTATCTCTTCCCAACAAAGCACTGGGCATCCAAGGAATACAGAAAGTGATGGGCTGACCACTGCTTACTCCTCTGGAATGTCAGAGCTTGGAAAAAAAGGGCACTTGAGGCTTCTCCTGGTGCTGCCCGTGAGGTGTATTTTACTTGAGAGCCCCTTCCCGTGTCTTTCCCTGTATCCACCAAAAAATCCACCCCTTCATTCCCCAGCTGCTTGCTTCCTCCCTCTTTTCCTGTATCCAACAGAATTTTAACAGGTCAATAGTCCCCTCTGCAAGAGCACCTTTCATTCCAAACCTAAGAACAAACGAATCACTTCCCTTCCACCGTCCTTATTAGGATTCCACTGAGAGCAGTGGATGGAAAATGATCCTCTCCTGGTCCCTGCTGGATTCCCGGAGCAGGGATCCTTTCCCTCTTTCCCCCCACCACGGTGCCCTCCTCCCCCTCCCGCCCCACCCCACACCCTTTTCAGGCTTTGTTCCACAGCTTTTGCCTCCAGGCCTCAGATCCTTTCGTTCTCCACGAGCTCCCAGCAGCTCCACAGCCTTCCCGCTCCCATCCTGACCATTTCTCCGGGAATGGAGCTCCGCATTTCAATTGCCTTCTCTTTTCTCTGACTACTCCCACCAATCCAGAAGACCTAAAGCTGACACAAGGAACACTCGGTGCCCACAAATCCAAACCCAGACCCGGCCATCCCCAAACCAGCAACTCCCAGACAATTTGCGTTCATTCCAACCTAACACTGAGGACTCACCCAATCCTTCAAAATTCCCAAGAAATATCCTGTTGCCTTCACAGCTCCCAGGGGATTCTGCTTCGTGCTCACACGAAGGATTTGGGACTTCCCTGAAAAAACCCGTGCAGGGCACGCCGGAATCCCCGATCCCGTGAATCCGGGGAGCGTTAAAAGCTCGGTCCAGCCTGGGCCCCCGGAAATTTTTGCCAAATATCCCCCAAGTCCTTGGGATAACAGAACTCTCTGGTACTGCATTTTTGGCGTTGTAAAGCCTGGAATTACTCTATTCCTAGTGCTGGGCTCTGCATATGGCCGAGAAAATCCCGGCCTCCACACAGACCCAGATTCCAAACTTTTTGATACATTTCAGCAAGCCGAGAAATTCACCTTCCCTACTTCTTCTTAAGGGCATCCTTCTCTTCCCTTACCCGGCGTGCTCTCTCCCACTGGGGGTGGGTTTTCCCCTTCCCATGCTAATTAGTCCCTACTTCTAGGAGGTTTAGGTACCTTTCTTCCCTGGGACGGATTTCTTAACACAGCTACCGAGGCTTTGGGAGTCTCCTTTATCTTCTACTTTCTGGATCCATAAATGCCACAATCCAGACGCCCAACTTCAACAAGACATCCTTTCTACCTAAAAACACACACTCTCAACTCTTAGATCTTTTAAAGTTTTACCCCCGCAAAATTCCCCTATTTTTCCACCACTGAATTCCTCAGTCCTGCTTCCAAGGATTTCTTGAATACCACGGGGCTTTTCTCAAGATTTACCCCCACGACCTTCCCTACGTGCCCACTGCTCATCACCTCATTTTTCCCTCAATGTGGTCGTTCTCCACCCCAGAGAGTTTGTCAAGTGTTGCCTCCAAAATGTTCCCCATCTCTCCACTACTCAGTTCCCCATTTTGCCTCCAAAATATTCAATCTGTCCCCTCCACATTGCATCCACTTTTACCCCCAGCGTTTTACTTCCTCTACAATATTGATTCAACCTTTTCCACCCCAAAAATCTGCATTCTCTCCCTTAAACAGCACCTCAGCTTTTCCCTCAAAAATGCCCCAGAGGGAAACTCAGATTCAGCCCCCAAACTCCCATTTGCCTACACAAACAGTTCTTGTGGCCCCTCTCAATTCCCCCAGGCTTTCAGCTCAAGGAAGAACTGGAAGCCTATTCCCTCATCTCCACCCTTGTTTTGCTTTCCTGGAAAACCTTGCGATCCCACACTTTCTCCAAGAGATCTGCTGGGACTACTGGAAGGTTTGCTCTCTCAGAGCGCCAGGGGGCTTTACAGCACTTGTTCCTCTGCATCTTTACCCTTTTATCAGCTTTCCCCTGGAACGGTGTTGTGGGAGAAGCTTGGAACTACCAGAAATGGATCACGTTCACATTTTTTCCCCACCAGTTTTTATCTGGTTTCAGATTCCTGGAATTACCCTCAAATGTGCCCTAGAACACTGCTGTGAAAGGATCAATGAGAAGAACAGCCGGAAAGCAGAAAACCACCTCCAGCAGCAGCCACAATGATCCCATTTCTCTTCTTACCTGGTCCTGCCAGAGCTCCCAACAGCCATTCCCATTCCAAAACAAGAGCTATGGAAGACATTCCTGCTGTCCGTGAGGGTGAGGCGGCAGTTCTGGATGTTCTTCGCTGTGCAATCAGACAACAAACAGAGTGTAAATGATCCTGGTGGTCCCTTCCAAGCCAAACCACCCCGTGATTCCATGCGTGGATCAGCACCTGTCCCAGCTCCATTCCAGAAACCTCCTCCCACTAACCCAGAACTTTCCTTTTTCTGCTCAACATCAGGGCTTTGCTGCCGAGTGCCCCGGGCAGGGGACGCCTCAGCCTTCCCTGGGACCGCAGCATTCCCTGGGCTGCCTCAGCATCCCCTGCGCTGCTGTTCCACGCCCATCCCGTGGTCCAGCGCCTGCGCGGGCTGCAGTGCCGGGCTCTCCCCACGAGGCGGCAGCACCGGGAGCGAGCAGCCCCGGCCGGTCCCGCTGTCTCGGGGCAGCTGCGCCTTTAACCCGCCCTGAGCCGGCGGGGCCGTGAACACAGCGGGCACAAACCCCACCGCTCCCCTTTATTTCACCCTCAGAGGCACAGGATCGCAGCATTTCCTGGGCTGCAAGGGACCCACAGGGAGCATCGAGTCCAAATCCTGGCCCTGCACCCCAAGAATCCCACCCTGTGCCCGAGAGCCTTGTCCAGACCCAAACTCTTCCCCCAAGGTCCTGAAAACACAGCGGGGCTGGGAGAAGGATGACCACGGAGGATTTTTTTATACAGATCTCCTTGCACGATCGTTAAATAATATTATTAGACAGTCCATGAACGCATCCCTGTGCCGGGACAGCCACCCCTGTGCCGGAACACTCATCCCTGGGCCGGAATACCGATCCCCCGCGGCCCCCACCGTCCGCTCGGGGCTGTCCCCGTTCCCCGCTCACCTCCGAGCCCGGAGCACCCGCCCCGGTGCCCCCGGCCCGGCAGCGCTGCTCCCCGGGCTCCCCGCCATCGCCGCTCCTGGCGAAGAAGGGCGGAAGTCACCGGTACCGCACCGATGTGGCTATTCGACCTTCTCAAGATGGCGGCCGGAAATACCCCCCCTCCCCCCCGCTCCGTCTATCCGGCTGCCTGAATGCTCCCGCCTGCCCCAGGCGCCGCTGACCCCACAGTCGGTGTCCGCGTAGCGGGAAACGCCTCAGAAAATTGCGTGCAAGCGCTGGGCTGGCGTCGGCGTCGCGTTCAGGCAGCCGAATAGACGCGGGGGGGGGGGGGGGGGGGGGGGGGGGGGGGCTTCCCTGCCGCCATATTGAGAAGGTCAGAAAACAGTGCACAAGACCGCCATCTTTAGTGTGGCAGTGACGACACTTCCGCCCTTCGCCGCCATCTTGGGTGCTGGCAGAAGCCACTTCCGGTCGAGCCGCCATCTTTAGTGTGGTACACTTAGGGCCCCCGCCGCCCCTCACAAGGGCTTCTGTCTAGTCGGCTGCCTGAATCCGGCCCGGACTCCGACGCCGGCCCCGCGCTTTCCGCGCGATTTTCCGCCGTGCTTCCCGGTGCGAGGACACGGCTGGCGGGGTCAGCCGCGCCGGAGGCGGCCGACGGCTCCGCGACCGGCGGCAGGCATCGGCAGGGACACCTCTCGCAGGGGGCCTACTGCGTCCGCCATCTTGAGTGTGGCGGAAGTGTAAACCACCTTCTGCAAGGTCCTGGCAGATAATAAAATAATAAAATCAAATAAATACTGTCATATTCTAATAAAAACGTCACTTAACGCCGTCCCGAGAGCGCGGAACTGCGCCTTCCTTTCCGAGCCGCCTCCTTGAGAGCGACACGCGGGCGACTCGATTCCGACCGTGCCCCCCCGGTGCCTCCCGCCCGGGTCGCGCTGCGACCGCGCCTCTGCTGCCCGGCAAAACCGGCCCCGCCGGGCCGCCCCCCGCGCTGTCATTCCCCGCGGTCGCCGCCCCGCACGGCGCCCGTTCCTTTCCATAGCTGTGGCCCCGCTCATGCACGGCCGTGTCCCTTGGCGCTGCGAACCGCCCTTCGCCCCTCCCCTCCGCTGACAGACCCGGCCCCGCTCGCTCCCGCTCCTTGCCACGCTCGGCAGCCACCGAGGCCGCCGCCCTCTCGGCTCAGCCGCCACCGGGCGGCAGCAGCGCCGGGGCGCCGTGTCGGGGGCGGCAGTGCCGCGCTCTCGCCACCAGGCGGCAGCAGCGCCGCCCAGCTCAGCCCGGGGGCAGGCACAGAGCACAGGGAAAAGCCGGCTCCGGGCGCTCTGCAGCTCCTGCAGCCCGAGCGTCTCGGCTCCTGCGGCCAGGCGCTTGCTGCTTTCCTTCCTACAGAAAAACGCCGGCTCGTTATTCTCAAAACCTGCGGATCTCTATTCCCAGCTTCTTATATTGCTGTGTATGTTAGGGTAGATAGAGAGGCTGTATTTGAAAATTAATCTAGACATAAATTAGTATGAGGCATTTCCCTTAAGTGTCCAAGGACATAGGCAGCAGCAAGGAAGGTGATGAAGCGAGTCAAGTTGAACCCCAGAGAGCTCTCAGCTCCTTGTGAAAGCTCAGACAAGCAGCAGAGAAAGAATTAATGCTCCCATATCTGGCATCTAACAGCCACAGGGCAAGTGAAAAGTTGGTTTCAGAGAATGAAGGAAATACAGAAAAAGCACTAAGTAATAAAAGGTGAGAAAAATCCATCACTCCAACAGGTAAAGGAAGGTAAACCACTTGAAGAAGCAGAGGTAGATGGAGGGAAAAAACCTCACAATTTAGAGTGTCCATGACACCCAGAGCTAAAACAAGGCCAGGGGATCTGGGAAGAGCTAAGCACATGTGCTCCAAAAAACAGCAGAAATGAAGTGAGATCTCTGAAGGGAACAAAAGAAAGAGGCAGGCTGAAGAAAACAAAAAAGTGCCTCCCCACTTTTCATTCCCTGCCCACAAAGCACTTTGGGATTTTTAATCTTGTCTCTTGTACTATGCGGTAGAAATCCAAAAATAAAGGTCAGGAGAAGCATGGTTTATTGGGAACTATCCTGCACAGCAGACAAGATATATCCTCATGCAAATGATTCCATGCAGCACTCGCATCTTCAATCGCTTCTTTTCCTCTTGCCGGGGAAGCAGAGCTGCTTTATTTACTCTAAGCAATATTTTCTCCCTTCTCCTTGGCAAAAAACAAGCTCCCATCTTGGCAATGCTCCCCAAACTACCTAATGCTCATCACCCCCCATGCTAAGGAGAGTGGAGCAGGCTAATTTATCACTTCTTATCATGATTAACTTGCCCAGCTGCCGGCTTCAAGAGCCCCAGAGTGCCTCGGGTGATACAGGATCACAGAAGGAAAAGCTCTGTTGAATGAAGCTGCTGCCACACTGGCCCTCTTTGCCTGTCAAACACATTCAGCTGCTCTTGCACTGCCCTGTGAAAACCCCCCATAAAATACAAGTGAAAATCCCTCAGCACCTGTGATAAAGCACAGCTGGGCTCTGCTCAGGGCATTTCAAACTACCGGAGGTATTTGTGACCTCCCCTTGCCAAGGCAACACCTCAGGAAAACCAAAAGTTTCTTTTCATGGACTCACAGGATGGGTTGGGTTGGAAGGGACCTTAAAGCTCATCTTGTTCCAACTCTCACCACACTCAGGACACATTCCACTAGACCACTTTGCTCCAAGCCCCATCCAAGCTGGCCTTGAACACTTCCAAGGCGGCGACAATCACAGCTTCTCTAGAACCTGTTTTGTTCCTCCCAGATCTAAAATCATACCAAACTTACCAGCCTCAGAGGTAGATTTCTATTAAATGTCTACATTTTTCTAGGACAGGAATCCAGCAAACATTGTTTGCATCTGACTTTGCAAAATGAACATCAGCTGCTGCCCACTTTTCTTATTTTTCCCCATTTGGTGGAACATTTTCATTCTGTTGTTGTTTGGAGCAGTATTTTAATATACCTGGCTGAGGCTGCTTAAAATAGCACAGCAAGATACCGGGGTGTGAGGGGTGGAAAACTGAGCTCTTGCACATCTGGTGTTTCTATTGTTGGAAGTCTTAAATCCCACCTCTCTGGTGGGACGAAATAGGTGGCACTAATCCAATTTCTAAAGTACCATGCATCACGCTGATGCGATTTTAAGACTAAAAAACAAAACAAAACAAAAAAGCCAATTTAAACAAAACCCTCTGCTCCTTTCCATTTTCTCTGTTCCACAATTTATGACAGAAGACAGGAGAGAAAGATTGTTTTGGGAACAATGTTTTCAGGACTCTAAAAAGAACATGAAAACTGCTCTGCCACACTCTCAGCTGTTACAGCCCCAAAAAGCACTGGCTGGCTCTCTTTGCTCACAGAGCCACAACTGTGGTGGGATTTCTACCCCAGGTACCAACCTAGTGACCACACCATGGGACAGTCATTTCTTGGTTTTCTCCTGGGAATAGCTACAGCACTTCCGTGTTGCAAGGCAAACTTGAGCCTCTTTTAATGAAACTGGACATGTGAAATGAGGTACACAAAGCCAAAGGCCAGCTGAACCTGTGATCTCTGAATGGGTCTTCACATTCTTCCCAGGAAGATGAATGGGAATCACTCTTTTGCCAGGGAAGCTGCATCAGCTGGGAATTTGCTTTAGAAAATGTGCTTTCTGCTCCTCTCAGAGCCAAAATTCCTACACATTTCTTCTAAGTCCTTCTTAGAGAAGGACCATGTTAAACTAAGTGACAGTGAAGCAAAATGACAATCCAGGAATAAATTTTCCTGTGCACATTATCCTTCATCCACGTGGGTGGTTTCTCACTGGCACACAGGGGTGAGGAAGGAACCCAAATGCATCACTGTACATAAAGTCACACGTGCTGAGGGGTGAACAAATCTCAGAGATACTGGAAACCTCCTCTGAAGACCCAATTCAGGGAAAGCCTGAGCTGCTTTGTGTTTCTGGGGGTGAAGAAGTCCAGGATCTTCCACAGATGCTCCGAGGCAGTAGGATTGTGCCTGAATCTCGCTCTGGAAATGCCAGTGGCTCAGCTGAGAGCTGTGGCAATGATTGACATTGCATTGAGAAGGGCCACAGTCCTGCAAGGCTCTTTCATCAGGAGCAAAGAGCGGCCTGGAGGGTGGGGAATGCTGGATCTGTAGCACCGAGTGCTCATCCTTCACCTTCATGTGGAGCTACCCCCAAAGCCGCCATGTAGCACTTTTTCTATTGCCCCTCTTGTGTATATTCTGGAGCAGCTGTTCCATGTGGCTTTTTATGGTGATCCTGTGGGAAGCAGCCATTCGCCTGCTGTGATATCCTCACAACTAAGACGAACTCCTCATTCCTTTTGGTTTTATTTGGGTTTTTTTATCTGTTTGTTTGATTGGTTTGTGTGGGTTTGTTTGTTTGGGTTTTTGTCTTTTTTGGTTGGAGTTTTTTGTTTGCTTTTTTATAAATGTCTGGTGAAGCTGGCACAGCCAAAGTCAAGAAAATGTAAACCAGGTTCGACTTTCCAGAAATTACTTTGGACTGGGTTTAGCTGCATCCCCCAGGCTCAGGATTATCAAGATATTTGCAGGTTTTGCTCTGCGCCATCAGCCTGCTCAGATTCTGCTCGGTGTTTCACCAATGGAGAAGACAATGGATGCTGTGCCAAGCTTCCTTTCAAACAGCAAAACCTGGGTCAGCATGAGAGAAAAGAAGAAGAAAAAAAGAAAATATTCATCAGTTAGAACAGAGCCAGTGTCCCACCATCTGCCCCTCCACTCTTCCTAATATTGTCTATTTCGAGACAAGCCTGGGTCTAAAGCTTCCCTCTCTC
Organism: Coloeus monedula; assembly: GCF_965178545.1. Classification (NCBI taxonomy): domain Eukaryota; kingdom Metazoa; phylum Chordata; class Aves; order Passeriformes; family Corvidae; genus Coloeus; species Coloeus monedula. The sequence continues at coordinate 701,079 of NW_028120808.1, read as the reverse complement.
AGCTCCTGGTGCTATTTGCTACCTTGCAGCTTTGATTTCTGCTGATCTAAGTCCCTGCTGTCCATGTGGGGTTGAGAATGTTCAGCCTGGAGAACAGAAGGCCCTGGAGAGGCTTTGCTGTGGCCATGCAGGACTCGAAGGGTCCCATAGGAAAGATGGGGACAGTGTTCAATAGGGCCAGTGGCAAGAGGAGAAGCGGGGATGGCTTTTAACTGCAGGAGGTTGATTTAGGTTGGCTCTAAGGAAGCTGCTTTTTCACACTGAGAGTGCTGAGGCACTGGCCCAGGCTGTGCACAGAGGATGTGGATGCCCCATCCCTGCCAACACCCAAGGCCGGGTGGGAACAGGACTCTGAGCAAGGTGCTCTGGTAGAAGATTGCTCAAGTTGGAACAAGACGATCTTTAGCGTCCCTTCCAAGCCAGACCACTCAGGGATTCCATCATTCTGTGATGCCCGTTGTCCACTGCACGGTGACCCTGGACTCCTGTGAATTGTGACGTCACGGTCTGCATTCACACTGGAGCTCCCAGCATCCAGCACAGAGGACAACACAACCATTGGCCCTTGTGCCTACACACCCGTCACCCTGCTTGGCCCCTGCTCCGATACTCCCGAGTGTTCCCAAAGGTCTCTTGTGCCTGGATTTTGCCGTTCATCCCTGCCAGATGCTCACATTTGTCCTGAGGAAGGTAAGGTGCCATTCCATGGAAATGGACACCACCTAAGTGCCTCTGTGGGGATGCTGTGGGACAGGGATCCCACTCCGAGGTTTTGCTACATCTGCAGGTTTCCAGAGACGAAGAGAAAGAGATGGAGGTGGATCTAAAGATTGATACAGAGGAGGAGATGGAAGTGGAGGGAGGAGAGACCGGAGAGGAAGAGATGGAGGTGGACGTGAAGGAAGAGATGGAGGAAGAGATGGAGGTGGATGCAAAGGAGGAGATGGAGGAAGAGATGGAGGTGGACGTGAAGGAAGAGATGGAGGAAGAGATGGAGGTGGAAATGGAAGAGTACATTGAGGACATGGATGTTGATGGAAAAGACGAGGAGGAGGACATGGTCCTGGGATGAGGACGGACTCCAGCAGTAGGACAGGTATGTGCTCCCCACAGGCAGAGTGGGTGCCCTGCTGCCAGGCTGGGGCTGGGCTGGGTGCCCCGCTGAGGGACACGGTGCCCCGTGGGCTGGATTCTGGCAGCACAAGCAGCATCCCCAGCCTGTCCTGCCCTTGCTTTGGCTCACACAAGCCCCATGCCAGTGCCTGGGGCCTGACCCCCAGCCCCAGCCAGGCTCAGCGCTGGCAGCAGAGTCCCGCTCTGCCAGTGTGTCCCAGGCTGGGGGCACATGGAACAGCCCTCTGTGCCTGACTGCAATGACTCTGTCACTTGCTTTTTCTTCCAGGACTGATGGAGATCCAGGCCAGAGACGGCACCCTGCTGTAGATACGTTTTAGCGTTTCTTATTGTCTTCTGTAAATACGTTTAATATAGTATCGATAGCTATGTTCTTGTAAATACGTTCTATAGATCGTTGTTGTTACAAAGGTTCTTACAATGTAAATATGTTCTGTAGTTCGTTTTTGTTGCTGCTCTTAGATAAATAAAGGACCTTTGTTTTTCATACCTCAGTTCTCTTGGCATTTTCTTTGGGCACAAGCCTCCATGGACCAAGACTTCCTTTGGAAACCCCCTCTGTCACCAGACTCTGGTACAAGCATAACACGAATTGATCCTCGTAGTTAAAGGCGTGACATTAATTGGCACAAATTTGTCCCTTAAGACTTTCTAGCACAGTAAATGTCAGTGCTCATAATCCCCAATTCCTAATGAAAGCTTTCAGTCTCCTCACCTGCCACGGCACCGCAGGGATCCACGGCAGGAGCAGGATAACTACGGGATAAGGGGAATCTGCTCCCACTCCAGGGCTGTGCCAGGGAAGGAGGGGAATTTTTTAGTGCCTTCATTGCACACAAAAACCAAACCCAGCACCACCGAGCTGGACTTTCGTGAGCCGCAAAACAAAGCGGCCCCTGGCCTTTGGCGGAACACAACCTCACCGAGTCACGGAGCCAGAGGATGACACTTGGGAATGATCCTGGCTGCCTGCAGGCAAATCAGATGAGGGAGCCACAGGAGCTGTGGGGTTTCCTGCTCTTCCTGCAACGCCATCGGGCCAGACCAGGAGACCTTTCCTGGAACAGATCTTCCCTGTAAAGGGAGCTACACCAAAGCTCAAGCCCTCATTTAGAGACCCTTGGAAAAGCAAAGGTGAGAGGGGATTACCTGGAGCCCCAGGGGACCGAGGCGAAGGCGATGAAGAAGCAGACAGCAAAGTGCTTCCACTGCTTCTCACTCCAGCAAAGGGAACATCCCTGGAATTTCATGGCCGGCGTCGCTCCCAAACCCCACAGGTGAACCCACACGTACTCCAGGACTGATCTCCTTCAAACTTCCAGCAGCACAGACTCACCGGGAGGAACTGCGATCCAAGGACACACATCAGCAACCGTCTTCCCGCTTGCCCCTCTCTCCACATTTTCCCTTTCCAGCGGGATGCAGGTGCCACCCCCCAGAGGCAGGAAAACTGCCTTGCAATCCGCTACAAAACCTGCCTGGAAAGCCCAGGATGCCCGGAGCCAGCAGCCGTTTCTCCTGGAGCTCCTGCTGACAGGCATTTGAAGCCTGCTGTGCCTCACAGCTGCTTTTCTGCCAAGGGCATTCCCACCTTTTCTTTTTTAGCCCAAAGAAAGGTTTGCAAAGCTGAGTTTTGTGAGAAGCGCTTCATATTTGGATCATTCTTAACTTGGAGTTTCCCTTGGCACCAAAATCAGGGGCTCACCTTTTGCTTGGAGCTTGGCTGAAGTCCTCAGCAATGCCAGGGAATGTGGCCATTGGAGGCTTTGGGCAGATTTGGCTCATCTGCCTTTTTAGGCCTTGTTTCTTTCTCTCAGCCTTCCCACTGGATTGTGGCCTCCGAGGAATACGTAAAATCCCATTCCATTCCTATTCTTTCGGACAATTTTTTGTACCGTCCCTGTACAAAACAAGGCCCCCTGTTCGGATGCTTTTCCCCACCGTTCCCCGGCACTTTTATCTGCCGGTGCATTCCCTGCGTTGCTTGGGCTCTTCCCAGCTCTCTGAGCTCCTTCACAAGGCAGGAGATCGATTTGGCCCAGGAACTAAACCCTCCCGAGGAATTGTCTGATGCCATCTCCGCATTTGACACCTGATCCTTGTGCTCAAAGGATCCCTCTTTCTTCCCTTCAGCCAATTCCAAGGCTCGCTGCCCCCAGCTGCGATCAGGCCCCAGCCTGATCCCTGCAGTCTTCCCTGCCGGGATCCTGCTCAGGAATCCCTGGGCTACAAATGTAAGAATTCATTCTTCCCACCCCTGCCCAGTTCCAAAGGATTTGGTGTCTGCCTTACCTGGCTGGAGCCTGCTTCCAACTCTGTTCTTGCTGCTTCTGCTGCTTTCCAGTTCCCAGGAATTCCACCGACGGAGCGACAGCGTTTTCCAGCTCCGCCAGGATTCCCTCTGCTGCGTTTGGGTGCTGGAAGGATATCAAAACCAGGCTCTCTGGGGCTTTACTATCAGGAAATTACATCCCCGGATTTGTTCATTTCCAAATATTATCTCTTCCCAACAAAGCACTGGGCATCCAAGGAATACAGAAAGTGATGGGCTGACCACTGCTTACTCCTCTGGAATGTCAGAGCTTGGAAAAAAAGGGCACTTGAGGCTTCTCCTGGTGCTGCCCGTGAGGTGTATTTTACTTGAGAGCCCCTTCCCGTGTCTTTCCCTGTATCCACCAAAAAATCCACCCCTTCATTCCCCACCTGCTTGCTTCCTCCCTCTTTTCCTGTATCCAACAGAATTTTAACAGTTCAATAGTCCCCTCTGGAAGAGCACCTTTCATTCCAAACCTAAGAACAAACGAATCACTTCCCGCGGTGCAGCTCTTTTAGTGACGCGGGGCAGCGGCCACACCTCCTGCAGTATCTTTATTGTACCTGTTTTACCATGCTCAGCATTTTATTCCCTTTACACCTCTCAGCCTTTCCCGTGCCGCTCTTTTTAACCAGCAGCGCTGCCCCGACGCTCCCGAGGTGCAGCTCTTTTAGTGACACGGGGCAGCAGCCACTCCTGCTGCAGTACTTTTAAAGGATTTTCGACCATTTTATTTTATACCCTTCACAGATGCGACCTTTGCCGTGACACCTTTGAAGCAGCGCCCCTGCCCCACGTGCGCCGCGGTGCAGCTCATTTTATCCTGAGGAAGTGGCTACTCCTGCTGCGGTGTTGTTATTATTTCTCAGACCTTTCTCTATATTTTATTTCCCTCACACCTCCAGTCCTTTTACGTGCCGCACGTTTACCATCAACACCACCCCAAAGGTGCCGCGGTGCAGCTGTTTTAGTGAACCCACGCAGCGGCCACTCCTGCTGCTGTACCTTTTGAGTATTTCTTAGACCATTCTCAATATTTTATTGCGCTCACACTTCCCAGCCTTTCCGTGCTGCTCTTTTTAACCAGCAGCGCTGCCCCGACGCTCCCGCGGTGCAGCTCTTTTAGTGACACGGGGCAGCGGCCACACCTGCTGCACTACCTTTATTGTACCTCGTTTACCATGCTCAGCATTTCATTCCCTTTACACCTCTCACGCTTTCCGGACCCCTTTTTAACCAGCAGCGCTGCCCCGACCGTCCCGCGGTGCAGCTCTTTTAGTGATGCGGGGCAGCGGCCACACCTGCTGCAGTACCTTTATTGTACCTCGTTTACCATGCTCAGAATTTTATTCCCTTTACACCTCTCAGCCTTTCCCGTGCCGCTCTTTTTAACCAGCAGCGCTGCCCCGACGCTCCCGCGGTGCAGCTCTTTTAGTGATGCGGGGCAGCGGCCACTCCTGCTGCAGTATCTTTATTGTACCTCTTTTACCATGCTCAGCATTTCATTCCCTTTACACCTCTCACGCTTTCCGGACCCCTTTTTAACCAGCAGCGCTGCCCCGACGCTCCCGCGGTGCAGCTCTTTTAGTGATGCGGGGCAGCGGCCACTCCTGCTGCAGTACCTTTACAATATTTCTTAGACCATTGTCAATATTTTATTCCGCTCACACTTCCCAGCCTTTCCCGTGCCGCTCTTTTTAACCAGCAGCGCTGCCCCGACGCTCCCGCGGTGCAGCTCTTTTAGTGATGCGGGGCAGCGGCCACTCCTGCTGCTGTACCTGTATTGTACCTCGTTTACCATGCTCAGCATTTCATTCCCTTTACACCTCTCACGCTTTCCGGACCCCTTTTTAACCAGCAGAGCTGCCCCGATGGTCCCGCGGTGCAGCTCTTTTAGTGATGCGGGGCAGCGGCCACTCCTGCTGCAGTACCTTTACAATATTTCTTAGACCATTGTCAATATTTTATTGCGCTCACACTTCCCAGCCTTTCCCATACTGCTCTGTTTAACCAGCAGCGCTGCCCCGACGCTCCCGCGGTGCAGCTCTTTTAGTGACACGGGGCAGCAGCCACTCCTGCTGCAGTACTTTTAAAGGATTTTCGACCATTTTATTTTATACCCTTCACAGATGCGACCTTTGCCGTGACACCTTTGAAGCAGCACCCCTGCCCCAGGTGCGCCGCGGTGCAGCTCATTTTATCCTGAGGAAGTGGCTACTCCTGCTGCGGTGTTGTTGTTATTTCTCAGACCTTTCTCTATATTTTATTTCCCTCACCCCTCCAGTCCTTTTACGTGCCGCACGTTTACCATCAGCACCACCCCAAAGGTGCCGCGGTGCAGCTGTTTTAGTGAACCCACGCAGCGGCCACTCCTGCTGCTGTACCTTCTGAGTATTTCTTAGACCATTCTCAATATTTTATTGCGCTCACACTTCCCAGCCTTTCCGTGCTGCTCTTTTTAACCAGCAGCGCTGCCCCGACGCTCCCGCGGTGCAGCTCTTTTAGTGATGCGGGGCAGCGGCCACTCCTGCTGCAGTATCTTTATTGTACCTCGTTTACCATGCTCAGCATTTTATTCCCTTTACACCTCTCAAGCTTTCCGGACCCCTTTTTAACCAGCAGCGCTGCCCCGACGCTCCCGCGGTGCAGCTCTTTTAGTGATGCGGGGCAGCGGCCACTCCTGCAGCAGTATCTTTATTGTACCTCTTTTACCATGCTCAGCATTTCATTCCCTTTACACCTCTCACGCTTTCCGGACCCCTTTTTAGCCAGCAGCGCTGCCCCGACCGTCCCGCGGTGCAGCTCTTTTAGTCACATGGGGCAGCGGCCACTCCTGCTGCAGTACCTTTACAGTATTTCTTAAACCATTGTGAATATTTTATTGCGCTCACACTTCCCAGCCTTTCCCATGCTGCTCTTTTTAACCAGCAGCGCTGCCCCGACGCTCCCGAGGTGCAGCTCTTTTAGTGATGCGGGGCAGCGGCCACTCCTGCTGCAGTACCTTTATTGTACCTCGTTTACCATGCTCAGCATTTTATTCCCTTTACACCTCTCAGCCTTTCCCGTGCCGCTCTTTTTAACCAGCAGCGCTGCCCCGACGCTCCCGCGGTGCAGCTCTTTTAGTCACACGGGGCAGCGGCCACACCTGCTGCTGTACCTTTATTGTACCTCGTTTACCATGCTCAGCATTTTATTCCCTTTACACCTCTCACGCTTTCCGGACCCCTTTTTAACCAGCAGCGCTGCCCCGACCGTCCCGCGGTGCAGCTCTTTTAGTGATGCGGGGCAGCGGTCACTCCTGCTGCAGTACCTTTACAATATTTCTTAGACCATTGTCAATACTTTATTGCGCTGACGTTTCCCAGCCTTTCCCGTGCCGCTCTTTTTAACCAGCAGCGCTGCCCCGACGCTCCCGCGGTGCAGCTCTTTTAGTGATGCGGGGCAGCGGTCACTCCTGCTGCTGTACCTTTACAATATTTCTTAGACCATTGTCAATACTTTATTGCGCTGACGTTTCTCAGCCTTTCCCGTGCTGCTCTGTTTAACCAGCAGCGCTGCCCCGACGCTCCCGCGGTGCAGCTCCCTTAGTGACACGGGGCAGGGGCCGAGAGCCCTCTAGGTGCGGCTCCTCTATAGCACTTTACCGTTTTCTATTTTATTTCATTGGCACCTCGCGCGTTGCGCCGGGCGCCTCATTCGGGGACATGCGCCGGCTCCCACAGCGCCCCGCCCGCCGCCGCTCCCCGGGGGCCTCCCCGCTGCTCTCGGGAGATCGCACACCGCACGCGGCCCAAGCCCCGTCTCGCCGACGGCACTCACCACCCGCCGCCCGCCGCCGCGTTCTCCCGCTCCCTACCGGCACGAAGCGGCGCTGCCGATGACGGAGCCGATGCGCGGCTGCCACGCCGCTCTCTCCGCGCCTCAGGGCCGGCGCCTTCGGCCGCACACGGCGGCGTCCCCGCATCCGGGCCAGCCCGCGGAGCTCCTGCCGCCGCCGCCGCCGCCCCCCGACTGAGGGGCCGCGACGCCGGCGCCCCCTTTTATACTCCGCACCCCCTTTTCCCGCCACTGCCGCGGTGGGCTCCCCCCGCCTCAAAATCGCCCAGAAGCGCCCGAGGCGGGAACGGCGCAGCCCCACCGGCGCCTCGGAGAAGCTCTTCTAGTGACAAGGAGCAGCGGCCACCCCTCCTGCAGTACCTTTATTGTACCTCGTTTACCATGCTCAGCATTTCATTCCCTTTACACCTCTCACGCTTTCCGGACCCCTTTTTAACCAGCAGCGCTGCCCCGACGCTCCCGCGGTGCAGCTCTTTTAGTGATGCGGGGCAGCGGCCACTCCTGCAGCAGTATCTTTATTGTACCTCTTTTACCATGCTCAGCATTTCATTCCCTTTACACCTCTCACGCTTTCCGGACCCCTTTTAAGCCGGCAGCACTGCCCCGACGCTCCCGAGGTGCAGCTCTTTTAGTCACACGGGGCAGCGGCCACTCCTGCTGCAGTACCTTTACAATATTTCTTAGACCATTGTCAATATTTTATTCCGCTCACACTTCCCAGCCTTTCCCGTGCCGCTCTTTTTAACCAGCAGCGCTGCCCCGACGCTCCCGCGGTGCAGCTCTTTTAGTGATGCGGGGCAGCGGCCACTCCTGCTGCTGTACCTGTATTGTACCTCGTTTACCATGCTCAGCATTTCATTCCCTTTACACCTCTCAGCCTTTCCCGTGCCGCTCTGTTTAACCAGCAGCCCTGCCCCGACGCTCCCACGGTGCAGCTCTTTTAGTCACACGGGGCAGCGGCCACACCTGCTGCTGTACCTTTATTGTACCTCGTTTACCATGCTCAGCATTTTATTCCCTTTACACCTCTCACGCTTTCCGGACCCCTTTTTAACCAGCAGAGCTGCCCCGATGGTCCCGCGGTGCAGCTCTTTTAGTGATGCGGGGCAGCGGCCACTCCTGCTGCAGTACCTTTACAATATTTCTTAGACCATTGTCAATATTTTATTGCGCTCACACTTCCCAGCCTTTCCCATACTGCTCTGTTTAACCAGCAGCGCTGCCCCGACGCTCCCGCGGTGCAGCTCTTTTAGTGACACGGGGCAGCAGCCACTCCTGCTGCAGTACTTTTAAAGGATTTTCGACCATTTTATTTTATACCCTTCACAGATGCGACCTTTGCCGTGACACCTTTGAAGCAGCACCCCTGCCCCAGGTGCGCCGCGGTGCAGCTCATTTTATCCTGAGGAAGTGGCTACTCCTGCTGCGGTGTTGTTGTTATTTCTCAGACCTTTCTCTATATTTTATTTCCCTCACACCTCCAGTCCTTTTACGTGCCGCACGTTTACCGTCAGCACCACCCCAAAGGTGCCGCGGTGCAGCTGTTTTAGTGAACCCACGCAGCGGCCACAACTGCTGCTGTACCTTTTGAGTATTTCTTAGACCATTCTCAATATTTTATTGCGCTCACACTTCCCAGCCTTTCCGTGCTGCTCTTTTTAACCAGCAGCGCTGCCCCGACGCTCCCGCGGTGCAGCTCTTTTAGTGATGTGGGGCAGCGGCCACTCCTGCTGCAGTACCTTTACAATATTTCTGAGACCATTGTCAATATTTTATTGCGCTCACACTTCCCAGCCTTTCCGTGCTGCTCTGTTTAACCAGCAGCGCTGCCCCGACGCTCCCGCGGTGCAGCTCTTTTAGTGATGCGGGGCAGCGGCCACTCCTGCTGCTGTACCTTTTCAATATTTCTTAAACCATTGTCAATATTTTATTGCGCTCACACTTCCCAGCCTTTCCCATGCTGCTCTGTTTAACCAGCAGCGCTGCCCCGACGCTCCCGAGGTGCAGCTCTTTTAGTGACGCGGGGCAGCGGCCACACCTGCTGCACTACCTTTATTGTACCTCGTTTACCATGCTCAGCATTTCATTCCCTTTACACCTCTCACGCTTTCCGGACCCCTTTTTAACCAGCAGCACTGCCCCGACGCTCCCGCGGTGCAGCTCTTTTGGTGACGCGGGGCAGCGGCCACTCCTGCTGCTGTACCTTTATTGTACCTCGTTTACCATGCTCAGCATTTCATTCCCTTTACACCTCTCAGCCTTTCCCGTGCCGCTCTTTTTAACCAGCAGCGCTGCCCCGACGCTCCCGCGGTGCAGCTCGTTTAGTCACACGGGGCAGCGGCCACACCTGCTGCTGTACCTTTATTGTACCTCGTTTACAATGCTCAGCATTTTATTCCCTTTACACCTCTCAGCCTTTCCCGTGCCGCTCTTTTTAACCAGCAGCGCTGCCCCGACTCTCCCGAGGTGCAGCTCTTTTAGTGATGCGGGGCAGCGGCCACTCCTGCTGCTGTACCTTTACAGTATTTCTTAAACCATTGTCAATATTTTATTGCGCTCACACTTCCCAGCCTTTCCCGTGCCGCTCTTTTTAACCAGCAGCGCTGCCCCGACGCTCCCGCGGTGCAGCTCTTTTTGTGACGCGGAGCAGCGGCCACTCCTGCTGCTGTACCTTTATTGTACCTCGTTTACCATGCTCAGCATTTTATTCCCTTTACACCTCTCACGCTTTCCGGACCCCTTTTTAACCAGCAGCGCTGCCCCGACCGTCCCGCGGTGCAGCTCTTTTAGTGATGCGGGGCAGCGGCCACTCCTGCTGCAGTACCTTTACAATATTTCTTAGACCATTGTCAATATTTTATTACGCTCACACTTCCCAGCCTTTCCGTGCTGCTCTTTTTAACCAGCAGCGCTGCCCCGACGGTCCCGCGGTGCAGCTCTTTTAGTGATGCGGGGCAGCGGCCACTCCTGCGGCAGTATCTTTATTGTACCTCGTTTACCATGCTCAGCATTTCATTCCCTTTACACCTCTCAGCCTTTCCCGTGCCGCTCTTTTTAACCAGCAGCGCTGCCCCGACGCTCCCGCGGTGCAGCTCTTTTAGTGACACGGGGCAGCGGCCACACCTGCTGCAGTACCTTTACAGTATTTCTTAGACCATTGTCAATATTTTATTGCGCTCACACTTCCCAGCCTTTCCAGTGCCGCTCTGTTTAACCAGCAGCGCGGCCCCGACCGTCCCGCGGTGCAGCTCTTTTAGTGATGCGGGGCAGCGGCCACACCTGCTGCTGTACCTTTATTGTACCTCGTTTACCATGCTCAGCATTTTATTCCCTTTACACCTCTCACGCTTTCCGGACCCCTTTTTAACCAGCAGCGCTGCCCCGACGGTCCCGCGGTGCAGCTCTTTTAGTGATGCGGGGCAGCGGCCACTCCTGCTGCTGTACCTTTATTGTACCTCGTTTACCATGCTCAGCATTTCATTCCCTTTACACCTCTCACGCTTTCCGGACCCCTTTTTAACCAGCAGCGCTGCCCCGACGCTCCCGCGGTGCAGCTCTTTTAGTGACACGGGGCAGCGGCCACACCTGCTGCAGTATCTTTATTGTAGTTCTTTTACCATGCTCAGCATTTCATTCCCTTTACACCTCTCACGCTTTCCGGACCCCTTTTTAACCAGCAGCGCTGCCCCGACCGTCCCGCGGTGCAGCTCTTTTAGTGACGCGGGGCAGCGGCCACACCTGCTGCTGTACCTTTATTGTACCTCGTTTACCATGCTCAGCATTTTATTCCCTTTACACCTCTCAGCCTTTCCCGTGCCGCTCTTTTTAACCAGCAGCGCTGCCCCGACGCTCCCGCGGTGCAGCTCTTTTAGTGATGCGGGGCAGCGGCCACTCCTGCTGCAGTACCTTTACAATATTTCTTAGACCATTGTCAATATTTTATTGCGCTCACACTTCCCAGCCTTTCCCATACTGCTCTGTTTAACCAGCAGCGCTGCCCCGACGCTCCCGCGGTGCAGCTCTTTTAGTGACACGGGGCAGCAGCCACTCCTGCTGCAGTACTTTTAAAGGATTTTCGACCATTTTATTTTATACCCTTCACAGATGCGACCTTTGCCGTGACACCTTTGAAGCAGCACCCCTGCCCCACGTGCGCCGCGGTGCAGCTCATTTTATCCTGAGGAAGTGGCTACTCCTGCTGCGGTGTTGTTGTTATTTCTCAGACCTTTCTCTATATTTTATTTCCCTCACACCTCCAGTCCTTTTACGTGCCGCACGTTTACCGTCAGCACCACCCCAAAGGTGCCGCGGTGCAGCTGTTTTAGTGAACCCACGCAGCGGCCACAACTGCTGCTGTACCTTTTGAGTATTTCTTAGACCATTCTCAATATTTTATTGCGCTCACACTTCCCAGCCTTTCCGTGCTGCTCTGTTTAACCAGCAGCGCTGCCCCGACGCTCCCGCGGTGCAGCTCTTTTAGTCACACGGGGCAGCGGCCACACCTGCTGCTGTACCTTTATTGTACCTCGTTTACCATGCTCAGCATTTTATTCCCTTTACACCTCTCACGCTTTCCGGACCCCTTTTTAACCAGCAGCGCTGCCCCGACCGTCCCGCGGTGCAGCTCTTTTAGTGATGCGGGGCAGCGGCCACAACTGCTGCAGTACCTTTACAATATTTCTTAGACCATTGTCAATACTTTATTGCGCTGACGTTTCCCAGCCTTTCCCGTGCTGCTCTTTTTAACCAGCAGCGCTGCCCCGACGCTCCCGCGGTGCAGCTCTTTTAGTGATGCGGGGCAGCGGCCACTCCTGCTGCTGTACCTTTACAATATTTCTTAGACCATTGTCAATACTTTATTGCGCTGACGTTTCTCAGCCTTTCCCGTGCCGCTCTGTTTAACCAGCAGCGCTGCCCCGACGCTCCCGCGGTGCAGCTCCCTTAGTGACACGGGGCAGGGGCCGAGAGCCCTCTAGGTGCGGCTCCTCTATAGCACTTTACCGTTTTCTATTTTATTTCATTGGCACCTCGCGCGTTGCGCCGGGCGCCTCATTCGGGGACATGCGCCGGCTCCCACAGCGCCCCGCCCGCCGCCGCTCCCCGGGGGCCTCCCCGCTGCTCTCGGGAGATCGCACACCGCACGCGGCCCAAGCCCCGTCTCGCCGACGGCACTCACCACCCGCCGCCCGCCGCCGCGTTCTCCCGCTCCCTACCGGCACGAAGCGGCGCTGCCGATGACGGAGCCGATGCGCGGCTGCCACGCCGCTCTCTCCGCGCCTCAGGGCCGGCGCCTTCGGCCGCACAGGGCGGCGTCCCCGCATCCGGGCCAGCCCGCGGAGCTCCTGCCGCCGCCGCCGCCGCCCCCCGACTGAGGGGCCGCGACGCCGGCGCCCCCTTTTATACTCCGCACCCCCTTTTCCCGCCACTGCCGCGGTGGGCTCCCCCCGCCTCAAAATCGCCCAGAAGCGCCCGAGGCGGGAACGGCGCAGCCCCACCGGCGCCTCGGAGAAGCTCTTCTAGTGACAAGGAGCAGCGGCCACCCCTCCTGCAGTACCTTTATTGTACCTCGTTTACCATGCTCAGCATTTCATTCCCTTTACACCTCTCAGCCTTTCCCGTGCCGCTCTTTTTAACCAGCAGCGCTGCCCCGACGTTCCCGAGGTGCAGCTCTTGTAGTGATGCGGAGCAGCGGCCACACCTGCTGCTGTACCTTTATTGTACCTCGTTTACCATGCTCAGCATTTCATTCCCTTTACACCTCTCACGCTTTCCGGACCCCTTTTTAGCCAGCAGCGCTGCCCCGACGCTCCCGCGGTGCAGCTCTTTTAGTGATGCGGGGCAGCGGCCACTCCTGCTGCTGTACCTTTATTGTACCTCGTTTACCATGCTCAGCATTTCATTCCCTTTACACCTCTCAGCCTTTCCCGTGCCGCTGTTTTTAACCAGCAGCGCTGCCCCGACGCTCCCGCGGTGCAGCTCTTTTAGTCACACGGGGCAGCGGCCACTCCTGCTGCTGTACCTTTACAGTATTTCTTAAAACATTGTCAATATTTTATTGCGCTCACACTTCCCAGCCTTTCCCATGCTGCTCTTTTTAACCAGCAGCGCTGCCCCGACGCTCCCGCGGTGCAGCTCTTTTAGTGACGCGGAGCAGCGGCCACACCTGCTGCTGTACCTTTATTGTACCTCGTTTACCATGCTCAGCATTTTATTCCCTTTACACCTCTCACGCTTTCCGGACCCCTTTTTAACCAGCAGCGCTGCCCCGACGGTCCCGCGGTGCAGCTCTTTTAGTGATGCGGGGCAGCGGCCACTCCTGCTGCTGTACCTTTATTGTACCTCGTTTACCATGCTCAGCATTTCATTCCCTTTACACCTCTCACGCTTTCCGGACCCCTTTTTAACCAGCAGCGCTGCCCCGACGCTCCCGCGGTGCAGCTCTTTTAGTGACACGGGGCAGCGGCCACACCTGCTGCAGTATCTTTATTGTAGTTCTTTTACCATGCTCAGCATTTCATTCCCTTTACACCTCTCACGCTTTCCGGACCCCTTTTTAACCAGCAGCGCTGCCCCGACCGTCCCGCGGTGCAGCTCTTTTAGTGACGCGGGGCAGCGGCCACACCTGCTGCTGTACCTTTATTGTACCTCGTTTACCATGCTCAGCATTTTATTCCCTTTACACCTCTCAGCCTTTCCCGTGCCGCTCTTTTTAACCAGCAGCGCTGCCCCGACGCTCCCGCGGTGCAGCTCTTTTAGTGATGCGGGGCAGCGGCCACTCCTGCTGCAGTACCTTTACAATATTTCTTAGACCATTGTCAATATTTTATTGCGCTCACACTTCCCAGCCTTTCCCATACTGCTCTGTTTAACCAGCAGCGCTGCCCCGACGCTCCCGCGGTGCAGCTCTTTTAGTGACACGGGGCAGCAGCCACTCCTGCTGCAGTACTTTTAAAGGATTTTCGACCATTTTATTTTATACCCTTCACAGATGCGACCTTTGCCGTGACACCTTTGAAGCAGCACCCCTGCCCCACGTGCGCCGCGGTGCAGCTCATTTTATCCTGAGGAAGTGGCTACTCCTGCTGCGGTGTTGTTGTTATTTCTCAGACCTTTCTCTATATTTTATTTCCCTCACACCTCCAGTCCTTTTACGTGCCGCACGTTTACCGTCAGCACCACCCCAAAGGTGCCGCGGTGCAGCTGTTTTAGTGAACCCACGCAGCGGCCACAACTGCTGCTGTACCTTTTGAGTATTTCTTAGACCATTCTCAATATTTTATTGCGCTCACACTTCCCAGCCTTTCCGTGCTGCTCTGTTTAACCAGCAGCGCTGCCCCGACGCTCCCGCGGTGCAGCTCTTTTAGTCACACGGGGCAGCGGCCACACCTGCTGCTGTACCTTTATTGTACCTCGTTTACCATGCTCAGCATTTTATTCCCTTTACACCTCTCACGCTTTCCGGACCCCTTTTTAACCAGCAGCGCTGCCCCGACCGTCCCGCGGTGCAGCTCTTTTAGTGATGCGGGGCAGCGGCCACAACTGCTGCAGTACCTTTACAATATTTCTTAGACCATTGTCAATACTTTATTGCGCTGACGTTTCCCAGCCTTTCCCGTGCTGCTCTTTTTAACCAGCAGCGCTGCCCCGACGCTCCCGCGGTGCAGCTCTTTTAGTGATGCGGGGCAGCGGCCACTCCTGCTGCTGTACCTTTACAATATTTCTTAGACCATTGTCAATACTTTATTGCGCTGACGTTTCTCAGCCTTTCCCGTGCCGCTCTGTTTAACCAGCAGCGCTGCCCCGACGCTCCCGCGGTGCAGCTCCCTTAGTGACACGGGGCAGGGGCCGAGAGCCCTCTAGGTGCGGCTCCTCTATAGCACTTTACCGTTTTCTATTTTATTTCATTGGCACCTCGCGCGTTGCGCCGGGCGCCTCATTCGGGGACATGCGCCGGCTCCCACAGCGCCCCGCCCGCCGCCGCTCCCCGGGGGCCTCCCCGCTGCTCTCGGGAGATCGCACACCGCACGCGGCCCAAGCCCCGTCTCGCCGACGGCACTCACCACCCGCCGCCCGCCGCCGCGTTCTCCCGCTCCCTACCGGCACGAAGCGGCGCTGCCGATGACGGAGCCGATGCGCGGCTGCCACGCCGCTCTCTCCGCGCCTCAGGGCCGGCGCCTTCGGCCGCACAGGGCGGCGTCCCCGCATCCGGGCCAGCCCGCGGAGCTCCTGCCGCCGCCGCCGCCGCCCCCCGACTGAGGGGCCGCGACGCCGGCGCCCCCTTTTATACTCCGCACCCCCTTTTCCCGCCACTGCCGCGGTGGGCTCCCCCCGCCTCAAAATCGCCCAGAAGCGCCCGAGGCGGGAACGGCGCAGCCCCACCGGCGCCTCGGAGAAGCTCTTCTAGTGACAAGGAGCAGCGGCCACCCCTCCTGCAGTACCTTTATTGTACCTCGTTTACCATGCTCAGCATTTCATTCCCTTTACACTTCTCAGCCTTTCCCGTGCCGCTCTTTTTAACCAGCAGCGCTGCCCCGACGCTCCCGCGGTGCAGCTCTTTTAGTGACACGGGGCAGCAGCCACTCCTGCTGCAGTACTTTTAAAGGATTTTCGACCATTTTATTTTATACCCTTCACAGATGCGACCTTTGCCGTGACACCTTTGAAGCAGCGCCCCTGCCCCACGTGCGCCGCGGTGCAGCTCATTTTATCCTGAGGAAGTGGCTACTCCTGCTGCGGTGTTGTTATTATTTCTCAGACCTTTCTCTATATTTTATTTCCCTCACACCTCCAGTCCTTTTACGTGCCGCACGTTTACCATCAGCACCACCCCAAAGGTGCCGCGGTGCAGCTGTTTTAGTGAACCCACGCAGCGGCCACAACTGCTGCTGTACCTTTTGAGTATTTCTTAGACCATTCTCAATATTTTATGGCGCTCACACTTCCCAGCCTTTCCGTGCTGCTCTTTTTAACCAGCAGCGCTGCCCCGACGCTCCCGCGGTGCAGCTCTTTTAGTGATGCGGGGCAGCGGCCACTCCTGCTGCAGTATCTTTATTGTACCTCTTTTACCATGCTCAGCATTTCATTCCCTTTACACCTCTCACGCTTTCCGGACCCCTTTTTAACCAGCAGCGCTGCCCCGACGCTCCCGCGGTGCAGCTCTTTTAGTGATGCGGGGCAGCGGCCACTCCTGCAGCAGTATCTTTATTGTAGTTCTTTTACCATGCTCAGCATTTCATTCCCTTTACACCTCTCACGCTTTCCGGACCCCTTTTTAACCAGCAGCGCTGCCCCGACGGTCCCGCGGTGCAGCTCTTTTAGTGATGCGGGGCAGCGGCCACTCCTGCAGCAGTATCTTTATTGTACCTCTTTTACCATGCTCAGCATTTCATTCCCTTTACACCTCTCACGCTTTCCGGACCCCTTTTTAACCAGCAGCGCTGCCCCGACGCTCCCGCGGTGCAGCTCTTTTAGTGATGCGGGGCAGCGGCCACTCCTGCAGCAGTATCTTTATTGTACCTCGTTTACCATGCTCAGCATTTCATTCCCTTTACACCTCTCACGCTTTCCGGACCCCTTTTTAACCAGCAGCGCTGCCCCGACCGTCCCGCGGTGCAGCTCTTTTAGTGATGCGGGGCAGCGGCCACTCCTGCTGCAGTACCTTTACAATATTTCTTAGACCATTGTCAATATTTTATTGCGCTCACACTTCCCAGCCTTTCCCATGCTGCTCTTTTTAACCAGCAGCGCTGCCCCGACGCTCCCGCGGTGCAGCTCTTTTAGTGACGCGGGGCAGCGGCCACTCCTGCTGCTGTACCTTTATTGTACCTCGTTTACCATGCTCAGCATTTCATTCCCTTTACACCTCTCAGCCTTTCCCGTGCCGCTCTTTTTAACCAGCAGCGCTGCCCCGACGCTCCCGCGGTGCAGCTCTTTTAGTCACACGGGGCAGCGGCCACACCTGCTGCAGTACCTTTATTGTACCTCGTTTACAATGCTCAGCATTTTATTCCCTTTACACCTCTCAGCCTTTCCCGTGCCGCTCTTTTTAACCAGCAGCGCTGCCCCGACGGTCCCGCGGTGCAGCTCTTTTAGTCACACGGGGCAGCGGCCACTCCTGCTGCTGTACCTTTACAGTATTTCTTAAACCTTTGTCAATATTTTATTGCGCTCACACTTCCCAGCCTTTCCCATGCTGCTCTTTTTAACCAGCAGCGCTGCCCCGACGCTCCCGCGGTGCAGCTCTTTTAGTGACGCGGAGCAGCGGCCACTCCTGCTGCTGTACCTTTATTGTACCTCGTTTACCATGCTCAGCATTTTATTCCCTTTACACCTCTCACGCTTTCCGGACCCCTTTTTAACCAGCAGCGCTGCCCCGACGGTCCCGCGGTGCAGCTCTTTTAGTGATGCGGGGCAGCGGCCACACCTGCTGCTGTACCTTTATTGTACCTCGTTTACCATGCTCAGCATTTCATTCCCTTTACACTTCTCAGCCTTTCCCGTGCCGCTCTTTTTAACCAGCAGCGCTGCCCCGACGCTCCCGCGGTGCAGCTCTTTTAGTGATGCGGGGCAGCGGCCACTCCTGCAGCAGTATCTTTATTGTACCTCTTTTACCATGCTCAGCATTTCATTCCCTTTACACCTCTCACGCTTTCCGGACCCCTTTTTAACCAGCAGCGCTGCCCCGACCGTCCCGCGGTGCAGCTCTTTTAGTGATGCGGGGCAGCGGCCACTCCTGCAGCAGTATCTTTATTGTAGTTCTTTTACCATGCTCAGCATTTCATTCCCTTTACACCTCTCACGCTTTCCGGACCCCTTTTTAACCAGCAGCGCTGCCCCGACGCTCCCGCGGTGCAGCTCTTTTAGTGATGCGGGGCAGCGGCCACTCCTGCAGCAGTATCTTTATTGTACCTCTTTTACCATGCTCAGCATTTCATTCCCTTTACACCTCTCACGCTTTCCGGACCCCTTTTTAACCAGCAGCGCTGCCCCGACGCTCCCGCGGTGCAGCTCTTTTAGTGATGCGGGGCAGCGGCCACTCCTGCTGCAGTACCTTTACAATATTTCTTAGACCATTGTCAATATTTTATTGCGCTCACACTTCCCAGCCTTTCCCATACTGCTCTGTTTAACCAGCAGCGCTGCCCCGACGCTCCCGCGGTGCAGCTCTTTTAGTGACACGGGGCAGCAGCCACTCCTGCTGCAGTACTTTTAAAGGATTTTCGACCATTTTATTTTATACCCTTCACAGATGCGACCTTTGCCGTGACACCTTTGAAGCAGCACCCCTGCCCCAGGTGCGCCGCGGTGCAGCTCATTTTATCCTGAGGAAGTGGCTACTCCTGCTGCGGTGTTGTTGTTATTTCTCAGACCTTTCTCTATATTTTATTTCCCTCACACCTCCAGTCCTTTTACGTGCCGCACGTTTACCGTCAGCACCACCCCAAAGGTGCCGCGGTGCAGCTGTTTTAGTGAACCCACGCAGCGGCCACAACTGCTGCTGTACCTTTTGAGTATTTCTTAGACCATTCTCAATATTTTATTGCGCTCACACTTCCCAGCCTTTCCGTGCTGCTCTGTTTAACCAGCAGCGCTGCCCCGACGCTCCCGCGGTGCAGCTCTTTTAGTGATGCGGGGCAGCGGTCACTCCTGCTGCTGTACCTTTACAATATTTCTTAGACCATTGTCAATACTTTATTGCGCTGACGTTTCTCAGCCTTTCCCGTGCTGCTCTGTTTAACCAGCAGCGCTGCCCCGACGCTCCCGCGGTGCAGCTCCCTTAGTGACACGGGGCAGGGGCCGAGAGCCCTCTAGGTGCGGCTCCTCTATAGCACTTTACCGTTTTCTATTTTATTTCATTGGCACCTCGCGCGTTGCGCCGGGCGCCTCATTCGGGGACATGCGCCGGCTCCCACAGCGCCCCGCCCGCCGCCGCTCCCCGGGGGCCTCCCCGCTGCTCTCGGGAGATCGCACACCGCACGCGGCCCAAGCCCCGTCTCGCCGACGGCACTCACCACCCGCCGCCCGCCGCCGCGTTCTCCCGCTCCCTACCGGCACGAAGCGGCGCTGCCGATGACGGAGCCGATGCGCGGCTGCCACGCCGCTCTCTCCGCGCCTCAGGGCCGGCGCCTTCGGCCGCACACGGCGGCGTCCCCGCATCCGGGCCAGCCCGCGGAGCTCCTGCCGCCGCCGCCGCCGCCCCCCGACTGAGGGGCCGCGACGCCGGCGCCCCCTTTTATACTCCGCACCCCCTTTTCCCGCCACTGCCGCGGTGGGCTCCCCCCGCCTCAAAATCGCCCAGAAGCGCCCGAGGCGGGAACGGCGCAGCCCCACCGGCGCCTCGGAGAAGCTCTTCTAGTGACAAGGAGCAGCGGCCACCCCTCCTGCTGCAGTACCTTTATTGTACCTCGTTTACCATGCTCAGCATTTTATTCCCTTTACACCTCTCACGCTTTCCGGACCCCTTTTTAACCAGCAGCGCTGCCCCGACGGTCCCGCGGTGCAGCTCTTTTAGTGATGCGGGGCAGCGGCCACACCTGCTGCTGTACCTTTATTGTACCTCTTTTACCATGCTCAGCATTTCATTCCCTTTACACCTCTCAGCCTTTCCCGTGCCGCTCTTTTTAACCAGCAGCGCTGCCCCGACGCTCCGCGGTGCAGCTCTTTTAGTCACACGGGGCAGCGGCCACACCTGCTGCAGTACCTTTACAGTATTTCTTAGACCATTGTCAATATTTTATTGCGCTCACACTTCCCAGCCTTTCCAGTGCCGCTCTGTTAACCAGCAGCGCTGCCCCGACCGTCCCGCGGTGCAGCTCTTTTAGTGATGCGGGGCAGCGGCCACACCTGCTGCAGTACCTTTATTGTACCTCGTTTACCATGCTCAGCATTTTATTCCCTTTACACCTCTCACGCTTTCCCGTGCCGCTCCTTTTAACCAGCAGCGCTGCCCCGACGCTCCCGCGGTGCAGCTCTTTTAGTGACACGGGGCAGCGGCCACACCTGCTGCTGTACCTTTACAGTATTTCTTAAACCATTGTCAATATTTTATTGCGCTCACACTTCCAGGCCTTTCCCATGCTGCTCTGTTTAACCAGCAGCGCTGCCCCGACGCTCCCGCGGTGCAGCTCTTTTAGTGACACGGGGCAGCGGCCACTCCTGCTGCTGTACCTTTATTGTACCTCGTTTACCATGCTCAGCATTTTATTCCCTTTACACCTCTCACGCTTTCCGGACCCCTTTTTAACCAGCAGCACTGCGCGACGGTCCCGCGGTGCAGCTCTTTTAGTGATGCCGGGCAGCGGCTACTCCTGCTGCAGTACCTTTACAATATTTCTTAGACCGTTGTCAATATTTTATTGCGCTCACACTTCCCAGCCTTTCCCATGCTGCTCTGTTTAACCAGCAGCGCTGCCCCGACGGTCCCGCGGTGCAGCTCTTTTAGTGATGCGGGGCAGCGGCCACACCTGCTGCAGTACCTTTATTGTACCTCGTTTACCATGCTCAGCATTTCATTCCCTTTACACCTCTCAGCCTTTCCCGTGCCGCTCTTTTTAACCAGCAGCGCTGCCCCGACGCTCCCGCGGTGCAGCTCTTTTAGTGATACGGGGCAGCGGCCACTCCTGCTGCAGTACCTTTACAATATTTCTTAGACCATTGTCAATATTTTATTGCGCTCACACTTCCCAGCCTTTCCCATGCCGCTCTGTTTAACCAGCAGCGCTGCCCCGACGGTCCCGCGGTGCAGCTCTTTTAGTGATGCGGGGCAGCGGCCACTCCTGCTGCAGTATCTTTATTGTACCTCTTTTACCATGCTCAGCATTTCATTCCCTTTACACCTCTCACGCTTTCCGGACCCCTTTTTAACCAGCAGCGCTGCCCCGACGGTCCCGCGGTGCAGCTCTTTTAGTGATGCGGGGCAGCGGTCACTCCTGCTGCAGTACCTTTACAATATTTCTTAGACCATTGTCAATACTTTATTGCGCTGACGTTTCCCAGCCTTTCCCGTGCCGCTCTTTTTAACCAGCAGCGCTCCCCCGACGCTCCCGCGGTGCAGCTCCCTTAGTGACACGGGGCAGGGGCCGAGAGCCCTCTAGGTGCGGCTCCTCTATAGCACTTTACCGTTTTCTATTTTATTTCATTGGCACCTCGCGCGTTGCGCCGGGCGCCTCATTCGGGGACATGCGCCGGCTCCCACAGCGCCCCGCCCGCCGCCGCTCCCCGGGGGCCTCCCCGCTGCTCTCGGGAGATCGCACACCGCACGCGGCCCAAGCCCCGTCTCGCCGACGGCACTCACCACCCGCCGCCCGCCGCCGCGTTCTCCCGCTCCCTACCGGCACGAAGCGGCGCTGCCGATGACGGAGCCGATGCGCGGCTGCCACGCCGCTCTCTCCGCGCCTCAGGGCCGGCGCCTTCGGCCGCACACGGCGGCGTCCCCGCATCCGGGCCAGCCCGCGGAGCTCCTGCCGCCGCCGCCGCCGCCCCCCGACTGAGGGGCCGCGACGCCGGCGCCCCCTTTTATACTCCGCACCCCCTTTTCCCGCCACTGCCGCGGTGGGCTCCCCCCGCCTCAAAATCGCCCAGAAGCGCCCGAGGCGGGAACGGCGCAGCCCCACCGGCGCCTCGGAGAAGCTCTTCTAGTGACAAGGAGCAGCGGCCACCCCTCCTGCAGTACCTTTATTGTACCTCGTTTACCATGCTCAGCATTTCATTCCCTTTACACTTCTCAGCCTTTCCCGTGCCGCTCTTTTTAACCAGCAGCGCTGCCCCGACGCTCCCGCGGTGCAGCTCTTTTAGTGACACGGGGCAGCAGCCACTCCTGCTGCAGTACTTTTAAAGGATTTTCGACCATTTTATTTTATACCCTTCACAGATGCGACCTTTGCCGTGACACCTTTGAAGCAGCGCCCCTGCCCCACGTGCGCCGCGGTGCAGCTCATTTTATCCTGAGGAAGTGGCTACTCCTGCTGCGGTGTTGTTACTATTTCTCAGACCTTTCTCTATATTTTATTTCCCTCACACCTCCAGTCCTTTTACGTGCCGCACGTTTACCATCAGCACCACCCCAAAGGTGCCGCGGTGCAGCTGTTTTAGTGAACCCACGCAGCGGCCACAACTGCTGCTGTACCTTTTGAGTATTTCTTAGACCATTCTCAATATTTTATGGCGCTCACACTTCCCAGCCTTTCCGTGCTGCTCTTTTTAACCAGCAGCGCTGCCCCGACGCTCCCGCGGTGCAGCTCTTTTAGTGATGCGGGGCAGCGGCCACTCCTGCAGCAGTATCTTTATTGTACCTCTTTTACCATGCTCAGCATTTCATTCCCTTTACACCTCTCACGCTTTCCGGACCCCTTTTTAACCAGCAGCGCTGCCCCGACGCTCCCGCGGTGCAGCTCTTTTAGTGATGCGGGGCAGCGGCCACACCTGCTGCTGTACCTTTATTGTACCTCGTTTACCATGCTCAGCATTTTATTCCCTTTACACCTCTCACGCTTTCCGGACCCCTTTTTAACCAGCAGCGCTGCCCCGACGGTCCCGCGGTGCAGCTCTTTTAGTGATGCGGGGCAGCGGTCACTCCTGCTGCAGTACCTTTACAATATTTCTTAGACCATTGTCAATACTTTATTGCGCTGACGTTTCCCAGCCTTTCCCGTGCCGCTCTTTTTAACCAGCAGCGCTCCCCCGACGCTCCCGCGGTGCAGCTCCCTTAGTGACACGGGGCAGGGGCCGAGAGCCCTCTAGGTGCGGCTCCTCTATAGCACTTTACCGTTTTCTATTTTATTTCATTGGCACCTCGCGCGTTGCGCCGGGCGCCTCATTCGGGGACATGCGCCGGCTCCCACAGCGCCCCGCCCGCCGCCGCTCCCCGGGGGCCTCCCCGCTGCTCTCGGGAGATCGCACACCGCACGCGGCCCAAGCCCCGTCTCGCCGACGGCACTCACCACCCGCCGCCCGCCGCCGCGTTCTCCCGCTCCCTACCGGCACGAAGCGGCGCTGCCGATGACGGAGCCGATGCGCGGCTGCCACGCCGCTCTCTCCGCGCCTCAGGGCCGGCGCCTTCGGCCGCACACGGCGGCGTCCCCGCATCCGGGCCAGCCCGCGGAGCTCCTGCCGCCGCCGCCGCCGCCCCCCGACTGAGGGGCCGCGACGCCGGCGCCCCCTTTTATACTCCGCACCCCCTTTTCCCGCCACTGCCGCGGTGGGCTCCCCCCGCCTCAAAATCGCCCAGAAGCGCCCGAGGCGGGAACGGCGCAGCCCCACCGGCGCCTCGGAGAAGCTCTTCTAGTGACAAGGAGCAGCGGCCACCCCTCCTGCAGTACCTTTATTGTACCTCGTTTACCATGCTCAGCATTTCATTCCCTTTACACCTCTCACGCTTTCCGGACCCCTTTTTAGCCAGCAGCGCTGCCCCGACGCTCCCGCGGTGCAGCTCTTTTAGTGATGCGGGGCAGCGGCCACTCCTGCTGCAGTACCTTTACAATATTTCTTAAACCATTGTCAATATTTTATTGCGCTCACACTTCCCAGGCTTTCCCATGCTGCTCTGTTTAACCAGCAGCGCTGCCCCGACGCTCCCGCGGTGCAGCTCTTTTAGTGACGCGGGGCAGCGGCCACTCCTGCTGCAGTACCTTTTTTGTACCTCGTTTACCATGCTCAGCATTTTATTCCCTTTACACCTCTCACGCTTTCCGGACCCCTTTTTAGCCAGCAGCGCTGCCCCGACGCTCCCGCGGTGCAGCTCTTTTAGTGATGCGGGGCAGCGGCCACTCCTGCAGCAGTATCTTTATTGTACCTCGTTTACCATGCTCAGCATTTCATTCCCTTTACACCTCTCAGCCTTTCCCGTGCCGCTCTTTTTAACCAGCAGCGCTGCCCCGACGCTCCCGCGGTGCAGCTCTTTTAGTGACACGGGGCAGCGGCCACACCTGCTGCAGTACCTTTATTGTACCTCGTTTACCATGCTCAGCATTTTATTCCCTTTACACCTCTCAGCCTTTCCCGTGCCGCTCTTTTTAACCAGCAGCGCTGCGCCGACGCTCCCGCGGTGCAGCTCTTTTAGTGATGCGGGGCAGCGGCCACTCCTGCAGCAGTATCTTTATTGTACCTCTTTTACCATGCTCAGCATTTCATTCCCTTTACACCTCTCACGCTTTCCGGACCCCTTTTTAACCAGCAGCGCTGCGCCGACGCTCCCGCGGTGCAGCTCTTTTAGTGATGCGGGGCAGCGGCCACTCCTGCTGCTGTACCTTTTCAATATTTCTTAGACCATTGTCAATATTTTATTGCGCTCACACTTCCCAGCCTTTCCCATGCTGCTCTGTTTAACCAGCAGCGCTGCCCCGACGCTCCCGCGGTGCAGCTCTTTTAGTGACGCGGGGCAGCGGCCACTCCTGCTGCAGTACCTTTTTTGTACCTCGTTTACCATGCTCAGCATTTTATTCCCTTTACACCTCTCACGCTTTCCGGACCCCTTTTTAGCCAGCAGCGCTGCCCCGACGCTCCCGCGGTGCAGCTCTTTTAGTGATGCGGGGCAGCGGCCACTCCTGCAGCAGTATCTTTATTGTACCTCGTTTACCATGCTCAGCATTTCATTCCCTTTACACCTCTCAGCCTTTCCCGTGCCGCTCTTTTTAACCAGCAGCGCTGCCCCGACGCTCCCGCGGTGCAGCTCTTTTAGTGACACGGGGCAGCGGCCACACCTGCTGCAGTACCTTTATTGTACCTCGTTTACCATGCTCAGCATTTTATTCCCTTTACACCTCTCAGCCTTTCCCGTGCCGCTCTTTTTAACCAGCAGCGCTGCGCCGACGCTCCCGCGGTGCAGCTCTTTTAGTGATGCGGGGCAGCGGCCACTCCTGCAGCAGTATCTTTATTGTACCTCTTTTACCATGCTCAGCATTTCATTCCCTTTACACCTCTCACGCGTTCCGGACCCCTTTTTAACCAGCAGCGCTGCCCCGACGGTCCCGCGGTGCAGCTCTTTTAGTGACGCGGGGCAGCGGCCACTCCTGCTGCTGTACCTTTATTGTACCTCGTTTACCATGCTCAGCATTTTATTCCCTTTACACCTCTCACGCTTTCCGGACCCCTTTTTAACCAGCAGCGCTGCCCCGACGCTCCCGCGGTGCAGCTCTTTTAGTGATGCGGGGCAGCGGCCACTCCTGCTGCAGTACCTTTACAATATTTCTTAGACCATTGTCAATATTTTATTGCGCTCACACTTCCCAGCCTTTCCGTGCTGCTCTTTTTAACCAGCAGCGCTGCCCCGACGCTCCCGCGGTGCAGCACTTTTAGTGACACGGGGCAGCGGCCACACCTGCTGCTGTACCTTTATTGTACCTCGTTTACCATGCTCAGCATTTTATTCCCTTTACACCTCTCAGCCTTTCCCGTGCCGCTCTTTTTAACTAGCAGCGCTGCCCCGACGCTCCCGCGGTGCAGCTCCCTTAGTGACACGGGGCAGGGGCCGAGAGCCCTCTAGGTGCGGCTCCTCTATAGCACTTTACCGTTTTCTATTTTATTTCATTGGCACGTCGCGCGTTGCGCCGGGCGCCTCATTCGGGGACATGCGCCGGCTCCCACAGCGCCCCGCCCGCCGCCGCTCCCCGGGGGCCTCCCCGCTGCTCTCGGGAGATCGCACACCGCACGCGGCCCAAGCCCCGTCTCGCCGACGGCACTCACCACCCGCCGCCCGCCGCCGCGTTCTCCCGCTCCCTACCGGCACGAAGCGGCGCTGCCGATGACGGAGCCGATGCGCGGCTGCCACGCCGCTCTCTCCGCGCCTCAGGGCCGGCGCCTTCGGCCGCACAGGGCGGCGTCCCCGCATCCGGGCCAGCCCGCGGAGCTCCTGCCGCCGCCGCCGCCGCCCCCCGACTGAGGGGCCGCGACGCCGGCGCCCCCTTTTATACTCCGCACCCCCTTTTCCCGCCACTGCCGCGGTGGGCTCCCCCCGCCTCAAAATCGCCCAGAAGCGCCCGAGGCGGGAACGGCGCAGCCCCACCGGCGCCTCGGAGAAGCTCTTCTAGTGACAAGGAGCAGCGGCCACCCCTCCTGCAGTACCTTTATTGTACCTCGTTTACCATGCTCAGCATTTCATTCCCTTTACACCTCTCAGCCTTTCCCGTGCCGCTCTTTTTAACCAGCAGCGCTGCCCCGACGTTCCCGAGGTGCAGCTCTTGTAGTGATGCGGAGCAGCGGCCACACCTGCTGCTGTACCTTTATTGTACCTCGTTTACCATGCTCAGCATTTCATTCCCTTTACACCTCTCACGATTTCCGGACCCCTTTTTAACCAGCAGCGCTGCCCCGACGCTCTCGCGGTGCAGCTCTTTTAGTGATGCGGGGCAGCGGCCACTCCTGCTGCAGTACCTTTACAATATTTCTTAGACCATTGTCAATATTTTATTGCGCTCACACTTCCCAGCCTTTCCCATGCTGCTCTGTTTAACCAGCAGCGCTGCCCCGACGGTCCCGCGGTGCAGCTCTTTTAGTGACACGAGGCAGCGGCCACTCCTGCTGCTGTACCTTTATTGTACCTCGTTTACCATGCTCAGCATTTTATTCCCTTTACACCTCTCACGCTTTCCGGACCCCTTTTTAACCAGCAGCGCTGCCCCGACGGTCCCGCGGTGCAGCTCCCTTAGTGACACGGGGCAGGGGCCGAGAGCCACTCCTGCTGCAGTTCTTTTAAAGGATTTTCGACCATTTTATTTTATACCCTTCACAGATGCGACCTTTGCCGTGACACCTTTGAAGCAGCGCCCCTGCCCCACGTGCGCCGCGGTGCAGCTCATTTTATCCTGAGGAAGTGGCTACTCCTGCTGCGGTGTTGTTATTATTTCTCAGACCTTTCTCTATATTTTATTTCCCTCACACCTCCAGTCCTTTTACATGCCGCACGTTTACCATCAGCACCACCCCAAAGGTGCCGCGGTGCAGCTGTTTTAGTGAACCCACGCAGCGGCCACTCCTGCTGCTGTACCTTCTGAGTATTTCTTAGACCATTCTCAATATTTTATTGCGCTCACACTTCCCAGCCTTTCCGTGCTGCTCTTTTTGACCAGCAGCGCTGCCCCGACGCTCCCGCGGTGCAGCTCTTTTAGTGATGCGGGGCAGCGGCCACACCTGCTGCTGTACCTTTATTGTACCTCGTTTACCATGCTCAGCATTTCATTCCCTTTACACTTCTCAGCCTTTCCCGTGCCGCTCTTTTTAACCAGCAGCGCTGCCCCGACGCTCCCGCGGTGCAGCTCTTTTAGTGACGCGGGGCAGCGGCCACACCTGCTGCTGTACCTTTATTGTACCTCGTTTACCATGCTCAGCATTTCATTCCCTTTACACCTCTCACGCTTTCCGGACCCCTTTTTAACCAGCAGCGCTGCCCCGACGCTCTCGCGGTGCAGCTCTTTTAGTGATGCGGGGCAGCGGCCACTCCTGCTGCAGTACCTTTACAATATTTCTTAGACCATTGTCAATATTTTATTGCGCTCACACTTCCCAGGCTTTCCCATGCTGCTCTGTTTAACCAGCAGCGCTGCCCCGACGCTCCCGCGGTGCAGCTCCCTTAGTGACACGGGGCAGGGGCCGAGAGCCCTCTAGGTGCGGCTCCTCTATAGCACTTTACCGTTTTCTATTTTATTTCATTGGCACCTCGCGCGTTGCGCCGGGCGCCTCATTCGGGGACATGCGCCGGCTCCCACAGCGCCCCGCCCGCCGCCGCTCCCCGGGGGCCTCCCCGCTGCTCTCGGGAGATCGCACACCGCACGCGGCCCAAGCCCCGTCTCGCCGACGGCACTCACCACCCGCCGCCCGCCGCCGCGTTCTCCCGCTCCCTACCGGCACGAAGCGGCGCTGCCGATGACGGAGCCGATGCGCGGCTGCCACGCCGCTCTCTCCGCGCCTCAGGGCCGGCGCCTTCGGCCGCACAGGGCGGCGTCCCCGCATCCGGGCCAGCCCGCGGAGCTCCTGCCGCCGCCGCCGCCGCCCCCCGACTGAGGGGCCGCGACGCCGGCGCCCCCTTTTATACTCCGCACCCCCTTTTCCCGCCACTGCCGCGGTGGGCTCCCCCCGCCTCAAAATCGCCCAGAAGCGCCCGAGGCGGGAACGGCGCAGCCCCACCGGCGCCTCGGAGAAGCTCTTCTAGTGACAAGGAGCAGCGGCCACCCCTCCTGCAGTACCTTTATTGTACCTCGTTTACCATGCTCAGCATTTCATTCCCTTTACACTTCTCAGCCTTTCCCGTGCCGCTCTTTTTAACCAGCAGCGCTGCCCCGACGCTCCCGCGGTGCAGCTCTTTTAGTGACACGGGGCAGCAGCCACTCCTGCTGCAGTACTTTTAAAGGATTTTCGACCATTTTATTTTATACCCTTCACAGATGCGACCTTTGCCGTGACACCTTTGAAGCAGCGCCCCTGCCCCACGTGCGCCGCGGTGCAGCTCATTTTATCCTGAGGAAGTGGCTACTCCTGCTGCGGTGTTGTTACTATTTCTCAGACCTTTCTCTATATTTTATTTCCCTCACACCTCCAGTCCTTTTACGTGCCGCACGTTTACCATCAGCACCACCCCAAAGGTGCCGCGGTGCAGCTGTTTTAGTGAACCCACGCAGCGGCCACAACTGCTGCTGTACCTTTTGAGTATTTCTTAGACCATTCTCAATATTTTATGGCGCTCACACTTCCCAGCCTTTCCGTGCTGCTCTTTTTAACCAGCAGCGCTGCCCCGACGCTCCCGCGGTGCAGCTCTTTTAGTGATGCGGGGCAGCGGCCACTCCTGCAGCAGTATCTTTATTGTACCTCTTTTACCATGCTCAGCATTTCATTCCCTTTACACCTCTCACGCTTTCCGGACCCCTTTTTAACCAGCAGCGCTGCCCCGACGCTCCCGCGGTGCAGCTCTTTTAGTGATGCGGGGCAGCGGCCACACCTGCTGCTGTACCTTTATTGTACCTCGTTTACCATGCTCAGCATTTTATTCCCTTTACACCTCTCAGCCTTTCCCGTGCCGCTCTTTTTAACCAGCAGCGCTGCCCCGACGCTCCCGCGGTGCAGCTCCCTTAGTGACACGGGGCAGGGGCCGAGAGCCCTCTAGGTGCGGCTCCTCTATAGCACTTTACCGTTTTCTATTTTATTTCATTGGCACGTCGCGCGTTGCGCCGGGCGCCTCATTCGGGGACATGCGCCGGCTCCCACAGCGCCCCGCCCGCCGCCGCTCCCCGGGGGCCTCCCCGCTGCTCTCGGGAGATCGCACACCGCACGCGGCCCAAGCCCCGTCTCGCCGACGGCACTCACCACCCGCCGCCCGCCGCCGCGTTCTCCCGCTCCCTACCGGCACGAAGCGGCGCTGCCGATGACGGAGCCGATGCGCGGCTGCCACGCCGCTCTCTCCGCGCCTCAGGGCCGGCGCCTTCGGCCGCACAGGGCGGCGTCCCCGCATCCGGGCCAGCCCGCGGAGCTCCTGCCGCCGCCGCCGCCGCCCCCCGACTGAGGGGCCGCGACGCCGGCGCCCCCTTTTATACTCCGCACCCCCTTTTCCCGCCACTGCCGCGGTGGGCTCCCCCCGCCTCAAAATCGCCCAGAAGCGCCCGAGGCGGGAACGGCGCAGCCCCACCGGCGCCTCGGAGAAGCTCTTCTAGTGACAAGGAGCAGCGGCCACCCCTCCTGCAGTACCTTTATTGTACCTCGTTTACCATGCTCAGCATTTCATTCCCTTTACACCTCTCAGCCTTTCCCGTGCCGCTCTTTTTAACCAGCAGCGCTGCCCCGACGTTCCCGAGGTGCAGCTCTTGTAGTGATGCGGAGCAGCGGCCACACCTGCTGCTGTACCTTTATTGTACCTCGTTTACCATGCTCAGCATTTCATTCCCTTTACACCTCTCACGATTTCCGGACCCCTTTTTAACCAGCAGCGCTGCCCCGACGCTCTCGCGGTGCAGCTCTTTTAGTGACGCGGGGCAGCGGCCACTCCTGCTGCAGTACCTTTACAATATTTCTTAGACCATTGTCAATATTTTATTGCGCTCACACTTCCCAGCCTTTCCCATGCTGCTCTGTTTAACCAGCAGCGCTGCCCCGACGGTCCCGCGGTGCAGCTCTTTTAGTGACACGAGGCAGCGGCCACTCCTGCTGCTGTACCTTTATTGTACCTCGTTTACCATGCTCAGCATTTTATTCCCTTTACACCTCTCACGCTTTCCGGACCCCTTTTTAACCAGCAGCGCTGCCCCGACGCTCCCGCGGTGCAGCTCTTTTAGTGATGCGGGGCAGCGGCCACTCCTGCTGCAGTACCTTTACAATATTTCTTAGACCATTGTCAATATTTTATTGCGCTCACACTTCCCAGCCTTTCCCATGCTGCTCTTTTTAACCAGCAGCGCTGCCCCGACGCTCCCGCGGTGCAGCTCTTTTAGTGACACGGGGCAGCAGCCACTCCTGCTGCAGTACTTTTAAAGGATTTTCGACCATTTTATTTTATACCCTTCACAGATGCGACCTTTGCCGTGACACCTTTGAAGCAGCGCCCCTGCCCCACGTGCGCCGCGGTGCAGCTCATTTTATCCTGAGGAAGTGGCTACTCCTGCTGCGGTGTTGTTATTATTTCTCAGACCTTTCTCTATATTTTATTTCCCTCACACCTCCAGTCCTTTTACGTGCCGCACGTTTACCATCAGCACCACCCCAAAGGTGCCGCGGTGCAGCTGTTTTAGTGAACCCACGCAGCGGCCACAACTGCTGCTGTACCTTTTGAGTATTTCTTAGACCATTCTCAATATTTTATTGCGCTCACACTTCCCAGCCTTTCCGTGCTGCTCTTTTTAACCAGCAGCGCTGCCCCGACGCTCCCGCGGTGCAGCTCTTTTAGTGACACGGGGCAGCGGCCACACCTGCTGCTGTACCTTTATTGTACCTCGTTTACCATGCTCAGCATTTCATTCCCTTTACACTTCTCAGCCTTTCCCGTGCCGCTCTTTTTAACCAGCAGCGCTGCCCAGACGCTCCCGCGGTGCAGCTCTTTTAGTGATGCGGGGCAGCGGCCACTCCTGCAGCAGTATCTTTATTGTACCTCTTTTACCATGCTCAGCATTTCATTCCCTTTACACCTCTCACGCTTTCCGGACACCTTTTTAACCAGCAGCGCTGCCCCGACGCTCCCGCGGTGCAGCTCTTTTAGTGATGCGGGGCAGCGGCCACACCTGCTGCTGTACCTTTATTGTACCTCGTTTACCATGCTCAGCATTTCATTCCCTTTACACTTCTCAGCCTTTCCCGTGCCGCTCTTTTTAACCAGCAGCGCTGCCCCGACGCTCCCGCGGTGCAGCTCTTTTAGTGACACGGGGCAGCAGCCACTCCTGCTGCAGTACTTTTAAAGGATTTTCGACCTTTTTATTTTATACCCTTCACAGATGCGACCTTTGCCGTGACACTTTTGAAGCAGCACCCCTGCCCCAGGTGCGCCGCGGTGCAGCTCATTTTATCCTGAGGAAGTGGCTACTCCTGCTGCGGTGTTGTTATTATTTCTCAGACCTTTCTCTATGTTTTATTTCCCTCACACCTCCAGTCCTTTTACATGCCGCACGTTTACCATCAGCACCACCCCAAAGGTGCCACGGTGCAGCTGTTTTAGTGAACCCACGCAGCGGCCACTCCTGCTGCTGTACCTTCTGAGTATTTCTTAGACCATTCTCAATATTTTATTGCGCTCACACTTCCCAGCCTTTCCGTGCTGCTCTTTTTGACCAGCAGCGCTGCCCCGACGCTCCCGCGGTGCAGCTCTTTTAGTGATGCGGGGCAGCGGCCACACCTGCTGCTGTACCTTTATTGTACCTCGTTTACCATGCTCAGCATTTCATTCCCTTTACACTTCTCAGCCTTTCCCGTGCCGCTCTTTTTAACCAGCAGCGCTGCCCCGACGCTCCCGCGGTGCAGCTCTTTTAGTGATGCGGGGCAGCGGCCACACCTGCTGCTGTACCTTTATTGTACCTCGTTTACCATGCTCAGCATTTCATTCCCTTTACACCTCTCACGCTTTCCGGACCCCTTTTTAACCAGCAGCGCTGCCCCGACGCTCTCGCGGTGCAGCTCTTTTAGTGACGCGGGGCAGCGGCCACACCTGCTGCTGTACCTTTATTGTACCTCGTTTACCATGCTCAGCATTTCATTCCCTTTACACCTCTCACGCTTTCCGGACCCCTTTTTAACCAGCAGCGCTGCCCCGACGCTCTCGCGGTGCAGCTCTTTTAGTGACGCGGGGCAGCGGCCACACCTGCTGCTGTACCTTTATTGTACCTCGTTTACCATGCTCAGCATTTCATTCCCTTTACACCTCTCAGCCTTTCCCGTGCCGCTCTTTTTAACCAGCAGCGCTGCCCCGACGCTCCCGCGGTGCAGCTCTTTTAGTGATGCGGGGCAGCGGCCACTCCTGCTGCAGTACCTTTACAATATTTCTTAGACCATTGTCAATATTTTATTGCGCTCACACTTCCCAGCCTTTCCGTGCTGCTCTTTTTAACCAGCAGCGCTGCCCCGACGCTCCCGCGGTGCAGCACTTTTAGTGACACTGGGCAGCGGCCACACCTGCTGCTGTACCTTTATTGTACCTCGTTTACCATGCTCAGCATTTTATTCCCTTTACACCTCTCAGCCTTTCCCGTGCCGCTCTTTTTAACCAGCAGCGCTGCCCCGACGCTCCCGCGGTGCAGCTCCCTTAGTGACACGGGGCAGGGGCCGAGAGCCCTCTAGGTGCGGCTCCTCTATAGCACTTTACCGTTTTCTATTTTATTTCATTGGCACGTCGCGCGTTGCGCCGGGCGCCTCATTCGGGGACATGCGCCGGCTCCCACAGCGCCCCGCCCGCCGCCGCTCCCCGGGGGCCTCCCCGCTGCTCTCGGGAGATCGCACACCGCACGCGGCCCAAGCCCCGTCTCGCCGACGGCACTCACCACCCGCCGCCCGCCGCCGCGTTCTCCCGCTCCCTACCGGCACGAAGCGGCGCTGCCGATGACGGAGCCGATGCGCGGCTGCCACGCCGCTCTCTCCGCGCCTCAGGGCCGGCGCCTTCGGCCGCACAGGGCGGCGTCCCCGCATCCGGGCCAGCCC
This sequence comes from Coloeus monedula, assembly GCF_965178545.1. Lineage (NCBI taxonomy): Eukaryota > Metazoa > Chordata > Aves > Passeriformes > Corvidae > Coloeus > Coloeus monedula. The sequence goes on along the minus strand of NW_028120808.1, from coordinate 667,703 downwards.
GCGGAGCTCCTGCCGCCGCCGCCGCCGCCCCCCGACTGAGGGGCCGCGACGCCGGCGCCCCCTTTTATACTCCGCACCCCCTTTTCCCGCCACTGCCGCGGTGGGCTCCCCCCGCCTCAAAATCGCCCAGAAGCGCCCGAGGCGGGAACGGCGCAGCCCCACCGGCGCCTCGGAGAAGCTCTTCTAGTGACAAGGAGCAGCGGCCACCCCTCCTGCAGTACCTTTATTGTACCTCGTTTACCATGCTCAGCATTTCATTCCCTTTACACTTCTCAGCCTTTCCCGTGCCGCTCTTTTTAACCAGCAGCGCTGCCCCGACGCTCCCGCGGTGCAGCTCTTTTAGTGATGCGGGGCAGCGGCCACTCCTGCTGCAGTACCTTTACAATATTTCTTAGACCGTTGTCAATATTTTATTGCGCTCACACTTCCCAGCCTTTCCCATGCTGCTCTGTTTAACCAGCAGCGCTGCCCCGACGCTCCCGCGGTGCAGCTCTTTTAGTGACGCGGGGCAGCGGCCACTCCTGCTGCTGTACCTTTATTGTACCTCGTTTACCATGCTCAGCATTTTATTCCCTTTACACCTCTCAAGCTTTCCGGACTCCTTTTTAACCAGCAGCGCTGCCCCGACGCTCCCGCGGTGCAGCTCTTTTAGTGATGCGGGGCAGCGGCCACACCTGCTGCAGTATCTTTATTGTACCTCGTTTACCATGCTCAGCATTTCATTCCCTTTACACCTCTCACGCTTTCCGGACCCCTTTTTAGCCAGCAGCGCTGCCCCGACCGTCCCGCGGTGCAGCTCTTTTAGTGACGCGGGGCAGCGGCCACACCTGCTGCAGTACCTTTATTGTACCTCGTTTACAATGCTCAGCATTTTATTCCCTTTACACCTCTCAGCCTTTCCCGTGCCGCTCTTTTTAACCAGCAGCGCTGCCCCGACGCTCCCGCGGTGCAGCTCTTTTAGTCACACGGGGCAGCGGCCACTCCTGCTGCTGTACCTTTACAGTATTTCTTAAACCTTTGTCAATATTTTATTGCGCTCACACTTCCCAGCCTTTCCCATGCTGCTCTTTTTAACCAGCAGCGCTGCCCCGACGCTCCCGCGGTGCAGCTCTTTTAGTGACGCGGAGCAGCGGCCACTCCTGCTGCTGTACCTTTATTGTACCTCGTTTACCATGCTCAGCATTTTATTCCCTTTACACCTCTCACGCTTTCCGGACCCCTTTTTAACCAGCAGCGCTGCCCCGACGGTCCCGCGGTGCAGCTCTTTTAGTGATGCGGGGCAGCGGCCACTCCTGCTGCAGTATCTTTATTGTACCTCTTTTACCATGCTCAGCATTTCATTCCCTTTACACCTCTCACGCTTTCCAGTGCCGCTCTTTTTAACCAGCAGCGCTGCCCCGACGCTCCCGCGGTGCAGCTCTTTTAGTGATGCGGAGCAGCGGCCACTCCTGCTGCTGTACCTTTATTGTACCTCGTTTACCATGCTCAGCATTTTATTCCCTTTACACCTCTCACGCTTTCCGGACCCCTTTTTAACCAGCAGCGCTGCCCCGACGCTCCCGAGATGCAGCTCTTTTAGTGATGCGGGGCAGCGGCCACTCCTGCTGCTGTACCTTTTCAATATTTCTTAGACCATTGTCAATATTTTATTGCGCTCACACTTCCCAGCCTTTCCCATGCTGCTCTGTTTAACCAGCAGCGCTGCCCCGACGCTCCCGCGGTGCAGCTCTTTTAGTGACGCGGGGCAGCGGCCACACCTGCTGCAGTACCTTTATTGTACCTCTTTTACCATGCTCAGCATTTCATTCCCTTTACACCTCTCACGCGTTCCGGAACCCTTTTTAACCAGCAGCGCTGCCCCGACGGTCCCGCGGTGCAGCTCTTTTAGTGACGCGGGGCAGCGGCCACTCCTGCTGCTGTACCTTTATTGTACCTCGTTTACCATGCTCAGCATTTCATTCCCTTTACACCTCTCAGCCTTTCCCGTGCCGCTCTTTTTAACCAGCAGCGCTGCCCCGACGCTCCCGCGGTGCAGCTCTTTTAGTCACACGGGGCAGCGGCCACACCTGCTGCTGTACCTTTACAGTATTTCTTAAACCATTGTCAATATTTTATTGCGCTCACACTTCCCAGCCTTTCCCATGCTGCTCTTTTTAACCAGCAGCGCTGCCCCGACGCTCCCGCGGTGCAGCTCTTTTAGTGATGCGGGGCAGCGGCCACACCTGCTGCTGTACCTTTACAGTATTTCTTAAACCATTCTCAATATTTTATTGCGCTCACACTTCGCAGCCTTTCCCATGCTGCTCTGTTTAACCAGCAGCGCTGCCCCGACGCTCCCGCGGTGCAGCTCTTTTAGTGATGCGGGGCAGCGGCCACTCCTGCAGCAGTACCTTTATTGTACCTCGTTTACCATGCTCAGCATTTCATTCCCTTTACACCTCTCAGCCTTTCCCGTGCCGCTCTTTTTAACCAGCAGCGCTGCCCCGACGCTCCCGCGGTGCAGCTCTTTTAGTGATGCGGGGCAGCGGCCACTCCTGCTGCAGTACCTTTACAATATTTCTTAGACCATTGTCAATATTTTATTGCGCTCACACTTCCCAGCCTTTCCGTGCTGCTCTTTTTAACCAGCAGCGCTGCCCCGACGCTCCCGCGGTGCAGCACTTTTAGTGACACTGGGCAGCGGCCACACCTGCTGCTGTACCTTTATTGTACCTCGTTTACCATGCTCAGCATTTTATTCCCTTTACACCTCTCAGCCTTTCCCGTGCCGCTCTTTTTAACCAGCAGCGCTGCCCCGACGCTCCCGCGGTGCAGCTCCCTTAGTGACACGGGGCAGGGGCCGAGAGCCCTCTAGGTGCGGCTCCTCTATAGCACTTTACCGTTTTCTATTTTATTTCATTGGCACCTCGCGCGTTGCGCCGGGCGCCTCATTCGGGGACATGCGCCGGCTCCCACAGCGCCCCGCCCGCCGCCGCTCCCCGGGGGCCTCCCCGCTGCTCTCGGGAGATCGCACACCGCACGCGGCCCAAGCCCCGTCTCGCCGACGGCACTCACCACCCGCCGCCCGCCGCCGCGTTCTCCCGCTCCCTACCGGCACGAAGCGGCGCTGCCGATGACGGAGCCGATGCGCGGCTGCCACGCCGCTCTCTCCGCGCCTCAGGGCCGGCGCCTTCGGCCGCACAGGGCGGCGTCCCCGCATCCGGGCCAGCCCGCGGAGCTCCTGCCGCCGCCGCCGCCGCCCCCCGACTGAGGGGCCGCGACGCCGGCGCCCCCTTTTATACTCCGCACCCCCTTTTCCCGCCACTGCCGCGGTGGGCTCCCCCCGCCTCAAAATCGCCCAGAAGCGCCCGAGGCGGGAACGGCGCAGCCCCACCGGCGCCTCGGAGAAGCTCTTCTAGTGACAAGGAGCAGCGGCCACCCCTCCTGCTGCAGTACCTTTATTGTACCTCGTTTACCATGCTCAGCATTTCATTCCCTTTACACCTCTCAGCCTTTCCCGTGCCGCTCTTTTTAACCAGCAGCGCTGCCCCGACGCTCCCGAGGTGCAGCTCTTGTAGTGATGCGGAGCAGCGGCCACACCTGCTGCTGTACCTTTATTGTACCTCGTTTACCATGCTCAGCATTTCATTCCCTTTACACCTCTCACGATTTCCGGACCCCTTTTTAACCAGCAGCGCTGCCCCGACGCTCCCGCGGTGCAGCTCTTTTAGTGATGCGGGGCAGCGGCCACTCCTGCTGCAGTACCTTTACAATATTTCTTAGACCATTGTCAATATTTTATTGCGCTCACACTTCCCAGCCTTTCCCATGCTGCTCTGTTTAACCAGCAGCGCTGCCCCGACGGTCCCGCGGTGCAGCTCTTTTAGTGACACGAGGCAGCGGCCACTCCTGCTGCTGTACCTTTATTGTACCTCGTTTACCATGCTCAGCATTTTATTCCCTTTACACCTCTCACGCTTTCCGGACCCCTTTTTAACCAGCAGCGCTGCCCCGACGCTCCCGCGGTGCAGCTCCCTTAGTGACACGGGGCAGGGGCCGAGAGCCACTCCTGCTGCAGTTCTTTTAAAGGATTTTCGACCATTTTATTTTATACCCTTCACAGATGCGACCTTTGCCGTGACACCTTTGAAGCAGCGCCCCTGCCCCACGTGCGCCGCGGTGCAGCTCATTTTATCCTGAGGAAGTGGCTACTCCTGCTGCGGTGTTGTTATTATTTCTCAGACCTTTCTCTATATTTTATTTCCCTCACACCTCCAGTCCTTTTACGTGCCGCACGTTTACCATCAGCACCACCCCAAAGGTGCCGCGGTGCAGCTGTTTTAGTGAACCCACGCAGCGGCCACAACTGCTGCTGTACCTTTTGAGTATTTCTTAGACCATTCTCAATATTTTATTGCGCTCACACTTCCCAGCCTTTCCGTGCTGCTCTTTTTAACCAGCAGCGCTGCCCCGACGCTCCCGCGGTGCAGCTCTTTTAGTGACACGGGGCAGCGGCCACACCTGCTGCTGTACCTTTATTGTACCTCGTTTACCATGCTCAGCATTTCATTCCCTTTACACCTCTCAGCCTTTCCCGTGCCGCTCTTTTTAACCAGCAGCGCTGCCCCGACGCTCCCGCGGTGCAGCTCTTTTAGTGATGCGGGGCAGCGGCCACTCCTGCAGCAGTATCTTTATTGTAGTTCTTTTACCATGCTCAGCATTTCATTCCCTTTACACCTCTCACGCTTTCCGGACCCCTTTTTAACCAGCAGCGCTGCCCCGACGCTCCCGCGGTGCAGCTCTTTTAGTGATGCGGGGCAGCGGCCACTCCTGCAGCAGTATCTTTATTGTACCTCTTTTACCATGCTCAGCATTTCATTCCCTTTACACCTCTCAGCCTTTCCCGTGCCGCTCTTTTTAACCAGCAGAGCTGCTCCGACGCTCCCGCGGTGCAGCTCTTTTAGTGATGCGGGGCAGCGGCCACTCCTGCAGCAGTATCTTTATTGTACCTCTTTTACCATGCTCAGCATTTCATTCCCTTTACACCTCTCAGCCTTTCCCGTGCCGCTCTTTTTAACCAGCAGAGCTGCTCCGACGCTCCCGCGGTGCAGCTCTTTTAGTGATGCGGGGCAGCGGCCACTCCTGCTGCAGTACCTTTACAATATTTCTTAGACCACTGTCAATACTTTATTGCGCTGACGTTTCCCAGCCTTTCCCGTGCCGCTCTTTTTAACCAGCAGCGCTGCCCCGACGCTCCCGCGGTGCAGCTCTTTTAGTGATGCGGGGCAGCGGCCACACCTGCTGCAGTACCTTTATTGTACCTCGTTTACCATGCTCAGCATTTCATTCCCTTTACACTTCTCAGCCTTTCCCGTGCCGCTCTTTTTAACCAGCAGCGCTGCCCCGACGCTCCCGCGGTGCAGCTCTTTTATTGACACGGGGCAGCAGCCACACCTGCTGCAGTACTTTTAAAGGATTTTCGACCTTTTTATTTTATACCCTTCACAGATGCGACCTTTGCCGTGACACTTTTGAAGCAGCACCCCTGCCCCAGGTGCGCCGCGGTGCAGCTCATTTTATCCTGAGGAAGTGGCTACTCCTGCTGCGGTGTTGTTATTATTTCTCAGACCTTTCTCTATGTTTTATTTCCCTCACACCTCCAGTCCTTTTACATGCCGCACGTTTACCATCAGCACCACCCCAAAGGTGCCACGGTGCAGCTGTTTTAGTGAACCCACGCAGCGGCCACTCCTGCTGCTGTACCTTCTGAGTATTTCTTAGACCATTCTCAATATTTTATTGCGCTCACACTTCCCAGCCTTTCCGTGCTGCTCTTTTTGACCAGCAGCGCTGCCCCGACGCTCCCGCGGTGCAGCTCTTTTAGTGATGCGGGGCAGCGGCCACACCTGCTGCTGTACCTTTATTGTACCTCGTTTACCATGCTCAGCATTTCATTCCCTTTACACCTCTCAGCCTTTCCCGTGCCGCTCTTTTTAACCAGCAGCGCTGCCCCGACGCTCCCGCGGTGCAGCTCTTTTAGTGACGCGGGGCAGCGGCCACACCTGCTGCTGTACCTTTATTGTACCTCGTTTACCATGCTCAGCATTTCATTCCCTTTACACCTCTCACGCTTTCCGGACCCCTTTTTAACCAGCAGCGCTGCCCCGACGCTCTCGCGGTGCAGCTCTTTTAGTGATGCGGGGCAGCGGCCACTCCTGCTGCAGTACCTTTACAATATTTCTTAGACCACTGTCAATATTTTATTGCGCTCACACTTCCCAGGCTTTCCCATGCTGCTCTGTTTAACCAGCAGCGCTGCCCCGACGCTCCCGCGGTGCAGCTCCCTTAGTGACACGGGGCAGGGGCCGAGAGCCCTCTAGGTGCGGCTCCTCTATAGCACTTTACCGTTTTCTATTTTATTTCATTGGCACGTCGCGCGTTGCGCCGGGCGCCTCATTCGGGGACATGCGCCGGCTCCCACAGCGCCCCGCCCGCCGCCGCTCCCCGGGGGCCTCCCCGCTGCTCTCGGGAGATCGCACACCGCACGCGGCCCAAGCCCCGTCTCGCCGACGGCACTCACCACCCGCCGCCCGCCGCCGCGTTCTCCCGCTCCCTACCGGCACGAAGCGGCGCTGCCGATGACGGAGCCGATGCGCGGCTGCCACGCCGCTCTCTCCGCGCCTCAGGGCCGGCGCCTTCGGCCGCACACGGCGGCGTCCCCGCATCCGGGCCAGCCCGCGGAGCTCCTGCCGCCGCCGCCGCCGCCCCCCGACTGAGGGGCCGCGACGCCGGCGCCCCCTTTTATACTCCGCACCCCCTTTTCCCGCCACTGCCGCGGTGGGCTCCCCCCGCCTCAAAATCGCCCAGAAGCGCCCGAGGCGGGAACGGCGCAGCCCCACCGGCGCCTCGGAGAAGCTCTTCTAGTGACAAGGAGCAGCGGCCACCCCTCCTGCAGTACCTTTATTGTACCTCGTTTACCATGCTCAGCATTTCATTCCCTTTACACTTCTCAGCCTTTCCCGTGCCGCTCTTTTTAACCAGCAGCGCTGCCCCGACGCTCCCGCGGTGCAGCTCTTTTAGTGACACGGGGCAGCAGCCACTCCTGCTGCAGTACTTTTAAAGGATTTTCGACCATTTTATTTTATACCCTTCACAGATGCGACCTTTGCCGTGACACCTTTGAAGCAGCGCCCCTGCCCCACGTGCGCCGCGGTGCAGCTCATTTTATCCTGAGGAAGTGGCTACTCCTGCTGCGGTGTTGTTATTATTTCTCAGACCTTTCTCTATATTTTATTTCCCTCACACCTCCAGTCCTTTTACGTGCCGCACGTTTACCATCAGCACCACCCCAAAGGTGCCGCGGTGCAGCTGTTTTAGTGAACCCACGCAGCGGCCACAACTGCTGCTGTACCTTTTGAGTATTTCTTAGACCATTCTCAATATTTTATGGCGCTCACACTTCCCAGCCTTTCCGTGCTGCTCTTTTTAACCAGCAGCGCTGCCCCGACGCTCCCGCGGTGCAGCTCTTTTAGTGATGCGGGGCAGCGGCCACTCCTGCAGCAGTATCTTTATTGTACCTCTTTTACCATGCTCAGCATTTCATTCCCTTTACACCTCTCACGCTTTCCGGACCCCTTTTTAACCAGCAGCGCTGCCCCGACGCTCCCGCGGTGCAGCTCTTTTAGTGATGCGGGGCAGCGGCCACTCCTGCAGCAGTATCTTTATTGTAGTTCTTTTACCATGCTCAGCATTTCATTCCCTTTACACCTCTCACGCTTTCCGGACCCCTTTTTAACCAGCAGCGCTGCCCCGACCGTCCCGCGGTGCAGCTCTTTTAGTGATGCGGGGCAGCGGCCACTCCTGCTGCAGTACCTTTACAATATTTCTTAGACCGTTGTCAATATTTTATTGCGCTCACACTTCCCAGCCTTTCCCATGCTGCTCTGTTTAACCAGCAGCGCTGCCCCGACGCTCCCGCGGTGCAGCTCTTTTAGTGACGCGGGGCAGCGGCCACTCCTGCTGCTGTACCTTTATTGTACCTCGTTTACCATGCTCAGCATTTTATTCCCTTTACACCTCTCAAGCTTTCCGGACTCCTTTTTAACCAGCAGCGCTGCCCCGACGCTCCCGCGGTGCAGCTCTTTTAGTGATGCGGGGCAGCGGCCACTCCTGCAGCAGTATCTTTATTGTACCTCGTTTACCATGCTCAGCATTTCATTCCCTTTACACCTCTCACGCTTTCCGGACCCCTTTTTAGCCAGCAGCGCTGCCCCGACCGTCCCGCGGTGCAGCTCTTTTAGTGACGCGGGGCAGCGGCCACACCTGCTGCAGTACCTTTATTGTACCTCGTTTACAATGCTCAGCATTTCATTCCCTTTACACCTCTCAGCCTTTCCCGTGCCGCTCTTTTTAACCAGCAGCGCTGCCCCGACGCTCCCGCGGTGCAGCTCTTTTAGTCACACGGGGCAGCGGCCACTCCTGCTGCTGTACCTTTACAGTATTTCTTAAACCTTTGTCAATATTTTATTGCGCTCACACTTCCCAGCCTTTCCCATGCTGCTCTTTTTAACCAGCAGCGCTGCCCCGACGCTCCCGCGGTGCAGCTCTTTTAGTGATGCGGGGCAGCGGCCACTCCTGCAGCAGTATCTTTATTGTACCTCTTTTACCATGCTCAGCATTTCATTCCCTTTACACCTCTCACGCTTTCCAGTGCCGCTCTTTTTAACCAGCAGCGCTGCCCCGACGCTCCCGCGGTGCAGCTCTTTTAGTGATGCGGAGCAGCGGCCACTCCTGCTGCTGTACCTTTATTGTACCTCGTTTACCATGCTCAGCATTTTATTCCCTTTACACCTCTCACGCTTTCCGGACCCCTTTTTAACCAGCAGCGCTGCCCCGACGCTCCCGAGATGCAGCTCTTTTAGTGATGCGGGGCAGCGGCCACTCCTGCTGCTGTACCTTTTCAATATTTCTTAGACCATTGTCAATATTTTATTGCGCTCACACTTCCCAGCCTTTCCCATGCTGCTCTGTTTAACCAGCAGCGCTGCCCCGACGCTCCCGCGGTGCAGCTCTTTTAGTGATGCGGGGCAGCGGCCACACCTGCTGCAGTACCTTTATTGTACCTCTTTTACCATGCTCAGCATTTTATTCCCTTTACACCTCTCACGCTTTCCGGACCCCTTTTTAACCAGCAGCACTGCCCCGACGCTCCCGCGGTGCAGCTCTTTTAGTGATGCGGGGCAGCGGCCACACCTGCTGCAGTACCTTTATTGTACCTCGTTTACCATGCTCAGCATTTCATTCCCTTTACACCTCTCACGCTTTCCCGTGCCGCTCTTTTTAACCAGCAGCGCTGCCCCGACGCTCCCGCGGTGCAGCTCTTTTAGTGATGCGGGGCAGCGGCCACACCTGCTGCAGTACCTTTATTGTACCTCTTTTACCATGCTCAGCATTTCATTCCCTTTACACCTCTCACGCTTTCCGGAACCCTTTTTAACCAGCAGCGCTGCCCCGACGGTCCCGCGGTGCAGCTCTTTTAGTGACGCGGGGCAGCGGCCACTCCTGCTGCTGTACCTTTATTGTACCTCGTTTACCATGCTCAGCATTTCATTCCCTTTACACCTCTCAGCCTTTCCCGTGCCGCTCTTTTTAACCAGCAGCGCTGCCCCGACGCTCCCGCGGTGCAGCTCTTTTAGTCACACGGGGCAGCGGCCACACCTGCTGCACTACCTTTATTGTACCTCGTTTACCATGCTCAGCATTTTATTCCCTTTACACCTCTCAAGCTTTCCGGACTCCTTTTTAACCAGCAGCGCTGCCCCGACGCTCCCGCGGTGCAGCTCTTTTAGTGATGCGGGGCAGCGGCCACTCCTGCAGCAGTATCTTTATTGTACCTCTTTTACCATGCTCAGCATTTCATTCCCTTTACACCTCTCACGCTTTCCGGACCCCTTTTTAGCCAGCAGCGCTGCCCCGACCGTCCCGCGGTGCAGCTCTTTTAGTGACGCGGGGCAGCGGCCACACCTGCTGCTGTACCTTTATTGTACCTCGTTTACAATGCTCAGCATTTTATTCCCTTTACACCTCTCAGCCTTTCCCGTGCCGCTCTTTTTAACCAGCAGCGCTGCCCCGACGCTCCCGAGGTGCAGCTCTTTTAGTCACACGGGGCAGCGGCCACTCCTGCTGCTGTACCTTTACAGTATTTCTTAAACCATTGTCAATATTTTATTGCGCTCACACTTCCCAGCCTTTCCCATGCTGCTCTTTTTAACCAGCAGCGCTGCCCCGACGCTCCCGCGGTGCAGCTCTTTTAGTGACGCGGAGCAGCGGCCACACCTGCTGCTGTACCTTTATTGTACCTCGTTTACCATGCTCAGCATTTTATTCCCTTTACACCTCTCACGCTTTCCGGACCCCTTTTTAACCAGCAGCGCTGCCCCGACGGTCCCGCGGTGCAGCTCTTTTAGTGATGCGGGGCAGCGGCCACTCCTGCTGCTGTACCTTTACAGTATTTCTTAAACCATTGTCAATATTTTATTGCGCTCACACTTCCCAGCCTTTCCCATGCTGCTCTGTTTAACCAGCAGCGCTGCCCCGACGCTCCCGCGGTGCAGCTCTTTTAGTGATGCGGGGCAGCGGCCACTCCTGCTGCAGTACCTTTATTGTACCTCGTTTACCATGCTCAGCATTTCATTCCCTTTACACCTCTCAGCCTTTCCCGTGCCGCTCTTTTTAACCAGCAGCGCTGCCCCGACGCTCCCGCGGTGCAGCTCTTTTAGTCACACGGGGCAGCGGCCACTCCTGCTGCTGTACCTTTATTGTACCTCGTTTACCATGCTCAGCATTTTATTCCCTTTACACCTCTCACGCTTTCCGGACCCCTTTTTAACCAGCAGCGCTGCCCCGACGGTCCCGCGGTGCAGCTCCCTTAGTGACACGGGGCAGGGGCCGAGAGCCCTCTAGGTGCGGCTCCTCTATAGCACTTTACCGTTTTCTATTTTATTTCATTGGCATCTCGCGCGTTGCGCCGGGCGCCTCATTCGGGGACATGCGCCGGCTCCCACAGCGCCCCGCCCGCCGCCGCTCCCCGGGGGCCTCCCCGCTGCTCTCGGGAGATCGCACACCGCACGCGGCCCAAGCCCCGTCTCGCCGACGGCACTCACCACCCGCCGCCCGCCGCCGCGTTCTCCCGCTCCCTACCGGCACGAAGCGGCGCTGCCGATGACGGAGCCGATGCGCGGCTGCCACGCCGCTCTCTCCGCGCCTCAGGGCCGGCGCCTTCGGCCGCACACGGCGGCGTCCCCGCATCCGGGCCAGCCCGCGGAGCTCCTGCCGCCGCCGCCGCCGCCCCCCGACTGAGGGGCCGCGACGCCGGCGCCCCCTTTTATACTCCGCACCCCCTTTTCCCGCCACTGCCGCGGTGGGCTCCCCCCGCCTCAAAATCGCCCAGAAGCGCCCGAGGCGGGAACGGCGCAGCCCCACCGGCGCCTCGGAGAAGCTCTTCTAGTGACAAGGAGCAGCGGCCACCCCTCCTGAAGTACCTTTATTGTACCTCTTTTACCATGCTCAGCATTTTATTCCCTTTACACCTCTCAGCCTTTCCCGTGCCGCTCTTTTTAACCAGCAGCGCTGCCCCGACGCTCCCGAGGTGCAGCTCTTTTAGTGACAAGGAGCAGCGGCCACACCTGCTGCTGTACCTTTATTGTATCTCGTTTACCATGCTCAGCATTTCATTCCCTTTACACCTCTCAGCCTTTCCCGTGCCGCTCTTTTTAACCAGCAGCGCTGCCCCGACGCTCCCGCGGTGCAGCTCTTTTAGTGATGCGGGGCAGCGGCCACTCCTGCAGCAGTATCTTTATTGTACCTCTTTTACCATGCTCAGCATTTCATTCCCTTTACACCTCTCACGCTTTCCGGACCCCTTTTTAACCAGCAGCGCTGCCCCGACCGTCCCGCGGTGCAGCTCTTTTAGTGATGCGGGGCAGCGGCCACTCCTGCTGCTGTACCTTTTTTGTACCTCGTTTACCATGCTCAGCATTTTATTCCCTTTACACCTCTCACGCTTTCCGGACCCCTTTTTAACCAGCAGCGCTGCCCCGACCGTCCCGCGGTGCAGCTCTTTTAGTGATGCGGGGCAGCGGCCACTCCTGCTGCTGTACCTGTATTGTACCTCGTTTACCATGCTCAGCATTTCATTCCCTTTACACCTCTCAGCCTTTCCTGTGCCGCTCTTTTTACCAGCAGCGCTGCCCCGACCGTCCCGCGGTGCAGCTCTTTTAGTGACGCGGGGCAGCGGCCACACCTGCTGCACTACCTTTATTGTACCTCGTTTACCATGCTCAGCATTTTATTCCCTTTACACCTCTCACGCTTTCCGGACCCCTTTTTAACCAGCAGAGCTGCCCCGACCGTCCCGCGGTGCAGCTCTTTTAGTGATGCGGGGCAGCGGCCACTCCTGCTGCAGTACCTTTACAATATTTCTTAGACCATTATCAATATTTTATTGCGCTCACACTTCCCAGCCTTTCCCATACTGCTCTGTTTAACCAGCAGCGCTGCCCCGACGCTCCCGCGGTGCAGCTCTTTTAGTGACACGGGGCAGCAGCCACTCCTGCTGCAGTACTTTTAAAGGATTTTCGACCATTTTATTTTATACCCTTCACAGATGCGACCTTTGCCGTGACACCTTTGAAGCAGCACCCCTGCCCCAGGTGCGCCGCGGTGCAGCTCATTTTATCCTGAGGAAGTGGCTACTCCTGCTGCGGTGTTGTTGTTATTTCTCAGACCTTTCTCTATATTTTATTTCCCTCACACCTCCAGTCCTTTTACGTGCCGCACGTTTACCGTCAGCACCACCCCAAAGGTGCCGCGGTGCAGCTGTTTTAGTGAACCCACGCAGCGGCCACAACTGCTGCTGTACCTTTTGAGTATTTCTTAGACCATTCTCAATATTTTATTGCGCTCACACTTCCCAGCCTTTCCGTGCTGCTCTTTTTAACCAGCAGCGCTGCCCCGACGCTCCCGCGGTGCAGCTCTTTTAGTGATGCGGGGCAGCGGCCACTCCTGCTGCTGTACCTTTATTATACCTCGTTTACCATGCTCAGCATTTTATTCCCTTTACACCTCTCAGCCTTTCCCGTGCCGCTCTTTTTAACCAGCAGCGCTGCCCCGACGCTCCCGCGGTGCAGCTCTTTTAGTCACACGGGGCAGCGGCCACTCCTGCTGCTGTACCTTTATTGTACCTCGTTTACCATGCTCAGCATTTTATTCCCTTTACACCTCTCACGCTTTCCGGACCCCTTTTTAACCAGCAGCGCTGCCCCGACGGTCCCGCGGTGCAGCTCTTTTAGTGATGCGGGGCAGCGGCCACTCCTGCTGCAGTACCTTTACAATATTTCTTAGACCATTGTCAATATTTTATTGCGCTCACACTTCCCAGCCTTTCCCATGCTGCTCTGTTTAACCAGCAGCGCTGCCCCGACGCTCCCGCGGTGCAGCTCTTTTAGTGATGCGGGGCAGCGGCCACACCTGCTGCTGTACCTTTATTGTACCTCGTTTACCATGCTCAGCATTTCATTCCCTTTCCACCTCTCACGCTTTCCGGGCCCCTTTTTTACCGGCAGCGCTGCCCCGACGCTCCCGCGGTGCAGCTCTTTTAGTGACACGGGGCAGCAGCCACTCCTGCTGCAGTTCTTTTAAAGGATTTTCGACCATTTTATTTTATACCCTTCACAGATGCGACCTTTGCCGTGACACCTTTGAAGCAGCACCCCTGCCCCACGTGCGCCGCCGTGCAGCTCATTTTATCCTGAGGAAGTGGCTACTCCTGCTGCGGTGTTGTTATTATTTCTCAGACCTTTCTCTATATTTTATTTCCCTCACACCTCCAGTCCTTTTACGTGCCGCACGTTTACCCAGCAGCACCACCCCAAAGGTGCCGCGGTGCAGCTGTTTTAGTGAACCCACGCAGCGGCCACAACTGCTGCTGTACCTTTATTGTACCTCGTTTACCATGCTCAGCATTTCATTCCCTTTACACCTCTCAGCCTTTCCCGTGCCGCTCTTTTTAACCAGCAGCGCTGCCCCGACGCTCCCGCGGTGCAGCTCCCTTAGTGACACGGGGCAGGGGCCGAGAGCCCTCTAGGTGCGGCTCCTCTATAGCACTTTACCGTTTTCTATTTTATTTCATTGGTACCTCGCGCGTTGCGCCGGGCGCCTCATTCGGGGACATGCGCCGGCTCCCACAGCGCCCCGCCCGCCGCCGCTCCCCGGGGGCCTCCCCGCTGCTCTCGGGAGATCGCACACCGCACGCGGCCCAAGCCCCGTCTCGCCGACGGCACTCACCACCCGCCGCCCGCCGCCGCGTTCTCCCGCTCCCTACCGGCACGAAGCGGCGCTGCCGATGACGGAGCCGATGCGCGGCTGCCACGCCGCTCTCTCCGCGCCTCAGGGCCGGCGCCTTCGGCCGCACAGGGCGGCGTCCCCGCATCCGGGCCAGCCCGCGGAGCTCCTGCCGCCGCCGCCGCCGCCCCCCGACTGAGGGGCCGCGACGCCGGCGCCCCCTTTTATACTCCGCACCCCCTTTTCCCGCCACCGCCGCGGTGGGCTCCCCCCGCCTCAAAACCGCCCAGAAGCGCCCGAGGCATGATATCCCCCGCGCCGGAATCCCTCCTGTCCTGGAAGAGGTAAGGTAAAGAAAAAAAATAGAACTCCGAGCTTTCCACAAATGTCCCAAAAAACGAAGCAGCTGTGAGGGGCTTCGAGCTGTGCCTGGTCCCTCAGGTAACGGCGCTTTCCATTGGCTGCCGGAGTGGCCAGGGCTCCTATTGGCTGCCGGACGCTGCGACGCTTCCGATTGGCTGCTGCGCGATCCGCAGCCCCCGGGCAGCTGCTGCTGGGGGCCTCGACAGGCGGGCTGCCGCCGGAGCAGGACACACGGCAACGCCAGCCGGCGTCCAGCGGTGCTCGGTGTCTGTCGGCGTTTGCAGTTCAGACAGACATATTGAATCCAAATTGCCGGCGATTCCCACCACATGCTATTTCTCCTCTGTTTTCCTGGATGGATTTGACAGCGCTTTCTTTCCCCCCCACAGAGTTGGAAAGCAAAATGCTCAGCTGCCCCCTGGCCATCTCCGCTTCCTTCCACAGCTCCAGCCTTGTCCCTCTTTCTCTCCCCTTTACTTTGCACCAGGTTCTCCCTCCTCCTTTCCCAGGCAGGTCGCAGCAGAGACATTTCACCCACCGGCACCACCTGCTTCCTCTCACTCCGTCCCAGTTTGCCCACTTTGAACTACTGTAGCCGCCTGCCCGCGGAGCCGGACCCGCCGCGCGCCTGGGTAATGGTGGCGTGAATTATCGCAGGGATTATTGGGGTGGGCTGGGCCTGGCCAGGTGCCTGGTGCCAGCGAAACCGCTCTGTCCCTCTCCTCCTCACCCTGGGCAGGGAACAGAACACATCAGGAAAGACTTGAGGATCGGGAAAAGGGCCTAGACAGATCACTCACCGGTCACTGGAGCAAGAGACACGACTGGGGGGAATAAATTGAATTTCTTGTCAAACAAATCAGAGCAAGAGAATGAGAGGTAAAGCTGCAGGGGTTCAAGCCTAGGAACGAGGACTTTTTCCTCGGCAGCTCACAGCTGCACGAGGGGGATAAAGGATCCCCCGGGGCCCCCGAGCAGCGGCTCTGCCCCTCCTCAATGGGGATGTGTCCAGACCCGCCGGTCCATCCCGGGCTTTGGGGGGCAAGAGTGGAGCAGGCGCTGAGCTGCTCCATGGAGCTTCCAGCCCCTGTTTGATCTGTCGGGGCGTGACACAGTCACTGCTGGGCGTCCGTCGGCGCTCGGTGTCTGTCGGAGTTTGCAATCCCGACAGATAAATTGAGTCCAAACCGGCAGCGCCAGCTCATCTTTACTGTTCTTTTTCAATTTCTTAATGAATTAAGGGAAAACTCCCTTTAGTCGCCATTTCAAAGCCTTGAATCAAGGGGAAAACGGAGGTTCCCTCTCAATTTAGACCCGTAATTGATGCATAAGGAGGGTCTCCCCTAAATTTAAACCCAAATAAAAAGTGAATCAAGGAGGAGTTTTGCTCAATTTTGCCTCCTAAAATGAGGGGAAATGCAGCTCCCTCTTCAATTTCCCTCAAGAAACACCATTTTGGGGTCTTTTGGACACATTTTTCCTCTCTGAAGGTCCCTTCAAATGAGGGTCCCCCCTCGATGGAACTCTTATAATGGCACATAAAGAGGTTCTTCTCAAGGGAAGCCCTTTAAAACCAGGGACGGTGGTGTTTTGCCCTCAATTTTAACCT
Source organism: Coloeus monedula (assembly GCF_965178545.1). Taxonomy (NCBI): domain Eukaryota; kingdom Metazoa; phylum Chordata; class Aves; order Passeriformes; family Corvidae; genus Coloeus; species Coloeus monedula. The sequence continues at coordinate 651,412 of NW_028120808.1, read as the reverse complement.
TAAGATGATGAAAATGGGGCGGTTTCCCTCAATTCAAATCCATCAAACAGCACCATAAAGGCTTTCTTCTTCCATTTAGATACAAAAATAATGGAAAACGGTGATTCCCTGCCAATTGAGATACAAAATCATGAAAATGTGTGTTCCTTCAATTGAGACCTTCCAAATCGTAGATGAAGTGGGATCCTCCTAAGTTCAAACACAGTTACAGAAACTGTTTTCTCCTCCATTTAAATCCTTTTTCTTCTCGTACTCCCCCCCGCACCCCCCCCAACTTTTTTTTTGGGGGGGGGGGGGGGGGCGGGGCACTAGGAGCACTTCCTCCGCCTCACTGGTCGCACTTGGGGCTGCTGCACGTTGGAGAGTGGTGGGAAGTTTCCTCCCAGTTCCCTCCCAGTGTTCCCAGTATCTCTTCCAGTGCTCCCACTGGCAGAACACTGGGGGACACTGCATGGTCTGATGATGGGGGGGTGCATTGTCGAGGATCACAGAGGGGCCCGGGGGGTCCCGGGCGTCCTTGGGGGGGTTCCAGGTTCAGCAGTAGGATTTTTCTGACTATGAGTGAGCTGTGTGGCCTTTGGAGGTGTCCCTTCCTCTCCTGCTCACAACAGAGCAGCTCAGAGGTGATTTGGCTCCTGAGCGTTTCAATTTAGGCCCCCAAAGAGAGGAGGAGCTGCTGCCCACATTACACCTTACAGCTCTGCCAAGGGGCATCTAACCCCATGTGTGCTCAGGAGGTGGGGATGCAAACCCCAAATCCCATCTCCACCTCCCTCTGCAGTCCTTTAAGGGGTTCCTCTAGTCTGGAAAACCAGTCCCATAACTACAGTAAACCCAGAGTCTCCTGAGTGAGAAACCACGTACTTGTAATTCCTCTGCAATAGCCTCATCCCACCTCCAGCAGCCCCTGGGAAGCTGCAGGCAAGAACACCTAACCTGGTAAGCAACTCCATTTCTTGGCAGATTTCCAGGGCAATGCAAAAACATTTCAAAGTATTTTTTCAAAACATCTGCTTATTGTCCTTTAATGCAAAATAGTGATTCCATACCAGTCCTAAGAAGAACAGGCCCAGAGAAGACCTTGCTCTCTACAACTCCCTGACAGGAGGGTGTAGCCAGGTGAGGATTGGCTGCTTCTCCCAGGCAACCAGGAACAGGACAAGAGGAAACGGCCTCAAGCCGCACCAGGGTTGGACATCAAGAGGACTTTCTTCCTGGAAAGGGTGGTCAGGCCTTGGCAGGGGCTGCCCAGGGAGGTTTGGAGTCCCCGTTCCTGGAGGTGTCCGAGGAACACCTGGACATGGCACTCAGTGCTCTGGGCTGGGTGACAAGGTAGGGATTGGGCACACGTTGGACTCGATGACCTTAGAGGGCTTTTCCAACCTCAGTGGTTCTATGATTCTCATTATTCCAAATTCATTTGCAAAAGCTCTCACACCTCTAGTCACACCTTAGCAGGTGTGTAGGCCCAAGCTCATACATTTGAGAGATTTACTGCCTCCAGTGGGATCTACACCGCAATTTCAGGGAGAGGCAAGACTTCAGCCGTTACGAGAGAAAACTTTGCAAAAGCATTCCCTGGAGAGACATCCTGAAGGAAGGTGTCTCCCCCTCTTCTGACCATAGAGAGAGCTGAGTCTCCAGTGTTAATTCTAAAACTTTCAAGCTCCAAGTCTGACTCCCAGAAATTTTATTGGCCCCACTTCCCAGCACAATACTCAGACCTCACACGTCGAGGAAAAAAGCAGTGCAGATTAAATAATTAATGCTTCTGGGTACTGTTCTCCCTCTAAACTACACACAATCCCAAAGGAACAAAACCCTTAAAGAAGATGGATTGCTCTTGCTAGCAGGAGAAATCTGACAGGGACATACTTCATCATTCTGCCAAGGCTTTGTCAAACACCTCAGCTCCTGCACTTCAGGGAATAAGAAGTGGCTTATAAGAAGTGACTTTTATGTCAGTGAGCATGTTATTATGGATTAATCTCGCACTGGAAAACAGTCTTCATACTCTATTGCATCACCCAAAGAGTTTGGAGGCTGCTGCCTAGTGAGCTCCTGAGTTGTATCTTCCTTGTCAATCTTATCAGCCCCTTGTTTGATTGTAAAATCGTAAACAAAATGCAGCAAGCATTGGCCCAACGGCTCAGGACTTGCATATCTCTTCCAAAGAGAGGGAGAAAAAAGAGTGTTTCTCCCAAGTCACAGAGTTTAAAAGTTCATGTTATCTACATAAATTTTTAAAAGAAAAAGAGGAACAGTAAAATATCAGTTACTGTGCCAGTGGTGCTCCACTCTATTTCTGTTCTCTTCTTCCACTTGTAGCATCTCTAGGAATACTTTAAAACCAGCCAACCAACCAAAACAACAACAAAAAGCCAACGTTGAATTGAAGCTGAACAAGAAGCAATGTGGCTGCTGGCTTGTGAGCACTCCACTGCCTGAGTTCCAGTAAGGGAGTTTATCCTCTCCACAGTTTTGAGCCAGATCCCAAAGTACTGAGCATCAGCTTTTAGCTTTTTAAAGAATTTAACTGTAAGAAAAGCTGCTGGGGAGGGCCATGCTCCAGGCACATCCATGGGATTTCACCTGTGCAGCTCCCTAAGCTGAACTTGTGTCTTTTCCTCTACCTTGCTGGGCTTGGCTCATGCATTTCTTGAGGGGAAGGCCCTGCACTGATCAAAGCATGTACTGACCTCAGATAAACAGCTTCTGTCAGTGTGGATCTATCCTAAATGGACCATTTCCCAAAGTAATTCAAGTGCCTGAATTTCACTTACTCAAAACTGCTTTTAAAGAAACCGGGTTTAACACACTCCGTTTCTAAGCAACTACTGGGCAGCGCTCCTTCACTCCCTGTCAGTGTTATTCTCTGACCCTTGGAGAAAGGCTTTAAAGCAACAAAGGGCTTGTTAAGCACCAATAATTTACTCAGTCAAGAATTCAAATCAATAGCAAGGGCAGAGCCTGACTTCAAAACCTATTTTAAACCAGAATTTAAAAGCAGTTGCATTGCCAATTGACAGGATTAGAAAGGTTTCCTTAGCAGTTGTGATTACAAAGTAATGAACTGTGCATGGAGCAGGTGGGGGGCAAGGGGGAAGACAGGAGAAACCTTCATTTGCACTGTGGGTTTTTAACCATCATGGTCACATCTCAAGGACCTGCAGAAACCAGTCTAATCTCAAAAAAGGAAAAACTTCCTGGATATTTTTCATTTCAGCAAGAGCCTAAGGAAGCCCTCAGCAGCAGGAGATTGGAATAACTGCAATCCCTTGAGCAAAGGGAGCAGGGTGTGCTCCTCAAAGCCAGACCTTCATCCATAGCACCCAGAAGGTAGCAAAACAAGGATACAACAAAGCCTTAAGTGGGGAATGGGTTATCAAGGGTTTTATAAGGAAAGAACGAGGTCTGAAAAACAGGACCTGGAGGGTGAGAGAGGAAAGAAATAGCGAGATAGCTGAGGCCTCTTGGGAAAAAAAAAAGGGGGGAAAGGTCGGGATTAAATTCTAACTCAGCTGGAGCTGATCTTAAATGTAATAAGGGGAAATGGCAGCAAGAGGAGATTTCTTTATAGCAGCAAAGTACTGGGATAAATTCACTATAGAAACTGAGAAATCTTTAGCAGCAGCAGCTCTCTGCAAAGAGGTCAGGCATCCATTCCTCATGGCAAAGCAGGGCACAGGGAATTGGGCCAGATAACCTCCCCAGACTGATCCCAGCCCTAATTTCAAAAAATTGCACAAAAATGTAATTGTGCATTAACACAGCAAAGTCTTCTTTCCAGCTTATCAGGCTTTGAGATGCCTTAGATTGAGATCCAGCTCCTACCACTGTGCTGTGCTCGGACTCTCCCCCCCTTTCCCCGACCCAATCTCCTGAGCAACCAACAGCTCGCAAGGAGCTGGCACCCCTGGAATTTCACACTCAGCATCTCTTCCAAGCTCAACAGGTGAACAAACAGGTACTCCAACACCTCCTTCTTTTGTACTTCGGGCAGCACAGACCCACTGGAAGAAACTGGAATCCAAGGGCAGATGTAAACATGGGACTCCCGCTTGCCACTGTCTCCACCCGTTCTCCAGCTCAGCCCTGGGCTGGGAAACAAAAGACAACAAACATTTAAAAAACATCCTTGAGGTGTCTTGAGGATGCCCAGGCCTAGAAGAAAGGCCTTCCCATCACCCTCTTGGCCTTTTCCCACTCTGAGGAACTGTGGAAATGCACATCCACACCCAAGCTGGACAGCCTGGGATCTTTTCTGCACACCAAACGCCACAGTCCCGAGCACCAGGAGCCTGAAGATGCCCTGGATTGCAATTCACAGCCTCAGTGAACCCTGCACAGGACAGCCAAGTCGTTTGTGTGCAGAAGAAATAAAAGTTGCTATTTTTAGTAGTTAAAATACTCGTGGGAGTTATTGGCTGCTTACACCCGTGGGCTTCATAGGGCCTCCCATACTTATGGATTTATCAGAAGAAGCAGTTTCAAGTTCCTTCTTTTTCGAGCCCAACTCCAAATGGGAAACTTCTCACGAGTGCTCCTGAGAGAGTCAAGTGGAACTTCAGGAGCTCAGGAAAGCGACTCCCTCCCCTGAGTCCTGTCTCACCTGCCCGAGCACCCGGTGCTTTTATACCACCTCTCTCCCTGCTTTCCACGTTCATTTAAATGTAAGAAACCTGCACGTTCTCGCTCCAGCACCAGCCGCGTCTTCCCTGCGCCCGCACACTGCCGCCCCTGCTCAGGCGCTGCTCCCCTCGGTTGCGCTGCCCCTTGCCACGGGGCCGAGGTGGGACAAACTCCAGGTTTTGTTTCCCAGGAAAGGCTCTGCAGGGAGGTCCCGCCGTGCCGCCCGCAAGCCCCGGCCCCGGCCCCAGCCCCAGCCCCGCAGCTCCTCCCCGGCTCCGCGCCCGCGCCGGGACCGCCTTCACCCCGCGCAGCCCCCGCCGCCCGCTCCCGCCCGGCTCTGCTCCGGGGCCGCCCCCCCTCGGGTCTTTTCCCGGCACACGCTGCGTCGCCGTTCTCCGCTCACTTTCCACCCCGCTGCAGCCACAGCAACAGCCGCCCTCCTCCATTGTCACCACAACCCTCGCCCACCGCTGCCGCAGCCGGGAACCGAACCCGGCGCTCCCAAGCCGCTCCCGGGCAGCGCCCGACGGTACCCACAGAGCAACAGCACCGGGCGGGTAAAGCCAGTGCGCATGCGCAGCGCTGCCCGGCTCCGCCCCGCCCTTCAACACCACATGACGTAACCAGGCACAGCACTGCTCCTGCGCTTCCCTTCCCACAACACCGCGCATGCTCAGCATTGTTTCCATTTCTCCCTTAATGACCACACAACGAAGAGCTTCCCCAGGAAAGCTGTTTTGGACAAATCTCATCAAACTGTGCTGGGGGAGAACAGACACCACAAAAACTGGGATTTGCTGGCACAGGGCCTTGGACATCACACATCCTTCCCTGTTCTTGGATAACAGAGTTATCACAGATCTCCTGAGTAGCTACACCAGTAAAAAAGTGACTTTTCCAGCCCAGATGCAGCTGCATAAGCGTTCGGAGTGGCAAAATGAAAGGAATGTAAAAATCCCACCATGGAGTGAGATGGTGCCGCCTCCTGCACCTGGGCCACCGTGGAACACTCCAGGCTGGGGGAACAGGGGCTGGAAAACTGGGAAAGGCCCTGGGGGTGCTGGGGACAGCAGCTGGACACGAGCTGGGTGTGCCCAGGTGGGCAAAGCCAAGGGCACCTGGGCTGTGCCACCTTGGGGTGACAGCAGGGCCGGGGCAGTGCCCGTCCCTGTGCTGGCACTGCTGGGGCACCTCCAGTGCTGGGGGCAGCTCTGGGACAAGAGGGACATGGAGGGGCTGGAGCCAGTCCAGGGAAGGGAACGGAGCTGGGAAGGGGCTGGAGAGTTCCTGAGGGAGCTGGGAAAGGGGCTCAGGCTGGAGCAAAGGAGGCTCAGGGGGGACCTTGTGGCTCTGCACAAGTCCCTGACAGGAGGGGGCAGCCGGGGGGGTCGGGCTCTGCTCCCAGGGAACAGGGACAGGAGGAGAGGGAACGGCCTCAGGCTGGGCCAGGGGAGGCTCAGGGTGGATATTGGGGAAATTCCTCCATGGAAAGGGCGCTCCGGCCTTGGCACAGCTGCCCAGGGAGGTTTGGAGTGCCCACCCCGGGAGTGCTCCAACACCTGTGGCTGTGGCATGGGCGGACGTGGTCAGCGCTGGCCGTGCTGGTGCTGGTTGCACTCAGTGATCTCCGAGGTCTTTTCCAACCTTGATTCCGCTCTCAAGTCAGCCCCACGGAGGAGCAGCACAAAAGGCACCCCCAGGCTGCGAGCAGAGGGTTCAGAACACGCTGCGGCAGCAGGAACGAAGCTCTGCAGGATGAAACTGAAAAGGGGAGAAATGCCGGGCTCTGTGAAAGGGAACAACTGAGAGAGCCACAAACAAGCCACCAAACTTCTCACAGGGGACACCACCAGCAGCACAGATGTGAAGGGACTTCTTTTTGCCCCAGAACTGTGAATCCACAGCCCAAGCCACGTGCACACACTGCAGATGTGTATTTTTACTGCCAGCAAGCACCTGGGAATAAAAAACCTCAGCCCCAAAGCTTGATGTCTAAACAGCAACACAGAAGTTCTAAACCAGCTGTCGAGAGAAACAAAACACAGCAAAAACAAAGCAGAAAGGGAGCAAAAAACTTGTCACGCTGGCCGTGTTTCCGAGGGTGACAGGTTCTGCTGTGCTGGGAATGCAGCACAAAACACAAAAATCCTACTGCAACTCCTGGATCCCACAGCAGGAAGGACATGGAGATTCCCAGTGGGAATCAGGGATGCAGGACTCGGCTGTGCTGCCATCACTCCCTCAGGAATAGCCAGGTTTAGCTCATTCTGTCTGCCCAGAGAGGGGGGATCTGCTCCTGGATCCCCTGGAATGTTCCAGGCCAGGCTGGACATTGGGGCTGGGAAGAGCCCAGGACAGTGGGAGGTGTCCCTGCCCGTGGCAGCGCTGGCACTGGATGAGCTTGAAGGTCCTTCCAAGCCCAAATGGTTCTGTGAGTCTTAGAGCCCTGAAATTCTCATGACAGAGGTGGAAGTGCAAGAGCTTAAGGTCCCTTCCCAAAAAAACCCCATTGCACGACTCTGCAGCTTCTGGAGCCCTGGGTCCATGGAAATGCAGTTGCAGAGGAGCTCCGAGGAAATGGGTGTTTTGGGGAGAGCAGAGTGGCTGGAAGAGAGGAACAGGAACAGTCTCCTCGAGCAAGCCCTTGTGTCTCAGGGAGCGGGATCGGCTCGCTCCTAACGCACCTGGTGACTCCCAGAGCGGGGGATGGAAATGCAGCCCAGGTCCGAAAGAAACCCTGCCCGGGAAGGCGGGCTGGGATTGTGAGCTGGCTGCGGGAGCTCGCTGTTAAAGGCGATCTTTTGGGTGTTTGGGTGCGCCTTTGTCTCTGTGCGAAGCACCCGGCCGTAGCGCCCTTTGTGCTGCTGTCTCCTGATTTCCTTAAACTTTTCTTAAACGGTCCCTTTTCTTCAACTTTCCTTCAAATTCTAGAGTGAAGCTCGTTTTGGCAGCTGCGCGTGCGCGGATCCTTCCGCGTGCGCAGATGGCCGGGGCGCGCGGATCAGTGCGCATGCGCGGGCGGAGACGCATCACCGGTGATGCCTCCGCGGGCAGGACCGCATCACAAATAGTCCCTTTTGGCGTATCACTCCGCGTGGGGGCGCATCACCGCTGATCCCTCCGCGGGCAGGACCGCATCACAAATAGTCCCTCCTGGCGGATCACTCCGCCTGCGCATGCGCATAACCGCTGATCCCTCCGCGGGCAGGGCCGCATCACCGCTGATCCCTCTGTTCTGAACGGGATTGTGATGTTGGCTTTTTGCATGTTCCATCAGTGTTTCACAATTTGGTGGCCCATACGGGGATAAAGGCTCAGCTCTGGGATCTCCCGGGGAACCCAGAGCAGGGGGGTGCCCCCGCCCACTTTTGGCGGCCTCGCTTTGTGTTTCTCGGCGGGGTCAGGGGGGTTTGCAGTCAAACACCCGGAGGGCAAGAGAGGAGACAAAGCAACAAGAAAGGAAAGAAAAGGCTCCCTGAGGTACCACGGTAATTAAACACATAAAATCTTGTGCACCAAGACTCCGAGAAAAGTGAGTATTTTTTCTTTCCTCTTTTTGGGGGGATAAGGGGGATGAAAGTGTGTGCATGAGACGCGGGCTGGTTACCCCAGAGCTGCGAAGCGAGTGTGGAGCCTCTGAGGCTGCGGCTCTGCTCTGCCGCCAGGGAAGCAGTCAGTAAAGAGGTGAAGCCAAAGATAAAAGGAGTGAGAGAAGCCCCGGGTTAACTGGGACGGGCTTTCAGGGAAGGGATTGGAGTCCTTGAAGGAGGGGAGTCAAGAATTTCCTAGTATTGGATCCAAGAAATTTAGGGTTTAAGACTGCTGGATTGAGGGTTCAAAAATCCTGCTAAATGGAGGGTTAGTTCCGAGACATTTGGGTTTTGAGACTGCTGGATTGAGAGTTTAAAAGATTTCAAGAAATCCAGGCTTAATTCTGCCAAATTGAGGACAAATCCGAGACATTTGGGGCTTGAGGCTGCTGGATTGAAAGTTTAAAAAAAAAAAAAAAAAAAAAAAATTCAAGAAATCCAGGCTTAATTCTGTCAAATTGAGGATTACTTCAAGAAACCTGGAATTTTGGACCCAGGGGTGAGCATCGGCTAACAATTTGAAATTAAAAGGGACCTAAGCCTTGTGTGGTTGTGACTGATAACGCTTGAGAAAGAGAAGTTGGAACAATAAAAAGGAGCGATGAGAATGAATGAGAATGTATGTGATAGAAATGCTAAAGCTTGAAATATAACTTTTCTGGAAGGAGGCATATTTTATTAAGAGGAGGGAACTGTTGTATTCTAGGAGAAGAAACGGGAAAGAGGTGGTGAAGTTTGAAGAGTTGTTTTGTTGGTTTTTATTAAAAAGGTGGGAAACAAAGGCCTGGGAAAGATAGATAAGATTCTGAGAAAATGGGACATAAAACTAGTAAGCAAGAGTCAGGGAATAAAAAAAGGGAATAGAGGCGTGCCAGTGGAAATACCCCAGGAAAGCCCTTGGGGAGTTATGCTGGCTAACTGGAATACAAACCCAAGTACAAAGGAAACGAGCAAAGTCAAAATGATCCAGTTTTGTATGTTTGGTTGGGCCGAGAAGGAAATAAGATCCGACCATGTCTTCTGGCCCAGACATGGCTCTTGAAGTCTGGATCTGTCAGGCTTTACAAGTATTGGTAAATTCAAAAGAACTCGTTAACACAGAAGAAAGCAAGTACGCTTCATGCTGGGTGGGAAACAGAGTCTAAGGGGATAAGAATTTTAAAGTTGTCCGAGACCCAAGGAAAGGAGCAAAGGGAAAGCAAGAAAGAGAAGGGCTGGGAGCCCCTGGAAGCATCGCCCCCTCCACTCCCGCCTGTCTCGCCCCAAGCCCAGGCTCCTGTGGCGCCGCTCGCAGCTGCAGCGCCGCTCCCGGAGCCCGAGGTCGCGCCTGTGCCGGCTCTCAGGCACCGCCCGCGGCTCCACCGCTTGTCCCAGCGGCGGCGGCTCCGCCGGTAGCCCCGCTGTTCCCGCCGCCCCCTCCAGCCCCTGCGGCTCCAGCGGTAGCCCAGCCCGCCGCTTTCGGTGCCCCTGTGCCCGTCCCTAGCCCGGCTCTCCGCTCCACACCAGCCCAGCCCGCCGCTTTTGGGGCCCACCCCGGCCCCGCCCCGGCCCCAGCCCCGCTCCCGATGTCCGCGGCCGTTCCAGCAGCCCCTGCCCCCGCTGCGTTCTCTGCCGCGGCTCCATTGAACCCGGCTTCGGCCCCGCGGGCCGCGCTGGGCTCACCGGCAGCTCGGCCTCCTGGCGCCGTGGCTGCTGCGGACCCGTGCAGAGGCTCCACGCCAGCCTCTGGTACCGGCCCCAAGAGCTGCTCTGCCCTTGGCGGTGCCGGCAGCAGCCTCCGCCTTTGCTCCCCCGCTCCTGCAGGAATCGGCCTCCGAGAGGATCCCCACCTTCTACCCCCCCTCCCTCCCTCGCCTGCACCGTTCCCCTGGCAACGACCGCTTCTGCTGCTCCTCTGAAAGGAGAAGCAAAACGCCAAAGTTCCATCTCGAGGAACGAGCCCTTGCAGAAGGAAATAATATCTGGAGACGGTTCTTCCAGATGTGTCCAAGGAAAAAGAATGTCAGGGTAGGCTTTAGTTGATGGGGGGACTATGCACACTGGAAGATTTAGCACACAAGAAGGGAAATACATCTACTGATTCAAGGTACGCTTTTGGAGGGGTGCATGCCTTGGGAAAATCTGGGACACCCCACCTCTGCTTCTTTAAGTGTCTCCATGTGGGACATCAATTAAATGTGGACAAATTTTAGAATGCAGCTTCCAAGTCAAGTTACCTGCTAGGAAATGACTCCAGCTCTCTGGCACCTTGGGCTGTTTTAAACACAGCCTGGCCCTTCATGGCTGAGGCTCTGAGTTATTGCACAGGCATTCAGGGCTGACAGTTCCCTGCAGGGAGAGCTCAGCACATGTCCACAGAGGCAATCCCAGCATGTGCAAGAAAGAAAGAAGCAGCAAAAGGTTATTGCTTCTCTTTCAAAAGTTATTTCAAGTACTCAAACCCAAACCAACCTTTGCTCTCGATTTTGGCTCCTTTGCAGACTGCCTCTGCCGTGGGGTTTTCTCCAGGAGAAGCAAAGGAATTGCTCATGGAACAGTGCAGATTAAGTTATCCCAAAGGGAAGTAAAGAAAAATATCTCATTTTTCCATCAAAATGCTCATGCTCTTTCCTACAGATTATTTCAAGTTTTTCCCACAAGCTTTGCCCTACCCATCATCCCATTTTTACCCCAAAAAGTAATTTTCTCTATCCTCAAGAATGTCTCAGTGTCTATCCCCAAAATTTTCACTGTGCCTCTGCAAGTGACTACCTCAGTTTACCTCATGCTGTTCATTCTCTTCCCTGGGGATTGCTCCAGATTTTCCCTCCAAGCTGTCCCTGTCTGTCCACTTCTGCTTTCTTCTTTTTTACAAGAAAGTATTCATTCACTACTCTGGATATTAGCTCCAGTTTTACCCCCCAAAATTTCCCTAACATTCACTAGTCATTGCCTGATTTTTACCTCAGTATGTTCATTCTCTCCCCCTACAGATAACCTCAGATTTTACCCCCAGTATTTTCCCTACCTGCCCACTAACTATTTACTCTTTTTGACCTATAAATACTCTCTTTCTACCCTGGAGATTTCATCAAGTTTTACCCTGAAATATTTCACTATCTTTCCAGTACTGTCTCACTTTACCTCATGATGTACGCTCTCCCTGCCACACTTCACCCCAGATTTCACCTCCAAAATTATTGCTGCTTGTCCACTACTTATTACCTGATTTTCACTTCAGTAGGTCCATTCTCTGCCCAACAGGTCATTTTAATTTCTACCCCCCAAAACTTTTCCAACCTCTCACCTAGTGATTGCCTCAGTTTACCTCAAAAATGCTGTCTCCCCTAGAGATTACCTCAGACTTGACCCCCACATTTTTTCCCTGTCTGCAAGTTACTACCTCCGTTTAACTTCAGTATGTTCGTTCTCTGCACTACAGACTCAAGTTTACTCTCAAAATCTCCCTGCCTCTCCAACACTGATTACTTCCTTTTTACCTCAAAAGATTGATTCATTTTCTACCATGGAGGTTACATCAAGTTTCACCCCCAGAATTTACTAATACTTCCACAACTGATTCACTCAGTTTTACCTCAAAAAGTGTTCATTCCCTCACCTAGAGATGACCTTGTATTTAACCCCCAAAGGTTTCCCTACCTGTGCACAACTGATTGCTATAGTTTACTTCAAAATCTTCATGCTCTCCACTACAGGTCACCTTGAGTTTAGTTCAAAAGTTTTCCCTACCTGTCCATTACTGATTATCTCAATTTTTACCTAAAATAAGTCATTCTCTTCCTACAGACACCAGATAGCAAATCATACAAAGATCTAAAACTCTGCACAAGAAACAGCAGAAAGTTTTCCATGAATAACACAAGTTCCTTTTTTCCCTCCTCTGCCTAGGACTGCTACCAGGAGACAGGAGAGTTGTTATCAACACTCAAACCTCCCAAGCGTTGTTATTTCTCAGAGAGCTGCGCTGGCACTGAGCTACTCCCATGCGCCTGCAGGGCTCTGGGGAGGAGCAAGACAACATCCCACTCCTGCCTGGAGAAATTTCACCCCTGTAAAAAGTCATTTCCCTTCTCTCTCTCTGAGCCACGGCCAAAGCAGCTGTGTAGAAATACATGAACTATTCATGGAAGGGATTATTCAGTTGTGGGAAAAACGCTAAAGAAAGACTATCACCCCAAATTTCAGGGTGAAAACACACTGCTTGTTAACAGGAGCACACAAACTCATTTAAACCAGAGAGGAAACTGCACATCAGGAAAAGAGCTGAAAGATATGCTCTGCCTTGATTGATAATTCCAAAGGAAATGCCCCACAGATCATAGGCAATTACCTATAATTTTACCTCCATAATCACTGGATTTCTGACTTGGGTTGCTGTGGAAGTGTTTCACAGATGCCTTGAGGGGTCAGGGGCTTGGTTGGATTCTTTGTGGTTAGTCCTGACAGGCCCAGGCCAAACCCACCCACCTGCATCGCTGCTCTACCCCAAATTTGCATGAAATACTGAGAACAGTTTATAAATACTCCCCTTCCCTGTCCTTCCTTACACAACCATGGAGCAAATGTACTCTATCCCTTGTTCCCAAGAGCACCTCTCCAGCCCAAATCCCAGTTTTCACAAACACAAACCAAACAGACCTAAGACAATTATTCCATCAGTGCCTGCAATTCTGAGCTCCCTGTTCCCTGCCACTCACACAGCAATCTCACCTCAGCCCAGAGACTCCCTGTCCCCAAAGGGAAACAGAACCTGACGGGGCACAGCTCTGGCACCGCATTTCCCCTTGTTCCTGGAAAGCCCAAGTAAATCCAGTCCCTCAGACCTTGCATCCCTGAACACCAGGAGAGCTGGAGTTTTACCCAGATCCCAGTGCCCTGCACGGCTGCGCTGACACGAGCACAGGCCGATCGCTCCACCCAGCACCATCCCTCATTTTCCTCCCATTGCTCCCCAAGTGTCCCCAAACCACCCCGTGTCTGTGCCGGGGCCAGGGCCTGCCCCAAGCCCGACCAGAGGCTGTCACCCAGCCCTGCACCAGCTGCTGCCCCTGGGAGAGCTGGGAATGCACTGAGAGCTCGGCTCCCCAGTCCTCAGACACACAAATAATGCCCAACCTGCCCCTCTGGGCACAGCCAAACACCACAACTCCATCATCCCCAAGCAACTCTGGCAGTTGCCTCTTCACCTCTGCCCTTTTCCAAAGGACACAGGTAGGACTGGGGTGTCAGAAATGGCATTCCCTAGGCAGTTCATCCAAGCACAGAGGAGAAGAGGAACCCTGTGTCCCTCTGACTGACCCCACAGCATGGGCAGGACCAGCTGGGTTTTTTGTATTCTAAATTTTAAAATGAACTGAAGAACCTGAAAGGCAAGAAACAACACATGCATAAGGTTAGAGCCAGTCAACACACACACAGACAGACACACCCTCAGACACCCCTTCCTCAGCTTACACGCTGACTGCGGCCCTTACTAGAAACAGTCCCCCCTAAAGAAGATGCTTTAACATCTTCTTCCATCTGCTGCTCCTTGATGTGGAACAGTAGATCCTGGGAAAATTGGTAGCATCAGTGACCATAGGGATCAAAATCTGCCTCGGGGACCTGCAAGACAGCATGAGGCAGTCTGCAAGTAGCTGACAGATAGGAGTTATCCCCACACCAGGCCCATAAGCTTTCTACCCAAAAGCCCATAGACAAGAGATGAGAGTTTAAAACTGTTCAAACTAGCCATGACTGAATGTGCCAGGGCAGGGCAGCTCCAAGCATAAGCAGCACATGGACACACAGTGCATCAAATATAAGCAGAGATGACACGAAGACTTGAGATAACGCTTCAGAAGATAAATTCTTGAGACCAGGATGCTTTGAGGCAACGGAAGCTACGAAACTACTGCAGTGAGGAAGGTCTAGTACACTTCATATAGAAGTCCAAGGGAATGGCACATGAAAAAAAGATACTACCAAAACTGAGAAGGAAGATGGATAGGAACACCTTGTGTACTTCTTCTGGTCTCAAAAAGCAAAACCATAAAGATGCCAGAATAAGCCCGATCCAGGAAAGTATGCAAGTGCTCCTGCTGCCAATATGGCCCATAACGATGCCTGTAAAGCATTGAGACATCACAAAGCCCTATGACACTGAAGACAACGGACACAGACCACATAACATAGACATCAACTGAAACTGCCCAGCAATTTTACTTGATGGACCAAGATTCCTAGCGCAAGATGAGTCAGAGGCCAATGACGCCGAAGGAAAGAAGGCTCTATGGCAGTAGTACGGGACAGTGAAATGTAAACTCCTTATGAGAAGTTAGTGCCAAAGCTGGTAAGAGGATGCTCAAGAAGTGCAGTAGGCCTAGAGAAGGAGGCAACGACTGCCAGCTGATACAAAGGGATCCCTAGAGAATGATTCTGCCGCCAAAGGCTGAAGTGACATCACAAAACACGACCGACCAACAAATGGCCAAGATGCAAGGTGCCTGCGTGCTATGTTCAAAAGTGCTCCAAAGCGTGGCTACACTGAAGAGTAGGCAAACTTTAGACCGTGGCAATCATGCCAGACCTGAAGGCAGGCTCCTCAGGTGAAAAGATGGACAATGACATCGAGACTCAAAATCCAATGATGCGAAGCTCACAAGAACATGGAGATGGGTTGGAACTGCCCGGCCCGGCAAAGGCTTGAGTGATGCTGAAGAGAAACCCTCTCTCCCTTAACTCCAAGGGGCCCGGCCTACTACAGCCCTCTCCTCTAAGCTAACTTCAAATTGCCTCCTGTGATTCCAAAGGTTTTTGCCTTCTCCCAACCAACAGTCCCCACACTTAGCTCTCCAAAGACCAGCAGACAAAATCCATCCTCAACAGAAAAGAATGCTTCAGCACCGTGGATGTCAATACATGGCCCACAGCCCACTTGGGCAGCTACAAAAGATAGAGAATAATGACAAAATTCAGACTGTGATGACACGTCCCAGAAGTGACCCCTTGCACAATGCCCCTCTCCCTCATAACTGCCGAGGCTCATCGCTCACCGGCCATTTCCAAACTTAGGCTCTGCACCTACTTGTAGTACCTAAGACAACAAAACAGAAACTGCGACTGTTGCCCTCCAGAAGAATAAATGCACGGGCTCCCTCTGCACCACTGGCCCAGGCTCACCTCAAATCTCCATCCGACTCCAGAGGTGGCCCAGACGATACCTGCAAAGCGAAAAGGGACACGCTTCGCATGCTGCCACGTACCTCTCACCTATCAGTCGCCCCACCTAAATGCCAACTCACCTGCTCGCCTCTGTCCCCCTTGGCATGCCCAGGGCAGCAGCAGCACCTGCAGAGAAGCAAAGCAAAAAAACATGCTGAGAGACTGAAACCACAGCCTCCCTGCTCCAACTGAAGTACACCACACCTATAGCTTAAGCTTGCACCCACCTGGCCTCCAGCATCCCAGGGCCGGGACCACCTAAAATGCATAAACAAAAACAGATGCTTAGAGCTGCACCAGAAACTGATACCCAAGCAGTAACAACTCATTCTGGCCACCAGTCACCGCTCACCTCGCTCCATCGACCTTGACCACTGATCTTCAGCATTACTTCCTACAAATAAAGATGAAGAACAAAGCTGTAACACAGGCACCATTTACACTTGCCCTGCAAAGACAAACGGTGACTGACCTTCCTGTGGGAACCACCTCACCTGGTATGGGGCACTCTGCCACAGATTCAATCCATCTGCATCTGAAAGAAAGTTATGACAAAAGTCAAAGTGCTGCATCAGAACTTAGCAGCTCCAGACATCTTGTGTCAATCTAGAAATACCATCTTGAGTCCAACTAATCCCTACATTACAAATGTCAAGTCCCTAGGACTTATCCTATTACACCTACACCCAGACTATGTAGCAGGGCAAAGCAGCCCCGGGCCAAACACACAGACACCTGTGACACAGGAGATGACAAACAAGGGGATGCAACAAGGAGAGGAAAGTCTCAGCAAGAAGAATTACCAATGACATGACCTAGATGAGGCCGATGAGGCTCAAAGAGCTCTGGCAGAAAAAGACCCTAACAGAAGGACTTATGCCAAGAACCACAAAGATGGACGCCCGAGAATCGTACGGTTGGAATCCTCTACCTATCCTCGCATTCTCCCAAGTCCTAATCTGTTATAAGGGATTGTTGCAGTGCACAGCTGTCAATACAGCTCAGAACAAGACTGTAAAAGGTGTCTGACTCAATTGTGCTAAAGAGAGATGCGATTCCGATGCATGTCCGAGCCTGCAAGTCAAAGGTTCAAGGGTACCAGCGTCGGGCCAAGGAACGCAAAGGAGCTGCTAAGGATGATGCCCAGCATTTCCGATAAGCCCCTCAAAGGGGTAAGGCAAAAGACATGTGACACAAGATGCCCACAATAGAGACACAGAACACACAATAGACAAGTGACACAACACACACCGGGACTGCTCTGCCCTGCACACCTCAGCATTGTGATCAAAAGCGAGACTTGCCCTTTACGTGGCCTAAGGGCCCCTCTCGTGGACATCCCCATCTCCAAAGCTAATTCAAAAATCCCTCCCACCAAGTCCTGACCCAGCACCCCACTCTCATCCCCCTCCCTGAGGTGTAGCCCTCGACTTAGCTCTCAGATATCCAGGGATGCAAATCCTCATCAGGTGCAAAAGAAGGCCGCCTCATCATCTGGGAAGTTCCTGCCCTCAGAGGGCTCTTCTCTCTTAGTCTACTGCAATAAAGAAAACCAAACATCAGTGCCTGAACTCAGCAGCACATCAGCCAAAACCCAACAATTCCACTACTCACCGGCTCCTGAGAACGCCCCGGTCCTCGGCTCACACGCTGGGGCCGCACTCCGACGCCGCCGTCGCAGGGTATCCCTGGGTTAAGGGGGGACAAGGTGATGTGGCATTGCTGAAACTTGAGGGGACCCTCGCTCCTCCCTCCCTCCCCGACTCGCCACAACTCCTCAGCCATTGCCAAAAGCTGCCCAGATGGCACCTTCAAACAGAAAAGGTACAGGCTTCATTGCAGAGCCCTGTAATACTTCTGGAAGGCTCACAGGGGCAGCTCAAGGGTGATAAACTGGCTCCATCAGCTGGTCCATGAGGGGGTTCAGCCCCTGCAGGCATAATACAAGTGGGCCACCTAAAACACACAAATGGATGCTTAGACAATGCATGCTTTGAGCTGCCCCAGAATTTCGCACCCAAGCAATACCTGGTCACTGGTACTGGTCACTGCTTACCTCACTCACTTGACCTTGATTGCTGATATCCAGGTTTACTTCCTAAAAATAAAGAGAAAGAACAGCCCTGCAACATAACCAAAATGAAACACCACCCCTGAAAAGCTGAATGATGACCAACCTTCCCAGGGGAGAAGGGGCAAAACAAAATGGAAAGGCACATGCCCATGTAGCGTCCAAAAGTGTTGCATTGCCAAGGTAGGTTCCACCTGAAAGTGCTCGACTGTGACCTCTTTCTGCAAGGGTGTCTGTCATGTTGGAGTAGCGATTTGAATGCTGCAGACCACCTGTAAAACACAAAAAAAAAAAATCAAAGGCTTATAGTTTCATCACTAATACAACAACTCCAGTAGCAGCCAGTTCTGTGCTTGAATCAATACTCATCCAGCTCATGGTCCCCCCGGTGCCAATACCCTGCTGTGCCAAGTGCCTCGCATCTTCAAAATGAAAATCCAAACAGTGAGGTAAACATAGAGCCCAAAGTCAGGCCGTAGCTTGGACTTCAGGCACTGACCCACCTCGTTGCTGTGCTCCTCTGGTCTCCTCTGTTCACATCAGGTTTACATGCTCTCCCTCTGCAAAAGAATTATTTGTCAAAGTTACCCAGCTTAGCCTTTCCCAAGTTCTCATTCCTCAAAGCAAACTGCCTAGGATCCCACAGCAGTGGGCCTTAGGACAAACTACTATGAAACTGCAAGACACCACTGCACCACTCCCACGTCTCCACTGAACACCACACAGACTGGCCACAGTCACTCCATCCGAGGCGTGGCTCAGGTGGCTGAGCAAAGCAAAAGGCTCCCTGTAAAGTCTCCTTTCTTCTCCACCTATCCCCCCACCAGGACTACTCTACAGGGCAGAGCAATTCCAGGCTAGACACAAACTCAAACAACACATTATACTACAAGCAGTGTGATATGAAGATGATAAAAAAACCTCTCGGCAAGAAGAACGATGGCAAGGACAGAGATGACGCCAAAAGAAACAACCAATAGTATGGCATTGGTGGATGAAGGGGGCTCTAAGGAGCAGAAGAAAAGACTGGAACAGTGACCTGTTCTAAGAACTGTCAGTCACAATGATCAAGATGGCTGTGAGAGACAAGGCCACATTTAGAATGCTCCCATATCCTGACAATCTTACAAGCCCCAGGACATTACAGCTCACGGCTGGAAAGGATGGATGGCAGTACAGCCGGGAACAAGGCCTCCAAAGAGATCCGACTCAATGCTTTCAAGATGTGATTCCAAGATGTGGCCAAGCCCACTGGTAAAAGAACAAGTGATATTGGCATCCTACCAAGAAGTACGAAAGTTCAAGAAGCTAGAGATGATGGCCAATGCTTATGACAAGCCCCTTAAGGATAAAAGGCAGAGAGATCTGATCCAAGGGAAGCCAAAGACACAGAACACACACCGGACAAGACAACACACACTGGAACTGCTCTGCGCTGCACACCCTACAGTTGCAGTCAAAAGTAGGGCTACTCCCTTTAGCTTACCTAAGAAGGCCCTTGGAGAGCATCCCTTTCCCCTACACTACTTTTTAAATCTCTCCCAGCAATTTCCAACCCACTAGCCTGCTATCATCCCTTCTCCGGGCCCCGGCCCCCAACTTAGCTTTCAGATGACCAGTGATGTGAATCCACACTGGATACAAAAGGAGTCCACCTCAGCCATCTCCAAAGGCACTGGGATCACCAGGCTGGCCTCTTAGTCAGCTATGACAAAGAAAACCAAAATCAATGCACCAGTGTAGTGGCATACAAGCCAAATCCCAACAAGTCAGCTACTAACTGGGAGCCTGCTCCCACTCATACTTGCAGTCCTTAACTTACCTATCAGAAGCCTCCATCTCCAATGTCATCTCTGACCCAGGGTAGCTCCCTCTTGCAGCACAATGAATCTGCTGAACAAATTTGAAGTGTCATACTTGACACAATCTGGAATTTCAGCAAGTTGCAATGCTTCTAAGAAAAACAAGGGGAAAAAAAAATTACAAAAAGTACCAAGCACCTTATCAACCCTGAACACTCAATCCAAAAATCATGAACTACGGACTCAATGCTATCTTCTTCACAGTGTCTTCAAAGCTTCTGTTGCTTTAGATGCCAAAAATACCTGCTGAAAGAAAGCTGAAAAAACCTGAAAGACCCCCCCTTCATGGAAATAAGAAGACACCCTTACCCCAACTAACCCCACAGCAGGAATGGGCCTCTTTTACCCTGGGCTGGGGTTAATATACCCCTGGCCGGGCCCGCCTCTCTTTCCCACCATGCCCGGGGAAAAGGGAGGAGGCAATTTTACCATAAGGGATAAAAGCACTGGGAGGAGCTGCAGCTGTTTGGCTGCTCTGCCTTAAATTCCAGGTGAGTGAAGGGCTCTGTAGATGCCTTCTGTTTTACTACAGCTGCATCCACTGAAAGGGTAAAAACACTCCTTGTTTTGGCAGCGTAGACAGATGAGTTGCATTCTTCCTTGTTAAGTTCTGTAATTGTTCATTAGTGACTATTGAGTCACAGGAATATGGAGGGTGGAGAAGAATAGTAGTAATATACATGGTGTAACTCCTGTTGGGGTCTCTAATTAGGGCTGTATTCATTATAAATAAAACTGAAAAAATAATGGGCTCTCTGGCAGCAGGAGGGTTTTGTGAGTGCTGGGCTCGCTCCCTTGTGAGAGATTGGGTACCACTACCCAGCTAGAAGTGCCCTGAGGTACAGATTTAAATTCTTAAAATGCTGAAAAAGGGGGAGCTTCTTTCAATTGAACCCCTTCAAATGAGAGACTAGGGAGTGTTTGTCTCTACTTAAATAGATGCCATAGCAATAAATGGGTTCTCTCCTCTGAATCCCCGAAAATACTGGAAAAAGAGGGGTTTTCCTTACTTCAGGTCTCTCCAGTGATGGAAAAAGGGGGATTTCTCCCTCAATTCAAACCCTTATAAAGGAGGGACAACTGGGCTTTCCCCTCAATTTAAACCTTGGGATGATGAAAATGGGGGAGTTATGCTTAATTCAAACCAATAAAACAGCATTGTCAAGGTTTTCCCCTTCTATTTAAACTGGAGAATAATGGAAAATGGGGATTCCCTGTCAAGTGATACCCCTAAGAGAATGGAAAAGGCAGGGTTTCCTTCAACTGATACCCTTAAAATTGCAGAGGAAGGGGATTCCCCCTCAATTTCAACACAGACAATTATGGAAAAGGACGTTTTTTCCCTCTGTTTAAATCCCTTTTCTCCTCATAACCCCCCTTTTTTTCTGGGGGCACTGGGGAAGAGCTGCCAAGATGAAAGGGGAAAGTGGAATGTTTCCCTGGGACCCCACATGCTGCCCTGCCTGCTCAGGTGCTGCCCCTTGGCACGAGGGGTTTTCCCTGGGCATTTTCTGGGAGCAGTGCTCTGTGCCCAGGTGCCTCCGGTTGCTCCCCAGCTCCTGCCGGATGCTCTGACCATTGTCCCTGGAGGGACACTCGGGATGCCCCCATTGCCCCTCTGGACCAGCAGCTCCCTGCACAGGTGTGCCCGGGGAACCCTCGGAGAACGGCCTCTGGCAGGAGCCGCCCCCTCCTCATCCTGGCCGCTCACACCTGGGGCTGCTGCGCCTTGGAGCAGGGGCTGAGGAGGAGAAAGGTCCTGCTGGTCCTTCCCTGCCCTGCACAGCCCTTGGTGTGCCCCTGAAACACCGGGGTGCCGGGCTTTCCTTGCTGTGGGAGACTGGGTGGTTCTTTGATCCTAGACTCTGCTCTTCCCCGGGCACGGCACATGGACAGGGGGCAGAGATGGGCCCTCAGAGGAGCGGGGGCTGCTCCTCGCTCTCGGGGCGCCGCGGGCGCTGTGCAGCCTTCCCCTTTTACTTCCCAGTTCCTCATTTTGTGCCTCCTTTTCCCTTGGGGATGCGCCCGGGCCGCATTCCAGCGGCCGCCACGGCAACAGCACCTGCGGGCGGCGGGGTGGGCGGGGTTTTATCCACTGAAAACACACATTGTCATTAAAATCTGTTTCCTATCTAATACACAAAAATCACTTTCCTAGAAGGAATTTCCATGCATTCACCTCCTCCTGGAAGTCTTTTGATGGTCCTGCAGATTCATTAAGAGGGGTCCCTGCTGGTCATATTCACTGAATGCTTCAGTATTAAAGGTGACCTTGCCTTGAGCTATTTTTCTGGGCGTGCACTGTTGCTTCTTGTGACAGAACTGCCCCAGAACCACTGCAGGCCTCCTGATCTGTTCCAGCACCGGCTCCAGCCTCAATTTCTTGCCCTGTGTGCACACATTTAAATCCTTTAATCTTTTTCACTACTTGGTCTTTCAGCAACATCGGGGAGCTGAAAATGTTTATTCTCTATGTTATTTCTCAATCCCCTGCTGAACAGCCCAACCCTCCCTCCTCCTTCTCCCACCCCACCATTCCCACCACCCTGCTCCCCTGCACATCTCACTTCTCTCCACCAAACCCTTCCCGCTGCAGGGAGCTGCTGAGGAGCCGCTTGGTCCATCCCTGGATTCTCCAAGCACTGACTGCCCATCCACTCTGACCACAGCCGGGGCCACATCCCACCGCCTGCCCAGCGTCCATCCATGGCGGTGAGCTCCGTGTCCCCACCTTCTGCCTCACCCACCAAAGGAGATGATCCATGTGAAATAGATGTCACCGACATGGCCATACACAGTGTGACACTGCTCATCTGTCTCTGTGCGCTGGCCGGGAACGGGGCTCTTCTGCCTCCTCAGATGGAAAGGGCGTACTGCCGGCATCTTTAGCCTGGCTGTCACTGACTTCATCTTCCTCCTCATTGCGGTCCCCTCTGCCCTGCTCTTCCTGCTGGAAGATGTGTCCTGCTCTCCTGTCATGCCCCTGATGTACGTGAGATTCCTTTACCTGGTGTCAGCGTTCTCCTGCTACTTACTGGGTGCTCTTCTGGATGACAGCCATCAGTGCCAAAAAGGACACGGAAAAGCTCTGCAAGCTCTGCTGCCGCTGTGACCTTCCCAATCCCATGATGTGGGTGCTGTGGGGTGCTCAATGCTTGACCTTCTTCGTTCCCATCATTCTCATTCCCACAGTGGCTTCCCTGTGCCCGTCACACGAGCAGGAGCACTGCCGGGTGGCTCTCATCTCCATGTTCTCCGTTACCCTGCTCCTCTTTGCTGCACCCGTGGTCATTACCCGCATAATAATCAACATGTTCCGCTGGGTCCCGGTGTTTCCCGGTCTGTCCCGGTCTATCCCGCGGGGAGGCGGGGCCTGACCCGCGCCACGCCCCTTACGCGCGCGCTCCGCCGGGGTCACGTGGTTCCCCGCGCGTCACGTAATCGGGGCGGGGGCCGCCGGGAAGCGCCAGGCGGGACCGGGCCGGGATCGGGATCGGGATCGGGATCGGGATCGGGATCGGGATCGGGATCGGGATCGGGATCGGGGTTGGGACCGGGCCCAGCGCAGCCCCGGCCAAGCCGCAGCCCTGCCCGAGCCCTGCGAGCCGCCAGCCCGGCGCCGGCCCGCCATGGACCGCCGGGACGCCTCCGGATCGGCCGCCCGCTTGGCAGCTGCCCTCCCCTCCCTCCCCCGGGCCGGGCCCGCCCCGCGCCCCCCGGCGCTTCGTGACTCGCCGGCGGCTCCTCGGCTCCTCCATCGTTCGCCGGTGGCGGCAGCCAAGAGATAGTCCGGGCCTAGCGGAGCGGCCAGCGCAGGTGAGCACGGCCGGGCCTGGCCTCCCGCCGGCGCCGGGGCCACGCCGTCCCCGCCCCGGGCACTCCCGGGACATCCCGGCCGCCCCCTGGGCGGCAGCGGCGGGCCCGAGGGCGGCATCGGCCGCTGCGGGCGCAGCTCCCGCCGGGACCCGCAGCTTTCCCCGCGCTCGCGCCCCGCGGTGGGGGACACCCCGGGAGGGCGGGGGTCCCTCCCCGGGCAGCGCAACCCGGGGCATTCCCTGGAACGGGGACTCGGGGCCGGCGGGGCCGCTGTGCTGCCCTCCCCGCTGATGGGTTGAATCCTGTTCCGGTCATTGGCTTTGTCAGGGCTTTGTTCCTTCCCCTTTGCTCTCCCGGTTTGGCGCCGGAGCCGCTCCGGGATGGAGCGGGCCGGCACCGGCACGGGCTGCGGGGCTCTGGGGGCGGCCAGCGGCTCTGGGCGGCTTCGCGGGGCTGCCGTGCTCGGGGAATTGACTTCGGGCGGCTGCTGCCGAAGGTGAAGGAGGGAAGAGTCGCGGGTCCGGACACAATCCCGTCCCGGAGTGAGCGGGCGGCTGTTCCTAAAGCCTCATCCTTGGGGGGGTTGTGTTGGACTTTGTAAAAGTCGTTTAACGTTCCTGGGCTCTGGGCTGACTTTTTTCCTTTTTTGCCATTTTTCAATGAGCAAAACAAAGCGAGAAAGTGTTGAGAGGTGTAAGCCAGGTATCCGGTGCATTCAGTGCTGTGCCTGTGATTCTCTTCGGGAGATGAGCAAGTGGTTCAGTGGATTTTGGGGGAGAACTGAGTGCTTGTGCCAAAGCTCGCTCACAGCCTGGGCAGATGCTGTACAGTGGAAAGGGAAAAGGGGCAGGTGTGGGACCCACTGCCCTCCCCCAGCTCATCACTCGCCTTATTACGGCCTTGTTTGGTCATTTTCTCAGGAGTGCCGGTGCTTTGAAGCATTCCTGTGTTCCCAGTGCTGGCAGCCAGGTGCCCACCTGCCCCTGTGGGACTGCCCAGGCCCTTCGTCAGTGCCACTCTTTGGAATGAACTGCTTCTGCTGGGGCCTGTGTGTTCATTTGTCACCTGGGCTCCCTCCCAGCTACTGAACTCCTCTCAGGTGTATTCCTAGTTCCTGACATTCCTTTAAAACTACCGAATTCTTCTCTCAGGTCCCTGGCAAATGGGGCTTTGCAGCCTGGGGGAGTTACTGCAAAACGGGGTCTAGTGAAGTGCTCTGCAGGAGTGGTTGTGCACCTGAATGGTCATTTAATTGTCTCCTCTAATGAGGGAAACGTGATTAAACTCCCGGCGCTGTGCTGCTGTTGTGTGTCAGCCTCGAGGTGTGAGACAGTCCCGGTGTCACACTGGAGTTGCTTAGTGGCTGTGCTGAGACTGGGACAGGTCTTGTTGGTCAGGAGCAAAAGGGAAAATTTATCTTTTGGCTTGCTTAATATCTTGGCTTTATTAATGTATCAATGTCAATTGTTGTCATTTGCTGCCTTCTGCACAGTGTGTTTGCAGCTCTGTGTGAGAGCAGGCTCTCCCCTGTTTGGGATTGAGACAATCCTGGAATATCCTGAGCTGGAAGGGACCCACAGGGATCACCCAGTCCCACCCCCGTCCCTGCCCAGACCCCCCAACAACCCCAGCCTGGGCATCCCTGGCATCGCTGTCCAAACGCTCCTGGAGCTCTGGCAGCCTCGGGGCCATGCCCATTCCCTGGGGAGCCTGGGCAGTGCCCAGCAGCCTCTGGGGGAAGAGCCTTTCCCTGATCTCAGCGTGAGCCTGCCCTGGCCCAGCTCCAGCTGCTCCCTGGGTCCTGTCTGTGTCCCAGGGAGCGGAGATCAGAGCTGTAGCCCCCGATGTGTTCTGACCTCACACTTCTCTACCAGAACAAACCCAGTGCCCTCAGCAGCTCTTTCATGGTCCTTCCACACCCTTCCCCATCCCCATGTCCCTTCTTTGGATGCTGTCAGCTTTTTATCTTTTTTATATTGTGGCGCCCAAAAGTGCCCCCAGGACTCCAGTACAGTTTAACAGCAATGAAAGAAAACAGTAGATTTCAACTTTGATCTCAAAAGCTGTCTCAGGCCCCTGATACTGCCTCGAAATGTCTTTGCAGTTCTTGCTTTATGACTTGTGTCAAACATGGAGAGAGTGAGACTGAGCCCCTGGGGTCAGGTTCTGTGTGAGAAGCCACACAGCAAGCCAGAAATCTTTGCTCCAGATCACCAGAAATTTACAGTATTGAGGACGGAAATACTGAGAGTTGAGTCTTGGGAGCTGAGCCAGGAAAGCAGCACCTCTGCCATGGGCAGATTTGGCACGTGGAGAGAGCTCGAGCAGCTTGCAAGAGGTCCCAGCAATGTGTGTGTGGAGCTGGGAGGAGCATGAGTTGCAGTGTCGTGTTTGGAGTCCCCCTGGGTGAGGATGTAGGAATAGACTGGAGTTTTTGGTGACTGAGGTTTCTTTTCTGTTTTTGGCCACATCATTTCAGTTTGTTACTCGCCTGTGGTTTGTTCTACAGGCCTGTTTCCTTTCTCTCCTACTATGGTGTCACAGTTATCTTCAGCAGAGGCTCAGCAATAACTAAACTTGAGCTTAGATACTTAAACTTCAGTTCAGAGTAGATACACGGCAGAAATCCTTCCGTGTGAGGGTGGGCAGGCCCTGGCACAGGGTGCCCAGAGCAGCTGTGGCTGCCCCTGGATCCCTGGCAGTGTCCAAGGCCAGGCTGGACACTGGGGCTTGGAGCAGCCTGGGACAGTGGAAGGTGTCCCTGCCCTTGGCAGGGGTGGCACTGGATGGGCTTTAAGGTCCCTTCCCACCAAGACCTCGTCTTCCTTTGCCTTCAGTGTCTGCCTCAGAGTTTGTACCAAAACCAAAGTGAGGTTGGTGTCACCTTCTCTAAACTGGGAGAACAGATCACTCCAAGCTGTGGGGAGATGGAGAGGCTGTAGGATGGAGAGGGTGCAGCCCTGCAGACGCCGAGCTGTGGGGTTGCTGCTTTTCCTCGTTGTTGCTGCGGACACAGCTCAAGGTGGGTCTGAGAGAGACAAACTCTGCTTTTGGGGGTTTGTGTTGATGAGGAGGGGAGGGGAGGTCACTGCTCTGCTTCTTGTAACTGCTGTGGCAGAGCCAGGAGCCCAAGGCAGGACAAGGGCAAAGCAAACCTCTCCGAGCTCTTGGGTTCTCTTCATTCCCAGATATTCTGATTCCTGCCCAAGTCCAAGTTCATTGTGCTGTGCAGGATGCGAGTTTAATCAGGTTTTAGTGCTGGTTTAGCTGAGTGTTTCTAGGGCTTGAGGATGAAGCCAAATGCTCTGCATTGAGAAAGTGATGGATGTTCAGCACAAGATTCTCTTCAGGAACTGGCACGAAAAGTGGTTGCTGAAGCCGAGGGAGGAGCAATTCACAGCTTGGCTGGAAGAGGGAGAAGTGCTCACTGCTGGTCTGTCACTTCATCCTCATGAGTGAGTGTGGGAGCTCCCGAGATCAGCCAGGCTGCAATTTCAGATAGTTTAGATGGGCTGGCCTTGAAAAATTCATATTTTGGTGCCTGGAACAAAAGCTGAAGGTGGCAGGAAGTGGCAGCAGTAGCAGGGAACTGAAGTGACACCACCCTGAGCTCAGAACTAATTTTGGTTGTGACCTTGAGCAGTCCCTGGGCCACACCAGAGCTTTTTGTGTCACCTGCTTTGGGAGGTTCTTCCTTGCCCGTGGAGAAGTTGGGTCTGGCACAGGTCTGCTGTGGAGCACCTGTGCCACCACCTTTAAAGAGCCACACTGGAGGTGTCAGTGAGCCCCTCAGTGCCTGCCCAGCCTAGAGCAGGGCTGGGAGGGCAGGGGGCTCAGGGAGTGCTCATTCCTGGTGGTGTTGGAGCTCTGAGCCCAGCCCTGAGCTGGGTTTGTGGCTCTGAGGGCACGGGGAGTGTCCGGAGCAGGCCTGGCCTGGGCAGAGTAGGAACTCCTGGAGTAACTCCTGAGTAAGCCACACCTTCCACGCGAGAGGGAGGCACTCCCAGAGTCAGGTGCTGTCTCCTCAGAGGTGCTTTGGGGTTTAATTCTGTTCTCACTGTGACTCCTCTCACCTGGGAGCCCTGTGGTTACCTCCAGAGGGTCTGAGGCCTTAGGGATGTAAATATGGACAGGAGGGGTTGGAATCTGCCTATCAGGGAATCTTCCCCTTGCCCAGAGGAGAGTGTGCAGAACTCTTCTGTGTGATGATAATGTTTTCATACTTTAGGTGTGAAAATAAAAAATGGGAGAAATCTCGTTTTTCTGGCAGCACGCAAAGAACTTTCTTCTGTGTCACCACTAAAACTCTGTGAGGGGATGAATACCTGGGAATCTGAAAGAGACGTAGCTGGAAAGCATCAATATGAATGGATTTTTCTGCTTCTTTTTGCACTTGAAAGAAAGGTGAAAGTTACAGGCTGAGTCAAGCTTTTACCCTTTATTTCAATCAATTCAGTTATTGCTAAATATGGCTACACACAGGTAGCCCAGGTGACAGAGCTGCCTCCAGCTGCTCCTTGGCCCCAGTGTCCCACGCGGGATGCTTGAGTTATCCACTGAGAGCCCCCTTGAGACTGGAGCACAGGTAAATCTGCCTGTCTGAAGGGCAGGATTGTGTCCTAAGTCCCTCCTCATTCCTTCCTTTCCTCAGGCCCCACCATTGTGGCTTGGGTGGCAGTGGCACATTGGAAAGGCCTGGGGGTGCCAGCTGGGGTGAGAGCTCGGGGTGCCAGCCCAGGCTCCACCAGCACTTGGCCCACACTGGGGCACAAATTGAGAGATGAACTCTTGGAAGCTTGTCCTGAGGAGGATGAATGGTACCTGCTGGTGAAATTCGGTGCTTTCATGGAGCTGTGATAAACCCCAAAGTCTTAGACTGCCAACCTACAGCCTCTGCACCGTCACATTCCCCAGTTGCATTTTGTATTGGAATTTTACCTGCTCCCACCTGCGTCCTCCTGCTGGCAGTGCCAGCAGCCCACGTGCTGCCTCTCCTGAGAGCAAGTTCCTGCCTGTTTCCTCTCCCAGCCCCAGCTCTTGCTTCCCTCTGGCAGAGGCAGCTTTAGGTGCAATATCCTGATGTTTCTGTGAGTGGGTTTTGGAATAAACCTACACACAGGATGTCCATGGGTTGCTGCTATGGATTCTGTGAAAGGTGATCAGGAAAAGCAAGTTCAGAGTTACTCAGGGGATCCTCTGATTCCTGCCCATCTCACGGAGCTGCTCAGGGTGAAACTACTACTCCCATGCTTTTTATTTTGCTCCTCTTAGTGCTGGTTTTTCCCCAGGTAAGTCAGTGCTGGAGCAGCCCTTGTGGGTTTATCTGTGATGAGCAGTGGTTGTGTCTGCACACAGAGATAGCAGATTCCAGCTGTAGTGTGCAAACGTCGGTGCTTTGTGCCTTAGTGCACAGCCACATTTGTCAGCTGACAGGGCTGATGCGATGAGAAAACCTCGCACTCTCCAATAACCTGAGCACAGGAACTTCCTGCGTTGTTACATTTAACCAAAGCTCTGATAAAAAGTACTACATTAATTTTTCTAATGGAGACGAAATTCCGCATTATCATCATTTACGTTTTTGGATAGTCTTTGATTGACTCTGGTGGGAAGGGAGGTGAATCAGTATCTTGTACTTTAGGGAAAGATCTAGGGGAGAATTGAATTGTACTTCCTTGGAATTCACATCACCCGCCCTTAGTCGGAGATGTTGATCTTGAGAACAACAAGCAGAGAACAGCCCAGGAAGGGCTGAACATGACAAAACAGTGCAGAGCATAAAGAAATCCTCTTTGCTGTGTTCATCATTCTGTCTTCATCTTGGATTGTTTCCACCCTTCTCCTCCACCTGGAAGTCACAAGCATCCTGCAGTGGCAGGTACTCTGGGTTCTTCTGCCAGGAGTAGTCTAAGAACAGCTTTTGCTGGGAGCAGCTCTGACCTTGCTGAAATCACTGCTGAAGCCTCCCCTGACTCTTGCAGTGCCAGAATTTCACGGTGGCAGTGGTGAGGCAGGGACTGAGCCTGGTTCACTGTCCCCAGAGCTCGGGTAGTACAGGACAGTCAGGCCAGTAAAGCCCCTGCTCAGGGCTGGGAACGAGATCCTGGCCGGCTTTCCCTCTCTGCCCCTCTCTGCAGTCCTGCTGGGCTATGTCATGCTACTATGTTACAGCATTGTTCCATGTATTTTTTTTTTTTTTTGGAAGTAATGCCGGATATTGGCAGTCAGGGGCGATGGAGCGAGGTGAGCAGTGACCAGTGGACAGAATGAGTTGTTACGGCCTCGGTCTCAATGTTTGGAGCAGCTCTAAGCATCCGTTGTTGTTTGTGTGTTTTAGGTGGTCCACTTGCAGGATGTCCTGGCCCTGGATGCTGGAGGGTGCAAGCCTAAGGTATAGGTGTGGTGTACTTCAGTCAGAGCAGGGAGGCTGTGGTTTCACAGTCTCTCAGCACATTTCGTGTGTTTTTGCTTTGCTTCTCTGCAGGTGCTGCTGCTGCCCTGGGCGTGCCAAGGGCCAGAGGCGAGCAGGTGAGTTGGCATTTAGGTGGGGTGGCTGATAGGCCAGCGGTCTATGGCAGCGTGCTGAGCGTGTCCCTTTTCATTGTGCAGGTTTGTCCTGGCCACCTCCAGAGTCAGATCAGGATTTGAGGTGAGCCGGGGCAGTGGTGTGGAGTAGCCTGGGGATGCTCTTCTTGAGGGCAACAGTGACGTTTTCTGTTTTGTTGTCTTAGGTACCGTGAGCAGGTGTGGAGCTGAAGTTTGGAGGGAGCAGGTAAGCGCTGAGCCTCGGCAGTTTCGAGGGAGGGGGCCTTGCGGAAGGGGTCTCTTTTGGCGTGTGTTGTCAGAGGCTGAATTTTCTCCTTGTTCTCCGTCTTTCGCAGCTGCCAAAGCGGACCGTGGGGAACGTGTTGACATCTGAGGTGCTGATGCATTTTTTCTGCCAAGGATGGATTTTGTCCGTTTGTCTTCAGAAAGCTAAGTGTTGGAAGTGGTGGCTGGGAGAAGGGAAAGGCCTTTGGAGTTCCAGGAGGTAATTGGAAGTTAGCTTAGAGGAGAGGGCTGTTGTGGGAGGGCCCCTTGGAAGTAAAGGGAGAGGGTTTCTCCTCAGCATCACCCGAGCCTTTGCTGGGCAGGGCAGTTCCCACCCATCTCTGTCATCGGCCTTTGAGTCTCGACATCATCGTGGATCTTTTTGCCCGAGGAGCTCGCCTTTGGGTCTGGCACGATCGCCACGGTCTCCATTTCACCTACTCGCTGGCATAGCCACCCGCGGGCATCTTGGCCACTTGCTGGATGGTCAAAGGTAAGGGATCAAAGGTCGGGTTGTCAAGGAATGGGTCAAGGGGTCAAAGGTCAGGGGGTAAAAGGTCAAGGCTTGGGCTCAGGATTAGAGGTTCCAGCATGATTTTCCATGGTGGTTCCCAGTGTGGGGACACGGGGTGTGGGGTCAGTGGCGCCGGGGGCGGGCAGGAGCCCCGTGGGCAGTGGCCGGCAGCGGCGGGGACGCCTCCGTACGGTCGCGCCCCTCCACTGCCAGCAGAAGCCCCCCTGCGCCGTGCGGTGCCCGGCCCCACTCCTTGCCCTCCCCGCCGCTGCCTTCCCGCACTCCCACCGCACCCCCTGCTCCCCTCCAGCCCAGGGAAATGCAGGAAAACACAAAATCATCGAGGTGGAACAGTCACCGGAGCTGCCCGAGCCATCCCCCCGCCTGAAGGCAACAGCTGCCCAGAGCCAGGGGCACCCAGCAGGATGCAGCTCCTCTTTCCCAGGAGCTGGAGGCAGGGGGAGCAGGGAGAATTTCAGCTCCCAGCAGCTTTCTGTGAGTGCTGGATGGACTCTGGGCTGAGCCAGGTGGGAGGTGTGGGTGGTGTTCATGTCCCCAGGAGCTGCTCAAATCCACCTTAAACTCCTGGAATGGTCTGTGCTGGCAAGAACCTTACAGACCATCCTGTTCAGCCCCTTGCCATGGTCAGGGACACCTTCCTGGGGTGTCTGTGCCAGAGTGGTGGAATGGGCAGGACTTTCTCCCTGAGCCCAGTCCCGGGCAAGATTGGGGTTCCCATGGGAAGAAGCCTGTGAGCTGCATTTCCGGAGCTGGGAGCCTTCATGCCCGGGAGTATTTCCAGTACTGCTCTTTGGCTTTTTCCATAACTGGGCATGATGTTTCTCCCCAGAGCAAGGTGGTTTTCCCTGGATTGTTGGGGTAAGACACTGGCTGTTTGACAGCTCTGTTGTCTCTTTGTCCTGAATGGAAGAGTGAGGAACGGGGGATGCTCCCGACTGTCCCAGGGATGTGGGAACAGCCCAGTTCCAGTGAGGAATGTGACACCCAGCTCGTGGCGTGTGCCCTGAGATGGTCTTTGCTGTTGTTTTGTCCTTAGAGCCTGTTGGAGTGCTGGCCTGGATTTGGGAGGAGCCAAGTAGCCTGGAGCAGTGAGGTTTTTCCTGTCAGAAATCCATGCTGGGGATGTTTTCCCTGGCTGTCCCAAGGGGAAGGAACAGCTCTGGAGTTTTTGCAGCCACAGGCTGGGGATGCATCCCCTGAAAACCAGTTCAGGATCGTTCATCTGACTCTGTCCCTGACCTGTGGCTTCCAGGGAGCCTTCTGGTCTTCTGGGTATTCCCAGGAGAGGATATTCCACCACCTGACTTTTAAGCCAGGAATTCCAAACCCAGTAAGTCGGTCACATTCTATGGGAGCTGCCCCAATGGTGGGATGGCAGAGGGCACACCCCACGCTGCTGTTTGGGACATTCCTGACTGGAACGGGAGCCAGCTGGGCATTTTGGAGCACTGAGGCCACCAGGGCAGCCTTGAGTGGCATTCCCAGGCAATGCTGAGGCATCCCATGCCTGTGGCAACACATGCCTGATGTGGAGCAGAGAGAGGAAGGGAGAAATTCTGAGTTGATGGGAGGAATGGAATTGGGCTTTCCAGAATGGAATTGGTATAGGTGCTGATGGTATCATGGAATCATGGGGTGGCTTGGAAGGGACACAAAGACCCTCTGGGCTCTGTTATCCCATCCCGTGGCAAAGAACACGTCCAAAACTGCCTCCTCACCCCCATGGAATGGCAGTGGGTGTTGGGAGCTCTGGCTGGAGCACCTGGAGACCAGGTAAGAATAGCAGTGGCATTGTTTTGGCTGCTGCTGGATGTGGTTTTCTCTTGTCAAGATGTTCCTCTGATTGATGTTTTCACAGTAGCTTGCTAGGCCTCATTTGAGGATAATTCCAAGAATTTGGAAGTCGTTGGAAAAGAATGAGGAAAAAAGGTGAACCTGATCCATTTCTAGTAATTCTGAACTTCTCTTGCAGCACCGTTCCAGGGGAAAGCTGGTGAAAGGATAAAGATGCAGAGGAACAAGTGTTGTAAACCCCCCTGCTTCCCTGACAAAGCAAACCTTTCTGCAATCCCAGTAAATCTCTTGGAGAAACTGTGAGATCATAAGGTTTCCTAGGAAAGGAAAACTAAGGACAGAGATGAGGAAATAGGCTTCCAATTAACAATGATTTGATGGAGGTAGGAATGATTCCTGTATGTTTGATGCACCCCTTTTTATTCCTGGGATAATTTTAAATGATTTCTTTAAAAAATCATTTCGATTTGGGAATTCAGATTAGAGAGGAAACGATGCAAAATAAATGCAGGGAGAGATCACAGAATCATCCTGGAATGGCAGAATAGTTTGGGTGGGAAGGGACCTTAAGGATCACCTCATTCCATCCCCAGGGTGCTCCAAGCTGCGGCCAGCCTGGCCTTGAACACTTCCAGGGATGGGGCAGCCACGATTTCCCTGGGTTTACGGGCACAAGAGGAAATTTCCAGCAGGAACTGAGGGGTTTCCCTTGCTCTGCCTGGCCCTAGCAGGGCTTTGGGAGGCAGAGGGTGTGGGAACAGGAGCTTTGTCCACTGCCTTGGGGGAGTCTCTGATGTCCCAAAACCCAGCAGAGCAAGTGGTTGTGGTTTAACATCCCGTTCAAAGGAGATGCCAGGCCAGGAACGGGAATGGACTGCAGAGCAGGGATGGTGGCCAGCAGAGGGGTGAGTGTCCAGGGGGTCCCAGCAGTCCATCCCTGCTGCCCAGGTTTGGGATGAGCAGGCTGGTGAGTGTCCCTGTGCTTGCTCTGCAGGATGAGGAAGCCAGGCCTGCTGAGGAGGAAGATGAGGAAGTGTGTGAGGATGGAGACAGCGGCCACCAAAGGCTGGGGAAGGCACAGATCCAGGTAGGAGACGTTGCCTTGCGAGGAGAGGGACTTGTCTGTCCCGTTGGAATTTGGGGCGTGAGGCCAGTGGAACAAAGGCTTTGATTCCATTCTCTTACTCGGGTTTTCACGTGCCTTAAGAGAGCTTTGTGAAAATGTCATTATCCCTGATTGAGTCTCTGAAAAACAGGGATTGAAGCTTTCAGAAGGGGCCCAACCCTGCCTGCATGTATCCAAGTGCAGCCCCCACTCCCTGTTTTTGTGTACAGCTGGGATGAGACCTCAGCTGCTGTTACTTGCCAGCTCACAAGTTGTGTAGCTCAGAGCCTCAGCCATGAAGGGCCAGGCTGTGTTTAAAACAGCCCAAGGTGCCAGAGAGCTGGAGTCATTTCCTAGCAGGTAACTTGACTTGGAAGCTGCATTCTAAAATTTGTCCACATTTAATTGATGTCCCACATGGAGACACCTAAAGAAGCAGAGGTGGGGTGTTCCTAAGAAAAGAGCATCTAAATTCTTTGGTGGTAGAGGGCTTAAAGTCTGAGTGGAGGTGCCTTTAGGACACTTCCATTCCAGTATCTGAATGGAATTTAAATGAGGTAGCCAAATCCTGACAAGCTTGTATGAACTCCAAAGCCTCTGCAAGTGGTTTACAGCCAGGGAAGGAGATAAGAGTCTGGAGTCTCTCCCCAAAACCTGGCTGCTGGTTTCTTTGGCCAGGCATAGGAATAATTGCGTATTCCCTGGGGCTCTCCTTATGGGGAGAGGTTTACTTATGTGCCCTGGGTTTATTCAGTGCATCTTCAAAGTGATGGAAACTGATTGCATTGAAATGCCAGGGGTGCCAAATGTTTTCCCCAGCCAGAGCTCGGAGCCAGCCCAGTGGGAAGGGGTTTAGTGGCCATTTTCCCGCTCCCTCGGGGCAGCAGCACTGGAGCACTCGCAGCCACCCGTGCCCGAGGTGCCGAGTACTGGCAGGAGGCAAAGCCAGGGACTGGGCAGGAGGAGCTTGCAGTGCTCCTGGAATCGCAGAGCTGGAGCTGTGGGTTAGACCTCCCAGGAGCTGCTGCCTCACTCAAACCTTGTTTAAAGCTCAGCATCCCTCCTGCTCCCTTGGAATGATTGTTGCTTCTGTTGTTGCTCTTTCCCGATCCATTATGATTATTATTGTAAATTCCCACTCCATTTCTTCCATAGCCCTTTGCTTCCCAGAGGTGGTGCTTTAGGCAAGCCCCTCCAGCCTGGGAAGGGGCTTTTGGCTCCAGACTCAGTCCCAGTCCCCATGAGCAGCTGGAGCTGTGCTGTCCCCAGCAGGTGCCTTTCCTTCCTTCCCTGCTGCACTTTGGCTTTTTGAGGGCTCTCTAGGGGGCTGAGGGGGAAGTTCTTTGTCATTCCAGGGCAGCATAAGCCCTGATCCCACTAAAAGCAGGAGGAATCATTCCATCCTTGGTTTTGGATACACCTTTGGTGTTTTCTCTCTTTTGCTGACATTGTGTGGTGAAGCAGCAGCTCCCTGGAATAATTTTTAGTTGTAAAACAATGAATTCCCTGCTGGAATCCCAGTCCCAGCCCCCCAGATCAAGGTGCAGTTTAAGGCCTTACACCCTGACCAGGACAAGTTCCTGTCCTTAGACATGGAAAACAGGGGAAAACTCAGACTGGATTGGAGCCAGCATCCAGAATGGGGAGAGTGAGGCAGCGTGCTTGGCCCAGGCTGGGGCTGGTACAGGGGGTGTTCCCTGTAGGATGACACCTGTTTGGAGCAGATCCTTCTCTTCCTTTGTCCAAAGTCCAATGGCAAAGGAGTGAAGAACCCACAAGTGGGGCCTGGAAGGAAAACGATTCTGTTAAAATTAGGCAAAGAATGCACTAAGAAAAAATGGACATCCTTTTTAGGTATGAAAGTAAGTAGGGGAAAAATGTTGAAAAAGAGCTCTTTTATTTGGTGCCACCTCTCATTGTTTTATGGATAAAACCCTCTAGTGAGCAATCAGAACAGGAGTGGGAAAGCCAGGAGCCTTTGACTTCCACAGTGGACTTAATTGCCATGCTTAATTTCAACAATTTCTTCTCTCTCTCAGGACAGGAAGCCCCACTTAACTTGTCCCATCTTTGCCAAAAGCTTTGGTGTTTGAGCAGCCAAACCCAAGGGGCTCTGGCCCCACCAGCCTGTACTGGAGGGCCCCTGGTCCTGCCTGTGGTGTGGGATGAATCCCCAGTTGTCCCCAGAGGGGGCTGCCCTGGTCCCTGCAGTGCCCAGCACCTGAGACACACAGAGAGCCCTGTCCAAAGGGGCTCCTTGTCAGGAATGTGGCAGCAGCCCCAGGAGCAGGCTGGAGGTGAGAACTGGGGCTGTGTTTGAGACTGACCAGCTCAGCTCAGTGTTTACCTGTGGGGGGAGTTTGGCCCCCCACACTGAGTTGAAGCTGGATCAGGGTGACAGATGCTGCATTTTGGGCACCCTGAGAGTTTCTCTCCCCCTTGGAGATTTCCTGCGGGGATGGGGCAGAGCAGGGAGCAGAATTAACCCTGCACCTCCCGTGGGCACTGCTGGCCTTTGTCTCTCTGCTGTGCCATCAGCCTGTGGGAATTTGCTGCTGCCGCTGCCACCCCACCTGGGGGCTGCGTGCTCCTGGCAGCCCTTCCCAGCCCCACACCCGAGCTCCAGCGCTGCCTCCAGGCTGTGTTGGGAGAGTTTGCTGGGAATGTGCCTCATCCCTGGGAGTATCCTTTCCTTCCAGAGTGGCTGGATGGAGCTTCTGGGCTTGTCAGCTTCAGTGTTTGCTTGCAAAAGTCACTGCAGGGAAGAATGACAAGGAGGTTTGTCAGAGTGCTGCTGTCAGACCCCACCTGCCAGTCTGTGCTTTGGCTTGGAGGTTGTTGTGTATTGGCCCTGCAGGGAATGAAT
This sequence comes from Coloeus monedula, assembly GCF_965178545.1. Classification (NCBI taxonomy): domain Eukaryota; kingdom Metazoa; phylum Chordata; class Aves; order Passeriformes; family Corvidae; genus Coloeus; species Coloeus monedula. The sequence goes on along the minus strand of NW_028120808.1, from coordinate 615,128 downwards.
GTCCCCTTCCCACCTCAGCCCAGCAGATCCCAAGGGCTCTTCCTGGAGTACTTACTCTTTGCTTCCCTTTGGGATAACTTAATCTGCACCCTTCCAGGAGCAATTCCTTGGCTTCTCCTGGAGAAAACCCCATGGCAGAGGCAGTCTGCAAAGGAGCCCAGAGCTGTGCTTGGAGCAGGGAGTGCTGAGAGCTGCGTGTGCCTCTGCTGCCCCAGGCTGGCAATATCCCCATGGAACAGACTGGGCAAATGGCATTAGAGGGAGCACAATCCCTTCCTGGAAGAGGTTTTCTCCTCTGCAGATCAGGCACGGGGCAGGAAGGGAACTTTGGAGATCAGCTGCTTTCCCCCAGAAAGCATCACTCACACCAGCATGGATGACATGACCTGTGCCCAGCGCTCACCATGCACCTGGCCAGAATCAAGAGCAAAGGTGGGTTTGGGTGTGAGCACTTGAAATAACTTTGAAAGAGAAGCAATCACCTTTTGCTGCTTCTTTCTTTCTTGCAGATGCTGGGATTGCCTCTGGGCACATGGGCTGAGCTCTCCCTGCAGGGAACTGTCAGGCCTTAACAGCTGTGAGGTTGTGTTCTTCTCAGTGGGGAACTGGAAATAATTATTAATTAATTGCAGAAATGTTTTCTGAACCTTTCCCCTTTCCTGGTAGATCTTCTCTCTCTGCCTCTGAATTTACAGCTGTTCCCTGGTGTCATTGGCCCTGCCTGAATTCCTTGCAGCTCCTCACTGGGAAAACCTGGGATGACTTTGAGGGGACAGAGGAGACATTTTCAGCTGAAAACCTGGGGTGACTGAGAGGGGACACAAGAATTGTTTGTGTAGGAAAATGGGAGGTGATGTCAAGCAGAGCAAGGTGGCATTTTTGAGGGAAAAGCTGAGGTGATGTTTAGGGGAAAGAATGCACATTTTGGGGGCAGAAAAGAGTTAATATTGTACAGGAAGGAAAAACTGGGGGGTAAAACTTGATGTAATCTGTAGGGGACAGAATGAATATTTTGGAGCAAAAATGAGGTACTCAGTAGTAGACAAAGAAGGAAAATTTTGGAGGCCAAACTTGACAAAGTCTCAAGAGCAGAGAATGAACACTTGGAGGGAAAAAGGAGGTGATGAATACTGAGCATGTGGGGAAAATTTGGGGGCTAAATCTGAGCTAATCTCTAGGGGAGAGCATGAACACACTGAGGTAACATGAGGGAATCAGTTGTGGGCAGATAGGGAAACTTGTGTAAAAATAATATTAAATAAGCTGTAGAAAGAACATTTTGAGGTAAAAATGAGGTAAGCAGTAGTAGACAGATGGAAAACTTTGGGGGTAAATCTTGATAGAAGCTACATGGTAGAAAGGAAATAAATATTGAAGGAAGAATGAGGGAATCAGTAGTGGACAGGTAGGGGAATTTTGGGGGGTCAAACTTGAAATGATCTAAAGGTTGAGAATGAATCTTTTTTGGTAAAAATGAGGTAATAAGTTGTGGACAGTTAAGGAAAATTTTGGGGGTTAAACTTGAGGTAATCTCTAGGGAGAGTGTGACCACTGACATGAACTGAGGCAATCACTGGGGCTAGGCAAGGAAATTTGGGGTGTAAAACTTGGGAAGATCTGTAGGGCAAAGAATGAACATATTGAGGAAGCGATGAGGTGATCAGTAGTCAAGATGAGGTAGAATGTGGGGGGCAAACCCTGAGGTAATTATGTAGGAACCATAAGTGGTTTTGAGAAAAAATCTGACCTAATTTGTAGGGGACAGAATGAACATTTTGGGGGTAAGACAGACATAACCTGTGTGGTTTGGGTTTTAAAATCTAGTCAGTGCACAGGGGACAAAATAGACATTTTGGTAATAAAATCCGAGTTCATCAGTAGAAGAAAGAACTCATGTTTTGAGGTAAAAAGGAGGTGATCAGAACTGGGCAGGTAGGGAAAACTGAGGGGGTAAAATGTGAGGTCATCTCTAGGAGAGAGCAGGAGCATCCTGAGGTAAACGGAGGGAATTGCTGTGGACAGGTGGGTAAATCTGGCAGGTAAAACTTGAGGGAATCTCCATGGTAGAAAATGAGTATTTGGAGGTAAAAATAAAGTACTCAGTCAGTGGTGGAGATGTACGGAAAATGTTGGAGGTAAAATCTGAGGTGATCTGTAGCAGAGAGAATGCACTTGATGGGGTAAACTGAGGTAATCACTTATGGACAGGTAGGGAAGTTCAGAGGGGTAAAAATTGAAAGCATCTGTAGGGCAAAGAATGAAAAGATTGAGGTGGAAATGAGGAAAGAGGTAGTGGACAGGTGGGGAAAGTTTTGGGGGCAAATCTTGTGGTAATCTCCAGAGCAGAGAAAGAATGCTTCCTTGTAAAAAATGAGGAACTCAGAAGGAGGCAGATGGGGACATTTTGGGGGTAAAATCTCAGGTCATCTCAAGGTGAGGGAAGGACTATTTGGAGGTCAACTCAGCACTCACTGTGTCTTCCTTCCTTGGCATCAGCTGGCAGGGAAGGGAGAAGAGGCCTCAGGCTGGAGAGGGGCAGGAGAAAGGCACTGTGGGCAAAGGCACCTCCCTGGCATCCCCAGGGTACCTGTGGGGAACACAGCGGACACTTTGGGAGCAAAGGGAGGTGATGGCATTGTCCCTTTGGGGGATGCTGGCATTTAGATCATTCCATCCATTTGCCTGCTGACATTTCCCAGCCCAGGGGCTTTGGCTGCCAGGGCAGCACAAAGACTGTTCCCTGGGTGGTGGGCAGATTTGGGGGTTGGCTTTGCTAGTTCAGATGAATTCTACCCAAAGCCCTGAATTCCCTGCTGAATTGCCACTGGCATAGCCTCCCAGCACCTCCTGGAGCATGGATATTCCCATGCAGAGCTGCCTATTTAACACCAGCTGTGTCAAGACCCAGCAGAGCTTCCAGGGAAGCTCAGCAGGGTCAGGGCAGGGACAGCTTCATGTTCCATAGAATTTGCTGTTTGTAACCCTCATCCCCCAGCCCCCCCCAATGTCCCTGGGGCACCTGACAGAGTTCCCTGGAATTCAGCTGCCTGCACCCCCCGAGCTGGGGCTCCAGGTGATATTTGAAAGCAGGAACAGGCACTGGCTGGACACGCTCCCAGCCCGTGCTGAGGCAGCCCCTGTGCCCACGGGAGGACTTCTCTCCCTGCAGGAGCTGATTTCATTCCAGAGCCTCAGGAGTGGCCTCTGCAAGTTCTTTTCCCTCAGGAAAGGGATGCACATCCCTGCCTTCAGGGCACCTGCAGTGGGAGCCACCTGGGAAAGCTTTCCATCAGTTGTGCAGTTCCAGCTGGCTCCCCAAAAACTCCCAACTCAATCCAAAGAGATTTCTCTGACTCTGACCTTTCATTTGAAGGCATCTCTGAGGGCATTGCTTGGCATTTCATTGCTGTGGGCGAAGCTTGCCTTGGCCTTAACACTGCTGAGGGATGATGGCCTCAGGCTTGAAGGGAAGGCATTTTGGGTGGCTGGGACATAGCTGGCAGGTGTGTGGGAGGTCAGCACTGGGAATTGCTGTCTGAGCCCCTCTGCAAACAGCCCATTCTGACATTCCGCAGTGCCAGCTGTTCCTTGGGGCATTTTTGGGGTGTCAGTGGGGTCTGTCGGGACTGAAGCATCTCTGGGTGCCTGTTCAGAGCAGCCCCTGGCCGAGGGGCTGCGGGCAGCCCTTTATCCATGTCCATCCCAGCGCTGCCCGGGCAGCCCAGTGCCCGTTCCAGGGATGTGTGTTTGGCACACTGCGTGCCACGGGCAGGACACTGCAGGCACAGCTCCTCTCTGCAAATCCAAAGCACAAGAGCTGCTGCTTCCCTTCCTGGGCCTCCTGGCCTTCTCCTTCCCCCCATTCCCTGCCAGCTGGGACACACGGAAGGAGCACCAAGGAACACTCCTGGCAGTGAGCAGGAGTCGCTGAGAGCTCTGTGCAGCTCTGGGCCACAAAAGCTGGCCCTGCCTCAGCAGCCCCTGGGATTTTGGGCTGTGAACACTCACCTGTGGGAAAGGCCCCTCTGCAGGCAGGAGCAGCCCTGACCCTCTCCAGAAGAGCTTTGGCTGTGGAGCAAGTGAACCCTCAGGACTTGCCTTGCTCATTTCTCCCTGGAAAGGGCCATGGAACAAGCACCTTTACAGCTGTTGGGTAAATCCTGGAAAGGGCAGGAAATCAGGGTTATGGGAAGAGTTCAGTGCTGTCACACAACTGCTCACCTGTGTTGTTGCATGATCAGGTGCTGGCCATGGAGCTCTGCCCTATGGCAATTACAGGGGCTGGTGTGGCAAGCAGCATTAGCATAAAAGAAGGAGTTGTATTTGCATAGGAATGATCTTGCTGGCACTTGGCATTCCTATCCCAGGCAGGACATTGCCAGGAGCTGAGATTGGCTTGGCTGGAGCAGGGTGCTGAGAGTGCCCAGGTGTGGGTTCAGTGGCCAGAGAAGCCATTCACATAAGGGTTCGACTTGGTGGTCCTTGTGTACCTATTGCCACTCAGGATCTCCTGTACTCTGGAAACAAAGAAGAAACATTTTTCCCTGGCCTTTTAAAGCCAGAGGTTTTTGCAGTGGAGCGTGCAAGCCGCAGAGAAAGCGGGGGGGAGGAAGGAGAGCATCAGGTCTCAAGCGGCAGTTGTGGGATGAGCGGCTCAAGCAGCAGCGAGCCCCGGCGAGGCCCCGGTCCCGCAGCGGGCGCAGTCAGAGCAGGAGCGGCAGCAGCGGCCTCGGCGCCAGCGGCCGGGCCGGGGGAGCGGCTCGTCCCGCTGCAGCCGCGCTGGTTGGGCGGGGCCGCGGCGGGCGGGAGGCCCCCGGGGGAGCGGCCCGGGGCAGGGGGAGCGGCGGCCTCGGCAGTGCCGGGGCTGGGGGAGCTCCGCGTCCCCGCGGGGGCTGCGGGCGGGGCCGGGCCGGGAGCGCCGGCGCTCCGGTTGCGCCAGGGGGCGCCCCACAGGGCGGGCGGCGCTGAGGGAGCGGCGGCCTCGGGGGGGGCCGGGGCGGGCACGGGCGGTCCCCGCGGCCCGGCCGCTTCCAGGCGCGATCCAGCGCCTGCTGCGGGGAAGCGCCGCCCTCCCGGCGGGCCCGGCACCGGCACGGCCCCGGCTCCCCACGGCCGCAGCGGGAGCGTAGCCGGAGCTCCGGCGGGAGCCCAGCCCCGCGCTGGCCGCAGCCGGAGCGGCAGCGCCGGGCTCGGCGCCAGCGCCAATCCCGGAGCGGCACTTGCCAGCCGCGGCGATCCCGATGCCTAATGCCATCCCCCATCCCACCTCAGTTCTCCGAGCCCGGCAGCCGCACCCCGCCCGCCGAGAGACAAGCGGCTCGGCCCGGGACCCCCAACAGACACCGACAGGACCCAGCCCCGAATCCCAGGGCCCGGGTCCCGTTCCCACCTCAGCGCCTCGGGCTCGGCGCAGCGCCGGGAGTAGCCCCCGGTGCCGGGCTCCGCACAGCGCTCCGAACGACGGTCCCGCCACAGCCCGGGAGGAGCAGGATGAGCATCCACCGCACAAAGCGGAGCGGGTGCGGATCCACCGGCATTTACGGGCGCGGGCGGGGCGGGGCGGGCCCGGCACAGGTGTGAAGGGCGGGGTCCGCACAGGTGCGCGGGGCCCCAGAGCGGCTGCGCGGGGCGGGGCCGAGGGGATTTAAGCCTCGGGAATCGGCGCCGCCGCCATTTGCTCCCTCGGCGCTCCGTGGGAACGGTTGTGGCCGGACCGGGCTCTAGATCTCTGTATTTCCATATTTCTATGTCTCTGTAGTTCTTTTCCTTTATATTTGTGTTAGTTTGTCTTCTTCTAACCCTTCTCCGTTCTCCCCCCTCTGCCTCCCCTCCCCCACCCCCTACACCCCCCCCCTACCCCCCCCCTCTCCCCCCTAGCCCTCCCCTCCCTCCCCCCCCGGCCCGGTCCCCCCCATCCCCCCTCCCTGTCCCCCTACACACCCCAACCCTGCCCTACCCCTCCACCCTCTCTCCCCTTCTCCACCGTTCCTTCGCCCCCATCCCGGGTCCCCCCTGCCCCCTCACCCTGCTCCCCTTCCCCTCCCAGTTCCCCCCACCTGCCCTCAATCCTCCCCCTCCGTCTGCCACCTTTCCTTCCCCCTCCACCTCCCCCTGTTCCTCTTCCCTCGTTTCCCCTCTGCACCTTGACCCCCCACTTGTGCTCCATCCTCGTCTTCCCCCCGCCTTCTTTCCTGTCCCCCCATCCCACCTCTCCCTGCACACCCCGAACCCCCCACCTGCGCTCCTTCTTTGACCCCCTCTGCTCCCTTATTCCCATCCTCTGTCCCGTCTTTCCCCCGCAGCCGCGGGGCGCGGGGCACGGGGCGCCGGAGAATAAAGCCCAGAGGGCCGGAGCCCGGCGCCCCTGCCCTCGCCCCACACGGGCCGGGCCCGCTCGGCGGGTCCCCCGTGCAGTACAAAAACAGCGCCGGGGCTCCGGCTTTCCACACATCACACTGGGGATCCCCTCCTCAGGAGGGGTTCCCGGGGGGGTGGTGGGTTTTGGGGAGGGTGGTGGGTTGGGGTGGGCCCCCTCCTCCGGAGGGGGTCCCGGGGGGGTGGGTGGGTTTCAGGGAGGGTGGTGGGTTGGGGTGGGCCCCCTCCGGAGGAGGGGGTCCCGGGAGGGGGTTAGGGTGGGCCCCCTCCGGAGGAGGGGGTCGGGGGGAGGGGGGTGGGGCGGAGGGGGGACTTTCCCCCCCTCCAGTCCCCGCCCCCTCTCCCGGACCCCCTCCTCCGGACGGGGCTCACCCCAGCCCCCTCCCCGGGACCCCCTCCTCCGGACCGGGGCCTCGGGGGGGGGGGGGGGGGGGGGGGAAGCAGAGGGGGGTCACGTCACTCTGTGGCATGAACAGACATAGAGACCACAGGCCAAACCAACAGCCCCTCCCACCCGGACCCCCCCACCCCACCCTCCCTCCCTCCGGGGCCCCGGTCCGGAGGAGGGGGTCCCGGGGAGGGGGCTGGGGTGAGCCCCGTCCGGAGGAGGGGGTCCGGGAGAGGGGGCGGGGACTGGAGGGGGGGAAAGTCCCCCCTCCGCCCCACCCCCCTCCCCCCGACCCCCTCCTCCGGAGGGGGCCCACCCTAACCCCCTCCCGGGACCCCCTCCTCCGGAGGGGGCCCACCCCAACCCACCACCCTCCCTGAAACCCACCCACCCCCCCGGGAACCCCTCCTGAGGAGGGGGCCCACCCCAACCCACCACCCTCCCCAAAACCCACCACCTCCCCCGGGAACTCCTCCTGAGGAGGGGATCCCCAGTGTGATGTGTGGAAAGCCGGAGCCCCGGCGCTGTTTTTGTACTGCACGGGGGACCCGCCGAGCGGGTCCCCCGTGCGAGGCTCCAGCGAGGGCAGGGGCGCCGGGCTCCGGCCCTCTGGGCTTTATTCTCCGGCGCCCCGAGCCCCGCGGCTGCGGGGGAAAGAGGGAACGGGGAGGGATGAGATGGGGTAGGGAGAGGAGTCGGGGTGGGTTGGGGAGAACGAGGGGGGAAGGGAAAGGTCGGGTGAGGGGGAAGGATGATGGTCAGAGGAGGAGGAAGAGAGGGGAGTCGGGTTGGGGAGCGGGGTACGGAGAGGGGAGAAAGGAGGGGTGGGGGAGAAAGGAGGCGGGGGGGGTCGGGGATGCACAGGGGAGCAGGGAGAGAGGGTGGGGGGGCGCTGGGGAGAGGGCAGGCAGGGGGCTGGGAGAGACAGGGAGGGTGTGGGGGAGAGAGAAAGAAACTGGGGGGGGTAGGAAAGAGGTGATAAGCGGGGGAAGAAGGAGGAGGATAAGGGCAGGAGAAACGGGGGGAAGAAAGACGGGGAAGAAAGAGGGGGAGCGGGGGCCTCTCCCGGGCCACGCCGGGGGAGCCCGGCCCGGCCGCAGCCTCCCCGAGCTCTGAGGGAGCAAATGGCGGCAGGGGCGATTTCGGGGGCTTAAATCACCTCGGCCCCGCCCTGCGCAGCCGCCCTGGGACCCCGCGCACCTGTGCGGACCCCGCCCCGCGCACCTGAGCCGGGCCCGGCCCCGCCCCTGAAGCCGCCCCCGGCCCCGCCCGGCCCCGCCCCAGAGCCCCGGCCCCGCCCGGCCCCGGGGCCCGCCCTGCCCGGCACGGGGGCGGCTCCATCGCTCGGGGCCCCGCCCCTCTCTCCCGGGCCGGGCCCGCCCCGCGCACCGGGGCCGCTCCCAGGACCCTCCCCTCCGCTGACAGACACCGCCCCGCTCGCTCCCGCTCCTTGCCACGCTCGGCAGCCACCGAGGCCGCCGCCCTCTCGGCTCAGCCGCCACCGGGCGGCAGCAGCGCCGCCCAGCTCAGCCCGGGGGCAGGCACAGAGCACAGGGAAAAGCCGGCTCCGGGCGCTCTGCAGCTCCTGCAGCCCGAGCGTCTCGGCTCCTGGGGCCAGGCGCTTGCTGCTTTCCTTCCTACAGAAAAACGCCGGCTCGTTATTCTCAAAACCTGCTGATCTCTATTCCCAGCTTCTTATATTCCTGTATGCGACAGAGTAGAGAGAGAGGGCTGGCTCATTTCAAAATGAATTTACATCTAAATCAGTAGCATTTGCCTATAGATGTAAAAATGAAGAACTTAACACGTTTTAGTATTCTGCACACAGCCCTCGCTGGGAGGAATGGTAAAAAGTTAAAAACAAATGAAATTTTAAAAGTAGAAAGTTAGAAACAAAGTTACAACGGCAGAAATTTAGAAACAAACAAAGAGGTAAAATACAAGAAACGAACACGTTTCTAAAGGTAGAAAGTTAAAAACAAACAAAGTTATAAACAAAAAAAAAATTAGAAACAAACAAAATTAGAAAGGTAGAAATTTAGAAACAAAGTCAGAAAGGCAAGTGTTGAGCCTTTGACAGGGTACCCCTCCTTCTCGGACCAGGGTGAAAGAGCAGAGGAGGCTGCTGTTCTGCTAAATTCTTTATTTCACGGTCTCACAGCTGTCTTGAAGGCAGAGTTCGAATGGGGTTACATGATACAGCCAAGCAGCAGCAGCAGGCAAAAACAGCTTCTTCTTTATGCTCCATACACTATATTTTTTCTTATAGAAGTGTGGATTCCATTTGTTCATTGACCAGTAAGATTAACACACGATTCTAGTTTTCCTTAAACCCATCCTGGTCTAAATCTAACAGTCGTAAGCCTCACACAAGTGTCATCTGCCCTTGTTCCATAAGGAATCCCTCTACAGACAGGGAGTTGTCACCGGCCCCGTGCTCATGGGCTGCAGGGGACACCTGCACTGAGGAGGAAATGGAAATGGGAAAGAGGGAACTGCAACCTGATGGGACGCACCTCTGGCACCACATTTCCTCTTGTTCCTGCTGTCCTGGAAAGCCCCAAGTAAATCCAGTGCCTCAGACCTTGCATCCCTGAACACCAGGAGAGCTGGAGTTTTACCCAGATCCCAGTGCCCTGCACGGCTGCGCTGACACGAGCACAGGCCGATCGCTCCGCCCAGCACCATCCCTCATTTTCCTCCCACGGCTCCCCAAGCGTCCCCAAACCACCCCAGCGTGTCTGTGCCGGGGCCAGGGCCTGCCCCGAGCCCGACCAGAGGCTGTCACCCAGCCCTGCACCAGCTCCCACCACTGGGAGAGCTGGGAATGCACTGAGAGCTCGGCTCCCCGGGCTCCCCAGCACCCAAACCGGTCCTCAGACACACAGAAATGCCCAACCTGCCCCTCTGGGCACAGCCAAACACCACAATTCCATCATCCCCAAGCAACTCTGGCACTTGCCTCTTCACCTCCGCCCATTTCCAGTAGCCGGGGCTAGGACCGGGCTGTCAGAAATAGCATTCCCTAGGCAGTTCATCCCAGCGCAGAGGAGAAGAGGAGCCTGTCCCTGACCCACACCATGGGCAGGACAAGGGGGGCCCTAGCTGGCTTTGCCTACTCCAACACCACAGCTCTTGGTCCCAAAGATGGGGCGAGTTCAGTGGTTTTTCCTGTCCTGAAAGAGAGCAGAAAAGGGAAGTTAATCCCACTGTGGAATCCAAGACTCCTGCATTTCCTATTTCTGCTCTGATTGCTCACCGTGGAGTTTTAGCTATGGAAAAAAAATGGAGAATGACACCATAGCAAATAAAAAGTGCCCTTTTCCAGCATTTTTATTCCAGGCATTAAAAGGATGCTCATTTCTCTTCTAGCATTGTTTCCCTCATTTTAGGAGAACCGTTTTCATCCCAGGCCCCACTCGTCAGTTGTTCGATCCTCTGGCACTGGATTTGGACAAAAGAAGGGACGCACCTGGACTGCAGGAAATCACTGAGAGAAACCCTTCCAAAACGTGACAGAGAAAAACAACAGGAGATTCAGGAAGACACATCCCTCATTTGCACGTCTGGAACGCTTTTCTAAAGACTTCTCTGCATCTGGATGCTCTTTGCTCTTGGCTTTCTTCACAGGAATGCATTTGCTGCTAAACACGTCTCAGACCCTTACCTGATCGGGATAAGGTGGGATGGAGATGAAGACTCCCACAGGGAATAGCCAGGGAGATGCAGGGCCTGGGAACATCAAGGACGGAGAAGAGAAGGAACAGGGATTGTTTTTCTTGTTTAGAGCCAGCAGTGCTGTGAGCTTGGAGAACACACGGCACCGCAGGGATCCAGGGCAGGAGCGGGATAACTGCGGGATAAGGGGAATCTGCTCCCACTCCAGGGCTGTGCCAGTGAAGGAGGGGAATTTTTTAGTGCCTTCATTACACACAAAAACCAAACCCAGCACCACCGAGCTGGACTTTCGTGAGCTGCAAAACAAAGCGGCCCCTGGCCTTTGGCGGAACACAACCTCACCGAGTCACGGAGCCAGGGGATGACACTTGGGAATGATCCTTGCTGCTGCCTGCAGGCAAATCGGATGAGGGAGCCACAGGAGCTGCGGGGTTTCCTGCTCTTCCTGCAACGCCATCGGTCCAGACCAGGAGACCTTTCCTGGAACAGATCTTCCCTGTAAAGGGAGCTACACCAAAGCTCAAGCCCTCATTTAGAGACCCTTGGAAAAGGAAAGGTGAGAGGGGATTACCTGGAGCCCCAGGGGACCGAGGCGAAGGCAATGAAGAAGCAGACAGCAAAGTGCTTCCACTGCTTCTCACTCCAGCAAAGGGAACATCCCTGGAATTTCATGGCCAGCGTCGCTCCCAAACCCCACAGGTGAACCCACACGTACTCCAGGACTGATCTCCTTCAAACTTCCAGCAGCACAGACTCACCGGGAGGAACTGCGATCCAAGGACACACATCAGCAACCGTCTTCCCGCTTGCCCCTCTCTCCACATTTTCCCTTTCCAGCGGGATGCAGGTGCCACCCCCCAGAGGCAGGAAAACTGCCTTGCAATCCGCTACAAAACCTGCCTGGAAAGCCCAGGATGCCCGGAGCCAGCAGCCGTTTCTCCTGGAGCTCCTGCTGACAGGCATTTGAAGCCTGCTGTGCCTCACAGCTGCTTTTCTGCCAAGGGCATTCCCATCTTTTCTTTTTTAGCCCAAAGAAAGGTTTGCAAAGCTGAGTTTTGTGAGAAGCGCTTCATATTTGGATCATTCTTAACTTGGAGTTTCCCTTGGCACCAAAATCAGGGGCTCACCTTTTGCTTGGAGCTTGGCTGAAGTCCTCAGCAATGCCAGGGAATGTGGCCATTGGAGGCTTTGGGCAGATTTGGCTCATCTGCCTTTTTAGGCCTTGTTTCTTTCTCTCAGCCTTCCCACTGGATTGTGGCCTCCGAGGAATACGTAAAATCCCATTCCATTCCTATTCTTTCGGACAATTTTTTGTACCGTCCCTGTACAAAACGAGGCCCCCTGTTCGGATGCTTTTCCCCACCGTTCCCCGGCACTTTTATCTGCCGGTGCATTCCCTGCGTTGCTTGGGCTCTTCCCAGCTCTCTGAGCTCCTTCACAAGGCAGGAGATCGATTTGGCCCAGGAACTAAACCCTCCCGAGGAATTGTCTGATGCCATCTCCGCATTTGACACCTGATCCTTGTGCTCAAAGGATCCCTCTTTCTTCCCTTCAGCCAATTCCAAGGCTCGCTGCCCCCAGCTGCGATCAGGCCCCAGCCTGATCCCTGCAGTCTTCCCTGCCGGGATCCTGCTCAGGAATCCCTGGGCTACAAATGTAAGAATTCATTCTTCCCACCCCTGCCCAGTTCCAAAGGATTTGGTGTCTGCCTTACCCGGCTGGAGCCTGCTTCCAACTCTGTTCTTGCTGCTTCTGCTGCTTTCCAGTTCCCAGGAATTCCACCGACGGAGCGACAGCGTTTTCCAGCTCCGCCAGGATTCCCTCTGCTGCGTTTGGGTGCTGGAAGGATATCAAAACCAGGCTCTCTGGGGCTTTACTATCAGGAAATTACATCCCCGGATTTGTTCATTTCCAAATATTATCTCTTCCCAACAAAGCACTGGGCATCCAAGGAATACAGAAAGTGATGGGCTGACCACTGCTTACTCCTCTGGAATGTCAGAGCTTGGAAAAAAAGGGCACTTGAGGCTTCTCCTGGTGCTGCCCGTGAGGTGTATTTTACTTGAGAGCCCCTTCCCGTGTCTTTCCCTGTATCCACCAAAAAATCCACCCCTTCATTCCCCAGCTGCTTGCTTCCTCCCTCTTTTCCTGTATCCAACAGAATTTTAACAGGTCAATAGTCCCCTCTGCAAGAGCACCTTTCATTCCAAACCTAAGAACAAACGAATCACTTCCCTTCCACCGTCCTTATTAGGATTCCACTGAGAGCAGTGGATGGAAAATGATCCTCTCCTGGTCCCTGCTGGATTCCCGGAGCAGGGATCCTTTCCCTCTTTCCCCCCACCACGGTGCCCTCCTCCCCCTCCCGCCCCACCCCACACCCTTTTCAGGCTTTGTTCCACAGCTTTTGCCTCCAGGCCTCAGATCCTTTCGTTCTCCACGAGCTCCCAGCAGCTCCACAGCCTTCCCGCTCCCATCCTGACCATTTCTCCGGGAATGGAGCTCCGCATTTCAATTGCCTTCTCTTTTCTCTGACTACTCCCACCAATCCAGAAGACCTAAAGCTGACACAAGGAACACTCGGTGCCCACAAATCCAAACCCAGACCCGGCCATCCCCAAACCAGCAACTCCCAGACAATTTGCGTTCATTCCAACCTAACACTGAGGACTCACCCAATCCTTCAAAATTCCCAAGAAATATCCTGTTGCCTTCACAGCTCCCAGGGGATTCTGCTTCGTGCTCACACGAAGGATTTGGGACTTCCCTGAAAAAACCCGTGCAGGGCACGCCGGAATCCCCGATCCCGTGAATCCGGGGAGCGTTAAAAGCTCGGTCCAGCCTGGGCCCCCGGAAATTTTTGCCAAATATCCCCCAAGTCCTTGGGATAACAGAACTCTCTGGTACTGCATTTTTGGCGTTGTAAAGCCTGGAATTACTCTATTCCTAGTGCTGGGCTCTGCATATGGCCGAGAAAATCCCGGCCTCCACACAGACCCAGATTCCAAACTTTTTGATACATTTCAGCAAGCCGAGAAATTCACCTTCCCTACTTCTTCTTAAGGGCATCCTTCTCTTCCCTTACCCGGCGTGCTCTCTCCCACTGGGGGTGGGTTTTCCCCTTCCCATGCTAATTAGTCCCTACTTCTAGGAGGTTTAGGTACCTTTCTTCCCTGGGACGGATTTCTTAACACAGCTACCGAGGCTTTGGGAGTCTCCTTTATCTTCTACTTTCTGGATCCATAAATGCCACAATCCAGACGCCCAACTTCAACAAGACATCCTTTCTACCTAAAAACACACACTCTCAACTCTTAGATCTTTTAAAGTTTTACCCCCGCAAAATTCCCCTATTTTTCCACCACTGAATTCCTCAGTCCTGCTTCCAAGGATTTCTTGAATACCACGGGGCTTTTCTCAAGATTTACCCCCACGACCTTCCCTACGTGCCCACTGCTCATCACCTCATTTTTCCCTCAATGTGGTCGTTCTCCACCCCAGAGAGTTTGTCAAGTGTTGCCTCCAAAATGTTCCCCATCTCTCCACTACTCAGTTCCCCATTTTGCCTCCAAAATATTCAATCTGTCCCCTCCACATTGCATCCACTTTTACCCCCAGCGTTTTACTTCCTCTACAATATTGATTCAACCTTTTCCACCCCAAAAATCTGCATTCTCTCCCTTAAACAGCACCTCAGCTTTTCCCTCAAAAATGCCCCAGAGGGAAACTCAGATTCAGCCCCCAAACTCCCATTTGCCTACACAAACAGTTCTTGTGGCCCCTCTCAATTCCCCCAGGCTTTCAGCTCAAGGAAGAACTGGAAGCCTATTCCCTCATCTCCACCCTTGTTTTGCTTTCCTGGAAAACCTTGCGATCCCACACTTTCTCCAAGAGATCTGCTGGGACTACTGGAAGGTTTGCTCTCTCAGAGCGCCAGGGGGCTTTACAGCACTTGTTCCTCTGCATCTTTACCCTTTTATCAGCTTTCCCCTGGAACGGTGTTGTGGGAGAAGCTTGGAACTACCAGAAATGGATCACGTTCACATTTTTTCCCCACCAGTTTTTATCTGGTTTCAGATTCCTGGAATTACCCTCAAATGTGCCCTAGAACACTGCTGTGAAAGGATCAATGAGAAGAACAGCCGGAAAGCAGAAAACCACCTCCAGCAGCAGCCACAATGATCCCATTTCTCTTCTTACCTGGTCCTGCCAGAGCTCCCAACAGCCATTCCCATTCCAAAACAAGAGCTATGGAAGACATTCCTGCTGTCCGTGAGGGTGAGGCGGCAGTTCTGGATGTTCTTCGCTGTGCAATCAGACAACAAACAGAGTGTAAATGATCCTGGTGGTCCCTTCCAAGCCAAACCACCCCGTGATTCCATGCGTGGATCAGCACCTGTCCCAGCTCCATTCCAGAAACCTCCTCCCACTAACCCAGAACTTTCCTTTTTCTGCTCAACATCAGGGGTTTGCTGCCGAGTGCCCCGGGCAGGGGACGCCTCAGCCTTCCCTGGGACCGCAGCATTCCCTGGGCTGCCTCAGCATCCCCTGCGCTGCTGTTCCACGCCCATCCCGTGGTCCAGCGCCTGCGCGGGCTGCAGTGCCGGGCTCTCCCCACGAGGCGGCAGCACCGGGAGCGAGCAGCCCCGGCCGGTCCCGCTGTCTCGGGGCAGCTGCGCCTTTAACCCGCCCTGAGCCGGCGGGGCCGTGAACACAGCGGGCACAAACGCCACCGCTCCCCTTTATTTCACCCTCAGAGGCACAGGATCGCAGCATTTCCTGGGCTGCAAGGGACCCACAGGGAGCATCGAGTCCAAATCCTGGCCCTGCACCCCAAGAATCCCACCCTGTGCCCGAGAGCCTTGTCCAGACCCAAACTCTTCCCCCAAGATCCTGAAAACACAGCGGGGCTGGGAGAAGGATGACCACGGAGGATTTTTTTATACAGATCTCCTTGCACGATCGTTAAATAATATTATTAGACAGTCCATGAACGCATCCCTGTGCCGGGACAGCCACCCCTGTGCCGGAACACTCATCCCTGGGCCGGAATACCGATCCCCCGCGGCCCCCACCGTCCGCTCGGGGCTGTCCCCGTTCCCCGCTCACCTCCGAGCCCGGAGCACCCGCCCCGGTGCCCCCGGCCCGGCAGCGCTGCTCCCCGGGCTCCCCGCCATCGCCGCTCCTGGCGAAGAAGGGCGGAAGTCACCGGTACCGCACCGATGTGGCTATTCGACCTTCTCAAGATGGCGGCCGGAAATACCCCCCCTCCCCCCCGCTCCGTCTATCCGGCTGCCTGAATGCTCCCGCCTGCCCCAGGCGCCGCTGACCCCACAGTCGGTGTCCGCGTAGCGGGAAACGCCTCAGAAAATTGCGTGCAAGCGCTGGGCTGGCGTCGGCGTCGCGTTCAGGCAGCCGAATAGACGCGGGGGGGGGGGGGGGGGGGGGGGGGGGGGGGGCTTCCCTGCCGCCATATTGAGAAGGTCAGAAAACAGTGCACAAGACCGCCATCTTTAGTGTGGCAGTGACGACACTTCCGCCCTTCGCCGCCATCTTGGGTGCTGGCAGAAGCCACTTCCGGTCGAGCCGCCATCTTTAGTGTGGTACACTTAGGGCCCCCGCCGCCCCTCACAAGGGCTTCTGTCTAGTCGGCTGCCTGAATCCGGCCCGGACTCCGACGCCGGCCCCGCGCTTTCCGCGCGATTTTCCGCCGTGCTTCCCGGTGCGAGGACACGGCTGGCGGGGTCAGCCGCGCCGGAGGCGGCCGACGGCTCCGCGACCGGCGGCAGGCATCGGCAGGGACACCTCTCGCAGGGGGCCTACTGCGTCCGCCATCTTGAGTGTGGCGGAAGTGTAAACCACCTTCTGCAAGGTCCTGGCAGATAATAAAATAATAAAATCAAATAAATACTGTCATATTCTAATAAAAACGTCACTTAACGCCGTCCCGAGAGCGCGGAACTGCGCCTTCCTTTCCGAGCCGCCTCCTTGAGAGCGACACGCGGGCGACTCGATTCCGACCGTGCCCCCCCGGTGCCTCCCGCCCGGGTCGCGCTGCGACCGCGCCTCTGCTGCCCGGCAAAACCGGCCCCGCCGGGCCGCCCCCCGCGCTGTCATTCCCCGCGGTCGCCGCCCCGCACGGCGCCCGTTCCTTTCCATAGCTGTGGCCCCGCTCATGCACGGCCGTGTCCCTTGGCGCTGCGAACCGCCCTTCGCCCCTCCCCTCCGCTGACAGACCCGGCCCCGCTCGCTCCCGCTCCTTGCCACGCTCGGCAGCCACCGAGGCCGCCGCCCTCTCGGCTCAGCCGCCACCGGGCGGCAGCAGCGCCGGGGCGCCGTGTCGGGGGCGGCAGTGCCGCGCTCTCGCCACCAGGCGGCAGCAGCGCCGCCCAGCTCAGCCCGGGGGCAGGCACAGAGCACAGGGAAAAGCCGGCTCCGGGCGCTCTGCAGCTCCTGCAGCCCGAGCGTCTCGGCTCCTGCGGCCAGGCGCTTGCTGCTTTCCTTCCTACAGAAAAACGCCGGCTCGTTATTCTCAAAACCTGCGGATCTCTATTCCCAGCTTCTTATATTGCTGTGTATGTTAGGGTAGATAGAGAGGCTGTATTTGAAAATTAATCTAGACATAAATTAGTATGAGGCATTTCCCTTAAGTGTCCAAGGACATAGGCAGCAGCAAGGAAGGTGATGAAGCGAGTCAAGTTGAACCCCAGAGAGCTCTCAGCTCCTTGTGAAAGCTCAGACAAGCAGCAGAGAAAGAATTAATGCTCCCATATCTGGCATCTAACAGCCACAGGGCAAGTGAAAAGTTGGTTTCAGAGAATGAAGGAAATACAGAAAAAGCACTAAGTAATAAAAGGTGAGAAAAATCCATCACTCCAACAGGTAAAGGAAGGTAAACCACTTGAAGAAGCAGAGGTAGATGGAGGGAAAAAACCTCACAATTTAGAGTGTCCATGACACCCAGAGCTAAAACAAGGCCAGGGGATCTGGGAAGAGCTAAGCACATGTGCTCCAAAAAACAGCAGAAATGAAGTGAGATCTCTGAAGGGAACAAAAGAAAGAGGCAGGCTGAAGAAAACAAAAAAGTGCCTCCCCACTTTTCATTCCCTGCCCACAAAGCACTTTGGGATTTTTAATCTTGTCTCTTGTACTATGCGGTAGAAATCCAAAAATAAAGGTCAGGAGAAGCATGGTTTATTGGGAACTATCCTGCACAGCAGACAAGATATATCCTCATGCAAATGATTCCATGCAGCACTCGCATCTTCAATCGCTTCTTTTCCTCTTGCCGGGGAAGCAGAGCTGCTTTATTTACTCTAAGCAATATTTTCTCCCTTCTCCTTGGCAAAAAACAAGCTCCCATCTTGGCAATGCTCCCCAAACTACCTAATGCTCATCACCCCCCATGCTAAGGAGAGTGGAGCAGGCTAATTTATCACTTCTTATCATGATTAACTTGCCCAGCTGCCGGCTTCAAGAGCCCCAGAGTGCCTCGGGTGATACAGGATCACAGAAGGAAAAGCTCTGTTGAATGAAGCTGCTGCCACACTGGCCCTCTTTGCCTGTCAAACACATTCAGCTGCTCTTGCACTGCCCTGTGAAAACCCCCCATAAAATACAAGTGAAAATCCCTCAGCACCTGTGATAAAGCACAGCTGGGCTCTGCTCAGGGCATTTCAAACTACCGGAGGTATTTGTGACCTCCCCTTGCCAAGGCAACACCTCAGGAAAACCAAAAGTTTCTTTTCATGGACTCACAGGATGGGTTGGGTTGGAAGGGACCTTAAAGCTCATCTTGTTCCAACTCTCACCACACTCAGGACACATTCCACTAGACCACTTTGCTCCAAGCCCCATCCAAGCTGGCCTTGAACACTTCCAAGGCGGCGACAATCACAGCTTCTCTAGAACCTGTTTTGTTCCTCCCAGATCTAAAATCATACCAAACTTACCAGCCTCAGAGGTAGATTTCTATTAAATGTCTACATTTTTCTAGGACAGGAATCCAGCAAACATTGTTTGCATCTGACTTTGCAAAATGAACATCAGCTGCTGCCCACTTTTCTTATTTTTCCCCATTTGGTGGAACATTTTCATTCTGTTGTTGTTTGGAGCAGTATTTTAATATACCTGGCTGAGGCTGCTTAAAATAGCACAGCAAGATACCGGGGTGTGAGGGGTGGAAAACTGAGCTCTTGCACATCTGGTGTTTCTATTGTTGGAAGTCTTAAATCCCACCTCTCTGGTGGGACGAAATAGGTGGCACTAATCCAATTTCTAAAGTACCATGCATCACGCTGATGCGATTTTAAGACTAAAAAACAAAACAAAACAAAAAAGCCAATTTAAACAAAACCCTCTGCTCCTTTCCATTTTCTCTGTTCCACAATTTATGACAGAAGACAGGAGAGAAAGATTGTTTTGGGAACAATGTTTTCAGGACTCTAAAAAGAACATGAAAACTGCTCTGCCACACTCTCAGCTGTTACAGCCCCAAAAAGCACTGGCTGGCTCTCTTTGCTCACAGAGCCACAACTGTGGTGGGATTTCTACCCCAGGTACCAACCTAGTGACCACACCATGGGACAGTCATTTCTTGGTTTTCTCCTGGGAATAGCTACAGCACTTCCGTGTTGCAAGGCAAACTTGAGCCTCTTTTAATGAAACTGGACATGTGAAATGAGGTACACAAAGCCAAAGGCCAGCTGAACCTGTGATCTCTGAATGGGTCTTCACATTCTTCCCAGGAAGATGAATGGGAATCACTCTTTTGCCAGGGAAGCTGCATCAGCTGGGAATTTGCTTTAGAAAATGTGCTTTCTGCTCCTCTCAGAGCCAAAATTCCTACACATTTCTTCTAAGTCCTTCTTAGAGAAGGACCATGTTAAACTAAGTGACAGTGAAGCAAAATGACAATCCAGGAATAAATTTTCCTGTGCACATTATCCTTCATCCACGTGGGTGGTTTCTCACTGGCACACAGGGGTGAGGAAGGAACCCAAATGCATCACTGTACATAAAGTCACACGTGCTGAGGGGTGAACAAATCTCAGAGATACTGGAAACCTCCTCTGAAGACCCAATTCAGGGAAAGCCTGAGCTGCTTTGTGTTTCTGGGGGTGAAGAAGTCCAGGATCTTCCACAGATGCTCCGAGGCAGTAGGATTGTGCCTGAATCTCGCTCTGGAAATGCCAGTGGCTCAGCTGAGAGCTGTGGCAATGATTGACATTGCATTGAGAAGGGCCACAGTCCTGCAAGGCTCTTTCATCAGGAGCAAAGAGCGGCCTGGAGGGTGGGGAATGCTGGATCTGTAGCACCGAGTGCTCATCCTTCACCTTCATGTGGAGCTACCCCCAAAGCCGCCATGTAGCACTTTTTCTATTGCCCCTCTTGTGTATATTCTGGAGCAGCTGTTCCATGTGGCTTTTTATGGTGATCCTGTGGGAAGCAGCCATTCGCCTGCTGTGATATCCTCACAACTAAGACGAACTCCTCATTCCTTTTGGTTTTATTTGGGTTTTTTTATCTGTTTGTTTGATTGGTTTGTGTGGGTTTGTTTGTTTGGGTTTTTGTCTTTTTTGGTTGGAGTTTTTTGTTTGCTTTTTTATAAATGTCTGGTGAAGCTGGCACAGCCAAAGTCAAGAAAATGTAAACCAGGTTCGACTTTCCAGAAATTACTTTGGACTGGGTTTAGCTGCATCCCCCAGGCTCAGGATTATCAAGATATTTGCAGGTTTTGCTCTGCGCCATCAGCCTGCTCAGATTCTGCTCGGTGTTTCACCAATGGAGAAGACAATGGATGCTGTGCCAAGCTTCCTTTCAAACAGCAAAACCTGGGTCAGCATGAGAGAAAAGAAGAAGAAAAAAAGAAAATATTCATCAGTTAGAACAGAGCCAGTGTCCCACCATCTGCCCCTCCACTCTTCCTAATATTGTCTATTTCGAGACAAGCCTGGGTCTAAAGCTTCCCTCTCTCAGCTCCTGGTGCTATTTGCTACCTTGCAGCTTTGATTTCTGCTGATCTAAGTCCCTGCTGTCCATGTGGGGTTGAGAATGTTCAGCCTGGAGAACAGAAGGCCCTGGAGAGGCTTTGCTGTGGCCATGCAGGACTCGAAGGGTCCCATAGGAAAGATGGGGACAGTGTTCAATAGGGCCAGTGGCAAGAGGAGAAGCGGGGATGGCTTTTAACTGCAGGAGGTTGATTTAGGTTGGCTCTAAGGAAGCTGCTTTTTCACACTGAGAGTGCTGAGGCACTGGCCCAGGCTGTGCACAGAGGATGTGGATGCCCCATGGCTGCCAACATCCAAGGCCGGGTGGGAACAGGACTCTGAGCAAGGTGCTCTGGTAGAAGATTGCTCAAGTTGGAACAAGACGATCTTTAGCGTCCCTTCCAAGCCAGACCACTCAGGGATTCCATCATTCTATGATGCCCGTTGTCCACTGCACGGTGACCCTGGACTCCTGTGAATTGTGACGTCACGGTCTGCATTCACACTGGAGCTCCCAGCATCCAGCACAGAGGACAACACAACCATTCGCCCTTGTGCCTACACACCCGTCACCCTGCTTGGCCCCTGCTCCGATACTCCCGAGTGTTCCCAAAGGTCTCTTGTGCCTGGATTTTGCCGTTCATCCCTGCCAGATGCTCACATTTGTCCTGAGGAAGGTAAGGTGCCATTCCATGGAAATGGACACCACCTAAGTGCCTCTGTGGGGATGCTGTGGGACAGGGATCCCACTCCGAGGTTTTGCTACATCTGCAGGTTTCCAGAGACGAAGAGAAAGAGATGGAGGTGGATCTAAAGATTGATACAGAGGAGGAGATGGAAGTGGAGGGAGGAGAGACCGGAGAGGAAGAGATGGAGGTGGACGTGAAGGAAGAGATGGAGGAAGAGATGGAGGTGGATGCAAAGGAGGAGATGGAGGAAGAGATGGAGGTGGACGTGAAGGAAGAGATGGAGGAAGAGATGGAGGTGGAAATGGAAGAGTACATTGAGGACATGGATGTTGATGGAAAAGACGAGGAGGAGGACATGGTCCTGGGATGAGGACGGACTCCAGCAGTAGGACAGGTATGTGCTCCCCACAGGCAGAGTGGGTGCCCTGCTGCCAGGCTGGGGCTGGGCTGGGTGCCCCGCTGAGGGACACGGTGCCCCGTGGGCTGGATTCTGGCAGCACAAGCAGCATCCCCAGCCTGTCCTGCCCTTGCTTTGGCTCACACAAGCCCCATGCCAGTGCCTGGGGCCTGACCCCCAGCCCCAGCCAGGCTCAGCGCTGGCAGCAGAGTCCCGCTCTGCCAGTGTGTCCCAGGCTGGGGGCACATGGAACAGCCCTCTGTGCCTGACTGCAATGACTCTGTCACTTGCTTTTTCTTCCAGGACTGATGGAGATCCAGGCCAGAGACGGCACCCTGCTGTAGATACGTTTTAGCGTTTCTTATTGTCTTCTGTAAATACGTTTAATATAGTATCGATAGCTATGTTCTTGTAAATACGTTCTATAGATCGTTGTTGTTACAAAGGTTCTTACAATGTAAATATGTTCTGTAGTTCGTTTTTGTTGCTGCTCTTAGATAAATAAAGGACCTTTGTTTTTCATACCTCAGTTCTCTTGGCATTTTCTTTGGGCACAAGCCTCCATGGACCAAGACTTCCTTTGGAAACCCCCTCTGTCACCAGACTCTGGTACAAGCATAACACGAATTGATCCTCGTAGTTAAAGGCGTGACATTAATTGGCACAAATTTGTCCCTTAAGACTTTCTAGCACAGTAAATGTCAGTGCTCATAATCCCCAATTCCTAATGAAAGCTTTCAGTCTCCTCACCTGCCACGGCACCGCAGGGATCCACGGCAGGAGCAGGATAACTACGGGATAAGGGGAATCTGCTCCCACTCCAGGGCTGTGCCAGGGAAGGAGGGGAATTTTTTAGTGCCTTCATTGCACACAAAAACCAAACCCAGCACCACCGAGCTGGACTTTCGTGAGCCGCAAAACAAAGCGGCCCCTGGCCTTTGGCGGAACACAACCTCACCGAGTCACGGAGCCAGAGGATGACACTTGGGAATGATCCTGGCTGCCTGCAGGCAAATCAGATGAGGGAGCCACAGGAGCTGTGGGGTTTCCTGCTCTTCCTGCAACGCCATCGGGCCAGACCAGGAGACCTTTCCTGGAACAGATCTTCCCTGTAAAGGGAGCTACACCAAAGCTCAAGCCCTCATTTAGAGACCCTTGGAAAAGCAAAGGTGAGAGGGGATTACCTGGAGCCCCAGGGGACCGAGGCGAAGGCGATGAAGAAGCAGACAGCAAAGTGCTTCCACTGCTTCTCACTCCAGCAAAGGGAACATCCCTGGAATTTCATGGCCGGCGTCGCTCCCAAACCCCACAGGTGAACCCACACGTACTCCAGGACTGATCTCCTTCAAACTTCCAGCAGCACAGACTCACCGGGAGGAACTGCGATCCAAGGACACACATCAGCAACCGTCTTCCCGCTTGCCCCTCTCTCCACATTTTCCCTTTCCAGCGGGATGCAGGTGCCACCCCCCAGAGGCAGGAAAACTGCCTTGCAATCCGCTACAAAACCTGCCTGGAAAGCCCAGGATGCCCGGAGCCAGCAGCCGTTTCTCCTGGAGCTCCTGCTGACAGGCATTTGAAGCCTGCTGTGCCTCACAGCTGCTTTTCTGCCAAGGGCATTCCCACCTTTTCTTTTTTAGCCCAAAGAAAGGTTTGCAAAGCTGAGTTTTGTGAGAAGCGCTTCATATTTGGATCATTCTTAACTTGGAGTTTCCCTTGGCACCAAAATCAGGGGCTCACCTTTTGCTTGGAGCTTGGCTGAAGTCCTCAGCAATGCCAGGGAATGTGGCCATTGGAGGCTTTGGGCAGATTTGGCTCATCTGCCTTTTTAGGCCTTGTTTCTTTCTCTCAGCCTTCCCACTGGATTGTGGCCTCCGAGGAATACGTAAAATCCCATTCCATTCCTATTCTTTCGGACAATTTTTTGTACCGTCCCTGTACAAAACAAGGCCCCCTGTTCGGATGCTTTTCCCCACCGTTCCCCGGCACTTTTATCTGCCGGTGCATTCCCTGCGTTGCTTGGGCTCTTCCCAGCTCTCTGAGCTCCTTCACAAGGCAGGAGATCGATTTGGCCCAGGAACTAAACCCTCCCGAGGAATTGTCTGATGCCATCTCCGCATTTGACACCTGATCCTTGTGCTCAAAGGATCCCTCTTTCTTCCCTTCAGCCAATTCCAAGGCTCGCTGCCCCCAGCTGCGATCAGGCCCCAGCCTGATCCCTGCAGTCTTCCCTGCCGGGATCCTGCTCAGGAATCCCTGGGCTACAAATGTAAGAATTCATTCTTCCCACCCCTGCCCAGTTCCAAAGGATTTGGTGTCTGCCTTACCTGGCTGGAGCCTGCTTCCAACTCTGTTCTTGCTGCTTCTGCTGCTTTCCAGTTCCCAGGAATTCCACCGACGGAGCGACAGCGTTTTCCAGCTCCGCCAGGATTCCCTCTGCTGCGTTTGGGTGCTGGAAGGATATCAAAACCAGGCTCTCTGGGGCTTTACTATCAGGAAATTACATCCCCGGATTTGTTCATTTCCAAATATTATCTCTTCCCAACAAAGCACTGGGCATCCAAGGAATACAGAAAGTGATGGGCTGACCACTGCTTACTCCTCTGGAATGTCAGAGCTTGGAAAAAAAGGGCACTTGAGGCTTCTCCTGGTGCTGCCCGTGAGGTGTATTTTACTTGAGAGCCCCTTCCCGTGTCTTTCCCTGTATCCACCAAAAAATCCACCCCTTCATTCCCCACCTGCTTGCTTCCTCCCTCTTTTCCTGTATCCAACAGAATTTTAACAGTTCAATAGTCCCCTCTGGAAGAGCACCTTTCATTCCAAACCTAAGAACAAACGAATCACTTCCCGCGGTGCAGCTCTTTTAGTGACGCGGGGCAGCGGCCACACCTCCTGCAGTATCTTTATTGTACCTGTTTTACCATGCTCAGCATTTTATTCCCTTTACACCTCTCAGCCTTTCCCGTGCCGCTCTTTTTAACCAGCAGCGCTGCCCCGACGCTCCCGAGGTGCAGCTCTTTTAGTGACACGGGGCAGCAGCCACTCCTGCTGCAGTACTTTTAAAGGATTTTCGACCATTTTATTTTATACCCTTCACAGATGCGACCTTTGCCGTGACACCTTTGAAGCAGCGCCCCTGCCCCACGTGCGCCGCGGTGCAGCTCATTTTATCCTGAGGAAGTGGCTACTCCTGCTGCGGTGTTGTTATTATTTCTCAGACCTTTCTCTATATTTTATTTCCCTCACACCTCCAGTCCTTTTACGTGCCGCACGTTTACCATCAACACCACCCCAAAGGTGCCGCGGTGCAGCTGTTTTAGTGAACCCACGCAGCGGCCACTCCTGCTGCTGTACCTTTTGAGTATTTCTTAGACCATTCTCAATATTTTATTGCGCTCACACTTCCCAGCCTTTCCGTGCTGCTCTTTTTAACCAGCAGCGCTGCCCCGACGCTCCCGCGGTGCAGCTCTTTTAGTGACACGGGGCAGCGGCCACACCTGCTGCACTACCTTTATTGTACCTCGTTTACCATGCTCAGCATTTCATTCCCTTTACACCTCTCACGCTTTCCGGACCCCTTTTTAACCAGCAGCGCTGCCCCGACCGTCCCGCGGTGCAGCTCTTTTAGTGATGCGGGGCAGCGGCCACACCTGCTGCAGTACCTTTATTGTACCTCGTTTACCATGCTCAGAATTTTATTCCCTTTACACCTCTCAGCCTTTCCCGTGCCGCTCTTTTTAACCAGCAGCGCTGCCCCGACGCTCCCGCGGTGCAGCTCTTTTAGTGATGCGGGGCAGCGGCCACTCCTGCTGCAGTATCTTTATTGTACCTCTTTTACCATGCTCAGCATTTCATTCCCTTTACACCTCTCACGCTTTCCGGACCCCTTTTTAACCAGCAGCGCTGCCCCGACGCTCCCGCGGTGCAGCTCTTTTAGTGATGCGGGGCAGCGGCCACTCCTGCTGCAGTACCTTTACAATATTTCTTAGACCATTGTCAATATTTTATTCCGCTCACACTTCCCAGCCTTTCCCGTGCCGCTCTTTTTAACGAGCAGCGCTGCCCCGACGCTCCCGCGGTGCAGCTCTTTTAGTGATGCGGGGCAGCGGCCACTCCTGCTGCTGTACCTGTATTGTACCTCGTTTACCATGCTCAGCATTTCATTCCCTTTACACCTCTCACGCTTTCCGGACCCCTTTTTAACCAGCAGAGCTGCCCCGATGGTCCCGCGGTGCAGCTCTTTTAGTGATGCGGGGCAGCGGCCACTCCTGCTGCAGTACCTTTACAATATTTCTTAGACCATTGTCAATATTTTATTGCGCTCACACTTCCCAGCCTTTCCCATACTGCTCTGTTTAACCAGCAGCGCTGCCCCGACGCTCCCGCGGTGCAGCTCTTTTAGTGACACGGGGCAGCAGCCACTCCTGCTGCAGTACTTTTAAAGGATTTTCGACCATTTTATTTTATACCCTTCACAGATGCGACCTTTGCCGTGACACCTTTGAAGCAGCACCCCTGCCCCAGGTGCGCCGCGGTGCAGCTCATTTTATCCTGAGGAAGTGGCTACTCCTGCTGCGGTGTTGTTGTTATTTCTCAGACCTTTCTCTATATTTTATTTCCCTCACCCCTCCAGTCCTTTTACGTGCCGCACGTTTACCGTCAGCACCACCCCAAAGGTGCCGCGGTGCAGCTGTTTTAGTGAACCCACGCAGCGGCCACAACTGCTGCTGTACCTTTTGAGTATTTCTTAGACCATTCTCAATATTTTATTGCGCTCACACTTCCCAGCCTTTCCGTGCTGCTCTTTTTAACCAGCAGCGCTGCCCCGACGCTCCCGCGGTGCAGCTCTTTTAGTGACACTGGGCAGCGGCCACTCCTGCTGCTGTACCTTTATTGTACCTCGTTTACCATGCTCAGCATTTTATTCCCTTTACACCTCTCACGCTTTCCGGACCCCTTTTTAACCAGCAGCGCTGCCCCGACGGTCCCGCGGTGCAGCTCTTTTAGTGATGCGGGGCAGCGGCCACTCCTGCAGCAGTATCTTTATTGTACCTCTTTTACCATGCTCAGCATTTCATTCCCTTTACACCTCTCACGCTTTCCGGACCCCTTTTTAGCCAGCAGCGCTGCCCCGACCGTCCCGCGGTGCAGCTCTTTTAGTCACATGGGGCAGCGGCCACTCCTGCTGCAGTACCTTTACAGTATTTCTTAAACCATTGTGAATATTTTATTGCGCTCACACTTCCCAGCCTTTCCCATGCTGCTCTTTTTAACCAGCAGCGCTGCCCCGACGCTCCCGAGGTGCAGCTCTTTTAGTGATGCGGGGCAGCGGCCACTCCTGCTGCAGTACCTTTATTGTACCTCGTTTACCATGCTCAGCATTTTATTCCCTTTACACCTCTCAGCCTTTCCCGTGCCGCTCTTTTTAACCAGCAGCGCTGCCCCGACGCTCCCGCGGTGCAGCTCTTTTAGTCACACGGGGCAGCGGCCACACCTGCTGCTGTACCTTTATTGTACCTCGTTTACCATGCTCAGCATTTTATTCCCTTTACACCTCTCACGCTTTCCGGACCCCTTTTTAACCAGCAGCGCTGCCCCGACCGTCCCGCGGTGCAGCTCTTTTAGTGATGCGGGGCAGCGGTCACTCCTGCTGCAGTACCTTTACAATATTTCTTAGACCATTGTCAATACTTTATTGCGCTGACGTTTCCCAGCCTTTCCCGTGCCGCTCTTTTTAACCAGCAGCGCTGCCCCGACGCTCCCGCGGTGCAGCTCTTTTAGTGATGCGGGGCAGCGGTCACTCCTGCTGCTGTACCTTTACAATATTTCTTAGACCATTGTCAATACTTTATTGCGCTGACGTTTCTCAGCCTTTCCCGTGCTGCTCTGTTTAACCAGCAGCGCTGCCCCGACGCTCCCGCGGTGCAGCTCCCTTAGTGACACGGGGCAGGGGCCGAGAGCCCTCTAGGTGCGGCTCCTCTATAGCACTTTACCGTTTTCTATTTTATTTCATTGGCACCTCGCGCGTTGCGCCGGGCGCCTCATTCGGGGACATGCGCCGGCTCCCACAGCGCCCCGCCCGCCGCCGCTCCCCGGGGGCCTCCCCGCTGCTCTCGGGAGATCGCACACCGCACGCGGCCCAAGCCCCGTCTCGCCGACGGCACTCACCACCCGCCGCCCGCCGCCGCGTTCTCCCGCTCCCTACCGGCACGAAGCGGCGCTGCCGATGACGGAGCCGATGCGCGGCTGCCACGCCGCTCTCTCCGCGCCTCAGGGCCGGCGCCTTCGGCCGCACACGGCGGCGTCCCCGCATCCGGGCCAGCCCGCGGAGCTCCTGCCGCCGCCGCCGCCGCCCCCCGACTGAGGGGCCGCGACGCCGGCGCCCCCTTTTATACTCCGCACCCCCTTTTCCCGCCACTGCCGCGGTGGGCTCCCCCCGCCTCAAAATCGCCCAGAAGCGCCCGAGGCGGGAACGGCGCAGCCCCACCGGCGCCTCGGAGAAGCTCTTCTAGTGACAAGGAGCAGCGGCCACCCCTCCTGCAGTACCTTTATTGTACCTCGTTTACCATGCTCAGCATTTCATTCCCTTTACACCTCTCACGCTTTCCGGACCCCTTTTTAACCAGCAGCGCTGCCCCGACGCTCCCGCGGTGCAGCTCTTTTAGTGATGCGGGGCAGCGGCCACTCCTGCAGCAGTATCTTTATTGTACCTCTTTTACCATGCTCAGCATTTCATTCCCTTTACACCTCTCACGCTTTCCGGACCCCTTTTAAGCCGGCAGCACTGCCCCGACGCTCCCGAGGTGCAGCTCTTTTAGTCACACGGGGCAGCGGCCACTCCTGCTGCAGTACCTTTACAATATTTCTTAGACCATTGTCAATATTTTATTCCGCTCACACTTCCCAGCCTTTCCCGTGCCGCTCTTTTTAACCAGCAGCGCTGCCCCGACGCTCCCGCGGTGCAGCTCTTTTAGTGATGCGGGGCAGCGGCCACTCCTGCTGCTGTACCTGTATTGTACCTCGTTTACCATGCTCAGCATTTCATTCCCTTTACACCTCTCAGCCTTTCCCGTGCCGCTCTGTTTAACCAGCAGCCCTGCCCCGACGCTCCCACGGTGCAGCTCTTTTAGTCACACGGGGCAGCGGCCACACCTGCTGCTGTACCTTTATTGTACCTCTTTTACCATGCTCAGCATTTTATTCCCTTTACACCTCTCACGCTTTCCGGACCCCTTTTTAACCAGCAGAGCTGCCCCGATGGTCCCGCGGTGCAGCTCTTTTAGTGATGCGGGGCAGCGGCCACTCCTGCTGCAGTACCTTTACAATATTTCTTAGACCATTGTCAATATTTTATTGCGCTCACACTTCCCAGCCTTTCCCATACTGCTCTGTTTAACCAGCAGCGCTGCCCCGACGCTCCCGCGGTGCAGCTCTTTTAGTGACACGGGGCAGCAGCCACTCCTGCTGCAGTACTTTTAAAGGATTTTCGACCATTTTATTTTATACCCTTCACAGATGCGACCTTTGCCGTGACACCTTTGAAGCAGCACCCCTGCCCCAGGTGCGCCGCGGTGCAGCTCATTTTATCCTGAGGAAGTGGCTACTCCTGCTGCGGTGTTGTTGTTATTTCTCAGACCTTTCTCTATATTTTATTTCCCTCACACCTCCAGTCCTTTTACGTGCCGCACGTTTACCGTCAGCACCACCCCAAAGGTGCCGCGGTGCAGCTGTTTTAGTGAACCCACGCAGCGGCCACAACTGCTGCTGTACCTTTTGAGTATTTCTTAGACCATTCTCAATATTTTATTGCGCTCACACTTCCCAGCCTTTCCGTGCTGCTCTTTTTGACCAGCAGCGCTGCCCCGACGCTCCCGCGGTGCAGCTCTTTTAGTGATGCGGGGCAGCGGCCACTCCTGCAGCAGTATCTTTATTGTACCTCTTTTACCATGCTCAGCATTTCATTCCCTTTACACCTCTCACGCTTTCCGGACCCCTTTTTAACCAGCAGCGCTGCCCCGACGCTCCCGCGGTGCAGCTCTTTTAGTGATGCGGGGCAGCGGCCACTCCTGCTGCTGTACCTTTTCAATATTTCTTAAACCATTGTCAATATTTTATTGCGCTCACACTTCCCAGCCTTTCCCATGCTGCTCTGTTTAACCAGCAGCGCTGCCCCGACGCTCCCGAGGTGCAGCTCTTTTAGTGACGCGGGGCAGCGGCCACACCTGCTGCACTACCTTTATTGTACCTCGTTTACCATGCTCAGCATTTCATTCCCTTTACACCTCTCACGCTTTCCGGACCCCTTTTTAACCAGCAGCACTGCCCCGACGCTCCCGCGGTGCAGCTCTTTTGGTGACGCGGGGCAGCGGCCACTCCTGCTGCTGTACCTTTATTGTACCTCGTTTACCATGCTCAGCATTTCATTCCCTTTACACCTCTCAGCCTTTCCCGTGCCGCTCTTTTTAACCAGCAGCGCTGCCCCGACGCTCCCGCGGTGCAGCTCGTTTAGTCACACGGGGCAGCGGCCACACCTGCTGCTGTACCTTTATTGTACCTCGTTTACAATGCTCAGCATTTTATTCCCTTTACACCTCTCAGCCTTTCCCGTGCCGCTCTTTTTAACCAGCAGCGCTGCCCCGACTCTCCCGAGGTGCAGCTCTTTTAGTGATGCGGGGCAGCGGCCACTCCTGCTGCTGTACCTTTACAGTATTTCTTAAACCATTGTCAATATTTTATTGCGCTCACACTTCCCAGCCTTTCCCGTGCCGCTCTTTTTAACCAGCAGCGCTGCCCCGACGCTCCCGCGGTGCAGCTCTTTTTGTGACGCGGAGCAGCGGCCACTCCTGCTGCTGTACCTTTATTGTACCTCGTTTACCATGCTCAGCATTTTATTCCCTTTACACCTCTCACGCTTTCCGGACCCCTTTTTAACCAGCAGCGCTGCCCCGACCGTCCCGCGGTGCAGCTCTTTTAGTGATGCGGGGCAGCGGCCACTCCTGCTGCAGTACCTTTACAATATTTCTTAGACCATTGTCAATATTTTATTACGCTCACACTTCCCAGCCTTTCCGTGCTGCTCTTTTTAACCAGCAGCGCTGCCCCGACGGTCCCGCGGTGCAGCTCTTTTAGTGATGCGGGGCAGCGGCCACTCCTGCAGCAGTATCTTTATTGTACCTCGTTTACCATGCTCAGCATTTCATTCCCTTTACACCTCTCAGCCTTTCCCGTGCCGCTCTTTTTAACCAGCAGCGCTGCCCCGACGCTCCCGCGGTGCAGCTCTTTTAGTGACACGGGGCAGCGGCCACACCTGCTGCAGTACCTTTACAGTATTTCTTAGACCATTGTCAATATTTTATTGCGCTCACACTTCCCAGCCTTTCCAGTGCCGCTCTGTTTAACCAGCAGCGCGGCCCCGACCGTCCCGCGGTGCAGCTCTTTTAGTGATGCGGGGCAGCGGCCACACCTGCTGCTGTACCTTTATTGTACCTCGTTTACCATGCTCAGCATTTTATTCCCTTTACACCTCTCACGCTTTCCGGACCCCTTTTTAACCAGCAGCGCTGCCCCGACGGTCCCGCGGTGCAGCTCTTTTAGTGATGCGGGGCAGCGGCCACTCCTGCTGCTGTACCTTTATTGTACCTCGTTTACCATGCTCAGCATTTCATTCCCTTTACACCTCTCACGCTTTCCGGACCCCTTTTTAACCAGCAGCGCTGCCCCGACGCTCCCGCGGTGCAGCTCTTTTAGTGACACGGGGCAGCGGCCACACCTGCTGCAGTATCTTTATTGTAGTTCTTTTACCATGCTCAGCATTTCATTCCCTTTACACCTCTCACGCTTTCCGGACCCCTTTTTAACCAGCAGCGCTGCCCCGACCGTCCCGCGGTGCAGCTCTTTTAGTGACGCGGGGCAGCGGCCACACCTGCTGCTGTACCTTTATTGTACCTCGTTTACCATGCTCAGCATTTTATTCCCTTTACACCTCTCAGCCTTTCCCGTGCCGCTCTTTTTAACCAGCAGCGCTGCCCCGACGCTCCCGCGGTGCAGCTCTTTTAGTGATGCGGGGCAGCGGCCACTCCTGCTGCAGTACCTTTACAATATTTCTTAGACCATTGTCAATATTTTATTGCGCTCACACTTCCCAGCCTTTCCCATACTGCTCTGTTTAACCAGCAGCGCTGCCCCGACGCTCCCGCGGTGCAGCTCTTTTAGTGACACGGGGCAGCAGCCACTCCTGCTGCAGTACTTTTAAAGGATTTTCGACCATTTTATTTTATACCCTTCACAGATGCGACCTTTGCCGTGACACCTTTGAAGCAGCACCCCTGCCCCACGTGCGCCGCGGTGCAGCTCATTTTATCCTGAGGAAGTGGCTACTCCTGCTGCGGTGTTGTTGTTATTTCTCAGACCTTTCTCTATATTTTATTTCCCTCACACCTCCAGTCCTTTTACGTGCCGCACGTTTACCGTCAGCACCACCCCAAAGGTGCCGCGGTGCAGCTGTTTTAGTGAACCCACGCAGCGGCCACAACTGCTGCTGTACCTTTTGAGTATTTCTTAGACCATTCTCAATATTTTATTGCGCTCACACTTCCCAGCCTTTCCGTGCTGCTCTGTTTAACCAGCAGCGCTGCCCCGACGCTCCCGCGGTGCAGCTCTTTTAGTCACACGGGGCAGCGGCCACACCTGCTGCTGTACCTTTATTGTACCTCGTTTACCATGCTCAGCATTTTATTCCCTTTACACCTCTCACGCTTTCCGGACCCCTTTTTAACCAGCAGCGCTGCCCCGACCGTCCCGCGGTGCAGCTCTTTTAGTGATGCGGGGCAGCGGCCACAACTGCTGCAGTACCTTTACAATATTTCTTAGACCATTGTCAATACTTTATTGCGCTGACGTTTCCCAGCCTTTCCCGTGCTGCTCTTTTTAACCAGCAGCGCTGCCCCGACGCTCCCGCGGTGCAGCTCTTTTAGTGATGCGGGGCAGCGGCCACTCCTGCTGCTGTACCTTTACAATATTTCTTAGACCATTGTCAATACTTTATTGCGCTGACGTTTCTCAGCCTTTCCCGTGCCGCTCTGTTTAACCAGCAGCGCTGCCCCGACGCTCCCGCGGTGCAGCTCCCTTAGTGACACGGGGCAGGGGCCGAGAGCCCTCTAGGTGCGGCTCCTCTATAGCACTTTACCGTTTTCTATTTTATTTCATTGGCACGTCGCGCGTTGCGCCGGGCGCCTCATTCGGGGACATGCGCCGGCTCCCACAGCGCCCCGCCCGCCGCCGCTCCCCGGGGGCCTCCCCGCTGCTCTCGGGAGATCGCACACCGCACGCGGCCCAAGCCCCGTCTCGCCGACGGCACTCACCACCCGCCGCCCGCCGCCGCGTTCTCCCGCTCCCTACCGGCACGAAGCGGCGCTGCCGATGACGGAGCCGATGCGCGGCTGCCACGCCGCTCTCTCCGCGCCTCAGGGCCGGCGCCTTCGGCCGCACAGGGCGGCGTCCCCGCATCCGGGCCAGCCCGCGGAGCTCCTGCCGCCGCCGCCGCCGCCCCCCGACTGAGGGGCCGCGACGCCGGCGCCCCCTTTTATACTCCGCACCCCCTTTTCCCGCCACTGCCGCGGTGGGCTCCCCCCGCCTCAAAATCGCCCAGAAGCGCCCGAGGCGGGAACGGCGCAGCCCCACCGGCGCCTCGGAGAAGCTCTTCTAGTGACAAGGAGCAGCGGCCACCCCTCCTGCAGTACCTTTATTGTACCTCGTTTACCATGCTCAGCATTTCATTCCCTTTACACCTCTCAGCCTTTCCCGTGCCGCTCTTTTTAACCAGCAGCGCTGCCCCGACGTTCCCGAGGTGCAGCTCTTGTAGTGATGCGGAGCAGCGGCCACACCTGCTGCTGTACCTTTATTGTACCTCGTTTACCATGCTCAGCATTTCATTCCCTTTACACCTCTCACGCTTTCCGGACCCCTTTTTAGCCAGCAGCGCTGCCCCGACGCTCCCGCGGTGCAGCTCTTTTAGTGATGCGGGGCAGCGGCCACTCCTGCTGCTGTACCTTTATTGTACCTCGTTTACCATGCTCAGCATTTCATTCCCTTTACACCTCTCAGCCTTTCCCGTGCCGCTCTTTTTAACCAGCAGCGCTGCCCCGACGCTCCCGCGGTGCAGCTCTTTTAGTCACACGGGGCAGCGGCCACTCCTGCTGCTGTACCTTTACAGTATTTCTTAAACCATTGTGAATATTTTATTGCGCTCACACTTCCCAGCCTTTCCCATGCTGCTCTTTTTAACCAGCAGCGCTGCCCCGACGCTCCCGCGGTGCAGCTCTTTTAGTGACGCGGAGCAGCGGCCACACCTGCTGCTGTACCTTTATTGTACCTCGTTTACCATGCTCAGCATTTTATTCCCTTTACACCTCTCACGCTTTCCGGACCCCTTTTTAACCAGCAGCGCTGCCCCGACGGTCCCGCGGTGCAGCTCTTTTAGTGATGCGGGGCAGCGGCCACTCCTGCTGCTGTACCTTTACAGTATTTCTTAAACCATTCTCAATATTTTATTGCGCTCACACTTCCCAGCCTTTCCCATGCTGCTCTGTTTAACCAGCAGCGCTGCCCCGACGCTCCCGCGGTGCAGCTCTTTTAGTGATGCGGGGCAGCGGCCACACCTGCTGCAGTACCTTTATTGTACCTCGTTTACCATGCTCAGCATTTCATTCCCTTTACACCTCTCAGCCTTTCCCGTGCCGCTCTTTTTAACCAGCAGCGCTGCCCCGACGCTCCCGCGGTGCAGCACTTTTAGTGACACTGGGCAGCGGCCACACCTGCTGCTGTACCTTTATTGTACCTCGTTTACCATGCTCAGCATTTTATTCCCTTTACACCTCTCAGCCTTTCCCGTGCCGCTCTTTTTAACCAGCAGCGCTGCCCCGACGCTCCCGCGGTGCAGCTCCCTTAGTGACACGGGGCAGGGGCCGAGAGCCCTCTAGGTGCGGCTCCTCTATAGCACTTTACCGTTTTCTATTTTATTTCATTGGCACGTCGCGCGTTGCGCCGGGCGCCTCATTCGGGGACATGCGCCGGCTCCCACAGCGCCCCGCCCGCCGCCGCTCCCCGGGGGCCTCCCCGCTGCTCTCGGGAGATCGCACACCGCACGCGGCCCAAGCCCCGTCTCGCCGACGGCACTCACCACCCGCCGCCCGCCGCCGCGTTCTCCCGCTCCCTACCGGCACGAAGCGGCGCTGCCGATGACGGAGCCGATGCGCGGCTGCCACGCCGCTCTCTCCGCGCCTCAGGGCCGGCGCCTTCGGCCGCACACGGCGGCGTCCCCGCATCCGGGCCAGCCCGCGGAGCTCCTGCCGCCGCCGCCGCCGCCCCCCGACTGAGGGGCCGCGACGCCGGCGCCCCCTTTTATACTCCGCACCCCCTTTTCCCGCCACTGCCGCGGTGGGCTCCCCCCGCCTCAAAATCGCCCAGAAGCGCCCGAGGCGGGAACGGCGCAGCCCCACCGGCGCCTCGGAGAAGCTCTTCTAGTGACAAGGAGCAGCGGCCACCCCTCCTGCAGTACCTTTATTGTACCTCGTTTACCATGCTCAGCATTTCATTCCCTTTACACTTCTCAGCCTTTCCCGTGCCGCTCTTTTTAACCAGCAGCGCTGCCCCGACGCTCCCGCGGTGCAGCTCTTTTAGTGACACGGGGCAGCAGCCACTCCTGCTGCAGTACTTTTAAAGGATTTTCGACCATTTTATTTTATACCCTTCACAGATGCGACCTTTGCCGTGACACCTTTGAAGCAGCGCCCCTGCCCCACGTGCGCCGCGGTGCAGCTCATTTTATCCTGAGGAAGTGGCTACTCCTGCTGCGGTGTTGTTATTATTTCTCAGACCTTTCTCTATATTTTATTTCCCTCACACCTCCAGTCCTTTTACGTGCCGCACGTTTACCATCAGCACCACCCCAAAGGTGCCGCGGTGCAGCTGTTTTAGTGAACCCACGCAGCGGCCACAACTGCTGCTGTACCTTTTGAGTATTTCTTAGACCATTCTCAATATTTTATGGCGCTCACACTTCCCAGCCTTTCCCATGCTGCTCTTTTTAACCAGCAGCGCTGCCCCGACGCTCCCGCGGTGCAGCTCTTTTAGTGACGCGGAGCAGCGGCCACTCCTGCTGCTGTACCTTTATTGTACCTCGTTTACCATGCTCAGCATTTCATTCCCTTTACACCTCTCACGCTTTCCGGACCCCTTTTTAACCAGCAGCGCTGCCCCGACGGTCCCGCGGTGCAGCTCTTTTAGTGATGCGGGGCAGCGGCCACACCTGCTGCTGTACCTTTATTGTACCTCGTTTACCATGCTCAGCATTTCATTCCCTTTACACTTCTCAGCCTTTCCCGTGCCGCTCTTTTTAACCAGCAGCGCTGCCCCGACGCTCCCGCGGTGCAGCTCTTTTAGTGATGCGGGGCAGCGGCCACTCCTGCAGCAGTATCTTTATTGTACCTCTTTTACCATGCTCAGCATTTCATTCCCTTTACACCTCTCACGCTTTCCGGACCCCTTTTTAACCAGCAGCGCTGCCCCGACCGTCCCGCGGTGCAGCTCTTTTAGTGATGCGGGGCAGCGGCCACTCCTGCAGCAGTATCTTTATTGTAGTTCTTTTACCATGCTCAGCATTTCATTCCCTTTACACCTCTCACGCTTTCCGGACCCCTTTTTAACCAGCAGCGCTGCCCCGACGCTCCCGCGGTGCAGCTCTTTTAGTGATGCGGGGCAGCGGCCACTCCTGCAGCAGTATCTTTATTGTACCTCTTTTACCATGCTCAGCATTTCATTCCCTTTACACCTCTCACGCTTTCCGGACCCCTTTTTAACCAGCAGCGCTGCCCCGACCGTCCCGCGGTGCAGCTCTTTTAGTGATGCGGGGCAGCGGCCACTCCTGCTGCAGTACCTTTACAATATTTCTTAGACCATTGTCAATATTTTATTGCGCTCACACTTCCCAGCCTTTCCCATACTGCTCTGTTTAACCAGCAGCGCTGCCCCGACGCTCCCGCGGTGCAGCTCTTTTAGTGACACGGGGCAGCAGCCACTCCTGCTGCAGTACTTTTAAAGGATTTTCGACCATTTTATTTTATACCCTTCACAGATGCGACCTTTGCCGTGACACCTTTGAAGCAGCACCCCTGCCCCAGGTGCGCCGCGGTGCAGCTCATTTTATCCTGAGGAAGTGGCTACTCCTGCTGCGGTGTTGTTGTTATTTCTCAGACCTTTCTCTATATTTTATTTCCCTCACACCTCCAGTCCTTTTACGTGCCGCACGTTTACCGTCAGCACCACCCCAAAGGTGCCGCGGTGCAGCTGTTTTAGTGAACCCACGCAGCGGCCACAACTGCTGCTGTACCTTTTGAGTATTTCTTAGACCATTCTCAATATTTTATTGCGCTCACACTTCCCAGCCTTTCCGTGCTGCTCTGTTTAACCAGCAGCGCTGCCCCGACGCTCCCGCGGTGCAGCTCTTTTAGTGATGCGGGGCAGCGGTCACTCCTGCTGCTGTACCTTTACAATATTTCTTAGACCATTGTCAATACTTTATTGCGCTGACGTTTCTCAGCCTTTCCCGTGCTGCTCTGTTTAACCAGCAGCGCTGCCCCGACGCTCCCGCGGTGCAGCTCCCTTAGTGACACGGGGCAGGGGCCGAGAGCCCTCTAGGTGCGGCTCCTCTATAGCACTTTACCGTTTTCTATTTTATTTCATTGGCACCTCGCGCGTTGCGCCGGGCGCCTCATTCGGGGACATGCGCCGGCTCCCACAGCGCCCCGCCCGCCGCCGCTCCCCGGGGGCCTCCCCGCTGCTCTCGGGAGATCGCACACCGCACGCGGCCCAAGCCCCGTCTCGCCGACGGCACTCACCACCCGCCGCCCGCCGCCGCGTTCTCCCGCTCCCTACCGGCACGAAGCGGCGCTGCCGATGACGGAGCCGATGCGCGGCTGCCACGCCGCTCTCTCCGCGCCTCAGGGCCGGCGCCTTCGGCCGCACAGGGCGGCGTCCCCGCATCCGGGCCAGCCCGCGGAGCTCCTGCCGCCGCCGCCGCCGCCCCCCGACTGAGGGGCCGCGACGCCGGCGCCCCCTTTTATACTCCGCACCCCCTTTTCCCGCCACTGCCGCGGTGGGCTCCCCCCGCCTCAAAATCGCCCAGAAGCGCCCGAGGCGGGAACGGCGCAGCCCCACCGGCGCCTCGGAGAAGCTCTTCTAGTGACAAGGAGCAGCGGCCACCCCTCCTGCAGTACCTTTATTGTACCTCGTTTACCATGCTCAGCATTTCATTCCCTTTACACCTCTCAGCCTTTCCCGTGCCGCTCTTTTTAACCAGCAGCGCTGCCCCGACGTTCCCGAGGTGCAGCTCTTGTAGTGATGCGGAGCAGCGGCCACACCTGCTGCTGTACCTTTATTGTACCTCGTTTACCATGCTCAGCATTTCATTCCCTTTACACCTCTCACGATTTCCGGACCCCTTTTTAACCAGCAGCGCTGCCCCGACGCTCTCGCGGTGCAGCTCTTTTAGTGATGCGGGGCAGCGGCCACTCCTGCTGCAGTACCTTTACAATATTTCTTAGACCATTGTCAATATTTTATTGCGCTCACACTTCCCAGCCTTTCCCATGCTGCTCTGTTTAACCAGCAGCGCTGCCCCGACGGTCCCGCGGTGCAGCTCTTTTAGTGACACGAGGCAGCGGCCACTCCTGCTGCTGTACCTTTATTGTACCTCGTTTACCATGCTCAGCATTTTATTCCCTTTACACCTCTCACGCTTTCCGGACCCCTTTTTAACCAGCAGCGCTGCCCCGACGGTCCCGCGGTGCAGCTCCCTTAGTGACACGGGGCAGGGGCCGAGAGCCACTCCTGCTGCAGTTCTTTTAAAGGATTTTCGACCATTTTATTTTATACCCTTCACAGATGCGACCTTTGCCGTGACACCTTTGAAGCAGCGCCCCTGCCCCACGTGCGCCGCGGTGCAGCTCATTTTATCCTGAGGAAGTGGCTACTCCTGCTGCGGTGTTGTTATTATTTCTCAGACCTTTCTCTATATTTTATTTCCCTCACACCTCCAGTCCTTTT
The DNA here is from genome assembly GCF_965178545.1 of Coloeus monedula. NCBI lineage: Eukaryota > Metazoa > Chordata > Aves > Passeriformes > Corvidae > Coloeus > Coloeus monedula. The sequence goes on along the minus strand of NW_028120808.1, from coordinate 576,512 downwards.
ACATGCCGCACGTTTACCATCAGCACCACCCCAAAGGTGCCGCGGTGCAGCTGTTTTAGTGAACCCACGCAGCGGCCACTCCTGCTGCTGTACCTTCTGAGTATTTCTTAGACCATTCTCAATATTTTATTGCGCTCACACTTCCCAGCCTTTCCGTGCTGCTCTTTTTGACCAGCAGCGCTGCCCCGACGCTCCCGCGGTGCAGCTCTTTTAGTGATGCGGGGCAGCGGCCACACCTGCTGCTGTACCTTTATTGTACCTCGTTTACCATGCTCAGCATTTCATTCCCTTTACACTTCTCAGCCTTTCCCGTGCCGCTCTTTTTAACCAGCAGCGCTGCCCCGACGCTCCCGCGGTGCAGCTCTTTTAGTGACGCGGGGCAGCGGCCACACCTGCTGCTGTACCTTTATTGTACCTCGTTTACCATGCTCAGCATTTCATTCCCTTTACACCTCTCACGCTTTCCGGACCCCTTTTTAACCAGCAGCGCTGCCCCGACGCTCTCGCGGTGCAGCTCTTTTAGTGATGCGGGGCAGCGGCCACTCCTGCTGCAGTACCTTTACAATATTTCTTAGACCACTGTCAATATTTTATTGCGCTCACACTTCCCAGGCTTTCCCATGCTGCTCTGTTTAACCAGCAGCGCTGCCCCGACGCTCCCGCGGTGCAGCTCCCTTAGTGACACGGGGCAGGGGCCGAGAGCCCTCTAGGTGCGGCTCCTCTATAGCACTTTACCGTTTTCTATTTTATTTCATTGGCAGCTCGCGCGTTGCGCCGGGCGCCTCATTCGGGGACATGCGCCGGCTCCCACAGCGCCCCGCCCGCCGCCGCTCCCCGGGGGCCTCCCCGCTGCTCTCGGGAGATCGCACACCGCACGCGGCCCAAGCCCCGTCTCGCCGACGGCACTCACCACCCGCCGCCCGCCGCCGCGTTCTCCCGCTCCCTACCGGCACGAAGCGGCGCTGCCGATGACGGAGCCGATGCGCGGCTGCCACGCCGCTCTCTCCGCGCCTCAGGGCCGGCGCCTTCGGCCGCACAGGGCGGCGTCCCCGCATCCGGGCCAGCCCGCGGAGCTCCTGCCGCCGCCGCCGCCGCCCCCCGACTGAGGGGCCGCGACGCCGGCGCCCCCTTTTATACTCCGCACCCCCTTTTCCCGCCACTGCCGCGGTGGGCTCCCCCCGCCTCAAAATCGCCCAGAAGCGCCCGAGGCGGGAACGGCGCAGCCCCACCGGCGCCTCGGAGAAGCTCTTCTAGTGACAAGGAGCAGCGGCCACCCCTCCTGCAGTACCTTTATTGTACCTCGTTTACCATGCTCAGCATTTCATTCCCTTTACACTTCTCAGCCTTTCCCGTGCCGCTCTTTTTAACCAGCAGCGCTGCCCCGACGCTCCCGCGGTGCAGCTCTTTTAGTGACACGGGGCAGCAGCCACTCCTGCTGCAGTACTTTTAAAGGATTTTCGACCATTTTATTTTATACCCTTCACAGATGCGACCTTTGCCGTGACACCTTTGAAGCAGCGCCCCTGCCCCACGTGCGCCGCGGTGCAGCTCATTTTATCCTGAGGAAGTGGCTACTCCTGCTGCGGTGTTGTTACTATTTCTCAGACCTTTCTCTATATTTTATTTCCCTCACACCTCCAGTCCTTTTACATGCCGCACGTTTACCATCAGCACCACCCCAAAGGTGCCGCGGTGCAGCTCTTTTAGTGAACCCACGCAGCGGCCACAACTGCTGCTGTACCTTTTGAGTATTTCTTAGACCATTCTCAATATTTTATGGCGCTCACACTTCCCAGCCTTTCCGTGCTGCTCTTTTTAACCAGCAGCGCTGCCCCGACGCTCCCGCGGTGCAGCTCTTTTAGTGATGCGGGGCAGCGGCCACTCCTGCAGCAGTATCTTTATTGTACCTCTTTTACCATGCTCAGCATTTCATTCCCTTTACACCTCTCACGCTTTCCGGACCCCTTTTTAACCAGCAGCGCTGCCCCGACGCTCCCGCGGTGCAGCTCTTTTAGTGACGCGGGGCAGCGGCCACACCTGCTGCTGTACCTTTATTGTACCTCGTTTACCATGCTCAGCATTTTATTCCCTTTACACCTCTCACGCTTTCCGGACCCCTTTTTAACCAGCAGCGCTGCCCCGACGGTCCCGCGGTGCAGCTCTTTTAGTGATGCGGGGCAGCGGTCACTCCTGCTGCAGTACCTTTACAATATTTCTTAGACCATTGTCAATACTTTATTGCGCTGACGTTTCCCAGCCTTTCCCGTGCCGCTCTTTTTAACCAGCAGCGCTCCCCCGACGGTCCCGCGGTGCAGCTCCCTTAGTGACACGGGGCAGGGGCCGAGAGCCCTCTAGGTGCGGCTCCTCTATAGCACTTTACCGTTTTCTATTTTATTTCATTGGCAGCTCGCGCGTTGCGCCGGGCGCCTCATTCGGGGACATGCGCCGGCTCCCACAGCGCCCCGCCCGCCGCCGCTCCCCGGGGGCCTCCCCGCTGCTCTCGGGAGATCGCACACCGCACGCGGCCCAAGCCCCGTCTCGCCGACGGCACTCACCACCCGCCGCCCGCCGCCGCGTTCTCCCGCTCCCTACCGGCACGAAGCGGCGCTGCCGATGACGGAGCCGATGCGCGGCTGCCACGCCGCTCTCTCCGCGCCTCAGGGCCGGCGCCTTCGGCCGCACACGGCGGCGTCCCCGCATCCGGGCCAGCCCGCGGAGCTCCTGCCGCCGCCGCCGCCGCCCCCCGACTGAGGGGCCGCGACGCCGGCGCCCCCTTTTATACTCCGCACCCCCTTTTCCCGCCACTGCCGCGGTGGGCTCCCCCCGCCTCAAAATCGCCCAGAAGCGCCCGAGGCGGGAACGGCGCAGCCCCACCGGCGCCTCGGAGAAGCTCTTCTAGTGACAAGGAGCAGCGGCCACCCCTCCTGCAGTACCTTTATTGTACCTCGTTTACCATGCTCAGCATTTCATTCCCTTTACACCTCTCACGCTTTCCGGACCCCTTTTTAGCCAGCAGCGCTGCCCCGACGCTCCCGCGGTGCAGCTCTTTTAGTGATGCGGGGCAGCGGCCACTCCTGCAGCAGTATCTTTATTGTACCTCGTTTACCATGCTCAGCATTTCATTCCCTTTACACCTCTCAGCCTTTCCCGTGCCGCTCTTTTTAACCAGCAGCGCTGCCCCGACGCTCCCGCGGTGCAGCTCTTTTAGTGACACGGGGCAGCGGCCACACCTGCTGCAGTACCTTTATTGTACCTCGTTTACCATGCTCAGCATTTTATTCCCTTTACACCTCTCAGCCTTTCCCGTGCCGCTCTTTTTAACCAGCAGCGCTGCGCCGACGCTCCCGCGGTGCAGCTCTTTTAGTGATGCGGGGCAGCGGCCACTCCTGCAGCAGTATCTTTATTGTACCTCTTTTACCATGCTCAGCATTTCATTCCCTTTACACCTCTCACGCTTTCCGGACCCCTTTTTAACCAGCAGCGCTGCGCCGACGCTCCCGCGGTGCAGCTCTTTTAGTGATGCGGGGCAGCGGCCACTCCTGCTGCTGTACCTTTTCAATATTTCTTAGACCATTGTCAATATTTTATTGCGCTCACACTTCCCAGCCTTTCCCATGCTGCTCTGTTTAACCAGCAGCGCTGCCCCGACGCTCCCGCGGTGCAGCTCTTTTAGTGACGCGGGGCAGCGGCCACTCCTGCTGCAGTACCTTTTTTGTACCTCGTTTACCATGCTCAGCATTTTATTCCCTTTACACCTCTCACGCTTTCCGGACCCCTTTTTAGCCAGCAGCGCTGCCCCGACGCTCCCGCGGTGCAGCTCTTTTAGTGATGCGGGGCAGCGGCCACTCCTGCAGCAGTATCTTTATTGTACCTCGTTTACCATGCTCAGCATTTCATTCCCTTTACACCTCTCAGCCTTTCCCGTGCCGCTCTTTTTAACCAGCAGCGCTGCCCCGACGCTCCCGCGGTGCAGCTCTTTTAGTGACACGGGGCAGCGGCCACACCTGCTGCAGTACCTTTATTGTACCTCGTTTACCATGCTCAGCATTTTATTCCCTTTACACCTCTCAGCCTTTCCCGTGCCGCTCTTTTTAACCAGCAGCGCTGCGCCGACGCTCCCGCGGTGCAGCTCTTTTAGTGATGCGGGGCAGCGGCCACTCCTGCAGCAGTATCTTTATTGTACCTCTTTTACCATGCTCAGCATTTCATTCCCTTTACACCTCTCACGCGTTCCGGAACCCTTTTTAACCAGCAGCGCTGCCCCGACGGTCCCGCGGTGCAGCTCTTTTAGTGACGCGGGGCAGCGGCCACTCCTGCTGCTGTACCTTTATTGTACCTCGTTTACCATGCTCAGCATTTTATTCCCTTTACACCTCTCACGCTTTCCGGACCCCTTTTTAACCAGCAGCGCTGCCCCGACGCTCCCGCGGTGCAGCTCTTTTAGTGATGCGGGGCAGCGGCCACTCCTGCTGCAGTACCTTTACAATATTTCTTAGACCATTGTCAATATTTTATTGCGCTCACACTTCCCAGCCTTTCCGTGCTGCTCTTTTTAACCAGCAGCGCTGCCCCGACGGTCCCGCGGTGCAGCACTTTTAGTGACACGGGGCAGCGGCCACACCTGCTGCTGTACCTTTATTGTACCTCGTTTACCATGCTCAGCATTTTATTCCCTTTACACCTCTCAGCCTTTCCCGTGCCGCTCTTTTTAACTAGCAGCGCTGCCCCGACGCTCCCGCGGTGCAGCTCCCTTAGTGACACGGGGCAGGGGCCGAGAGCCCTCTAGGTGCGGCTCCTCTATAGCACTTTACCGTTTTCTATTTTATTTCATTGGCACGTCGCGCGTTGCGCCGGGCGCCTCATTCGGGGACATGCGCCGGCTCCCACAGCGCCCCGCCCGCCGCCGCTCCCCGGGGGCCTCCCCGCTGCTCTCGGGAGATCGCACACCGCACGCGGCCCAAGCCCCGTCTCGCCGACGGCACTCACCACCCGCCGCCCGCCGCCGCGTTCTCCCGCTCCCTACCGGCACGAAGCGGCGCTGCCGATGACGGAGCCGATGCGCGGCTGCCACGCCGCTCTCTCCGCGCCTCAGGGCCGGCGCCTTCGGCCGCACAGGGCGGCGTCCCCGCATCCGGGCCAGCCCGCGGAGCTCCTGCCGCCGCCGCCGCCGCCCCCCGACTGAGGGGCCGCGACGCCGGCGCCCCCTTTTATACTCCGCACCCCCTTTTCCCGCCACTGCCGCGGTGGGCTCCCCCCGCCTCAAAATCGCCCAGAAGCGCCCGAGGCGGGAACGGCGCAGCCCCACCGGCGCCTCGGAGAAGCTCTTCTAGTGACAAGGAGCAGCGGCCACCCCTCCTGCAGTACCTTTATTGTACCTCGTTTACCATGCTCAGCATTTCATTCCCTTTACACCTCTCAGCCTTTCCCGTGCCGCTCTTTTTAACCAGCAGCGCTGCCCCGACGTTCCCGAGGTGCAGCTCTTGTAGTGATGCGGAGCAGCGGCCACACCTGCTGCTGTACCTTTATTGTACCTCGTTTACCATGCTCAGCATTTCATTCCCTTTACACCTCTCACGATTTCCGGACCCCTTTTTAACCAGCAGCGCTGCCCCGACGCTCTCGCGGTGCAGCTCTTTTAGTGATGCGGGGCAGCGGCCACTCCTGCTGCAGTACCTTTACAATATTTCTTAGACCATTGTCAATATTTTATTGCGCTCACACTTCCCAGCCTTTCCCATGCTGCTCTGTTTAACCAGCAGCGCTGCCCCGACGGTCCCGCGGTGCAGCTCTTTTAGTGACACGAGGCAGCGGCCACTCCTGCTGCTGTACCTTTATTGTACCTCGTTTACCATGCTCAGCATTTTATTCCCTTTACACCTCTCACGCTTTCCGGACCCCCTTTTAACCAGCAGCGCTGCCCCGACGGTCCCGCGGTGCAGCTCCCTTAGTGACACGGGGCAGGGGCCGAGAGCCACTCCTGCTGCAGTTCTTTTAAAGGATTTTCGACCATTTTATTTTATACCCTTCACAGATGCGACCTTTGCCGTGACACCTTTGAAGCAGCGCCCCTGCCCCACGTGCGCCGCGGTGCAGCTCATTTTATCCTGAGGAAGTGGCTACTCCTGCTGCGGTGTTGTTATTATTTCTCAGACCTTTCTCTATATTTTATTTCCCTCACACCTCCAGTCCTTTTACATGCCGCACGTTTACCATCAGCACCACCCCAAAGGTGCCGCGGTGCAGCTGTTTTAGTGAACCCACGCAGCGGCCACTCCTGCTGCTGTACCTTCTGAGTATTTCTTAGACCATTGTCAATATTTTATTGCGCTCACACTTCCCAGCCTTTCCGTGCTGCTCTTTTTGACCAGCAGCGCTGCCCCGACGCTCCCGCGGTGCAGCTCTTTTAGTGATGCGGGGCAGCGGCCACACCTGCTGCTGTACCTTTATTGTACCTCGTTTACCATGCTCAGCATTTCATTCCCTTTACACTTCTCAGCCTTTCCCGTGCCGCTCTTTTTAACCAGCAGCGCTGCCCCGACGCTCCCGCGGTGCAGCTCTTTTAGTGACGCGGGGCAGCGGCCACACCTGCTGCTGTACCTTTATTGTACCTCGTTTACCATGCTCAGCATTTCATTCCCTTTACACCTCTCACGCTTTCCGGACCCCTTTTTAACCAGCAGCGCTGCCCCGACGCTCTCGCGGTGCAGCTCTTTTAGTGATGCGGGGCAGCGGCCACTCCTGCTGCAGTACCTTTACAATATTTCTTAGACCACTGTCAATATTTTATTGCGCTCACACTTCCCAGGCTTTCCCATGCTGCTCTGTTTAACCAGCAGCGCTGCCCCGACGCTCCCGCGGTGCAGCTCCCTTAGTGACACGGGGCAGGGGCCGAGAGCCCTCTAGGTGCGGCTCCTCTATAGCACTTTACCGTTTTCTATTTTATTTCATTGGCACCTCGCGCGTTGCGCCGGGCGCCTCATTCGGGGACATGCGCCGGCTCCCACAGCGCCCCGCCCGCCGCCGCTCCCCGGGGGCCTCCCCGCTGCTCTCGGGAGATCGCACACCGCACGCGGCCCAAGCCCCGTCTCGCCGACGGCACTCACCACCCGCCGCCCGCCGCCGCGTTCTCCCGCTCCCTACCGGCACGAAGCGGCGCTGCCGATGACGGAGCCGATGCGCGGCTGCCACGCCGCTCTCTCCGCGCCTCAGGGCCGGCGCCTTCGGCCGCACAGGGCGGCGTCCCCGCATCCGGGCCAGCCCGCGGAGCTCCTGCCGCCGCCGCCGCCGCCCCCCGACTGAGGGGCCGCGACGCCGGCGCCCCCTTTTATACTCCGCACCCCCTTTTCCCGCCACTGCCGCGGTGGGCTCCCCCCGCCTCAAAATCGCCCAGAAGCGCCCGAGGCGGGAACGGCGCAGCCCCACCGGCGCCTCGGAGAAGCTCTTCTAGTGACAAGGAGCAGCGGCCACTCCTGCTGCAGTACCTTTATTGTACCTCGTTTACCATGCTCAGCATTTCATTCCCTTTACACTTCTCAGCCTTTCCCGTGCCGCTCTTTTTAACCAGCAGCGCTGCCCCGACGCTCCCGCGGTGCAGCTCTTTTAGTGACACGGGGCAGCAGCCACTCCTGCTGCAGTACTTTTAAAGGATTTTCGACCATTTTATTTTATACCCTTCACAGATGCGACCTTTGCCGTGACACCTTTGAAGCAGCGCCCCTGCCCCACGTGCGCCGCGGTGCAGCTCATTTTATCCTGAGGAAGTGGCTACTCCTGCTGCGGTGTTGTTACTATTTCTCAGACCTTTCTCTATATTTTATTTCCCTCACACCTCCAGTCCTTTTACGTGCCGCACGTTTACCATCAGCACCACCCCAAAGGTGCCGCGGTGCAGCTGTTTTAGTGAACCCACGCAGCGGCCACAACTGCTGCTGTACCTTTTGAGTATTTCTTAGACCATTCTCAATATTTTATGGCGCTCACACTTCCCAGCCTTTCCGTGCTGCTCTTTTTAACCAGCAGCGCTGCCCCGACGCTCCCGCGGTGCAGCTCTTTTAGTGATGCGGGGCAGCGGCCACTCCTGCAGCAGTATCTTTATTGTACCTCTTTTACCATGCTCAGCATTTCATTCCCTTTACACCTCTCACGCTTTCCGGACCCCTTTTTAACCAGCAGCGCTGCCCCGACGCTCCCGCGGTGCAGCTCTTTTAGTGATGCGGGGCAGCGGCCACACCTGCTGCTGTACCTTTATTGTACCTCGTTTACCATGCTCAGCATTTTATTCCCTTTACACCTCTCAGCCTTTCCCGTGCCGCTCTTTTTAACCAGCAGCGCTGCCCCGACGCTCCCGCGGTGCAGCTCCCTTAGTGACACGGGGCAGGGGCCGAGAGCCCTCTAGGTGCGGCTCCTCTATAGCACTTTACCGTTTTCTATTTTATTTCATTGGCACGTCGCGCGTTGCGCCGGGCGCCTCATTCGGGGACATGCGCCGGCTCCCACAGCGCCCCGCCCGCCGCCGCTCCCCGGGGGCCTCCCCGCTGCTCTCGGGAGATCGCACACCGCACGCGGCCCAAGCCCCGTCTCGCCGACGGCACTCACCACCCGCCGCCCGCCGCCGCGTTCTCCCGCTCCCTACCGGCACGAAGCGGCGCTGCCGATGACGGAGCCGATGCGCGGCTGCCACGCCGCTCTCTCCGCGCCTCAGGGCCGGCGCCTTCGGCCGCACAGGGCGGCGTCCCCGCATCCGGGCCAGCCCGCGGAGCTCCTGCCGCCGCCGCCGCCGCCCCCCGACTGAGGGGCCGCGACGCCGGCGCCCCCTTTTATACTCCGCACCCCCTTTTCCCGCCACTGCCGCGGTGGGCTCCCCCCGCCTCAAAATCGCCCAGAAGCGCCCGAGGCGGGAACGGCGCAGCCCCACCGGCGCCTCGGAGAAGCTCTTCTAGTGACAAGGAGCAGCGGCCACCCCTCCTGCAGTACCTTTATTGTACCTCGTTTACCATGCTCAGCATTTCATTCCCTTTACACCTCTCAGCCTTTCCCGTGCCGCTCTTTTTAACCAGCAGCGCTGCCCCGACGTTCCCGAGGTGCAGCTCTTGTAGTGATGCGGAGCAGCGGCCACACCTGCTGCTGTACCTTTATTGTACCTCGTTTACCATGCTCAGCATTTCATTCCCTTTACACCTCTCACGATTTCCGGACCCCTTTTTAACCAGCAGCGCTGCCCCGACGCTCTCGCGGTGCAGCTCTTTTAGTGACGCGGGGCAGCGGCCACTCCTGCTGCAGTACCTTTACAATATTTCTTAGACCATTGTCAATATTTTATTGCGCTCACACTTCCCAGCCTTTCCCATGCTGCTCTGTTTAACCAGCAGCGCTGCCCCGACGGTCCCGCGGTGCAGCTCTTTTAGTGACACGAGGCAGCGGCCACTCCTGCTGCTGTACCTTTATTGTACCTCGTTTACCATGCTCAGCATTTTATTCCCTTTACACCTCTCACGCTTTCCGGACCCCTTTTTAACCAGCAGCGCTGCCCCGACGCTCCCGCGGTGCAGCTCTTTTAGTGATGCGGGGCAGCGGCCACTCCTGCTGCAGTACCTTTACAATATTTCTTAGACCATTGTCAATATTTTATTGCGCTCACACTTCCCAGCCTTTCCCATGCTGCTCTTTTTAACCAGCAGCGCTGCCCCGACGCTCCCGCGGTGCAGCTCTTTTAGTGACACGGGGCAGCAGCCACTCCTGCTGCAGTACTTTTAAAGGATTTTCGACCATTTTATTTTATACCCTTCACAGATGCGACCTTTGCCGTGACACCTTTGAAGCAGCGCCCCTGCCCCACGTGCGCCGCGGTGCAGCTCATTTTATCCTGAGGAAGTGGCTACTCCTGCTGCGGTGTTGTTATTATTTCTCAGACCTTTCTCTATATTTTATTTCCCTCACACCTCCAGTCCTTTTACGTGCCGCACGTTTACCATCAGCACCACCCCAAAGGTGCCGCGGTGCAGCTGTTTTAGTGAACCCACGCAGCGGCCACAACTGCTGCTGTACCTTTTGAGTATTTCTTAGACCATTCTCAATATTTTATTGCGCTCACACTTCCCAGCCTTTCCGTGCTGCTCTTTTTAACCAGCAGCGCTGCCCCGACGCTCCCGCGGTGCAGCTCTTTTAGTGACACGGGGCAGCGGCCACACCTGCTGCTGTACCTTTATTGTACCTCGTTTACCATGCTCAGCATTTCATTCCCTTTACACTTCTCAGCCTTTCCCGTGCCGCTCTTTTTAACCAGCAGCGCTGCCCAGACGCTCCCGCGGTGCAGCTCTTTTAGTGATGCGGGGCAGCGGCCACTCCTGCAGCAGTATCTTTATTGTACCTCTTTTACCATGCTCAGCATTTCATTCCCTTTACACCTCTCACGCTTTCCGGACACCTTTTTAACCAGCAGCGCTGCCCCGACGCTCCCGCGGTGCAGCTCTTTTAGTGATGCGGGGCAGCGGCCACACCTGCTGCTGTACCTTTATTGTACCTCGTTTACCATGCTCAGCATTTCATTCCCTTTACACTTCTCAGCCTTTCCCGTGCCGCTCTTTTTAACCAGCAGCGCTGCCCCGACGCTCCCGCGGTGCAGCTCTTTTAGTGACACGGGGCAGCAGCCACTCCTGCTGCAGTACTTTTAAAGGATTTTCGACCTTTTTATTTTATACCCTTCACAGATGCGACCTTTGCCGTGACACTTTTGAAGCAGCACCCCTGCCCCAGGTGCGCCGCGGTGCAGCTCATTTTATCCTGAGGAAGTGGCTACTCCTGCTGCGGTGTTGTTATTATTTCTCAGACCTTTCTCTATGTTTTATTTCCCTCACACCTCCAGTCCTTTTACATGCCGCACGTTTACCATCAGCACCACCCCAAAGGTGCCACGGTGCAGCTGTTTTAGTGAACCCACGCAGCGGCCACTCCTGCTGCTGTACCTTCTGAGTATTTCTTAGACCATTCTCAATATTTTATTGCGCTCACACTTCCCAGCCTTTCCGTGCTGCTCTTTTTGACCAGCAGCGCTGCCCCGACGCTCCCGCGGTGCAGCTCTTTTAGTGATGCGGGGCAGCGGCCACACCTGCTGCTGTACCTTTATTGTACCTCGTTTACCATGCTCAGCATTTCATTCCCTTTACACTTCTCAGCCTTTCCCGTGCCGCTCTTTTTAACCAGCAGCGCTGCCCCGACGCTCCCGCGGTGCAGCTCTTTTAGTGACGCGGGGCAGCGGCCACACCTGCTGCTGTACCTTTATTGTACCTCGTTTACCATGCTCAGCATTTCATTCCCTTTACACCTCTCACGCTTTCCGGACCCCTTTTTAACCAGCAGCGCTGCCCCGACGCTCTCGCGGTGCAGCTCTTTTAGTGACGCGGGGCAGCGGCCACACCTGCTGCTGTACCTTTATTGTACCTCGTTTACCATGCTCAGCATTTTATTCCCTTTACACCTCTCAGCCTTTCCCGTGCCGCTCTTTTTAACCAGCAGCGCTGCCCCGACGCTCCCGCGGTGCAGCTCCCTTAGTGACACGGGGCAGGGGCCGAGAGCCCTCTAGGTGCGGCTCCTCTATAGCACTTTACCGTTTTCTATTTTATTTCATTGGCACCTCGCGCGTTGCGCCGGGCGCCTCATTCGGGGACATGCGCCGGCTCCCACAGCGCCCCGCCCGCCGCCGCTCCCCGGGGGCCTCCCCGCTGCTCTCGGGAGATCGCACACCGCACGCGGCCCAAGCCCCGTCTCGCCGACGGCACTCACCACCCGCCGCCCGCCGCCGCGTTCTCCCGCTCCCTACCGGCACGAAGCGGCGCTGCCGATGACGGAGCCGATGCGCGGCTGCCACGCCGCTCTCTCCGCGCCTCAGGGCCGGCGCCTTCGGCCGCACAGGGCGGCGTCCCCGCATCCGGGCCAGCCCGCGGAGCTCCTGCCGCCGCCGCCGCCGCCCCCCGACTGAGGGGCCGCGACGCCGGCGCCCCCTTTTATACTCCGCACCCCCTTTTCCCGCCACTGCCGCGGTGGGCTCCCCCCGCCTCAAAATCGCCCAGAAGCGCCCGAGGCGGGAACGGCGCAGCCCCACCGGCGCCTCGGAGAAGCTCTTCTAGTGACAAGGAGCAGCGGCCACCCCTCCTGCAGTACCTTTATTGTACCTCGTTTACCATGCTCAGCATTTCATTCCCTTTACACCTCTCAGCCTTTCCCGTGCCGCTCTTTTTAACCAGCAGCGCTGCCCCGACGTTCCCGAGGTGCAGCTCTTGTAGTGATGCGGAGCAGCGGCCACACCTGCTGCTGTACCTTTATTGTACCTCGTTTACCATGCTCAGCATTTCATTCCCTTTACACCTCTCACGATTTCCGGACCCCTTTTTAACCAGCAGCGCTGCCCCGACGCTCTCGCGGTGCAGCTCTTTTAGTGACGCGGGGCAGCGGCCACTCCTGCTGCAGTACCTTTACAATATTTCTTAGACCATTGTCAATATTTTATTGCGCTCACACTTCCCAGCCTTTCCCATGCTGCTCTGTTTAACCAGCAGCGCTGCCCCGACGGTCCCGCGGTGCAGCTCTTTTAGTGACACGAGGCAGCGGCCACTCCTGCTGCTGTACCTTTATTGTACCTCGTTTACCATGCTCAGCATTTTATTCCCTTTACACCTCTCACGCTTTCCGGACCCCTTTTTAACCAGCAGCGCTGCCCCGACGCTCCCGCGGTGCAGCTCTTTTAGTGATGCGGGGCAGCGGCCACTCCTGCTGCAGTACCTTTACAATATTTCTTAGACCATTGTCAATATTTTATTGCGCTCACACTTCCCAGCCTTTCCCATGCTGCTCTTTTTAACCAGCAGCGCTGCCCCGACGCTCCCGCGGTGCAGCTCTTTTAGTGACACGGGGCAGCAGCCACTCCTGCTGCAGTACTTTTAAAGGATTTTCGACCATTTTATTTTATACCCTTCACAGATGCGACCTTTGCCGTGACACCTTTGAAGCAGCGCCCCTGCCCCACGTGCGCCGCGGTGCAGCTCATTTTATCCTGAGGAAGTGGCTACTCCTGCTGCGGTGTTGTTATTATTTCTCAGACCTTTCTCTATATTTTATTTCCCTCACACCTCCAGTCCTTTTACGTGCCGCACGTTTACCATCAGCACCACCCCAAAGGTGCCGCGGTGCAGCTGTTTTAGTGAACCCACGCAGCGGCCACAACTGCTGCTGTACCTTTTGAGTATTTCTTAGACCATTCTCAATATTTTATTGCGCTCACACTTCCCAGCCTTTCCGTGCTGCTCTTTTTAACCAGCAGCGCTGCCCCGACGCTCCCGCGGTGCAGCTCTTTTAGTGACACGGGGCAGCGGCCACACCTGCTGCTGTACCTTTATTGTACCTCGTTTACCATGCTCAGCATTTCATTCCCTTTACACTTCTCAGCCTTTCCCGTGCCGCTCTTTTTAACCAGCAGCGCTGCCCAGACGCTCCCGCGGTGCAGCTCTTTTAGTGATGCGGGGCAGCGGCCACTCCTGCAGCAGTATCTTTATTGTACCTCTTTTACCATGCTCAGCATTTCATTCCCTTTACACCTCTCACGCTTTCCGGACACCTTTTTAACCAGCAGCGCTGCCCCGACGCTCCCGCGGTGCAGCTCTTTTAGTGATGCGGGGCAGCGGCCACACCTGCTGCTGTACCTTTATTGTACCTCGTTTACCATGCTCAGCATTTCATTCCCTTTACACTTCTCAGCCTTTCCCGTGCCGCTCTTTTTAACCAGCAGCGCTGCCCCGACGCTCCCGCGGTGCAGCTCTTTTAGTGACACGGGGCAGCAGCCACTCCTGCTGCAGTACTTTTAAAGGATTTTCGACCTTTTTATTTTATACCCTTCACAGATGCGACCTTTGCCGTGACACTTTTGAAGCAGCACCCCTGCCCCAGGTGCGCCGCGGTGCAGCTCATTTTATCCTGAGGAAGTGGCTACTCCTGCTGCGGTGTTGTTATTATTTCTCAGACCTTTCTCTATGTTTTATTTCCCTCACACCTCCAGTCCTTTTACATGCCGCACGTTTACCATCAGCACCACCCCAAAGGTGCCACGGTGCAGCTGTTTTAGTGAACCCACGCAGCGGCCACTCCTGCTGCTGTACCTTCTGAGTATTTCTTAGACCATTCTCAATATTTTATTGCGCTCACACTTCCCAGCCTTTCCGTGCTGCTCTTTTTGACCAGCAGCGCTGCCCCGACGCTCCCGCGGTGCAGCTCTTTTAGTGATGCGGGGCAGCGGCCACACCTGCTGCTGTACCTTTATTGTACCTCGTTTACCATGCTCAGCATTTCATTCCCTTTACACTTCTCAGCCTTTCCCGTGCCGCTCTTTTTAACCAGCAGCGCTGCCCCGACGCTCCCGCGGTGCAGCTCTTTTAGTGACGCGGGGCAGCGGCCACACCTGCTGCTGTACCTTTATTGTACCTCGTTTACCATGCTCAGCATTTCATTCCCTTTACACCTCTCACGCTTTCCGGACCCCTTTTTAACCAGCAGCGCTGCCCCGACGCTCTCGCGGTGCAGCTCTTTTAGTGACGCGGGGCAGCGGCCACACCTGCTGCTGTACCTTTATTGTACCTCGTTTACCATGCTCAGCATTTCATTCCCTTTACACCTCTCACGCTTTCCGGACCCCTTTTTAACCAGCAGCGCTGCCCCGACGCTCCCGCGGTGCAGCTCCCTTAGTGACACGGGGCAGGGGCCGAGAGCCCTCTAGGTGCGGCTCCTCTATAGCACTTTACCGTTTTCTATTTTATTTCATTGGCACGTCGCGCGTTGCGCCGGGCGCCTCATTCGGGGACATGCGCCGGCTCCCACAGCGCCCCGCCCGCCGCCGCTCCCCGGGGGCCTCCCCGCTGCTCTCGGGAGATCGCACACCGCACGCGGCCCAAGCCCCGTCTCGCCGACGGCACTCACCACCCGCCGCCCGCCGCCGCGTTCTCCCGCTCCCTACCGGCACGAAGCGGCGCTGCCGATGACGGAGCCGATGCGCGGCTGCCACGCCGCTCTCTCCGCGCCTCAGGGCCGGCGCCTTCGGCCGCACAGGGCGGCGTCCCCGCATCCGGGCCAGCCCGCGGAGCTCCTGCCGCCGCCGCCGCCGCCCCCCGACTGAGGGGCCGCGACGCCGGCGCCCCCTTTTATACTCCGCACCCCCTTTTCCCGCCACTGCCGCGGTGGGCTCCCCCCGCCTCAAAATCGCCCAGAAGCGCCCGAGGCGGGAACGGCGCAGCCCCACCGGCGCCTCGGAGAAGCTCTTCTAGTGACAAGGAGCAGCGGCCACCCCTCCTGCAGTACCTTTATTGTACCTCGTTTACCATGCTCAGCATTTCATTCCCTTTACACTTCTCAGCCTTTCCCGTGCCGCTCTTTTTAACCAGCAGCGCTGCCCCGACGCTCCCGCGGTGCAGCTCTTTTAGTGACACGGGGCAGCAGCCACTCCTGCTGCAGTACTTTTAAAGGATTTTCGACCATTTTATTTTATACCCTTCACAGATGCGACCTTTGCCGTGACACCTTTGAAGCAGCGCCCCTGCCCCACGTGCGCCGCGGTGCAGCTCATTTTATCCTGAGGAAGTGGCTACTCCTGCTGCGGTGTTGTTATTATTTCTCAGACCTTTCTCTATATTTTATTTCCCTCACACCTCCAGTCCTTTTACGTGCCGCACGTTTACCATCAGCACCACCCCAAAGGTGCCGCGGTGCAGCTGTTTTAGTGAACCCACGCAGCGGCCACAACTGCTGCTGTACCTTTTGAGTATTTCTTAGACCATTCTCAATATTTTATGGCGCTCACACTTCCCAGCCTTTCCGTGCTGCTCTTTTTAACCAGCAGCGCTGCCCCGACGCTCCCGCGGTGCAGCTCTTTTAGTGATGCGGGGCAGCGGCCACTCCTGCAGCAGTATCTTTATTGTACCTCTTTTACCATGCTCAGCATTTCATTCCCTTTACACCTCTCACGCTTTCCGGACCCCTTTTTAACCAGCAGCGCTGCCCCGACGCTCCCGCGGTGCAGCTCTTTTAGTGATGCGGGGCAGCGGCCACTCCTGCAGCAGTATCTTTATTGTAGTTCTTTTACCATGCTCAGCATTTCATTCCCTTTACACCTCTCACGCTTTCCGGACCCCTTTTTAACCAGCAGCGCTGCCCCGACCGTCCCGCGGTGCAGCTCTTTTAGTGATGCGGGGCAGCGGCCACTCCTGCTGCAGTACCTTTACAATATTTCTTAGACCGTTGTCAATATTTTATTGCGCTCACACTTCCCAGCCTTTCCCATGCTGCTCTGTTTAACCAGCAGCGCTGCCCCGACGCTCCCGCGGTGCAGCTCTTTTAGTGACGCGGGGCAGCGGCCACTCCTGCTGCTGTACCTTTATTGTACCTCGTTTACCATGCTCAGCATTTTATTCCCTTTACACCTCTCAAGCTTTCCGGACTCCTTTTTAACCAGCAGCGCTGCCCCGACGCTCCCGCGGTGCAGCTCTTTTAGTGATGCGGGGCAGCGGCCACTCCTGCAGCAGTATCTTTATTGTACCTCGTTTACCATGCTCAGCATTTCATTCCCTTTACACCTCTCACGCTTTCCGGACCCCTTTTTAGCCAGCAGCGCTGCCCCGACCGTCCCGCGGTGCAGCTCTTTTAGTGACGCGGGGCAGCGGCCACACCTGCTGCAGTACCTTTATTGTACCTCGTTTACAATGCTCAGCATTTTATTCCCTTTACACCTCTCAGCCTTTCCCGTGCCGCTCTTTTTAACCAGCAGCGCTGCCCCGACGCTCCCGCGGTGCAGCTCTTTTAGTGACGCGGAGCAGCGGCCACTCCTGCTGCTGTACCTTTATTGTACCTCGTTTACCATGCTCAGCATTTTATTCCCTTTACACCTCTCACGCTTTCCGGACCCCTTTTTAACCAGCAGCGCTGCCCCGACGGTCCCGCGGTGCAGCTCTTTTAGTGATGCGGGGCAGCGGCCACTCCTGCTGCAGTATCTTTATTGTACCTCTTTTACCATGCTCAGCATTTCATTCCCTTTACACCTCTCACGCTTTCCAGTGCCGCTCTTTTTAACCAGCAGCGCTGCCCCGACGCTCCCGCGGTGCAGCTCTTTTAGTGATGCGGAGCAGCGGCCACTCCTGCTGCTGTACCTTTATTGTACCTCGTTTACCATGCTCAGCATTTTATTCCCTTTACACCTCTCACGCTTTCCGGACCCCTTTTTAACCAGCAGCGCTGCCCCGACGCTCCCGAGATGCAGCTCTTTTAGTGATGCGGGGCAGCGGCCACTCCTGCTGCTGTACCTTTTCAATATTTCTTAGACCATTGTCAATATTTTATTGCGCTCACACTTCCCAGCCTTTCCCATGCTGCTCTGTTTAACCAGCAGCGCTGCCCCGACGCTCCCGCGGTGCAGCTCTTTTAGTGACGCGGGGCAGCGGCCACACCTGCTGCAGTACCTTTATTGTACCTCTTTTACCATGCTCAGCATTTCATTCCCTTTACACCTCTCACGCGTTCCGGAACCCTTTTTAACCAGCAGCGCTGCCCCGACGGTCCCGCGGTGCAGCTCTTTTAGTGACGCGGGGCAGCGGCCACTCCTGCTGCTGTACCTTTATTGTACCTCGTTTACCATGCTCAGCATTTCATTCCCTTTACACCTCTCAGCCTTTCCCGTGCCGCTCTTTTTAACCAGCAGCGCTGCCCCGACGCTCCCGCGGTGCAGCTCTTTTAGTCACACGGGGCAGCGGCCACACCTGCTGCTGTACCTTTACAGTATTTCTTAAACCATTGTCAATATTTTATTGCGCTCACACTTCCCAGCCTTTCCCATGCTGCTCTTTTTAACCAGCAGCGCTGCCCCGACGCTCCCGCGGTGCAGCTCTTTTAGTGACGCGGAGCAGCGGCCACACCTGCTGCTGTACCTTTATTGTACCTCGTTTACCATGCTCAGCATTTTATTCCCTTTACACCTCTCACGCTTTCCGGACCCCTTTTTAACCAGCAGCGCTGCCCCGACGGTCCCGCGGTGCAGCTCTTTTAGTGATGCGGGGCAGCGGCCACTCCTGCTGCTGTACCTTTACAGTATTTCTTAAACCATTCTCAATATTTTATTGCGCTCACACTTCGCAGCCTTTCCCATGCTGCTCTGTTTAACCAGCAGCGCTGCCCCGACGCTCCCGCGGTGCAGCTCTTTTAGTGATGCGGGGCAGCGGCCACTCCTGCTGCAGTACCTTTATTGTACCTCGTTTACCATGCTCAGCATTTCATTCCCTTTACACCTCTCAGCCTTTCCCGTGCCGCTCTTTTTAACCAGCAGCGCTGCCCCGACGCTCCCGCGGTGCAGCTCTTTTAGTGATGCGGGGCAGCGGCCACTCCTGCTGCAGTACCTTTACAATATTTCTTAGACCATTGTCAATATTTTATTGCGCTCACACTTCCCAGCCTTTCCGTGCTGCTCTTTTTAACCAGCAGCGCTGCCCCGACGCTCCCGCGGTGCAGCACTTTTAGTGACACTGGGCAGCGGCCACACCTGCTGCTGTACCTTTATTGTACCTCGTTTACCATGCTCAGCATTTTATTCCCTTTACACCTCTCAGCCTTTCCCGTGCCGCTCTTTTTAACCAGCAGCGCTGCCCCGACGCTCCCGCGGTGCAGCTCCCTTAGTGACACGGGGCAGGGGCCGAGAGCCCTCTAGGTGCGGCTCCTCTATAGCACTTTACCGTTTTCTATTTTATTTCATTGGCACGTCGCGCGTTGCGCCGGGCGCCTCATTCGGGGACATGCGCCGGCTCCCACAGCGCCCCGCCCGCCGCCGCTCCCCGGGGGCCTCCCCGCTGCTCTCGGGAGATCGCACACCGCACGCGGCCCAAGCCCCGTCTCGCCGACGGCACTCACCACCCGCCGCCCGCCGCCGCGTTCTCCCGCTCCCTACCGGCACGAAGCGGCGCTGCCGATGACGGAGCCGATGCGCGGCTGCCACGCCGCTCTCTCCGCGCCTCAGGGCCGGCGCCTTCGGCCGCACAGGGCGGCGTCCCCGCATCCGGGCCAGCCCGCGGAGCTCCTGCCGCCGCCGCCGCCGCCCCCCGACTGAGGGGCCGCGACGCCGGCGCCCCCTTTTATACTCCGCACCCCCTTTTCCCGCCACTGCCGCGGTGGGCTCCCCCCGCCTCAAAATCGCCCAGAAGCGCCCGAGGCGGGAACGGCGCAGCCCCACCGGCGCCTCGGAGAAGCTCTTCTAGTGACAAGGAGCAGCGGCCACCCCTCCTGCTGCAGTACCTTTATTGTACCTCGTTTACCATGCTCAGCATTTTATTCCCTTTACACCTCTCACGCTTTCCGGACCCCTTTTTAACCAGCAGCGCTGCCCCGACGGTCCCGCGGTGCAGCTCTTTTAGTGATGCGGGGCAGCGGCCACACCTGCTGCTGTACCTTTATTGTACCTCTTTTACCATGCTCAGCATTTCATTCCCTTTACACCTCTCAGCCTTTCCGGACCCCTTTTTAGCCAGCAGCGCTGCCCCGACGGTCCCGCGGTGCAGCTCTTTTAGTGATGCGGGGCAGCGGCCACACCTGCTGCAGTACCTTTACAGTATTTCTTAGACCATTGTCAATATTTTATTGCGCTCACACTTCCCAGCCTTTCCAGTGCCGCTCTGTTAACCAGCAGCGCTGCCCCGACCGTCCCGCGGTGCAGCTCTTTTAGTGATGCGGGGCAGCGGCCACACCTGCTGCAGTACCTTTATTGTACCTCGTTTACCATGCTCAGCATTTTATTCCCTTTACACCTCTCACGCTTTCCGGACCCCTTTTTAACCAGCAGCACTGCGCGACGGTCCCGCGGTGCAGCTCTTTTAGTGATGCCGGGCAGCGGCTACTCCTGCTGCAGTACCTTTACAATATTTCTTAGACCGTTGTCAATATTTTATTGCGCTCACACTTCCCAGCCTTTCCCATGCTGCTCTGTTTAACCAGCAGCGCTGCCCCGACGCTCCCGCGGTGCAGCTCTTTTAGTGACGCGGGGCAGCGGCCACTCCTGCTGCTGTACCTTTATTGTACCTCGTTTACCATGCTCAGCATTTCATTCCCTTTACACCTCTCACGCTTTCCGGACCCCTTTTTAGCCAGCAGCGCTGCCCCGACGGTCCCGCGGTGCAGCTCTTTTAGTGATGCGGGGCAGCGGCCACACCTGCTGCAGTACCTTTATTGTACCTCGTTTACCATGCTCAGCATTTCATTCCCTTTACACCTCTCAGCCTTTCCCGTGCCGCTCTTTTTAACCAGCAGCGCTGCCCCGACGCTCCCGCGGTGCAGCTCTTTTAGTGACACGGGGCAGCAGCCACTCCTGCTGCAGTTCTTTTAAAGGATTTTCGACCATTTTATTTTATACCCTTCACAGATGCGACCTTTGCCGTGACACCTTTGAAGCAGCGCCCCTGCCCCAGGTGCGCCGCCGTGCAGCTCATTTTATCCTGAGGAAGTGGCTACTCCTGCTGCGGTGTTGTTATTATTTCTCAGACCTTTCTCTATATTTTATTTCACTCACACCTCCAGTCCTTTTACGTGCCGCACGTTTACCATCAGCACCACCCCAAAGGTCCCGCGGTGCAGCTGTTTTAGTGAACCCACGCAGCGGCCACAACTGCTGCTGTACCTTTATTGTACCTCGTTTACCATGCTCAGCATTTCATTCCCTTTACACCTCTCAGCCTTTCCCGTGCTGCTCTTTTTAACCAGCAGCGCTGCGCCGACGCTCCCGCGGTGCAGCTCTTTTAGTGACACGGGGCAGCGGCCACACCTGCTGCTGTACCTTTATTGTACGTCTTTTACCATGCTCAGCATTTCATTCCCTTTACACCTCTCACGCTTTCCGGACCCCTTTTTAACCAGCAGCGCTGCCCCGACGGTCCCGCGGTGCAGCTCTTTTAGTGACGCGGGGCAGCGGCCACTCCTGCTGCAGTACCTTTACAATATTTCTTAGACCATTGTCAGTATTTTATTGTGCTCACACTTCCCAGCCTTTCCCATGCTGCTCTGTTTAACCAGCAGCGCTGCCCCGACGCTCCCGCGGTGCAGCTCTTTTAGTGACACGGGGCAGCAGCCACTCCTGCTGCAGTACTTTTAAAGGATTTTCGACCATTTTATTTTATACCCTTCACAGATTCGACCTTTGCCGTGACACCTTTGAAGCAGCGCCCCTGCTCCGGGTGCGCCGCGGTGCAGCTCATTTTATCCTGAGGAAGTGGCTACTCCTGCTGCGGTGTTGTTATTATTTCTCAGACCTTTCTCTATATTTTATTTCCCTCACACCTCCAGTCCTTTTACGTGCCGCACGTTTACCATCAACACCACCCCAAAGGTGCCGCGGTGCAGCTGTTTTAGTGAACCCACGCAGCGGCCACTCCTGCTGCTGTACCTTTTGAGTATTTCTTAGACCATTCTCAATATTTTATTCCGCTGACGTTTCCCAGCCTTTCCGTGCTGCTCTTTTTAACCAGCAGCGCTGCCCCGACGCTCCCGCGGTGTAGCTCCCTTAGTGACACGGGGCAGGGGCCGAGAGCCCTCTAGGTGCGGCTCCTCTATAGCACTTTACCGTTTTCTATTTTATTTCATTGGCACCTCGCGCGTTGCGCCGGGCGCCTCATTCGGGGACATGCGCCGGCTCCCACAGCGCCCCGCCCGCCGCCGCTCCCCGGGGGCCTCCCCGCTGCTCTCGGGAGATCGCACACCGCACGCGGCCCAAGCCCCGTCTCGCCGACGGCACTCACCACCCGCCGCCCGCCGCCGCGTTCTCCCGCTCCCTACCGGCACGAAGCGGCGCTGCCGATGACGGAGCCGATGCGCGGCTGCCACGCCGCTCTCCCCGCGCCTCAGGGCCGGCGCCTTCGGCCGCACAGGGCGGCGTCCCCGCATCCGGGCCAGCCCGCGGAGCTCCTGCCGCCGCCGCCGCCGCCCCCCGACTGAGGGGCCGCGACGCCGGCGCCCCCTTTTATACTCCGCACCCCCTTTTCCCGCCACCGCCGCGGTGGGCTCCCCCCGCCTCAAAACCGCCCAGAAGCGCCCGAGGCATGATATCCCCCGCGCCGGAATCCCTCCTGTCCTGGAAGAGGTAAGGTAAAGAAAAAAAATAGAACTCCGAGCTTTCCACAAATGTCCCAAAAAACGAAGCAGCTGTGAGGGGCTTCGAGCTGTGCCTGGTCCCTCAGGTAACGGCGCTTTCCATTGGCTGCCGGAGTTGCCAGGGCTCCTATTGGCTGCCGGACGCTGCGACGCTTCCGATTGGCTGCTGCGCGATCCGCAGCCCCCGGGCAGCTGCTGCTGGGGGGCTCGCCAGGCGGGCTGCCGCCGGAGCAGGACACACGGCAACGCCAGCCGGCGTCCAGCGGTGCTCGGTGTCTGTCGGCGTTTGCAGTTCAGACAGACATATTGAATCCAAATTGCCGGCGATTCCCACCACATGCTATTTCTCCTCTGTTTTCCTGGATGGATTTGACAGCGCTTTCTTTCCCCCCCACAGAGTTGGAAAGCAAAATGCTCAGCTGCCCCCTGGCCATCTCCGCTTCCTTCCACAGCTCCAGCCTTGTCCCTCTTTCTCTCCCCTTTACTTTGCACCAGGTTCTCCCTCCTCCTTTCCCAGGCAGGTCGCAGCAGAGACATTTCACCCACCGGCACCACCTGCTTCCTCTCACTCCGTCCCAGTTTGCCCACTTTGAACTACTGTAGCCGCCTGCCCGCGGAGCCGGACCCGCCGCGCGCCTGGGTAATGGTGGCGTGAATTATCGCAGGGATTATTGGGGTGGGCTGGGCCTGGCCAGGTGCCTGGTGCCAGCGAAACCGCTCTGTCCCTCTCCTCCTCACCCTGGGCAGGGAACAGAACACATCAGGAAAGACTTGAGGATCGGGAAAAGGGCCTAGACAGATCACTCACCGGTCACTGGAGCAAGAGACACGACTGGGGGGAATAAATTGAATTTCTTGTCAAACAAATCAGAGCAAGAGAATGAGAGGTAAAGCTGCAGGGGTTCAAGCCTAGGAACGAGGACTTTTTCCTCGGCAGCTCGCAGCTGCACGAGGGGGATAAAGGATCCCCCGGGGCCCCCGAGCAGCGGCTCTGCCCCTCCTCAATGGGGATGTGTCCAGACCCGCCGGTCCATCCCGGGCTTTGGGGGGCAAGAGTGGAGCAGGCGCTGAGCTGCTCCATGGAGCTTCCAGCCCCTGTTTGATCTGTCGGGGCGTGACACAGTCACTGCTGGGCGTCCGTCGGCGCTCGGTGTCTGTCGGAGTTTGCAATCCCGACAGATAAATTGAGTCCAAACCGGCAGCGCCAGCTCATCTTTACTGTTCTTTTTCAATTTCTTAATGAATTAAGGGAAAACTCCCTTTAGTCGCCATTTCAAAGCCTTGAATCAAGGGGAAAACGGAGGTTCCCTCTCAATTTAGACCCGTAATTGATGCATAAGGAGGGTCTCCCCTAAATTTAAACCCAAATAAAAAGTGAATCAAGGAGGAGTTTTGCTCAATTTTGCCTCCTAAAATGAGGGGAAATGCAGCTCCCTCTTCAATTTCCCTCAAGAAACACCATTTTGGGGTCTTTTGGACACATTTTTCCTCTCTGAAGGTCCCTTCAAATGAGGGTCCCCCCTCGATGGAACTCTTATAATGGCACATAAAGAGGTTCTTCTCAAGGGAAGCCCTTTAAAACCAGGGACGGTGGTGTTTTGCCCTCAATTTTAACCTTAAGATGATGAAATTGGGGCGGTTTCCCTCAATTCAAATCCATCAAACAGCACCATAAAGGCTTTCTTCTTCCATTTAGATACAAAAATAATGGAAAACGGTGATTCCCTGCCAATTGAGATACAAAATCATGAAAATGTGTGTTCCTTCAATTGAGACCTTCCAAATCGTAGATGAAGTGGGATCCTCCTAAGTTCAAACACAGTTACAGAAACTGTTTTCTCCTCCATTTAAATCCTTTTTCTTCTCGTACTCCCCCCCGCACCCCCCCCCAACTTTTTTTTTGGGGGGGGGGGGGGGGGGCGGGGCACTAGGAGCACTTCCTCCGCCTCACTGGTCGCACTTGGGGCTGCTGCACGTTGGAGAGTGGTGGGAAGTTTCCTCCCAGTTCCCTCCCAGTGTTCCCAGTATCTCTTCCAGTGCTCCCACTGGCAGAACACTGGGGGACACTGCATGGTCTGATGATGGGGGGGTGCATTGTCGAGGATCACAGAGGGGCCCGGGGGGTCCCGGGCGTCCTTGGGGGGGTTCCAGGTTCAGCAGTAGGATTTTTCTGACTATGAGTGAGCTGTGTGGCCTTTGGAGGTGTCCCTTCCTCTCCTGCTCACAACAGAGCAGCTCAGAGGTGATTTGGCTCCTGAGCGTTTCAATTTAGGCCCCCAAAGAGAGGAGGAGCTGCTGCCCACATTACACCTTACAGCTCTGCCAAGGGGCATCTAACCCCATGTGTGCTCAGGAGGTGGGGATGCAAACCCCAAATCCCATCTCCACCTCCCTCTGCAGTCCTTTAAGGGGTTCCTCTAGTCTGGAAAACCAGTCCCATAACTACAGTAAACCCAGAGTCTCCTGAGTGAGAAACCACGTACTTGTAATTCCTCTGCAATAGCCTCATCCCACCTCCAGCAGCCCCTGGGAAGCTGCAGGCAAGAACACCTAACCTGGTAAGCAACTCCATTTCTTGGCAGATTTCCAGGGCAATGCAAAAACATTTCAAAGTATTTTTTCAAAACATCTGCTTATTGTCCTTTAATGCAAAATAGTGATTCCATACCAGTCCTAAGAAGAACAGGCCCAGAGAAGACCTTGCTCTCTACAACTCCCTGACAGGAGGGTGTAGCCAGGTGAGGATTGGCTGCTTCTCCCAGGCAACCAGGAACAGGACAAGAGGAAACGGCCTCAAGCCGCACCAGGGTTGGACATCAAGAGGACTTTCTTCCTGGAAAGGGTGGTCAGGCCTTGGCAGGGGCTGCCCAGGGAGGTTTGGAGTCCCCGTTCCTGGAGGTGTCCGAGGAACACCTGGACATGGCACTCAGTGCTCTGGGCTGGGTGACAAGGTAGGGATTGGGCACACGTTGGACTCGATGACCTTAGAGGGCTTTTCCAACCTCAGTGGTTCTATGATTCTCATTATTCCAAATTCATTTGCAAAAGCTCTCACACCTCTAGTCACACCTTAGCAGGTGTGTAGGCCCAAGCTCATACATTTGAGAGATTTACTGCCTCCAGTGGGATCTACACCGCAATTTCAGGGAGAGGCAAGACTTCAGCCGTTACGAGAGAAAACTTTGCAAAAGCATTCCCTGGAGAGACATCCTGAAGGAAGGTGTCTCCCCCTCTTCTGACCATAGAGAGAGCTGAGTCTCCAGTGTTAATTCTAAAACTTTCAAGCTCCAAGTCTGACTCCCAGAAATTTTATTGGCCCCACTTCCCAGCACAATACTCAGACCTCACACGTCGAGGAAAAAAGCAGTGCAGATTAAATAATTAATGCTTCTGGGTACTGTTCTCCCTCTAAACTACACACAATCCCAAAGGAACAAAACCCTTAAAGAAGATGGATTGCTCTTGCTAGCAGGAGAAATCTGACAGGGACATACTTCATCATTCTGCCAAGGCTTTGTCAAACACCTCAGCTCCTGCACTTCAGGGAATAAGAAGTGGCTTATAAGAAGTGACTTTTATGTCAGTGAGCATGTTATTATGGATTAATCTCGCACTGGAAAACAGTCTTCATACTCTATTGCATCACCCAAAGAGTTTGGAGGCTGCTGCCTAGTGAGCTCCTGAGTTGTATCTTCCTTGTCAATCTTATCAGCCCCTTGTTTGATTGTAAAATCGTAAACAAAATGCAGCAAGCATTGGCCCAACGGCTCAGGACTTGCATATCTCTTCCAAAGAGAGGGAGAAAAAAGAGTGTTTCTCCCAAGTCACAGAGTTTAAAAGTTCATGTTATCTACATAAATTTTTAAAAGAAAAAGAGGAACAGTAAAATATCAGTTACTGTGCCAGTGGTGCTCCACTCTATTTCTGTTCTCTTCTTCCACTTGTAGCATCTCTAGGAATACTTTAAAACCAGCCAACCAACCAAAACAACAACAAAAAGCCAACGTTGAATTGAAGCTGAACAAGAAGCAATGTGGCTGCTGGCTTGTGAGCACTCCACTGCCTGAGTTCCAGTAAGGGAGTTTATCCTCTCCACAGTTTTGAGCCAGATCCCAAAGTACTGAGCATCAGCTTTTAGCTTTTTAAAGAATTTAACTGTAAGAAAAGCTGCTGGGGAGGGCCATGCTCCAGGCACATCCATGGGATTTCACCTGTGCAGCTCCCTAAGCTGAACTTGTGTCTTTTCCTCTACCTTGCTGGGCTTGGCTCATGCATTTCTTGAGGGGAAGGCCCTGCACTGATCAAAGCATGTACTGACCTCAGATAAACAGCTTCTGTCAGTGTGGATCTATCCTAAATGGACCATTTCCCAAAGTAATTCAAGTGCCTGAATTTCACTTACTCAAAACTGCTTTTAAAGAAACCGGGTTTAACACACTCCGTTTCTAAGCAACTACTGGGCAGCGCTCCTTCACTCCCTGTCAGTGTTATTCTCTGACCCTTGGAGAAAGGCTTTAAAGCAACAAAGGGCTTGTTAAGCACCAATAATTTACTCAGTCAAGAATTCAAATCAATAGCAAGGGCAGAGCCTGACTTCAAAACCTATTTTAAACCAGAATTTAAAAGCAGTTGCATTGCCAATTGACAGGATTAGAAAGGTTTCCTTAGCAGTTGTGATTACAAAGTAATGAACTGTGCATGGAGCAGGTGGGGGGCAAGGGGGAAGACAGGAGAAACCTTCATTTGCACTGTGGGTTTTTAACCATCATGGTCACATCTCAAGGACCTGCAGAAACCAGTCTAATCTCAAAAAAGGAAAAACTTCCTGGATATTTTTCATTTCAGCAAGAGCCTAAGGAAGCCCTCAGCAGCAGGAGATTGGAATAACTGCAATCCCTTGAGCAAAGGGAGCAGGGTGTGCTCCTCAAAGCCAGACCTTCATCCATAGCACCCAGAAGGTAGCAAAACAAGGATACAACAAAGCCTTAAGTGGGGAATGGGTTATCAAGGGTTTTATAAGGAAAGAACGAGGTCTGAAAAACAGGACCTGGAGGGTGAGAGAGGAAAGAAATAGCGAGATAGCTGAGGCCTCTTGGGAAAAAAAAAAGGGGGGAAAGGTCGGGATTAAATTCTAACTCAGCTGGAGCTGATCTTAAATGTAATAAGGGGAAATGGCAGCAAGAGGAGATTTCTTTATAGCAGCAAAGTACTGGGATAAATTCACTATAGAAACTGAGAAATCTTTAGCAGCAGCAGCTCTCTGCAAAGAGGTCAGGCATCCATTCCTCATGGCAAAGCAGGGCACAGGGAATTGGGCCAGATAACCTCCCCAGACTGATCCCAGCCCTAATTTCAAAAAATTGCACAAAAATGTAATTGTGCATTAACACAGCAAAGTCTTCTTTCCAGCTTATCAGGCTTTGAGATGCCTTAGATTGAGATCCAGCTCCTACCACTGTGCTGTGCTCGGACTCTCCCCCCCTTTCCCCGACCCAATCTCCTGAGCAACCAACAGCTCGCAAGGAGCTGGCACCCCTGGAATTTCACACTCAGCATCTCTTCCAAGCTCAACAGGTGAACAAACAGGTACTCCAACACCTCCTTCTTTTGTACTTCGGGCAGCACAGACCCACTGGAAGAAACTGGAATCCAAGGGCAGATGTAAACATGGGACTCCCGCTTGCCACTGTCTCCACCCGTTCTCCAGCTCAGCCCTGGGCTGGGAAACAAAAGACAACAAACATTTAAAAAACATCCTTGAGGTGTCTTGAGGATGCCCAGGCCTAGAAGAAAGGCCTTCCCATCACCCTCTTGGCCTTTTCCCACTCTGAGGAACTGTGGAAATGCACATCCACACCCAAGCTGGACAGCCTGGGATCTTTTCTGCACACCAAACGCCACAGTCCCGAGCACCAGGAGCCTGAAGATGCCCTGGATTGCAATTCACAGCCTCAGTGAACCCTGCACAGGACAGCCAAGTCGTTTGTGTGCAGAAGAAATAAAAGTTGCTATTTTTAGTAGTTAAAATACTCGTGGGAGTTATTGGCTGCTTACACCCGTGGGCTTCATAGGGCCTCCCATACTTATGGATTTATCAGAAGAAGCAGTTTCAAGTTCCTTCTTTTTCGAGCCCAACTCCAAATGGGAAACTTCTCACGAGTGCTCCTGAGAGAGTCAAGTGGAACTTCAGGAGCTCAGGAAAGCGACTCCCTCCCCTGAGTCCTGTCTCACCTGCCCGAGCACCCGGTGCTTTTATACCACCTCTCTCCCTGCTTTCCACGTTCATTTAAATGTAAGAAACCTGCACGTTCTCGCTCCAGCACCAGCCGCGTCTTCCCTGCGCCCGCACACTGCCGCCCCTGCTCAGGCGCTGCTCCCCTCGGTTGCGCTGCCCCTTGCCACGGGGCCGAGGTGGGACAAACTCCAGGTTTTGTTTCCCAGGAAAGGCTCTGCAGGGAGGTCCCGCCGTGCCGCCCGCAAGCCCCGGCCCCGGCCCCAGCCCCAGCCCCGCAGCTCCTCCCCGGCTCCGCGCCCGCGCCGGGACCGCCTTCACCCCGCGCAGCCCCCGCCGCCCGCTCCCGCCCGGCTCTGCTCCGGGGCCGCCCCCCCTCGGGTCTTTTCCCGGCACACGCTGCGTCGCCGTTCTCCGCTCACTTTCCACCCCGCTGCAGCCACAGCAACAGCCGCCCTCCTCCATTGTCACCACAACCCTCGCCCACCGCTGCCGCAGCCGGGAACCGAACCCGGCGCTCCCAAGCCGCTCCCGGGCAGCGCCCGACGGTACCCACAGAGCAACAGCACCGGGCGGGTAAAGCCAGTGCGCATGCGCAGCGCTGCCCGGCTCCGCCCCGCCCTTCAACACCACATGACGTAACCAGGCACAGCACTGCTCCTGCGCTTCCCTTCCCACAACACCGCGCATGCTCAGCATTGTTTCCATTTCTCCCTTAATGACCACACAACGAAGAGCTTCCCCAGGAAAGCTGTTTTGGACAAATCTCATCAAACTGTGCTGGGGGAGAACAGACACCACAAAAACTGGGATTTGCTGGCACAGGGCCTTGGACATCACACATCCTTCCCTGTTCTTGGATAACAGAGTTATCACAGATCTCCTGAGTAGCTACACCAGTAAAAAAGTGACTTTTCCAGCCCAGATGCAGCTGCATAAGCGTTCGGAGTGGCAAAATGAAAGGAATGTAAAAATCCCACCATGGAGTGAGATGGTGCCGCCTCCTGCACCTGGGCCACCGTGGAACACTCCAGGCTGGGGGAACAGGGGCTGGAAAACTGGGAAAGGCCCTGGGGGTGCTGGGGACAGCAGCTGGACACGAGCTGGGTGTGCCCAGGTGGGCAAAGCCAAGGGCACCTGGGCTGTGCCACCTTGGGGTGACAGCAGGGCCGGGGCAGTGCCCGTCCCTGTGCTGGCACTGCTGGGGCACCTCCAGTGCTGGGGGCAGCTCTGGGACAAGAGGGACATGGAGGGGCTGGAGCCAGTCCAGGGAAGGGAACGGAGCTGGGAAGGGGCTGGAGAGTTCCTGAGGGAGCTGGGAAAGGGGCTCAGGCTGGAGCAAAGGAGGCTCAGGGGGGACCTTGTGGCTCTGCACAAGTCCCTGACAGGAGGGGGCAGCCGGGGGGGTCGGGCTCTGCTCCCAGGGAACAGGGACAGGAGGAGAGGGAACGGCCTCAGGCTGGGCCAGGGGAGGCTCAGGGTGGATATTGGGGAAATTCCTCCATGGAAAGGGCGCTCCGGCCTTGGCACAGCTGCCCAGGGAGGTTTGGAGTGCCCACCCCGGGAGTGCTCCAACACCTGTGGCTGTGGCATGGGCGGACGTGGTCAGCGCTGGCCGTGCTGGTGCTGGTTGCACTCAGTGATCTCCGAGGTCTTTTCCAACCTTGATTCCGCTCTCAAGTCAGCCCCACGGAGGAGCAGCACAAAAGGCACCCCCAGGCTGCGAGCGGAGGGTTCAGAACACGCTGCGGCAGCAGGAACGAAGCTCTGCAGGATGAAACTGAAAAGGGGAGAAATGCCGGGCTCTGTGAAAGGGAACAACTGAGAGAGCCACAAACAAGCCACCAAACTTCTCACAGGGGACACCACCAGCAGCACAGATGTGAAGGGACTTCTTTTTGCCCCAGAACTGTGAATCCACAGCCCAAGCCACGTGCACACACTGCAGATGTGTATTTTTACTGCCAGCAAGCACCTGGGAATAAAAAACCTCAGCCCCAAAGCTTGATGTCTAAACAGCAACACAGAAGTTCTAAACCAGCTGTCGAGAGAAACAAAACACAGCAAAAACAAAGCAGAAAGGGAGCAAAAAACTTGTCACGCTGGCCGTGTTTCCGAGGGTGACAGGTTCTGCTGTGCTGGGAATGCAGCACAAAACACAAAAATCCTACTGCAACTCCTGGATCCCACAGCAGGAAGGACATGGAGATTCCCAGTGGGAATCAGGGATGCAGGACTCGGCTGTGCTGCCATCACTCCCTCAGGAATAGCCAGGTTTAGCTCATTCTGTCTGCCCAGAGAGGGGGGATCTGCTCCTGGATCCCCTGGAATGTTCCAGGCCAGGCTGGACATTGGGGCTGGGAAGAGCCCAGGACAGTGGGAGGTGTCCCTGCCCGTGGCAGCGCTGGCACTGGATGAGCTTGAAGGTCCTTCCAAGCCCAAATGGTTCTGTGAGTCTTAGAGCCCTGAAATTCTCATGACAGAGGTGGAAGTGCAAGAGCTTAAGGTCCCTTCCCAAAAAAACCCCATTGCACGACTCTGCAGCTTCTGGAGCCCTGGGTCCATGGAAATGCAGTTTCAGAGGAGCTCCGAGGAAATGGGTGTTTTGGGGAGAGCAGAGTGGCTGGAAGAGAGGAACAGGAACAGTCTCCTCGAGCAAGCCCTTGTGTCTCAGGGAGCGGGATCGGCTCGCTCCTAACGCACCTGGTGACTCCCAGAGCGGGGGATGGAAATGCAGCCCAGGTCCGAAAGAAACCCTGCCCGGGAAGGCGGGCTGGGATTGTGAGCTGGCTGCGGGAGCTCGCTGTTAAAGGCGATCTTTTGGGTGTTTGGGTGCGCCTTTGTCTCTGTGCGAAGCACCCGGCCGTAGCGCCCTTTGTGCTGCTGTCTCCTGATTTCCTTAAACTTTTCTTAAACGGTCCCTTTTCTTCAACTTTCCTTCAAATTCTAGAGTGAAGCTCGTTTTGGCAGCTGCGCGTGCGCGGATCCTTCCGCGTGCGCAGATGGCCGGGGCGCGCGGATCAGTGCGCATGCGCGGGCGGGGACGCATCACCGGTGATGCCTCCGCGGGCAGGACCGCATCACAAATAGTCCCTTTTGGCGTATCACTCCGCGTGGGGGCGCATCACCGCTGATCCCTCCGCGGGAAGGACCGCATCACAAATAGTCCCTCCTGGCGGATCACTCCGCCTGCGCATAACCGCTGATCCCTCCGCGGGCAGGGCCGCATCACCGCTGATCCCTCTGTTCTGAACGGGATTGTGATGTTGGCTTTTTGCATGTTCCATCAGTGTTTCACAATTTGGTGGCCCATACGGGGATAAAGGCTCAGCTCTGGGATCTCCCGGGGAACCCAGAGCAGGGGGGTGCCCCCGCCCACTTTTGGCGGCCTCGCTTTGTGTTTCTCGGCGGGGTCAGGGGGGTTTGCAGTCAAACACCCGGAGGGCAAGAGAGGAGACAAAGCAACAAGAAAGGAAAGAAAAGGCTCCCTGAGGTACCACGGTAATTAAACACATAAAATCTTGTGCACCAAGACTCCGAGAAAAGTGAGTATTTTTTCTTTCCTCTTTTTGGGGGGATAAGGGGGATGAAAGTGTGTGCATGAGACGCGGGCTGGTTACCCCAGAGCTGCGAAGCGAGTGTGGAGCCTCTGAGGCTGCGGCTCTGCTCTGCCGCCAGGGAAGCAGTCAGTAAAGAGGTGAAGCCAAAGATAAAAGGAGTGAGAGAAGCCCCGGGTTAACTGGGACGGGCTTTCAGGGAAGGGATTGGAGTCCTTGAAGGAGGGGAGTCAAGAATTTCCTAGTATTGGATCCAAGAAATTTAGGGTTTAAGACTGCTGGATTGAGGGTTCAAAAATCCTGCTAAATGGAGGGTTAGTTCCGAGACATTTGGGTTTTGAGACTGCTGGATTGAGAGTTTAAAAGATTTCAAGAAATCCAGGCTTAATTCTGCCAAATTGAGGACAAATCCGAGACATTTGGGGCTTGAGGCTGCTGGGTTGAAAGTTTAAAAAAAAAAAAAAAAAAAAAAAATTCAAGAAATCCAGGCTTAATTCTGTCAAATTGAGGATTACTTCAAGAAACCTGGAATTTTGGGCCCAGGGGTGAGCATCGGCTAACAATTTGAAATTAAAAGGGACCTAAGCCTTGTGTGGTTGTGACTGATAACGCTTGAGAAAGAGAAGTTGGAACAATAAAAAGGAGCGATGAGAATGAATGAGAATGTATGTGATAGAAATGCTAAAGCTTGAAATATAACTTTTCTGGAAGGAGGCATATTTTATTAAGAGGAGGGAACTGTTGTATTCTAGGAGAAGAAACGGGAAAGAGGTGGTGAAGTTTGAAGAGTTGTTTTGTTGGTTTTTATTAAAAAGGTGGGAAACAAAGGCCTGGGAAAGATAGATAAGATTCTGAGAAAATGGGACATAAAACTAGTAAGCAAGAGTCAGGGAATAAAAAAAGGGAATAGAGGCGTGCCAGTGGAAATACCCCAGGAAAGCCCTTGGGGAGTTATGCTGGCTAACTGGAATACAAACCCAAGTACAAAGGAAACGAGCAAAGTCAAAATGATCCAGTTTTGTATGTTTGGTTGGGCCGAGAAGGAAATAAGATCCGACCATGTCTTCTGGCCCAGACATGGCTCTTGAAGTCTGGATCTGTCAGGCTTTACAAGTATTGGTAAATTCAAAAGAACTCGTTAACACAGAAGAAAGCAAGTACGCTTCATGCTGGGTGGGAAACAGAGTCTAAGGGGATAAGAATTTTAAAGTTGTCCGAGACCCAAGGAAAGGAGCAAAGGGAAAGCAAGAAAGAGAAGGGCTGGGAGCCCCTGGAAGCATCGCCCCCTCCACTCCCGCCTGTCTCGCCCCAAGCCCAGGCTCCTGTGGCGCCGCTCGCAGCTGCAGCGCCGCTCCCGGAGCCCGAGGTCGCGCCTGTGCCGGCTCTCAGGCACCGCCCGCGGCTCCACCGCTTGTCCCAGCGGCGGCGGCTCCGCCGGTAGCCCCGCTGTTCCCGCCGCCCCCTCCAGCCCCTGCGGCTCCAGCGGTAGCCCAGCCCGCCGCTTTCGGTGCCCCTGTGCCCGTCCCTAGCCCGGCTCTCCGCTCCACACCAGCCCAGCCCGCCGCTTTTGGGGCCCACCCCGGCCCCGCCCCGGCCCCAGCCCCGCTCCCGATGTCCGCGGCCGTTCCAGCAGCCCCTGCCCCCGCTGCGTTCTCTGCCGCGGCTCCATTGAACCCGGCTTCGGCCCCGCGGGCCGCGCTGGGCTCACCGGCAGCTCGGCCTCCTGGCGCCGTGGCTGCTGCGGACCCGTGCAGAGGCTCCACGCCAGCCTCTGGTACCGGCCCCAAGAGCTGCTCTGCCCTTGGCGGTGCCGGCAGCAGCCTCCGCCTTTGCTCCCCCGCTCCTGCAGGAATCGGCCTCCGAGAGGATCCCCACCTTCTACCCCCCCTCCCTCCCTCGCCTGCACCGTTCCCCTGGCAACGACCGCTTCTGCTGCTCCTCTGAAAGGAGAAGCAAAACGCCAAAGTTCCATCTCGAGGAACGAGCCCTTGCAGAAGGAAATAATATCTGGAGACGGTTCTTCCAGATGTGTCCAAGGAAAAAGAATGTCAGGGTAGGCTTTAGTTGATGGGGGGACTATGCACACTGGAAGATTTAGCACACAAGAAGGGAAATACATCTACTGATTCAAGGTACGCTTTTGGAGGGGTGCATGCCTTGGGAAAATCTGGGACACCCCACCTCTGCTTCTTTAAGTGTCTCCATGTGGGACATCAATTAAATGTGGACAAATTTTAGAATGCAGCTTCCAAGTCAAGTTACCTGCTAGGAAATGACTCCAGCTCTCTGGCACCTTGGGCTGTTTTAAACACAGCCTGGCCCTTCATGGCTGAGGCTCTGAGTTATTGCACAGGCATTCAGGGCTGACAGTTCCCTGCAGGGAGAGCTCAGCACATGTCCACAGAGGCAATCCCAGCATGTGCAAGAAAGAAAGAAGCAGCAAAAGGTTATTGCTTCTCTTTCAAAAGTTATTTCAAGTACTCAAACCCAAACCAACCTTTGCTCTCGATTTTGGCTCCTTTGCAGACTGCCTCTGCCGTGGGGTTTTCTCCAGGAGAAGCAAAGGAATTGCTCATGGAACAGTGCAGATTAAGTTATCCCAAAGGGAAGTAAAGAAAAATATCTCATTTTTCCATCAAAATGCTCATGCTCTTTCCTACAGATTATTTCAAGTTTTTCCCACAAGCTTTGCCCTACCCATCATCCCATTTTTACCCCAAAAAGTAATTTTCTCTATCCTCAAGAATGTCTCAGTGTCTATCCCCAAAATTTTCACTGTGCCTCTGCAAGTGACTACCTCAGTTTACCTCATGCTGTTCATTCTCTTCCCTGGGGATTGCTCCAGATTTTCCCTCCAAGCTGTCCCTGTCTGTCCACTTCTGCTTTCTTCTTTTTTACAAGAAAGTATTCATTCACTACTCTGGATATTAGCTCCAGTTTTACCCCCCAAAATTTCCCTAACATTCACTAGTCATTGCCTGATTTTTACCTCAGTATGTTCATTCTCTCCCCCTACAGATAACCTCAGATTTTACCCCCAGTATTTTCCCTACCTGCCCACTAACTATTTACTCTTTTTGACCTATAAATACTCTCTTTCTACCCTGGAGATTTCATCAAGTTTTACCCTGAAATATTTCACTATCTTTCCAGTACTGTCTCACTTTACCTCATGATGTACGCTCTCCCTGCCACACTTCACCCCAGATTTCACCTCCAAAATTATTGCTGCTTGTCCACTACTTATTACCTGATTTTCACTTCAGTAGGTCCATTCTCTGCCCAACAGGTCATTTTAATTTCTACCCCCCAAAACTTTTCCAACCTCTCACCTAGTGATTGCCTCAGTTTACCTCAAAAATGCTGTCTCCCCTAGAGATTACCTCAGACTTGACCCCCACATTTTTTCCCTGTCTGCAAGTTACTACCTCCGTTTAACTTCAGTATGTTCGTTCTCTGCACTACAGACTCAAGTTTACTCTCAAAATCTCCCTGCCTCTCCAACACTGATTACTTCCTTTTTACCTCAAAAGATTGATTCATTTTCTACCATGGAGGTTACATCAAGTTTCACCCCCAGAATTTACTAATACTTCCACAACTGATTCACTCAGTTTTACCTCAAAAAGTGTTCATTCCCTCACCTAGAGATGACCTTGTATTTAACCCCCAAAGGTTTCCCTACCTGTGCACAACTGATTGCTATAGTTTACTTCAAAATCTTCATGCTCTCCACTACAGGTCACCTTGAGTTTAGTTCAAAAGTTTTCCCTACCTGTCCATTACTGATTATCTCAATTTTTACCTAAAATAAGTCATTCTCTTCCTACAGACACCAGATAGCAAATCATACAAAGATCTAAAACTCTGCACAAGAAACAGCAGAAAGTTTTCCATGAATAACACAAGTTCCTTTTTTCCCTCCTCTGCCTAGGACTGCTACCAGGAGACAGGAGAGTTGTTATCAACACTCAAACCTCCCAAGCGTTGTTATTTCTCAGAGAGCTGCGCTGGCACTGAGCTACTCCCATGCGCCTGCAGGGCTCTGGGGAGGAGCAAGACAACATCCCACTCCTGCCTGGAGAAATTTCACCCCTGTAAAAAGTCATTTCCCTTCTCTCTCTCTGAGCCACGGCCAAAGCAGCTGTGTAGAAATACATGAACTATTCATGGAAGGGATTATTCAGTTGTGGGAAAAACGCTAAAGAAAGACTATCACCCCAAATTTCAGGGTGAAAACACACTGCTTGTTAACAGGAGCACACAAACTCATTTAAACCAGAGAGGAAACTGCACATCAGGAAAAGAGCTGAAAGATATGCTCTGCCTTGATTGATAATTCCAAAGGAAATGCCCCACGGATCATAGGCAATTACCTATAATTTTACCTCCCTAATCACTGGATTTCTGACTTGGGTTGCTGTGGAAGTGTTTCACAGATGCCTTGAGGGGTCAGGGGCTTGGTTGGATTCTTTGTGGTTAGTCCTGACAGGCCCAGGCCAAACCCACCCACCTGCATCGCTGCTCTACCCCAAATTTGCATGAAATACTGAGAACAGTTTATAAATACTCCCCTTCCCTGTCCTTCCTTACACAACCATGGAGCAAATGTACTCTATCCCTTGTTCCCAAGAGCACCTCTCCAGCCCAAATCCCAGTTTTCACAAACACAAACCAAACAGACCTAAGACAATTATTCCATCAGTGCCTGCAATTCTGAGCTCCCTGTTCCCTGCCACTCACACAGCAATCTCACCTCAGCCCAGAGACTCCCTGTCCCCAAAGGGAAACAGAACCTGACGGGGCACAGCTCTGGCACCGCATTTCCCCTTGTTCCTGGAAAGCCCAAGTAAATCCAGTCCCTCAGACCTTGCATCCCTGAACACCAGGAGAGCTGGAGTTTTACCCAGATCCCAGTGCCCTGCACGGCTGCGCTGACACGAGCACAGGCCGATCGCTCCGCCCAGCACCATCCCTCATTTTCCTCCCATTGCTCCCCAAGTGTCCCCAAACCACCCCGTGTCTGTGCTGGGGCCAGGGCCTGCCCCAAGCCCGACCAGAGGCTGTCACCCAGCCCTGCACCAGCTGCTGCCCCTGGGAGAGCTGGGAATGCACTGAGAGCTCGGCTCCCCAGTCCTCAGACACACAAATAATGCCCAACCTGCCCCTCTGGGCACAGCCAAACACCACAACTCCATCATCCCCAAGCAACTCTGGCAGTTGCCTCTTCACCTCTGCCCTTTTCCAAAGGACACAGGTAGGACTGGGGTGTCAGAAATGGCATTCCCTAGGCAGTTCATCCAAGCACAGAGGAGAAGAGGAACCCTGTGTCCCTCTGACTGACCCCACAGCATGGGCAGGACCAGCTGGGTTTTTTGTATTCTAAATTTTAAAATGAACTGAAGAACCTGAAAGGCAAGAAACAACACATGCATAAGGTTAGAGCCAGTCAACACACACACAGACAGACACACCCTCAGACACCCCTTCCTCAGCTTACACGCTGACTGCGGCCCTTACTAGAAACAGTCCCCCCTAAAGAAGATGCTTTAACATCTTCTTCCATCTGCTGCTCCTTGATGTGGAACAGTAGATCCTGGGAAAATTGGTAGCATCAGTGACCATAGGGATCAAAATCTGCCTCGGGGACCTGCAAGACAGCATGAGGCAGTCTGCAAGTAGCTGACAGATAGGAGTTATCCCCACACCAGGCCCATAAGCTTTCTACCCAAAAGCCCATAGACAAGAGATGAGAGTTTAAAACTGTTCAAACTAGCCATGACTGAATGTGCCAGGGCAGGGCAGCTCCAAGCATAAGCAGCACATGGACACACAGTGCATCAAATATAAGCAGAGATGACACGAAGACTTGAGATAACGCTTCAGAAGATAAATTCTTGAGACCAGGATGCTTTGAGGCAACGGAAGCTACGAAACTACTGCAGTGAGGAAGGTCTAGTACACTTCATATAGAAGTCCAAGGGAATGGCACATGAAAAAAAGATACTACCAAAACTGAGAAGGAAGATGGATAGGAACACCTTGTGTACTTCTTCTGGTCTCAAAAAGCAAAACCATAAAGATGCCAGAATAAGCCCGATCCAGGAAAGTATGCAAGTGCTCCTGCTGCCAATATGGCCCATAACGATGCCTGTAAAGCATTGAGACATCACAAAGCCCTATGACACTGAAGACAACGGACACAGACCACATAACATAGACATCAACTGAAACTGCCCAGCAATTTTACTTGATGGACCAAGATTCCTAGCGCAAGATGAGTCAGAGGCCAATGACGCCGAAGGAAAGAAGGCTCTATGGCAGTAGTACGGGACAGTGAAATGTAAACTCCTTATGAGAAGTTAGTGCCAAAGCTGGTAAGAGGATGCTCAAGAAGTGCAGTAGGCCTAGAGAAGGAGGCAACGACTGCCAGCTGATACAAAGGGATCCCTAGAGAATGATTCTGCCGCCAAAGGCTGAAGTGACATCACAAAACATGACCGACCAACAAATGGCCAAGATGCAAGGTGCCTGCGTGCTATGTTCAAAAGTGCTCCAAAGCGTGGCTACACTGAAGAGTAGGCAAACTTTAGACCGTGGCAATCATGCCAGACCTGAAGGCAGGCTCCTCAGGTGAAAAGATGGACAATGACATCGAGACTCAAAATCCAATGATGCGAAGCTCACAAGAACATGGAGATGGGTTGGAACTGCCCGGCCCGGCAAAGGCTTGAGTGATGCTGAAGAGAAACCCTCTCTCCCTTAACTCCAAGGGGCCCGGCCTACTACAGCCCTCTCCTCTAAGCTAACTTCAAATTGCCTCCTGTGATTCCAAAGGTTTTTGCCTTCTCCCAACCAACAGTCCCCACACTTAGCTCTCCAAAGACCAGCAGACAAAATCCATCCTCAACAGAAAAGAATGCTTCAGCACCGTGGATGTCAATACATGGCCCACAGCCCACTTGGGCAGCTACAAAAGATAGAGAATAATGACAAAATTCAGACTGTGATGACACGTCCCAGAAGTGACCCCTTGCACAATGCCCCTCTCCCTCATAACTGCCGAGGCTCATCGCTCACCGGCCATTTCCAAACTTAGGCTCTGCACCTACTTGTAGTACCTAAGACAACAAAACAGAAACTGCGACTGTTGCCCTCCAGAAGAATAAATGCACGGGCTCCCTCTGCACCACTGGCCCAGGCTCACCTCAAATCTCCATCCGACTCCAGAGGTGGCCCAGACGATACC
The DNA here is from genome assembly GCF_965178545.1 of Coloeus monedula. Taxonomy (NCBI): domain Eukaryota; kingdom Metazoa; phylum Chordata; class Aves; order Passeriformes; family Corvidae; genus Coloeus; species Coloeus monedula. The sequence continues at coordinate 537,328 of NW_028120808.1, read as the reverse complement.
TGCAAAGCGAAAAGGGACACGCTTCGCATGCTGCCACGTACCTCTCACCTATCAGTCGCCCCACCTAAATGCCAACTCACCTGCTCGCCTCTGTCCCCCTTGGCATGCCCAGGGCAGCAGCAGCACCTGCAGAGAAGCAAAGCAAAAAAACATGCTGAGAGACTGAAACCACAGCCTCCCTGCTCCAACTGAAGTACACCACACCTATAGCTTAAGCTTGCACCCACCTGGCCTCCAGCATCCCAGGGCCGGGACCACCTAAAATGCATAAACAAAAACAGATGCTTAGAGCTGCACCAGAAACTGATACCCAAGCAGTAACAACTCATTCTGGCCACCAGTCACCGCTCACCTCGCTCCATCGACCTTGACCACTGATCTTCAGCATTACTTCCTACAAATAAAGATGAAGAACAAAGCTGTAACACAGGCACCATTTACACTTGCCCTGCAAAGACAAACGGTGACTGACCTTCCTGTGGGAACCACCTCACCTGGTATGGGGCACTCTGCCACAGATTCAATCCATCTGCATCTGAAAGAAAGTTATGACAAAAGTCAAAGTGCTGCATCAGAACTTAGCAGCTCCAGACATCTTGTGTCAATCTAGAAATACCATCTTGAGTCCAACTAATCCCTACATTACAAATGTCAAGTCCCTAGGACTTATCCTATTACACCTACACCCAGACTATGTAGCAGGGCAAAGCAGCCCCGGGCCAAACACACAGACACCTGTGACACAGGAGATGACAAACAAGGGGATGCAACAAGGAGAGGAAAGTCTCAGCAAGAAGAATTACCAATGACATGACCTAGATGAGGCCGATGAGGCTCAAAGAGCTCTGGCAGAAAAAGACCCTAACAGAAGGACTTATGCCAAGAACCACAAAGATGGACGCCCGAGAATCGTACGGTTGGAATCCTCTACCTATCCTCGCATTCTCCCAAGTCCTAATCTGTTATAAGGGATTGTTGCAGTGCACAGCTGTCAATACAGCTCAGAACAAGACTGTAAAAGGTGTCTGACTCAATTGTGCTAAAGAGAGATGCGATTCCGATGCATGTCCGAGCCTGCAAGTCAAAGGTTCAAGGGTACCAGCGTCGGGCCAAGGAACGCAAAGGAGCTGCTAAGGATGATGCCCAGCATTTCCGATAAGCCCCTCAAAGGGGTAAGGCAAAAGACATGTGACACAAGATGCCCACAATAGAGACACAGAACACACAATAGACAAGTGACACAACACACACCGGGACTGCTCTGCCCTGCACACCTCAGCATTGTGATCAAAAGCGAGACTTGCCCTTTACGTGGCCTAAGGGCCCCTCTCGTGGACATCCCCATCTCCAAAGCTAATTCAAAAATCCCTCCCACCAAGTCCTGACCCAGCACCCCACTCTCATCCCCCTCCCTGAGGTGTAGCCCTCGACTTAGCTCTCAGATATCCAGGGATGCAAATCCTCATCAGGTGCAAAAGAAGGCCGCCTCATCATCTGGGAAGTTCCTGCCCTCAGAGGGCTCTTCTCTCTTAGTCTACTGCAATAAAGAAAACCAAACATCAGTGCCTGAACTCAGCAGCACATCAGCCAAAACCCAACAATTCCACTACTCACCGGCTCCTGAGAACGCCCCGGTCCTCGGCTCACACGCTGGGGCCGCACTCCGACGCCGCCGTCGCAGGGTATCCCTGGGTTAAGGGGGGACAAGGTGATGTGGCATTGCTGAAACTTGAGGGGACCCTCGCTCCTCCCTCCCTCCCCGACTCGCCACAACTCCTCAGCCATTGCCAAAAGCTGCCCAGATGGCACCTTCAAACAGAAAAGGTACAGGCTTCATTGCAGAGCCCTGTAATACTTCTGGAAGGCTCACAGGGGCAGCTCAAGGGTGATAAACTGGCTCCATCAGCTGGTCCATGAGGGGGTTCAGCCCCTGCAGGCATAATACAAGTGGGCCACCTAAAACACACAAATGGATGCTTAGACAATGCATGCTTTGAGCTGCCCCAGAATTTCGCACCCAAGCAATACCTGGTCACTGGTACTGGTCACTGCTTACCTCACTCACTTGACCTTGATTGCTGATATCCAGGTTTACTTCCTAAAAATAAAGAGAAAGAACAGCCCTGCAACATAACCAAAATGAAACACCACCCCTGAAAAGCTGAATGATGACCAACCTTCCCAGGGGAGAAGGGGCAAAACAAAATGGAAAGGCACATGCCCATGTAGCGTCCAAAAGTGTTGCATTGCCAAGGTAGGTTCCACCTGAAAGTGCTCGACTGTGACCTCTTTCTGCAAGGGTGTCTGTCATGTTGGAGTAGCGATTTGAATGCTGCAGACCACCTGTAAAACACAAAAAAAAAAAAAATCAAAGGCTTATAGTTTCATCACTAATACAACAACTCCAGTAGCAGCCAGTTCTGTGCTTGAATCAATACTCATCCAGCTCATGGTCCCCCCGGTGCCAATACCCTGCTGTGCCAAGTGCCTCGCATCTTCAAAATGAAAATCCAAACAGTGAGGTAAACATAGAGCCCAAAGTCAGGCCGTAGCTTGGACTTCAGGCACTGACCCACCTCGTTGCTGTGCTCCTCTGGTCTCCTCTGTTCACATCAGGTTTACATGCTCTCCCTCTGCAAAAGAATTATTTGTCAAAGTTACCCAGCTTAGCCTTTCCCAAGTTCTCATTCCTCAAAGCAAACTGCCTAGGATCCCACAGCAGTGGGCCTTAGGACAAACTACTATGAAACTGCAAGACACCACTGCACCACTCCCACGTCTCCACTGAACACCACACAGACTGGCCACAGTCACTCCATCCGAGGCGTGGCTCAGGTGGCTGAGCAAAGCAAAAGGCTCCCTGTAAAGTCTCCTTTCTTCTCCACCTATCCCCCCACCAGGACTACTCTACAGGGCAGAGCAATTCCAGGCTAGACACAAACTCAAACAACACATTATACTACAAGCAGTGTGATATGAAGATGATAAAAAAACCTCTCGGCAAGAAGAACGATGGCAAGGACAGAGATGACGCCAAAAGAAACAACCAATAGTATGGCATTGGTGGATGAAGGGGGCTCTAAGGAGCAGAAGAAAAGACTGGAACAGTGACCTGTTCTAAGAACTGTCAGTCACAATGATCAAGATGGCTGTGAGAGACAAGGCCACATTTAGAATGCTCCCATATCCTGACAATCTTACAAGCCCCAGGACATTACAGCTCACGGCTGGAAAGGATGGATGGCAGTACAGCCAGGAACAAGGCCTCCAAAGAGATCCGACTCAATGCTTTCAAGATGTGATTCCAAGATGTGGCCAAGCCCACTGGTAAAAGAACAAGTGATATTGGCATCCTACCAAGAAGTACGAAAGTTCAAGAAGCTAGAGATGATGGCCAATGCTTATGACAAGCCCCTTAAGGATAAAAGGCAGAGAGATCTGATCCAAGGGAAGCCAAAGACACAGAACACACACCGGACAAGACAACACACACTGGAACTGCTCTGCGCTGCACACCCTACAGTTGCAGTCAAAAGTAGGGCTACTCCCTTTAGCTTACCTAAGAAGGCCCTTGGAGAGCATCCCTTTCCCCTACACTACTTTTTAAATCTCTCCCAGCAATTTCCAACCCACTAGCCTGCTATCATCCCTTCTCCGGGCCCCGGCCCCCAACTTAGCTTTCAGATGACCAGTGATGTGAATCCACACTGGATACAAAAGGAGTCCACCTCAGCCATCTCCAAAGGCACTGGGATCACCAGGCTGGCCTCTTAGTCAGCTATGACAAAGAAAACCAAAATCAATGCACCAGTGTAGTGGCATACAAGCCAAATCCCAACAAGTCAGCTACTAACTGGGAGCCTGCTCCCACTCGTACTTGCAGTCCTTAACTTACCTATCAGAAGCCTCCATCTCCAATGTCATCTCTGACCCAGGGTAGCTCCCTCTTGCAGCACAATGAATCTGCTGAACAAATTTGAAGTGTCATACTTGACACAATCTGGAATTTCAGCAAGTTGCAATGCTTCTAAGAAAAACAAGGGGAAAAAAAAATTACAAAAAGTACCAAGCACCTTATCAACCCTGAACACTCAATCCAAAAATCATGAACTACGGACTCAATGCTATCTTCTTCACAGTGTCTTCAAAGCTTCTGTTGCTTTAGATGCCAAAAATACCTGCTGAAAGAAAGCTGAAAAAACCTGAAAGACCCCCCCTTCATGGAAATAAGAAGACACCCTTACCCCAACTAACCCCACAGCAGGAATGGGCCTCTTTTACCCTGGGCTGGGGTTAATATACCCCTGGCCGGGCCCGCCTCTCTTTCCCACCATGCCCGGGGAAAAGGGAGGAGGCAATTTTACCATAAGGGATAAAAGCACTGGGAGGAGCTGCAGCTGTTTGGCTGCTCTGCCTTAAATTCCAGGTGAGTGAAGGGCTCTGTAGATGCCTTCTGTTTTACTACAGCTGCATCCACTGAAAGGGTAAAAACACTCCTTGTTTTGGCAGCGTAGACAGATGAGTTGCATTCTTCCTTGTTAAGTTCTGTAATTGTTCATTAGTGACTATTGAGTCACAGGAATATGGAGGGTGGAGAAGAATAGTAGTAATATACATGGTGTAACTCCTGTTGGGGTCTCTAATTAGGGCTGTATTCATTATAAATAAAACTGAAAAAATAATGGGCTCTCTGGCAGCAGGAGGGTTTTGTGAGTGCTGGGCTCGCTCCCTTGTGAGAGATTGGGTACCACTACCCAGCTAGAAGTGCCCTGAGGTACAGATTTAAATTCTTAAAATGCTGAAAAAGGGGGAGCTTCTTTCAATTGAACCCCTTCAAATGAGAGACTAGGGAGTGTTTGTCTCTACTTAAATAGATGCCATAGCAATAAATGGGTTCTCTCCTCTGAATCCCCGAAAATACTGGAAAAAGAGGGGTTTTCCTTACTTCAGGTCTCTCCAGTGATGGAAAAAGGGGGATTTCTCCCTCAATTCAAACCCTTATAAAGGAGGGACAACTGGGCTTTCCCCTCAATTTAAACCTTGGGATGATGAAAATGGGGGAGTTATGCTTAATTCAAACCAATAAAACAGCATTGTCAAGGTTTTCCCCTTCTATTTAAACTGGAGAATAATGGAAAATGGGGATTCCCTGTCAAGTGATACCCCTAAGAGAATGGAAAAGGCAGGGTTTCCTTCAACTGATACCCTTAAAATTGCAGAGGAAGGGGATTCCCCCTCAATTTCAACACAGACAATTATGGAAAAGGACGTTTTTTCCCTCTGTTTAAATCCCTTTTCTCCTCATAACCCCCCTTTTTTTCTGGGGGCACTGGGGAAGAGCTGCCAAGATGAAAGGGGAAAGTGGAATGTTTCCCTGGGACCCCACATGCTGCCCTGCCTGCTCAGGTGCTGCCCCTTGGCACGAGGGGTTTTCCCTGGGCATTTTCTGGGAGCAGTGCTCTGTGCCCAGGTGCCTCCGGTTGCTCCCCAGCTCCTGCCGGATGCTCTGACCATTGTCCCTGGAGGGACACTCGGGATGCCCCCATTGCCCCTCTGGACCAGCAGCTCCCTGCACAGGTGTGCCCGGGGAACCCTCGGAGAACGGCCTCTGGCAGGAGCCGCCCCCTCCTCATCCTGGCCGCTCACACCTGGGGCTGCTGCGCCTTGGAGCAGGGGCTGAGGAGGAGAAAGGTCCTGCTGGTCCTTCCCTGCCCTGCACAGCCCTTGGTGTGCCCCTGAAACACCGGGGTGCCGGGCTTTCCTTGCTGTGGGAGACTGGGTGGTTCTTTGATCCCAGACTCTGCTCTTCCCCGGGCACGGCACATGGACAGGGGGCAGAGATGGGCCCTCAGAGGAGCGGGGGCTGCTCCTCGCTCTCGGGGCGCCGCGGGCGCTGTGCAGCCTTCCCCTTTTACTTCCCAGTTCCTCATTTTGTGCCTCCTTTTCCCTTGGGGATGCGCCCGGGCCGCATTCCAGCGGCCGCCACGGCAACAGCACCTGCGGGCGGCGGGGTGGGCGGGGTTTTATCCACTGAAAACACACATTGTCATTAAAATCTGTTTCCTATCTAATACACAAAAATCACTTTCCTAGAAGGAATTTCCATGCATTCACCTCCTCCTGGAAGTCTTTTGATGGTCCTGCAGATTCATTAAGAGGGGTCCCTGCTGGTCATATTCACTGAATGCTTCAGTATTAAAGGTGACCTTGCCTTGAGCTATTTTTCTGGGCGTGCACTGTTGCTTCTTGTGACAGAACTGCCCCAGAACCACTGCAGGCCTCCTGATCTGTTCCAGCACCGGCTCCAGCCTCAATTTCTTGCCCTGTGTGCACACATTTAAATCCTTTAATCTTTTTCACTACTTGGTCTTTCAGCAACATCGGGGAGCTGAAAATGTTTATTCTCTATGTTATTTCTCAATCCCCTGCTGAACAGCCCAACCCTCCCTCCTCCTTCTCCCACCCCACCATTCCCACCACCCTGCTCCCCTGCACATCTCACTTCTCTCCACCAAACCCTTCCCGCTGCAGGGAGCTGCTGAGGAGCCGCTTGGTCCATCCCTGGATTCTCCAAGCACTGACTGCCCATCCACTCTGACCACAGCCGGGGCCACATCCCACCGCCTGCCCAGCGTCCATCCATGGCGGTGAGCTCCGTGTCCCCACCTTCTGCCTCACCCACCAAAGGAGATGATCCATGTGAAATAGATGTCACCGACATGGCCATACACAGTGTGACACTGCTCATCTGTCTCTGTGCGCTGGCCGGGAACGGGGCTCTTCTGCCTCCTCAGATGGAAAGGGCGTACTGCCGGCATCTTTAGCCTGGCTGTCACTGACTTCATCTTCCTCCTCATTGCGGTCCCCTCTGCCCTGCTCTTCCTGCTGGAAGATGTGTCCTGCTCTCCTGTCATGCCCCTGATGTACGTGAGATTCCTTTACCTGGTGTCAGCGTTCTCCTGCTACTTACTGGGTGCTCTTCTGGATGACAGCCATCAGTGCCAAAAAGGACACGGAAAAGCTCTGCAAGCTCTGCTGCCGCTGTGACCTTCCCAATCCCATGATGTGGGTGCTGTGGGGTGCTCAATGCTTGACCTTCTTCGTTCCCATCATTCTCATTCCCACAGTGGCTTCCCTGTGCCCGTCACACGAGCAGGAGCACTGCCGGGTGGCTCTCATCTCCATGTTCTCCGTTACCCTGCTCCTCTTTGCTGCACCCGTGGTCATTACCCGCATAATAATCAACATGTTCCGCTGGGTCCCGGTGTTTCCCGGTCTGTCCCGGTCTATCCCGCGGGGAGGCGGGGCCTGGCCCGCGCCACGCCCCTTACGCGCGCGCTCCGCCGGGGTCACGTGGTTCCCCGCGCGTCACGTAATCGGGGCGGGGGCCGCCGGGAAGCGCCAGGCGGGACCGGGCCGGGATCGGGATCGGGATCGGGATCGGGATCGGGATCGGGATCGGGATCGGGATCGGGATCGGGATCGGGGTTGGGACCGGGCCCAGCGCAGCCCCGGCCAAGCCGCAGCCCTGCCCGAGCCCTGCGAGCCGCCAGCCCGGCGCCGGCCCGCCATGGACCGCCGGGACGCCTCCGGATCGGCCGCCCGCTTGGCAGCTGCCCTCCCCTCCCTCCCCCGGGCCGGGCCCGCCCCGCGCCCCCCGGCGCTTCGTGACTCGCCGGCGGCTCCTCGGCTCCTCCATCGTTCGCCGGTGGCGGCAGCCAAGAGATAGTCCGGGCCTAGCGGAGCGGCCAGCGCAGGTGAGCACGGCCGGGCCTGGCCTGGCGCCGGGGCCACGCCGTCCCCGCCCCGGGCACTCCCGGGACATCCCGGCCGCCCCCTGGGCGGCAGCGGCGGGCCCGAGGGCGGCATCGGCCGCTGCGGGCGCAGCTCCCGCCGGGACCCGCAGCTTTCCCCGCGCTCGCGCCCCGCGGTGGGGGACACCCCGGGAGGGCGGGGGTCCCTCCCCGGGCAGCGCAACCCGGGGCATTCCCTGGAACGGGGACTCGGGGCCGGCGGGGCCGCTGTGCTGCCCTCCCCGCTGATGGGTTGAATCCTGTTCCGGTCATTGGCTTTGTCAGGGCTTTGTTCCTTCCCCTTTGCTCTCCCGGTTTGGCGCCGGAGCCGCTCCGGGATGGAGCGGGCCGGCACCGGCACGGGCTGCGGGGCTCTGGGGGCGGCCAGCGGCTCTGGGCGGCTTCGCGGGGCTGCCGTGCTCGGGGAATTGACTTCGGGCGGCTGCTGCCGAAGGTGAAGGAGGGAAGAGTCGCGGGTCCGGACACAATCCCGTCCCGGAGTGAGCGGGCGGCTGTTCCTAAAGCCTCATCCTTGGGGGGGTTGTGTTGGACTTTGTAAAAGTCGTTTAACGTTCCTGGGCTCTGGGCTGACTTTTTTCCTTTTTTGCCATTTTTCAATGAGCAAAACAAAGCGAGAAAGTGTTGAGAGGTGTAAGCCAGGTATCCGGTGCATTCAGTGCTGTGCCTGTGATTCTCTTCGGGAGATGAGCAAGTGGTTCAGTGGATTTTGGGGGAGAACTGAGTGCTTGTGCCAAAGCTCGCTCACAGCCTGGGCAGATGCTGTACAGTGGAAAGGGAAAAGGGGCAGGTGTGGGACCCACTGCCCTCCCCCAGCTCATCACTCGCCTTATTATGGCCTTGTTTGGTCATTTTCTCAGGAGTGCCGGTGCTTTGAAGCATTCCTGTGTTCCCAGTGCTGGCAGCCAGGTGCCCACCTGCCCCTGTGGGACTGCCCAGGCCCTTCGTCAGTGCCACTCTTTGGAATGAACTGCTTCTGCTGGGGCCTGTGTGTTCATTTGTCACCTGGGCTCCCTCCCAGCTACTGAACTCCTCTCAGGTGTATTCCTAGTTCCTGACATTCCTTTAAAACTACCGAATTCTTCTCTCAGGTCCCTGGCAAATGGGGCTTTGCAGCCTGGGGGAGTTACTGCAAAACGGGGTCTAGTGAAGCGCTCTGCAGGAGTGGTTGTGCACCTGAATGGTCATTTAATTGTCTCCTCTAATGAGGGAAACGTGATTAAACTCCCGGCGCTGTGCTGCTGTTGTGTGTCAGCCTCGAGGTGTGAGACAGTCCCGGTGTCACACTGGAGTTGCTTAGTGGCTGTGCTGAGACTGGGACAGGTCTTGTTGGTCAGGAGCAAAAGGGAAAATTTATCTTTTGGCTTGCTTAATATCTTGGCTTTATTAATGTATCAATGTCAATTGTTGTCATTTGCTGCCTTCTGCACAGTGTGTTTGCAGCTCTGTGTGAGAGCAGGCTCTCCCCTGTTTGGGATTGAGACAATCCTGGAATATCCTGAGCTGGAAGGGACCCACAGGGATCACCCAGTCCCACCCCCGTCCCTGCCCAGACCCCCCAACAACCCCAGCCTGGGCATCCCTGGCATCGCTGTCCAAACGCTCCTGGAGCTCTGGCAGCCTCGGGGCCGTGCCCATTCCCTGGGGAGCCTGGGCAGTGCCCAGCAGCCTCTGGGGGAAGAGCCTTTCCCTGATCTCAGCGTGAGCCTGCCCTGGCCCAGCTCCAGCTGCTCCCTGGGTCCTGTCTGTGTCCCAGGGAGCGGAGATCAGAGCTGTAGCCCCCGATGTGTTCTGACCTCACACTTCTCTACCAGAACAAACCCAGTGCCCTCAGCAGCTCTTTCATGGTCCTTCCACACCCTTCCCCATCCCCATGTCCCTTCTTTGGATGCTGTCAGCTTTTTATCTTTTTTATATTGTGGCGCCCAAAAGTGCCCCCAGGACTCCAGTACAGTTTAACAGCAATGAAAGAAAACAGTAGATTTCAACTTTGATCTCAAAAGCTGTCTCAGGCCCCTGATACTGCCTCGAAATGTCTTTGCAGTTCTTGCTTTATGACTTGTGTCAAACATGGAGAGAGTGAGACTGAGCCCCTGGGGTCAGGTTCTGTGTGAGAAGCCACACAGCAAGCCAGAAATCTTTGCTCCAGATCACCAGAAATTTACAGTATTGAGGACGGAAATACTGAGAGTTGAGTCTTGGGAGCTGAGCCAGGAAAGCAGCACCTCTGCCATGGGCAGATTTGGCACGTGGAGAGAGCTCGAGCAGCTTGCAAGAGGTCCCAGCAATGTGTGTGTGGAGCTGGGAGGAGCATGAGTTGCAGTGTCGTGTTTGGAGTCCCCCTGGGTGAGGATGTAGGAATAGACTGGAGTTTTTGGTGACTGAGGTTTCTTTTCTGTTTTTGGCCACATCATTTCAGTTTGTTACTCGCCTGTGGTTTGTTCTACAGGCCTGTTTCCTTTCTCTCCTACTATGGTGTCACAGTTATCTTCAGCAGAGGCTCAGCAATAACTAAACTTGAGCTTAGATACTTAAACTTCAGTTCAGAGTAGATACACGGCAGAAATCCTTCCGTGTGAGGGTGGGCAGGCCCTGGCACAGGGTGCCCAGAGCAGCTGTGGCTGCCCCTGGATCCCTGGCAGTGTCCAAGGCCAGGCTGGACACTGGGGCTTGGAGCAGCCTGGGACAGTGGAAGGTGTCCCTGCCCTTGGCAGGGGTGGCACTGGATGGGCTTTAAGGTCCCTTCCCACCAAGACCTCGTCTTCCTTTGCCTTCAGTGTCTGCCTCAGAGTTTGTACCAAAACCAAAGTGAGGTTGGTGTCACCTTCTCTAAACTGGGAGAACAGATCACTCCAAGCTGTGGGGAGATGGAGAGGCTGTAGGATGGAGAGGGTGCAGCCCTGCAGACGCCGAGCTGTGGGGTTGCTGCTTTTCCTCGTTGTTGCTGCGGACACAGCTCAAGGTGGGTCTGAGAGAGACAAACTCTGCTTTTGGGGGTTTGTGTTGATGAGGAGGGGAGGGGAGGTCACTGCTCTGCTTCTTGTAACTGCTGTGGCAGAGCCAGGAGCCCAAGGCAGGACAAGGGCAAAGCAAACCTCTCCGAGCTCTTGGGTTCTCTTCATTCCCAGATATTCTGATTCCTGCCCAAGTCCAAGTTCATTGTGCTGTGCAGGATGCGAGTTTAATCAGGTTTTAGTGCTGGTTTAGCTGAGTGTTTCTAGGGCTTGAGGATGAAGCCAAATGCTCTGCATTGAGAAAGTGATGGATGTTCAGCACAAGATTCTCTTCAGGAACTGGCACGAAAAGTGCTTGCTGAAGCCGAGGGAGGAGCAATTCACAGCTTGGCTGGAAGAGGGAGAAGTGCTCACTGCTGGTCTGTCACTTCATCCTCATGAGTGAGTGTGGGAGCTCCCGAGATCAGCCAGGCTGCAATTTCAGATAGTTTAGATGGGCTGGCCTTGAAAAATTCATATTTTGGTGCCTGGAACAAAAGCTGAAGGTGGCAGGAAGTGGCAGCAGTAGCAGGGAACTGAAGTGACACCACCCTGAGCTCAGAACTAATTTTGGTTGTGACCTTGAGCAGTCCCTGGGCCACACCAGAGCTTTTTGTGTCACCTGCTTTGGGAGGTTCTTCCTTGCCCGTGGAGAAGTTGGGTCTGGCACAGGTCTGCTGTGGAGCACCTGTGCCACCACCTTTAAAGAGCCACCCTGGAGGTGTCAGTGAGCCCCTCAGTGCCTGCCCAGCCTAGAGCAGGGCTGGGAGGGCAGGGGGCTCAGGGAGTGCTCATTCCTGGTGGTGTTGGAGCTCTGAGCCCAGCCCTGAGCTGGGTTTGTGGCTCTGAGGGCACGGGGAGTGTCCGGAGCAGGCCTGGCCTGGGCAGAGTAGGAACTCCTGGAGTAACTCCTGAGTAAGCCACACCTTCCACGCGAGAGGGAGGCACTCCCAGAGTCAGGTGCTGTCTCCTCAGAGGTGCTTTGGGGTTTAATTCTGTTCTCACAGTGACTCCTCTCACCTGGGAGCCCTGTGGTTACCTCCAGAGGGTCTGAGGCCTTAGGGATGTAAATATGGACAGGAGGGGTTGGAATCTGCCTATCAGGGAATCCTCCCCTTGCCCAGAGGAGAGTGTGCAGAACTCTTCTGTGTGATGATAATGTTTTCATACTTTAGGTGTGAAAATAAAAAATGGGAGAAATCTCGTTTTTCTGGCAGCACGCAAAGAACTTTCTTCTGTGTCACCACTAAAACTCTGTGAGGGGATGAACACCTGGGAATCTGAAAGAGACGTAGCTGGAAAGCATCAATATGAATGGATTTTTCTGCTTCTTTTTGCACTTGAAAGAAAGGTGAAAGTTACAGGCTGAGTCAAGCTTTTACCCTTTATTTCAATCAATTCAGTTATTGCTAAATATGGCTACACACAGGTAGCCCAGGTGACAGAGCTGCCTCCAGCTGCTCCTTGGCCCCAGTGTCCCACGCGGGATGCTTGAGTTATCCACTGAGAGCCCCCTTGAGACTGGAGCACAGGTAAATCTGCCTGTCTGAAGGGCAGGATTGTGTCCTAAGTCCCTCCTCATTCCTTCCTTTCCTCAGGCCCCACCATTGTGGCTTGGGTGGCAGTGGCACATTGGAAAGGCCTGGGGGTGCCAGCTGGGGTGAGAGCTCGGGGTGCCAGCCCAGGCTCCACCAGCACTTGGCCCACACTGGGGCACAAATTGAGAGATGAACTCTTGGAAGCTTGTCCTGAGGAGGATGAATGGTACCTGCTGGTGAAATTCGGTGCTTTCATGGAGCTGTGATAAACCCCAAAGTCTTAGACTGCCAACCTACAGCCTCTGCACTGTCACATTCCCCAGTTGCATTTTGTATTGGAATTTTACCTGCTCCCACCTGCGTCCTCCTGCTGGCAGTGCCAGCAGCCCACGTGCTGCCTCTCCTGAGAGCAAGTTCCTGCCTGTTTCCTCTCCCAGCCCCAGCTCTTGCTTCCCTCTGGCAGAGGCAGCTTTAGGTGCAATATCCTGATGTTTCTGTGAGTGGGTTTTGGAATAAACCTACACACAGGATGTCCATGGGTTGCTGCTATGGATTCTGTGAAAGGTGATCAGGAAAAGCAAGTTCAGAGTTACTCAGGGGATCCTCTGATTCCTGCCCATCTCACGGAGCTGCTCAGGGTGAAACTACTACTCCCATGCTTTTTATTTTGCTCCTCTTAGTGCTGGTTTTTCCCCAGGTAAGTCAGTGCTGGAGCAGCCCTTGTGGGTTTATCTGTGATGAGCAGTGGTTGTGTCTGCACACAGAGATAGCAGATTCCAGCTGTAGTGTGCAAACGTCAGTGCTTTGTGCCTTAGTGCACAGCCACATTTGTCAGCTGACAGGGCTGATGCGATGAGAAAACCTCGCACTCTCCAATAACCTGAGCACAGGAACTTCCTGCGTTGTTACATTTAACCAAAGCTCTGATAAAAAGTACTACATTAATTTTTCTAATGGAGACGAAATTCCGCATTATCATCATTTACGTTTTTGGATAGTCTTTGATTGACTCTGGTGGGAAGGGAGGTGAATCAGTATCTTGTACTTTAGGGAAAGATCTAGGGGAGAATTGAATTGTACTTCCTTGGAATTCACATCACCCGCCCTTAGTCGGAGATGTTGATCTTGAGAACAACAAGCAGAGAACAGCCCAGGAAGGGCTGAACATGACAAAACAGTGCAGAGCATAAAGAAATCCTCTTTGCTGTGTTCATCATTCTGTCTTCATCTTGGATTGTTTCCACCCTTCTCCTCCACCTGGAAGTCACAAGCATCCTGCAGTGGCAGGTACTCTGGGTTCTTCTGCCAGGAGTAGTCTAAGAACAGCTTTTGCTGGGAGCAGCTCTGACCTTGCTGAAATCACTGCTGAAGCCTCCCCTGACTCTTGCAGTGCCAGAATTTCACGGTGGCAGTGGTGAGGCAGGGACTGAGCCTGGTTCACTGTCCCCAGAGCTCGGGTAGTACAGGACAGTCAGGCCAGTAAAGCCCCTGCTCAGGGCTGGGAACGAGATCCTGGCCGGCTTTCCCTCTCTGCCCCTCTCTGCAGTCCTGCTGGGCTATGTCATGCTACTATGTTACAGCATTGTTCCATGTATTTTTTTTTTTTTTTGGAAGTAATGCCGGATATTGGCAGTCAGGGGCGATGGAGCGAGGTGAGCAGTGACCAGTGGACAGAATGAGTTGTTACGGCCTCGGTCTCAATGTTTGGAGCAGCTCTAAGCATCCGTTGTTGTTTGTGTGTTTTAGGTGGTCCACTTGCAGGATGTCCTGGCCCTGGATGCTGGAGGGTGCAAGCCTAAGGTATAGGTGTGGTGTACTTCAGTCAGAGCAGGGAGGCTGTGGTTTCACAGTCTCTCAGCACATTTCGTGTGTTTTTGCTTTGCTTCTCTGCAGGTGCTGCTGCTGCCCTGGGCGTGCCAAGGGCCAGAGGCGAGCAGGTGAGTTGGCATTTAGGTGGGGTGGCTGATAGGCCAGCGGTCTATGGCAGCGTGCTGAGCGTGTCCCTTTTCATTGTGCAGGTTTGTCCTGGCCACCTCCAGAGTCAGATCAGGATTTGAGGTGAGCCGGGGCAGTGGTGTGGAGTAGCCCGGGGATGCTCTTCTGGAGGGCAACAGTGACGTTTTCTGTTTTGTTGTCTTAGGTACCGTGAGCAGGTGTGGAGCTGAAGTTTGGAGGGAGCAGGTAAGCGCTGAGCCTCGGCAGTTTCGAGGGAGGGGGCCTTGCGGAAGGGGTCTCTTTTGGCGTGTGTTGTCAGAGGCTGAATTTTCTCCTTGTTCTCCGTCTTTCGCAGCTGCCAAAGCGGACCGTGGGGAACGTGTTGACATCTGAGGTGCTGATGCATTTTTTCTGCCAAGGATGGATTTTGTCCGTTTGTCTTCAGAAAGCTAAGTGTTGGAAGTGGTGGCTGGGAGAAGGGAAAGGCCTTTGGAGTTCCAGGAGGTAATTGGAAGTTAGCTTAGAGGAGAGGGCTGTTGTGGGAGGGCCCCTTGGAAGTAAAGGGAGAGGGTTTCTCCTCAGCATCACCCGAGCCTTTGCTGGGCAGGGCAGTTCCCACCCATCTCTGTCATCGGCCTTTGAGTCTCGACATCATCGTGGATCTTTTTGCCCGAGGAGCTCGCCTTCGGGTCTGGCACGATCGCCACGGTCTCCATTTCACCTACTCGCTGGCATAGCCACCCGCGGGCATCTTGGCCACTTGCTGGATGGTCAAAGGTAAGGGATCAAAGGTCGGGTTGTCAAGGAATGGGTCAAGGGGTCAAAGGTCAGGGGGTAAAAGGTCAAGGCTTGGGCTCAGGATTAGAGGTTCCAGCATGATTTTCCATGGTGGTTCCCAGTGTGGGGACACGGGGTGTGGGGTCAGTGGCGCCGGGGGCGGGCAGGAGCCCCGTGGGCAGTGGCCGGCAGCGGCGGGGACGCCTCCGTACGGTCGCGCCCCTCCAGTGCCAGCAGAAGCCCCCCTGCGCCGTGCGGTGCCCGGCCCCACTCCTTGCCCTCCCCGCCGCTGCCTTCCCGCACTCCCACCGCACCCCCTGCTCCCCTCCAGCCCAGGGAAATGCAGGAAAACACAAAATCATCGAGGTGGAACAGTCACCGGAGCTGCCCGAGCCATCCCCCCGCCTGAAGGCAACAGCTGCCCAGAGCCAGGGGCACCCAGCAGGATGCAGCTCCTCTTTCCCAGGAGCTGGAGGCAGGGGGAGCAGGGAGAATTTCAGCTCCCAGCAGCTTTCTGTGAGTGCTGGATGGACTCTGGGCTGAGCCAGGTGGGAGGTGTGGGTGGTGTTCATGTCCCCAGGAGCTGCTCAAATCCACCTTAAACTCCTGGAATGGTCTGTGCTGGCAAGAACCTTACAGACCATCCTGTTCAGCCCCTTGCCATGGTCAGGGACACCTTCCTGGGGTGTCTGTGCCAGAGTGGTGGAATGGGCAGGACTTTCTCCCTGAGCCCAGTCCCGGGCAAGATTGGGGTTCCCATGGGAAGAAGCCTGTGAGCTGCATTTCCGGACCTGGGAGCCTTCATGCCCGGGAGTATTTCCAGTACTGCTCTTTGGCTTTTTCCATAACTGGGCATGATGTTTCTCCCCAGAGCAAGGTGGTTTTCCCTGGATTGTTGGGGTAAGACACTGGCTGTTTGACAGCTCTGTTGTCTCTTTGTCCTGAATGGAAGAGTGAGGAACGGGGGATGCTCCCGACTGTCCCAGGGATGTGGGAACAGCCCAGTTCCAGTGAGGAATGTGACACCCAGCTCGTGGCGTGTGCCCTGAGATGGTCTTTGCTGTTGTTTTGTCCTTAGAGCCTGTTGGAGTGCTGGCCTGGATTTGGGAGGAGCCAAGTAGCCTGGAGCAGTGAGGTTTTTCCTGTCAGAAATCCATGCTGGGGATGTTTTCCCTGGCTGTCCCAAGGGGAAGGAACAGCTCTGGAGTTTTTGCAGCCACAGGCTGGGGATGCATCCCCTGAAAACCAGTTCAGGATCGTTCATCTGACTCTGTCCCTGACCTGTGGCTTCCAGGGAGCCTTCTGGTCTTCTGGGTATTCCCAGGAGAGGATATTCCACCACCTGACTTTTAAGCCAGGAATTCCAAACCCAGTAAGTTGGTCACATTCTATGGGAGCTGCCCCAATGGTGGGATGGCAGAGGGCACACCCCACGCTGCTGTTTGGGACATTCCTGACTGGAACGGGAGCCAGCTGGGCATTTTGGAGCACTGAGGCCACCAGGGCAGCCTTGAGTGGCATTCCCAGGCAATGCTGAGGCATCCCATGCCTGTGGCAACACATGCCTGATGTGGAGCAGAGAGAGGAAGGGAGAAATTCTGAGTTGATGGGAGGAATGGAATTGGGCTTTCCAGAATGGAATTGGTATAGGTGCTGATGGTATCATGGAATCATGGGGTGGCTTGGAAGGGACACAAAGACCCTCTGGGCTCTGTTATCCCATCCCGTGGCAAAGAACACGTCCAAAACTGCCTCCTCACCCCCATGGAATGGCAGTGGGTGTTGGGAGCTCTGGCTGGAGCACCTGGAGACCAGGTAAGAATAGCAGTGGCATTGTTTTGGCTGCTGCTGGATGTGGTTTTCTCTTGTCAAGATGTTCCTCTGATTGATGTTTTCACAGTAGCTTGCTAGGCCTCATTTGAGGATAATTCCAAGAATTTGGAAGTCGTTGGAAAAGAATGAGGAAAAAAGGTGAACCTGATCCATTTCTAGTAATTCTGAACTTCTCTTGCAGCACCGTTCCAGGGGAAAGCTGGTGAAAGGATAAAGATGCAGAGGAACAAGTGTTGTAAACCCCCCTGCTTCCCTGACAAAGCAAACCTTTCTGCAATCCCAGTAAATCTCTTGGAGAAACTGTGAGATCATAAGGTTTCCTAGGAAAGGAAAACTAAGGACAGAGATGAGGAAATAGGCTTCCAATTAACAATGATTTGATGGAGGTAGGAATGATTCCTGTATGTTTGATGCACCCCTTTTTATTCCTGGGATAATTTTAAATGATTTCTTTAAAAAATCATTTCGATTTGGGAATTCAGATTAGAGAGGAAACGATGCAAAATAAATGCAGGGAGAGATCACAGAATCATCCTGGAATGGCAGAATAGTTTGGGTGGGAAGGGACCTTAAGGATCACCTCATTCCATCCCCAGGGTGCTCCAAGCTGCGGCCAGCCTGGCCTTGAACACTTCCAGGGATGGGGCAGCCACGATTTCCCTGGGTTTACGGGCACAAGAGGAAATTTCCAGCAGGAACTGAGGGGTTTCCCTTGCTCTGCCTGGCCCTAGCAGGGCTTTGGGAGGCAGAGGGTGTGGGAACAGGAGCTTTGTCCACTGCCTTGGGGGAGTCTCTGATGTCCCAAAACCCAGCAGAGCAAGTGGTTGTGGTTTAACATCCCGTTCAAAGGAGATGCCAGGCCAGGAACGGGAATGGACTGCAGAGCAGGGATGGTGGCCAGCAGAGGGGTGAGTGTCCAGGGGGTCCCAGCAGTCCATCCCTGCTGCCCAGGTTTGGGATGAGCAGGCTGGTGAGTGTCCCTGTGCTTGCTCTGCAGGATGAGGAAGCCAGGCCTGCTGAGGAGGAAGATGAGGAAGTGTGTGAGGATGGAGACAGCGGCCACCAAAGGCTGGGGAAGGCACAGATCCAGGTAGGAGACGTTGCCTTGCGAGGAGAGGGACTTGTCTGTCCCGTTGGAATTTGGGGCGTGAGGCCAGTGGAACAAAGGCTTTGATTCCATTTTCTTGCTCGGGTTTTCACGTGCCTTAAGAGAGCTTTGTGAAAATGTCATTATCCCTGATTGAGTCTCTGAAAAACAGGGATTGAAGCTTTCAGAAGGGGCCCAACCCTGCCTGCATGTATCCAAGTGCAGCCCCCACTCCCTGTTTTTGTGTACAGCTGGGATGAGACCTCAGCTGCTGTTACTTGCCAGCTCACAAGTTGTGTAGCTCAGAGCCTCAGCCATGAAGGGCCAGGCTGTGTTTAAAACAGCCCAAGGTGCCAGAGAGCTGGAGTCATTTCCTAGCAGGTAACTTGACTTGGAAGCTGCATTCTAAAATTTGTCCACATTTAATTGATGTCCCACATGGAGACACCTAAAGAAGCAGAGGTGGGGTGTTCCTAAGAAAAGAGCATCTAAATTCTTTGGTGGTAGAGGGCTTAAAGTCTGAGTGGAGGTGCCTTTAGGACACTTCCATTCCAGTATCTGAATGGAATTTAAATGAGGTAGCCAAATCCTGACAAGCTTGTATGAACTCCAAAGCCTCTGCAAGTGGTTTACAGCCAGGGAAGGAGATAAGAGTCTGGAGTCTCTCCCCAAAACCTGGCTGCTGGTTTCTTTGGCCAGGCATAGGAATAATTGCGTATTCCCTGGGGCTCTCCTTATGGGGAGAGGTTTACTTATGTGCCCTGGGTTTATTCAGTGCATCTTCAAAGTGATGGAAACTGATTGCATTGAAATGCCAGGGGTGCCAAATGTTTTCCCCAGCCAGAGCTCGGAGCCAGCCCAGTGGGAAGGGGTTTAGTGGCCATTTTCCCGCTCCCTCGGGGCAGCAGCACTGGAGCACTCGCAGCCACCCGTGCCCGAGGTGCCGAGTACTGGCAGGAGGCAAAGCCAGGGACTGGGCAGGAGGAGCTTGCAGTGCTCCTGGAATCGCAGAGCTGGAGCTGTGGGTTAGACCTCCCAGGAGCTGCTGCCTCACTCAAACCTTGTTTAAAGCTCAGCATCCCTCCTGCTCCCTTGGAATGATTGTTGCTTCTGTTGTTGCTCTTTCCCGATCCATTATGATTATTATTGTAAATTCCCACTCCATTTCTTCCATAGCCCTTTGCTTCCCAGAGGTGGTGCTTTAGGCAAGCCCCTCCAGCCTGGGAAGGGGCTTTTGGCTCCAGACTCAGTCCCAGTCCCCATGAGCAGCTGGAGCTGTGCTGTCCCCAGCAGGTGCCTTTCCTTCCTTCCCTGCTGCACTTTGGCTTTTTGAAGGCTCTCTAGGGGGCTGAGGGGGAAGTTCTTTGTCATTCCAGGGCAGCATAAGCCCTGATCCCACTAAAAGCAGGAGGAATCATTCCATCCTTGGTTTTGGATACACCTTTGGTGTTTTCTCTCTTTTGCTGACATTGTGTGGTGAAGCAGCAGCTCCCTGGAATAATTTTTAGTTGTAAAACAATGAATTCCCTGCTGGAATCCCAGTCCCAGCCCCCCAGATCAAGGTGCAGTTTAAGGCCTTACACCCTGACCAGGACAAGTTCCTGTCCTTAGACATGGAAAACAGGGGAAAACTCAGACTGGATTGGAGCCAGCATCCAGAATGGGGAGAGTGAGGCAGCGTGCTTGGCCCAGGCTGGGGCTGGTACAGGGGGTGTTCCCTGTAGGATGACACCTGTTTGGAGCAGATCCTTCTCTTCCTTTGTCCAAAGTCCAATGGCAAAGGACTGAAGAACCCACAAGTGGGGCCTGGAAGGAAAACGATTCTGTTAAAATTAGGCAAAGAATGCACTAAGAAAAAATGGACATTCTTTTTAGGTATGAAAGTAAGTAGGGGAAAAATGTTGAAAAAGAGCTCTTTTATTTGGTGCCACCTCTCATTGTTTTATGGATAAAACCCTCTAGTGAGCAATCAGAACAGGAGTGGGAAAGCCAGGAGCCTTTGACTTCCACAGTGGACTTAATTGCCATGCTTAATTTCAACAATTTCTTCTCTCTCTCAGGACAGGAAGCCCCACTTAACTTGTCCCATCTTTGCCAAAAGCTTTGGTGTTTGAGCAGCCAAACCCAAGGGGCTCTGGCCCCACCAGCCTGTACTGGAGGGCCCCTGGTCCTGCCTGTGGTGTGGGATGAATCCCCAGTTGTCCCCAGAGGGGGCTGCCCTGGTCCCTGCAGTGCCCAGCACCTGAGACACACAGAGAGCCCTGTCCAAAGGGGCTCCTTGTCAGGAATGTGGCAGCAGCCCCAGGAGCAGGCTGGAGGTGAGAACTGGGGCTGTGTTTGAGACTGACCAGCTCAGCTCAGTGTTTACCTGTGGGGGGAGTTTGGCCCCCCACACTGAGTTGAAGCTGGATCAGGGTGACAGATGCTGCATTTTGGGCACCCTGAGAGTTTCTCTCCCCCTTGGAGATTTCCTGCGGGGATGGGGCAGAGCAGGGAGCAGAATTAACCCTGCACCTCCCGTGGGCACTGCTGGCCTTTGTCTCTCTGCTGTGCCATCAGCCTGTGGGAATTTGCTGCTGCCGCTGCCACCCCACCTGGGGGCTGCGTGCTCCTGGCAGCCCTTCCCAGCCCCACACCCGAGCTCCAGCGCTGCCTCCAGGCTGTGTTGGGAGAGTTTGCTGGGAATGTGCCTCATCCCTGGGAGTATCCTTTCCTTCCAGAGTGGCTGGATGGAGCTTCTGGGCTTGTCAGCTTCAGAGTTTGCTTGCAAAAGTCACTGCAGGGAAGAATGACAAGGAGGTTTGTCAGAGTGCTGCTGTCAGACCCCACCTGCCAGTCTGTGCTTTGGCTTGGAGGTTGTTGTGTATTGGCCCTGCAGGGAATGAATGTCCCCTTCCCACCTCAGCCCAGCAGATCCCAAGGGCTCTTCCTGGAGTACTTACTCTTTGCTTCCCTTTGGGATAACTTAATCTGCACCCTTCCAGGAGCAATTCCTTGGCTTCTCCTGGAGAAAACCCCATGGCAGAGGCAGTCTGCAAAGGAGCCCAGAGCTGTGCTTGGAGCAGGGAGTGCTGAGAGCTGCGTGTGCCTCTGCTGCCCCAGGCTGGCAATATCCCCATGGAACAGACTGGGCAAATGGCATTAGAGGGAGCACAATCCCTTCCTGGAAGAGGTTTTCTCCTCTGCAGATCAGGCACGGGGCAGGAAGGGAACTTTGGAGATCAGCTGCTTTCCCCCAGAAAGCATCACTCACACCAGCATGGATGACATGACCTGTGCCCAGCGCTCACCATGCACCCGGCCAGAATCAAGAGCAAAGGTGGGTTTGGGTGTGAGCACTTGAAATAACTTTGAAAGAGAAGCAATCACCTTTTGCTGCTTCTTTCTTTCTTGCAGATGCTGGGATTGCCTCTGGGCACATGGGCTGAGCTCTCCCTGCAGGGAACTGTCAGGCCTTAACAGCTGTGAGGTTGTGTTCTTCTCAGTGGGGAACTGGAAATAATTATTAATTAATTGCAGAAATGTTTTCTGAACCTTTCCCCTTTCCTGGTAGATCTTCTCTCTCTGCCTCTGAATTTACAGCTGTTCCCTGGTGTCATTGGCCCTGCCTGAATTCCTTGCAGCTCCTCACTGGGAAAACCTGGGATGACTTTGAGGGGACAGAGGAGACATTTTCAGCTGAAAACCTGGGGTGACTGAGAGGGGACACAAGAATTGTTTGTGTAGGAAAATGGGAGGTGATGTCAAGCAGAGCAAGGTGGCATTTTTGAGGGAAAAGCTGAGGTGATGTTTAGGGGAAAGAATGCACATTTTGGGGGCAGAAAAGAGTTAATATTGTACAGGAAGGAAAAACTGGGGGGTAAAACTTGATGTAATCTGTAGGGGACAGAATGAATATTTTGGAGCAAAAATGAGGTACTCAGTAGTAGACAAAGAAGGAAAATTTTGGAGGCCAAACTTGACAAAGTCTCAAGAGCAGAGAATGAACACTTGGAGGGAAAAAGGAGGTGATGAATACTGAGCATGTGGGGAAAATTTGGGGGCTAAATCTGAGCTAATCTCTAGGGGAGAGCATGAACACACTGAGGTAACATGAGGGAATCAGTTGTGGGCAGATAGGGAAACTTGTGTAAAAATAATATTAAATAAGCTGTAGAAAGAACATTTTGAGGTAAAAATGAGGTAAGCAGTAGTAGACAGATGGAAAACTTTGGGGGTAAATCTTGATAGAAGCTACATGGTAGAAAGGAAATAAATATTGAAGGAAGAATGAGGGAATCAGTAGTGGACAGGTAGGGGAATTTTGGGGGGTCAAACTTGAAATGATCTAAAGGTTGAGAATGAATCTTTTTTGGTAAAAATGAGGTAATAAGTTGTGGACATTTCAGGAAAATTTTGGGGGTTAAACTTGAGGTAATCTCTAGGGAGAGTGTGACCACTGACATGAACTGAGGCAATCACTGGGGCTAGGCAAGGAAATTTGGGGTGTAAAACTTGGGAAGATCTGTAGGGCAAAGAATGAACATATTGAGGAAGCAATGAGGTGATCAGCAGTTAAGATGAGGTAGAATGTGGGGGGCAAACCCTGAGGTAATTATGTAGGAACCATAAGTGGTTTTGAGAAAAAATCTGACCTAATTTGTAGGGGACAGAATGAACATTTTGGGGGTAAGACAGACATAACCTGCGTGGTTTGGGTTTTAAAATCTAGTCAGTGCACAGGGGACAAAATAGACATTTTGGTAATAAAATCCGAGTTCATCAGTAGAAGAAAGAACTCATGTTTTGAGGTAAAAAGGAGGTGATCAGAACTGGGCAGGTAGGGAAAACTGAGGGGGTAAAATGTGAGGTCATCTCTAGGAGAGAGCAGGAGCATCCTGAGGTAAACGGAGGGAATTGCTGTGGACAGGTGGGTAAATCTGGCAGGTAAAACTTGAGGGAATCTCCATGGTAGAAAATGAGTATTTGGAGGTAAAAATAAAGTACTCAGTCAGTGGTGGAGATGTACGGAAAATGTTGGAGGTAAAATCTGAGGTGATCTGTAGCAGAGAGAATGCACTTGATGGGGTAAACTGAGGTAATCACTTATGGACAGGTAGGGAAGTTCAGAGGGGTAAAAATTGAAAGCATCTGTAGGGCAAAGAATGAAAAGATTGAGGTGGAAATGAGGAAAGAGGTAGTGGACAGGTGGGGAAAGTTTTGGGGGCAAATCTTGTGGTAATCTCCAGAGCAGAGAAAGAATGCTTCCTTGTAAAAAATGAGGAACTCAGAAGGAGGCAGATGGGGACATTTTGGGGGTAAAATCTCAGGTCATCTCAAGGTGAGGGAAGGACTATTTGGAGGTCAACTCAGCACTCACTGTGTCTTCCTTCCTTGGCATCAGCTGGCAGGGAAGGGAGAAGAGGCCTCAGGCTGGAGAGGGGCAGGAGAAAGGCACTGTGGGCAAAGGCACCTCCCTGGCATCCCCAGGGTACCTGTGGGGAACACAGTGGACACTTTGGGAGCAAAGGGAGGTGATGGCATTGTCCCTTTGGGGGATGCTGGCATTTAGATCATTCCATCCATTTGCCTGCTGACATTTCCCAGCCCAGGGGCTTTGGCTGCCAGGGCAGCACAAAGACTGTTCCCTGGGTGGTGGGCAGATTTGGGGGTTGGCTTTGCTAGTTCAGATGAATTCTACCCAAAGCCCTGAATTCCCTGCTGAATTGCCACTGGCATAGCCTCCCAGCGCCTCCTGGAGCATGGATATTCCCATGCAGAGCTGCCTATTTAACACCAGCTGTGTCAAGACCCAGCAGAGCTTCCAGGGAAGCTCAGCAGGGTCAGGGCAAGGACAGCTTCATGTTCCATAGAATTTGCTGTTTGTAACCCTCATCCCCCAGCCCCCCCCCCAATGTCCCTGGGGGCACCTGACAGAGTTCCCTGGAATTCAGCTGCCTGCACCCCCCGAGCTGGGGCTCCAGGTGATATTTGAAAGCAGGAACAGGCACTGGCTGGACACGCTCCCAGCCCGTGCTGAGGCAGCCCCTGTGCCCACGGGAGGACTTCTCTCCCTGCAGGAGCTGATTTCATTCCAGAGCCTCAGGAGTGGCCTCTGCAAGTTCTTTTCCCTCAGGAAAGGGATGCACATCCCTGCCTTCAGGGCACCTGCAGTGGGAGCCACCTGGGAAAGCTTTCCATCAGTTGTGCAGTTCCAGCTGGCTCCCCAAAAACTCCCAACTCAATCCAAAGAGATTTCTCTGACTCTGACCTTTCATTTGAAGGCATCTCTGAGGGCATTGCTTGGCATTTCATTGCTGTGGGCGAAGCTTGCCTTGGCCTTAACACTGCTGAGGGATGATGGCCTCAGGCTTGAAGGGAAGGCATTTTGGGTGGCTGGGACATAGCTGGCAGGTGTGTGGGAGGTCAGCACTGGGAATTGCTGTCTGAGCCCCTCTGCAAACAGCCCATTCTGACATTCCGCAGTGCCAGCTGTTCCTTGGGGCATTTTTGGGGTGTCAGTGGGGTCTGTCGGGACTGAAGCATCTCTGGGTGCCTGTTCAGAGCAGCCCCTGGCCGAGGGGCTGCGGGCAGCCCTTTATCCATGTCCATCCCAGCGCTGCCCGGGCAGCCCAGTGCCCGTTCCAGGGATGTGTGTTTGGCACACTGCGTGCCACGGGCAGGACACTGCAGGCACAGCTCCTCTCTGCAAATCCAAAGCACAAGAGCTGCTGCTTCCCTTCCTGGGCCTCCTGGCCTTCTCCTTCCCCCCATTCCCTGCCAGCTGGGACACACGGAAGGAGCACCAAGGAACACTCCTGGCAGTGAGCAGGAGTCGCTGAGAGCTCTGTGCAGCTCTGGGCCACAAAAGCTGGCCCTGCCTCAGCAGCCCCTGGGATTTTGGGCTGTGAACACTCACCTGTGGGAAAGGCCCCTCTGCGGGCAGGAGCAGCCCTGACCCTCTCCAGAAGAGCTTTGGCTGTGGAGCAAGTGAACCCTCAGGACTTGCCTTGCTCATTTCTCCCTGGAAAGGGCCATGGAACAAGCACCTTTACAGCTGTTGGGTAAATCCTGGAAAGGGCAGGAAATCAGGGTTATGGGAAGAGTTCAGTGCTGTCACACAACTGCTCACCTGTGTTGTTGCATGATCAGGTGCTGGCCATGGAGCTCTGCCCTATGGCAATTACAGGGGCTGGTGTGGCAAGCAGCATTAGCATAAAAGAAGGAGTTGTATTTGCATAGGAATGATCTTGCTGGCACTTGGCATTCCTATCCCAGGCAGGACATTGCCAGGAGCTGAGATTGGCTTGGCTGGAGCAGGGTGCTGAGAGTGCCCAGGTGTGGGTTCAGTGGCCAGAGGAGCCATTCACATAAGGGTTCGACTTGGTGGTCCTTGTGTACCTATTGCCACTCAGGATCTCCTGTACTCTGGAAACAAAGAAGAAACATTTTTCCCTGGCCTTTTAAAGCCAGAGGTTTTTGCAGTGGAGCGTGCAAGCCGCAGAGAAAGCGGGGGGGAGGAAGGAGAGCATCAGGTCTCAAGCGGCAGTTGTGGGATGAGCGGCTCAAGCAGCAGCGAGCCCCGGCGAGGCCCCGGTCCCGCAGCGGGCGCAGTCAGAGCAGGAGCGGCAGCAGCGGCCTCGGCGCCAGCGGCCGGGCCGGGGGAGCGGCTCGTCCCGCTGCAGCCGCGCTGGTTGGGCGGGGCCGCGGCGGGCGGGAGGCCCCCGGGGGAGCGGCCCGGGGCAGGGGGAGCGGCGGCCTCGGCAGTGCCGGGGCTGGGGGAGCTCCGCGTCCCCGCGGGGGCTGCGGGCGGGGCCGGGCCGGGAGCGCCGGCGCTCCGGTTGCGCCAGGGGGCGCCCCACAGGGCGGGCGGCGCTGAGGGAGCGGCGGCCTCGGGGGGGGCCGGGGCGGGCACGGGCGGTCCCCGCGGCCCGGCCGCTTCCAGGCGCGATCCAGCGCCTGCTGCGGGGAAGCGCCGCCCTCCCGGCGGGCCCGGCACCGGCACGGCCCCGGCTCCCCACGGCCGCAGCGGGAGCGTAGCCGGAGCTCCGGCGGGAGCCCAGCCCCGCGCTGGCCGCAGCCGGAGCGGCAGCGCCGGGCTCGGCGCCAGCGCCAATCCCGGAGCGGCACTTGCCAGCCGCGGCGATCCCGATGCCTAATGCCATCCCCCATCCCACCTCAGTTCTCCGAGCCCGGCAGCCGCACCCCGCCCGCCGAGAGACAAGCGGCTCGGCCCGGGACCCCCAACAGACACCGACAGGACCCAGCCCCGAATCCCAGGGCCCGGGTCCCGTTCCCACCTCAGCGCCTCGGGCTCGGCGCAGCGCCGGGAGTAGCCCCCGGTGCCGGGCTCCGCACAGCGCTCCGAACGACGGTCCCGCCACAGCCCGGGAGGAGCAGGATGAGCATCCACCGCACAAAGCGGAGCGGGCGCGGATCCGCCGGCATTTACGGGCGCGGGCGGGGCGGGGCGGGCCCGGCACAGGTGTGAAGGGCGGGGTCCGCACAGGTGCGCGGGGCCCCAGAGCGGCTGCGCGGGGCGGGGCCGAGGGGATTTAAGCCTCGGGAATCGGCGGCGCCGCCATTTGCTCCCTCGGCGCTCGGTGGGAACGGTTGTGGCCGGACCGGGCTCTAGATCTCTGTATTTCCATATTTCTATGTCTCTGTAGTTCTTTTCCTTTATATTTGTGTTAGTTTGTCTTCTTCTAACCCTTCTCCGTTCTCCCCCCTCTGCCTCCCCTCCCCCACCCCCTACACCCCCCCCCTACCCCCCCCCTCTCCCCCCTAGCCCTCCCCTCCCTCCCCCCCCGGCCCGGTCCCCCCCATCCCCCCTCCCTGTCCCCCTACACACCCCAACCCTGCCCTACCCCTCCACCCTCTCTCCCCTTCTCCACCGTTCCTTCGCCCCCATCCCGGGTCCCCCCTGCCCCCTCACCCTGCTCCCCTTCCCCTCCCAGTTCCCCCCACCTGCCCTCAATCCTCCCCCTCCGTCTGCCACCTTTCCTTCCCCCTCCACCTCCCCCTGTTCCTCTTCCCTCGTTTCCCCTCTGCACCTTGACCCCCCACTTGTGCTCCGTCCTCGTCTTCCCCCCGCCTCCTTTCCTGTCCCCCCATCCCACTTCTCCCTGCACACCCCGAACCCCCCACCTGCGCTCCTTCTTTGACCCCCTCTGCTCCCTTATTCCCATCCTCTGTCCCGTCTTTCCCCCGCAGCCGCGGGGCGCGGGGCACGGGGCGCCGGAGAATAAAGCCCAGAGGGCCGGAGCCCGGCGCCCCTGCCCTCGCCCCACACGGGCCGGGCCCGCTCGGCGGGTCCCCCGTGCAGTACAAAAACAGCGCCGGGGCTCCGGCTTTCCACACATCACACTGGGGATCCCCTCCTCAGGAGGGGTTCCCGGGGGGGTGGTGGGTTTTGGGGAGGGTGGTGGGTTGGGGTGGGCCCCCTCCTCAGGAGGGGGTCCCGGGGGGGTGGGTGGGTTTCAGGGAGGGTGGTGGGTTGGGGTGGGCCCCCTCCGGAGGAGGGGGTCCCGGGAGGGGGTTAGGGTGGGCCCCCTCCGGAGGAGGGGGTCGGGGGGAGGGGGGTGGGGCGGAGGGGGGACTTTCCCCCCCTCCAGTCCCCGCCCCCTCTCCCGGACCCCCTCCTCCGGACGGGGCTCACCCCAGCCCCCTCCCCGGGACCCCCTCCTCCGGACCGGGGCCTCGGGGGGGGGGGGAAGCAGAGGGGGGTCACGTCACTCTGTGGCATGAACAGACATAGAGACCACAGGCCAAACCAACAGCCCCTCCCACCCGGACCCCCCCCACCCCACCCTCCCTCCCTCCGGGGCCCCGGTCCGGAGGAGGGGGTCCCGGGGAGGGGGCTGGGGTGAGCCCCGTCCGGAGGAGGGGGTCCGGGAGAGGGGGCGGGGACTGGAGGGGGGGAAAGTCCCCCCTCCGCCCCACCCCCCTCCCCCCGACCCCCTCCTCCGGAGGGGGCCCACCCTAACCCACCACCCTCCCTGAAACCCACCCACCCCCCCGGGACCCCCTCCTGAGGAGGGGGCCCACCCCAACCCCAACCCACCCCCCTCCCCGAAACCCACCACCCCCCCGGGAACCCCTCCTGAGGAGGGGGCCCACCCCAACCCACCACCCTCCCCAAAACCCACCACCTCCCCCGGGAACTCCTCCTGAGGAGGGGATCCCCAGTGTGATGTGTGGAAAGCCGGAGCCCCGGCGCTGTTTTTGTACTGCACGGGGGACCCGCCGAGCGGGTCCCCCGTGCGAGGCTCCAGCGAGGGCAGGGGCGCCGGGCTCCGGCCCTCTGGGCTTTATTCTCCGGCGCCCCGAGCCCCGCGGCTGCGGGGGAAAGAGGGAACGGGGAGGGATGAGATGGGGTAGGGAGAGGAGTCGGGGTGGGTTGGGGAGAACGAGGGGGGAAGGGAAAGGTCGGGTGAGGGGGAAGGATGATGGTCAGAGGAGGAGGAAGAGAGGGGAGTCGGGTTGGGGAGCGGGGTACGGAGAGGGGAGAAAGGAGGGGTGGGGGAGAAAGGAGGCGGGGGGGGGTCGGGGATGCACAGGGGAGCAGGGAGAGAGGGTGGGGGGGCGCTGGGGAGAGGGCAGGCAGGGGGCTGGGAGAGACAGGGAGGGTGTGGGGGAGAGAGAAAGAAACTGGGGGGGGTAGGAAAGAGGTGATAAGCGGGGGAAGAAGGAGGAGGATAAGGGCAGGAGAAACGGGGGGAAGAAAGACGGGGAAGAAAGAGGGGGAGCGGGGGCCTCTCCCGGGCCACGCCGGGGGAGCCCGGCCCGGCCGCAGCCTCCCCGAGCTCTGAGGGAGCAAATGGCGGCAGGGGCGATTTCGGGGGCTTAAATCACCTCGGCCCCGCCCTGCGCAGCCGCCCTGGGACCCCGCGCACCTGTGCGGACCCCGCCCCGCGCACCTGAGCCGGGCCCGGCCCCGCCCCTGAAGCCGCCCCCGGCCCCGCCCGGCCCCGCCCCAGAGCCCCGGCCCCGCCCGGCCCCGGGGCCCGCCCTGCCCGGCACGGGGGCGGCTCCATCGCTCGGGGCCCCGCCCCTCTCTCCCGGGCCGGGCCCGCCCCGCGCACCGGGGCCGCTCCCGGGACCCTCCCCTCCGCTGACAGACACCGCCCCGCTCGCTCCCGCTCCTTGCCACGCTCGGCAGCCACCGAGGCCGCCGCCCTCTCGGCTCAGCCGCCACCGGGCGGCAGCAGCGCCGCCCAGCTCAGCCCGGGGGCAGGCACAGAGCACAGGGAAAAGCCGGCTCCGGGCGCTCTGCAGCTCCTGCAGCCCGAGCGTCTCGGCTCCTGGGGCCAGGCGCTTGCTGCTTTCCTTCCTACAGAAAAACGCCGGCTCGTTATTCTCAAAACCTGCTGATCTCTATTCCCAGCTTCTTATATTCCTGTATGCGACAGAGTAGAGAGAGAGGGCTGGCTCATTTCAAAATGAATTTACATCTAAATCAGTAGCATTTGCCTATAGATGTAAAAATGAAGAACTTAACACGTTTTAGTATTCTGCACACAGCCCTCGCTGGGAGGAATGGTAAAAAGTTAAAAACAAATGAAATTTTAAAAGTAGAAAGTTAGAAACAAAGTTACAACGGCAGAAATTTAGAAACAAACAAAGAGGTAAAATACAAGAAACGAACACGTTTCTAAAGGTAGAAAGTTAAAAACAAACAAAGTTATAAACAAAAAAAAAATTAGAAACAAACAAAATTAGAAAGGTAGAAATTTAGAAACAAAGTCAGAAAGGCAAGTGTTGAGCCTTTGACAGGGTACCCCTCCTTCTCGGACCAGGGTGAAAGAGCAGAGGAGGCTGCTGTTCTGCTAAATTCTTTATTTCACGGTCTCACAGCTGTCTTGAAGGCAGAGTTCGAATGGGGTTACATGATACAGCCAAGCAGCAGCAGCAGGCAAAAACAGCTTCTTCTTTATGCTCCATACACTATATTTTTTCTTATAGAAGTGTGGATTCCATTTGTTCATTGACCAGTAAGATTAACACACGATTCTAGTTTTCCTTAAACCCATCCTGGTCTAAATCTAACAGTCGTAAGCCTCACACAAGTGTCATCTGCCCTTGTTCCATAAGGAATCCCTCTACAGACAGGGAGTTGTCACCGGCCCCGTGCTCATGGGCTGCAGGGGACACCTGCACTGAGGAGGAAATGGAAATGGGAAAGAGGGAACTGCAACCTGATGGGACGCACCTCTGGCACCACACCTCCTCTTGTTCCTGCTGTCCTGGAAAGCCCCAAGTAAATCCAGTGCCTCAGACCTTGCATCCCTGAACACCAGGAGAGCCGGTGTTTTACCCAGATCCCAGTGCCCTGCACGGCTGCGCTGACACGAGCACAGGCCGATCACTCCGCCCAGCACCATCCCTCATTTTCCTCCCACGGCTCCCCAAGCGTCCCCAAACCACCCCAGCGTGTCTGTGCCAGGGCCAGGGCCTGCCCCGAGCCCGACCAGAGGCTGTCACCCAGCCCTGCACCAGCTCCCACCACTGGGAGAGCTGGGAATGCACTGAGAGCTCGGCTCCCCGGGCTCCCCAGCACCCAAACCGGTCCTCAGACACACAGAAATGCCCAACCTGCCCCTCTGGGCACAGCCAAACACCACAATTCCATCATCCCCAAGCAACTCTGGCACTTGCCTCTTCACCTCCGCCCATTTCCAGTAGCCAGGGCTAGGACCGGGCCGTCAGAAATAGCATTCCCTAGGCAGTTCATCCCAGCGCAGAGGAGAAGAGGAGCCTGTCCCTGACCCACACCATGGGCAGGACAAGGGGGGCCCTAGCTGGCTTTGCCTACTCCAACACCACAGCTCTTGGTCCCAAAGATGGGGCGAGTTCAGTGGTTTTTCCTGTCCTGAAAGAGAGCAGAAAAGGGAAGTTAATCCCACTGTGGAATCCAAGACTCCTGCATTTCCTATTTCTGCTCTGATTGCTCACCGTGGAGTTTTATCCATGGAAAAAAAAGGAGAATGACACCATATCAAATAAAAAGTTGATTAATCCACGTAGGGGCTGTGGAGAGGATACAAAGGAGCTTTTCCATGATTTTGGGGCTTGAAGAGGGACTGAATTTCCCTCAAAGCTGGGAAGGGCCTGAGGATAATAAAGCAAAGGAGCAGCTTCATCTCTCCCTGGCAGAGAGCTCGGGGCTCCATTATGGATACAAATCAATCCCAGCAGGATTTCAAAGGGTTTCTTTAGGATGTCAGGTCCCTCTTTATCAGATCCCTGCTGGGATTCAGGGCCTGCCTGGTCACGGAGTGCTTTGATAAGGGCTGGATTTAAATCCCAGATCTGAGAACAGACATGAAAGGTCCCTGGGTTTCTAGGGGGTTGAAAACCTCAAGCTGGATTCGCTGCAGAGCTGAAAAATCAGGGTAAGAGAGAGCAAGGAGTGGCCAGCAGGCCCAGGCTCCTGATCACGCCCCTGGGATCCATGGGATCCATAGGATCCACGGCCTCTGGCACGCTGCTCCAGCACCCTGCAGGGTGACTGACAGCCGGGCAGGGGAAGGAGCCACCAGCAGCTCTGCCATGTGCACCATCATTCACCTTGCACGTGGCCTAAACAGCCACCAAGCACTGATGGACTGACTGAGCCGAAAATATCGGAGAGCTCTCAGTTTGCACTCCAAATTCCCTGCAGCCTGTTCCCTTCCTGATCCATCCCTTGAAGCAGCAAGAGTGGAATTCCTTCCATCGTTGCTCTTTCCCTCCTGTTTTCCACTCAACAAGAAAAAGAGCAGCCACGTGAACAGGAGTAAAAGCCCCAAACCCACAAAAAAGCACATTCTCAGCATCACTAATCCCTGCCAAACTGCCAGGAACCTTCCAAAACTACATCCAAGCTTGGAAACAGGGATCCAGTTGTTTGTTTAAGCAGCTATTGATCCAGTCTCTTCCAGCTAATTAAACTATTCACTATTTAAACTCATTAAACTGCTCATCCTGCTCCTGGCAGCCAGAGGCAAAGAAGAAATTGTGTCTAGATTAAATGGTGTTGGTGAATGTGCCCATCCCAGTCCTTGGAGAGGTTGGAATTGCATCCCTGTTCCTCTGCTCTCTTTTCCTTCCTTTTTCTTGGAGTGATTCCCACCCGGATTCCTCAGCTCCAGCTCTCTGAGCAGCCTCAGGGGGAGCATTTCATCCCCTTGGAGCCAACTCCATTTGTTGCATCCTTCATGCCTCAACCACCCCTAAAAGCAGGCAAGTGCTGATGGGCAGTGCAGCTGCTTCCACTTGGGAATGTTTCCAGTGGAACAGGGAGGGAATTCTGAGAAGCTTCCACCCACTGCACGTTATTGCTGGATAAAAGGTGAGGCAGCAAAGGATCAACAAAGGGAGATTTCAGCAAGACAAAGTCCAGACAGAGAGGCTGCAAGTGTGGCTGGGGCTGCTAAACTGGGAAAACTGCAAGGTCAGGCTGTGGGAACATGGATTATACTGAGGTCTGGAACTGGTGTTGGGAAGAGAGGGAGAAGGAGAAGGAGAAGGAGAAGGAGAAGGAGAAGGAGAAGGAGAAGGAGAAGGAGAAGGAGAAGGAGAAGGAGAAGGAGAAGGAGAAGGAGAAGGAGAAGGAGAAGGAGAAGGAGGAGAGAAAGGGCCCAAAGTAACTGCACAGTGAATTTCCTTACCATGAGCCAGGCTCATTCCCTGAGCTGACCAATATCTCCGAGCTCCCCTTCATGGCACAGCCCTGCCAGTAAAGAACAGAAGTTCCTGCTGCTCCCACTGGAATTCTGTAGCGTGCCTGGCATTCCATACGTTATGCTGCCTGAGAATTCCTGCAGCCGTCCTCGGGAAGAGCAGTTCACTGCCACAGGAGGAACAAGAGGAAAGCAGCTGCCACTCTCGGGTTCTGTGCCCTGTAAAAAGTAAAACCAGATAAAGATCAAAGCTCCGTAAAGCTGGAACCATCTCCAACCTCGGGACAGCACTTCTGTGGGAAAAGCGTGGATGGGCAATTAGGAAGGAGATGATCATGCAAATGGGTAAGGGGGGGGAATTAAATTCTGCTGCTTTCTGATTGAGGCCTGCTTCAATTTGCAGCCTTTATAATATCAGTTTAATGGGACTTTTTGTGCTTTAAAGAGGTTTTTATTAGCTGGGGGTTGTCCCTGCCTGGACTGAGGCACAGCACAATGAGTCTCCTGCCTCCTGAAGCCGTGTCGTTATCCCAGCATCTGAAATTAAAAACCAGCACTCTGGGAAACCTCTCTACTCTGAGGAGAAGTGTGAGGAGCGTTTGGGTCTGTGGAGAGCCTGGAACAGCTCTGAGAGACACCAAACATCCTGTGGATCCCAATAAACAGCAAAACATTCCAGCAGCTCCTTCCAACACCGCCCTTGTAGGGAACTCTGTCACCCCAGTGGGTATTTGTGGGAGTAAGGAAGAAATCCCACTAATGACCTCAGTGTGATCACCTCTGGTTCGTCTGGGGATAAATCTCCTTTATCCTTCTGGGAGAATAAAGGAATCCAATGCTGCCTTAATCCCCAGCTCCTCAGAGTCTGCATTTCCAGAATCCATCTCCTGGCCCAGCATGGGAAGGGTTGTCCAGCGCTGGAACAGCTGCCCAGGGCAGTGGTGGAGTCACCAACCCTGGAAGTGCTCATAAAATACATGGATATGGCACTTGAGTGTTCATAAAATACCTGGGTAAATACATGGGTAAATATAGGAATAAATACATGGGTAAATACGTGGATAAAAATATGGATAAATGTATATGGATAAACATATATGGATAATCCATGGATAAATTTAGGGATAAATATGTAGGGATAAATATGTATGGATAAATACAGACCTTGCTTCCCTGAACACCAGGAGAGCCGGTGTTTTACCCAGATCCCAGTGCCCTGCACGGCTGCGCTGACACGAGCGCAGGCTGACCGTTCCGCCCAGCACCATCCCTCATTTTCCTCCCACGGCTCCCCAAGCATCCCCAAACCACCCCAGCGTGTCTGTGCCGGGGCCAGGGCCTGCCCCGAGCCCGACCAGAGGCTGTCACCCAGCCCTGCACCAGCTCCCACCCCCGGGTGAGCTGGGAATGCACTGAGAGCTCGGCTCCCCGGGCTCCCCAGCACCCAAACCGGTCCTCAGACACACAGAAATGCCCAACCTGCCCCTCTGGGCACAGCCAAACACCACAATTCCATCATCCCCAAGCAACTCTGGCACTTGCCTCTTCACCTCCGCCCATTTCCAGTAGCCGGGGATAGGACCGGGCTGTCAGAAATAGCATTCCCTAGGCAGTTCATCCCAGCGCAGAGGAGAAGAGGAGCCTGTCCCTGACCCACACCATGGGCAGGACAAGGGGGGCCCTAGCTGGCTTTGCCTACTCCAGCACCAAAGCTCTTGGTCCCAAAGATGGGGCGAGTTCAGTGGTTTTTCCTGTCCTGAAAGAGAGCAGAAAAGGGAAGTTAATCCCACTGTGGAATCCAAGACTCCTGCATTTCCTATTTCTGCTCTGATTGCTCACCGTGGAGTTTTAGCCATGGAAAAAAAAAGGAGAATGACACCATATCAAATAAAAAGTGTCCTTTTCCAGCATTTTTATTCCAGGCATTAAAAGGATGCTCATTTCTCTTCTAGCATTGTTTCCCTCATTTTAGGAGAACCGTTTTCATCCCAGGCCCCACTCGTCAGTTGTTCGATCCTCTGGCACTGGATTTGGACAAAAGAAGGGACGCACCTGGACTGCAGGAAATCACTGAGAGAAACCCTTCCAAAACGTGACAGAGAAAAACAACAGGAGATGCAGGAAGACACATCCCTCATTTGCACATCTGGAACGCTTTTCTAAAGACTTCTCTGCATCTGGATGCTCTTTGCTCTTGGCTTTCTTCACAGGAATGCATTTGCTGCTAAACATGTCTCAGACCCTTACCTGATCGGGATAAGGTGGGATGGAGATGAAGACTCCCACAGGGAATAGCCAGGGAGATGCAGGGCCTGGGAACATCAAGGACGGAGAAGAGAAGGAACAGGGATTGTTTTTCTTGTTTAGAGCCAGCAGTGCTGTGAGCTTGGAGAACACACGGCACCGCAGGGATCCAGGGCAGGAGCGGGATAACTGCGGGATAAGGGGAATCTGCTCCCACTCCAGGGCTGTGCCAGTGAAGGAGGGGAATTTTTTAGTGCCTTCATTACACACAAAAACCAAACCCAGCACCACCGAGCTGGACTTTCGTGAGCCGCAAAACAAAGCGGCCCCTGGCCTTTGGGGGAACACAACCTCACCGAGTCACGGAGCCAGGGGATGACACTTGGGAATGATCCTTGCTGCTGCCTGCAGGCAAATCGGATGAGGGAGCCACAGGAGCTGCGGGGTTTCCTGCTCTTCCTGCAACGCCATCGGTCCAGACCAGGAGACCTTTCCTGGAACAGATCTTCCCTGTAAAGGGAGCTACACCAAAGCTCAAGCCCTCATTTAGAGACCCTTGGAAAAGCAAAGGTGAGAGGGGATTACCTGGAGCCCCAGGGGACCGAGGCGAAGGCAATGAAGAAGCAGACAGCAAAGTGCTTCCACTGCTTCTCACTCCAGCAAAGGGAACATCCCTGGAATTTCATGGCCAGCGTCGCTCCCAAACCCCACAGGTGAACCCACACGTACTCCAGGACTGATCTCCTTCAAACTTCCAGCAGCACAGACTCACCGGGAGGAACTGCGATCCAAGGACACACATCAGCAACCGTCTTCCCGCTTGCCCCTCTCTCCACATTTTCCCTTTCCAGCGGGATGCAGGTGCCACCCCCCAGAGGCAGGAAAACTGCCTTGCAATCCGCTACAAAACCTGCCTGGAAAGCCCAGGATGCCCGGAGCCAGCAGCCGTTTCTCCTGGAGCTCCTGCTGACAGGCATTTGAAGCCTGCTGTGCCTCACAGCTGCTTTTCTGCCAAGGGCATTCCCATCTTTTCTTTTTTAGCCCAAAGAAAGGTTTGCAAAGCTGAGTTTTGTGAGAAGCGCTTCATATTTGGATCGTTCTTAACTTGGAGTTTCCCTTGGCACCAAAATCAGGGGCTCACCTTTTGCTTGGAGCTTGGCTGAAGTCCTCAGCAATGCCAGGGAATGTGGCCATTGGAGGCTTTGGGCAGATTTGGCTCATCTGCCTTTTTAGGCCTTGTTTCTTTCTCTCAGCCTTCCCACTGGATTGTGGCCTCCGAGGAATACGTAAAATCCCATTCCATTCCTATTCTTTCGGACAATTTTTTGTACCGTCCCTGTACAAAACGAGGCCCCCTGTTCGGATGCTTTTCCCCACCGTTCCCCGGCACTTTCATCTGCCAGTGCATTCCCTGCGTTGCTTGGGCTCTTCCCAGCTCTCTGAGCTCCTTCACAAGGCAGGAGATCGATTTGGCCCAGGAACTAAACCCTCCCGAGGAATTGTCTGATGCCATCTCCGCATTTGACACCTGATCCTTGTGCTCAAAGGATCCCTCTTTCTTCCCTTCAGCCAATTCCAAGGCTCGCTGCCCCCAGCTGCGATCAGGCCCCAGCCTGATCCCTGCAGTCTTCCCTGCCGGGATCCTGCTCAGGAATCCCTGGGCTACAAATGTAAGAATTCATTCTTCCCACCCCTGCCCAGTTCCAAAGGATTTGGTGTCTGCCTTACCCGGCTGGAGCCTGCTTCCAACTCTGTTCTTGCTGCTTCTGCTGCTTTCCAGTTCCCAGGAATTCCACCGACGGAGCGACAGCGTTTTCCAGCTCCGCCAGGATTCCCTCTGCTGCGTTTGGGTGCTGGAAGGATATCAAAACCAGGCTCTCTGGGGCTTTACTATCAGGAAATTACATCCCCGGATTTGTTCATTTCCAAATATTATCTCTTCCCAACAAAGCACTGGGCATCCAAGGAATACAGAAAGTGATGGGCTGACCACTGCTTACTCCTCTGGAATGTCAGAGCTTGGAAAAAAAGGGCACTTGAGGCTTCTCCTGGTGCTGCCCGTGAGGTGTATTTTACTTGAGAGCCCCTTCCCGTGTCTTTCCCTGTATCCACCAAAAAATCCACCCCTTCATTCCCCAGCTGCTTGCTTCCTCTTTTCCTGTATCCAACAGAATTTTAACAGGTCAATAGTCCCCTCTGGAAGAGCACCTTTCATTCCAAACCTAAGAACAAACGAATCACTTCCCTTCCACCGTCCTTATTAGGATTCCACTGAGAGCAGTGGATGGAAAATGATCCTCTCCTGGTCCCTGCTGGATTCCCGGAGCAGGGATCCTTTCCCTCTTTCCCCCCACCACGGTGCCCTCCTTCCCCTCCCGCCCCACCCCACACCCTTTTCAGGCTTTGTTCCACAGCTTTTGCCTCCAGGCCTCAGATCCTTTCGTTCTCCACGAGCTCCCAGCAGCTCCACAGCCTTTCCTCTCCCATCCCGACCATTTCTCCGGGAATGGAGCTCCGCATTTCAATTGCCTTCTCTTTTCTCTGACAATTCCCACCAATCCAGAAGACCTAAAGCTGACACAAGGAACACTCGGTGCCCACAAATCCAAACCCAGACCCGGCCATCCCCAAACCAGCAACTCCCGGACAATTTGCGTTCATTCCAACCTAACACTGAGGACTCACCCAACCCTTCAAAATTCCCAAGAAATATCCTGTTGCCTTCACAGCTCCCAGGGGATTCTGCTTCGTGCTCACACGAAGGATTTGGGACTTCCCTGAAAAAACCCGTGCAGGGCACGCCGGAATCCCCGATCCCGTGAATCCGGGGAGCGTTAAAAGCTCGGTCCAGCCTGGGCCCCTGAAAATTTTTGCCAAGTATCCCCCAAGTCCTCGGGATAACAGAACTCTCTGGTACTGCATTTTTGGCGTTGTAAAGCCTGGAATTCCTTTATTCCTAGTGCTGGGCTCTGCATATGGCTGAGAAAATCCCGGCCTCCACACAGACCCAGATTCCAAACTTTTTGATACATTTCAGCAAGCCGAGAAATTCACCTTCCCTACTTCTTCTTAAGGGCATCCTTCTCTTCCCTTACCCGGCGTGCTCTCTCCCACTGGGGGTGGGTTTTCCCCTTCCCATGCCAATTAGTCCCTACTTCTAGGAGGTTTAGGTACCTTTCTTCCCTGGGACGGATTTCTTAACACAGCTACCGAGGCTTTGGGAGTCTCCTTTATCTTCTACTTTCTGGATCCATAAATGCCACAATCCAGACGCCCAACTTCAACAAGACATCCTTTCTACCTAAAAACACACACTCTCAACTCTTAGATCTTTTAAAGTTTTACCCCCGCAAAATTCCCCTATTTTTCCACCACTGAATTCCTCAGTCCTGCTTCCAAGGATTTCTTGAATACCACGGGGCTTTTCTCAAGATTTACCCCCACGACCTTCCCTACGTGCCCACTGCTCATCACCTCATTTTTCCCTCAATGTGGTCGTTCTCCACCCCAGAGAGTTTGTCAAGTGTTGCCTCCAAAATGTTCCCCATCTCTCCACTACTCAGTTCCCCATTTTGCCTCCAAAATATTCAATCTGTCCCCTCCACATTGCATCCACTTTTACCCCCAGCGTTTTACTTCCTCTACAATATTGATTCAACCTTTTCCACCCCAAAAATCTGCATTCTCTCCCTTAAACAGCACCTCAGCTTTTCCCTCAAAAATGCCCCAGAGGGAAACTCAGATTCAGCCCCCAAACTCCCATTTGCCTACACAAACAGTTCTTGTGGCCCCTCTCAATTCCCCCAGGCTTTCAGCTAAAGGAAGAACTGGAAGCCTATTCCCTCATCTCCACCCTTGTTTTGCTTTCCTGGAAAACCTTGCGATCCCACACTTTCTCCAAGAGATCTGCTGGGACTACTGGAAGGTTTGCTCTCTCAGAGCGCCAGGGGGCTTTACAGCACTTGTTCCTCTGCATCTTTACCCTTTTATCAGCTTTCCCCTGGAACGGTGTTGTGGGAGAAGCTTGGAACTACCAGAAATGGATCGCGTTCACATTTTTTCCCCACCAGTTTTTATCTGGTTTCAAATTCCTGGAATTACCCTCAAATGTGCCCTAGAACACTGCTGTGAAAGGATCAATGAGAAGAACAGCCGGAAAGCAGAAAACCACCTCCAGCAGCAGCCACAATGATCCCATTTCTCTTCTTACCTGGTCCTGCCAGAGCTCCCAACAGCCATTCCCATTCCAAAACAAGAGCTATGGAAGACATTCCTGCTGTCCGTGAGGGTGAGGTGGCAGTTCTGGATGTTCTTCGCTGTGCAATCAGACAACAAACAGAGTGTAAATGATCCTGGTGGTCCCTTCCAAGCCAAACCAGCCCGTGATTCCATGCGTGGATCAGCACCTGTCCCAGCTCCATTCCAGAAACCTCCTCCCACTAACCCAGAACTTTCCTTTTTCTGCTCAACATCAGGGGTTTGCTGCCGAGTGCCCCGGGCAGGGGACGCCTCAGCCTTCCCTGGGACCGCAGCATTCCCTGGGCTGCCTCAGCATCCCCTGCGCTGCTGTTCCACGCCCATCCCGTGGTCCAGCGCCTGCGCGGGCTGCAGTGCCGGGCTCTCCCCACGAGGCGGCAGCACCGGGAGCGAGCAGCCCCGGCCGGTCCCGCTGTCTCGGGGCAGCTGCGCCTGTAACCCGCCCTGAGCCGGCGGGGCCGTGAACACAGCGGGCACAAACCCCACCGCTCCCCTTTATTTCACCCTCAGAGGCACAGGATCGCAGCATTTCCTGGGCTGCAAGGGACCCACAGGGAGCATCGAGTCCAAATCCTGGCCCTGCACCCCAAGAATCCCACCCTGTGCCCGAGAGCCTTGTCCAGACCCAAACTCTTCCCCCAAGATCCTGAAAACACAGCGGGGCTGGGAGAAGGATGACCACGGAGGATTTTTTTATACAGATCTCCTTGCACGATCGTTAAACAATATTATTAGACAGTCCAGGAACGCATCCCTGTGCCGGGACAGCCACCCCTGTGCCGGAACACTCATCCCTGGGCCGGAATACCGATCCCCCGCGGCCCCCACCGTCCGCTCGGGGCTGTCCCCGTTCCCCGCTCACCTCCGAGCCCGGTGCCCCCGGCCCGGCAGCGCTGCTCCCCGGGCTCCCCGCCATCGCCGCTCCTGGCGAAGAAGGGCGGAAGTCACCGGTACCGCACCGATGTGGCTATTCGACCTTCTCAAGATGGCGGCCGGAAATACCCCCCCTCCCCCCCGCTCCGGTCCGTCTATTCGACTGCCTGAATGCTCCCGCCTGCCCCAGGCGCCGCTGACCCCACAGTCGGTGTCCGCGTAGCGGGAAACGCCTCAGAAAATTGCGCGCAAGCGCTGGGCTGGCGTCGGCGTCGGCGTCGCGTTCAGGCAGCCGAATAGACGCAGCTTGGGGGGGGGGGGGGGGGGGGGGGGGGGGGGGGGCTTCCCTGCCGCCATATTGAGAAGGTCAGAAAACAGTGCACACGACCGCCATCTTTAGTGTGGCAGTGACGTAACTTCCTCCCTTCGCCGCCATCTTGGGTGCTGGCAGAAGCCACTTCCGGTCGAGCCGCCATCTTTAGTGTGGTACACTTAGGGCCCCCGCCGCCCCTCACAAGGGCTTCTGTCTATTCGGCTGCCTGAATCCGGCCCGGACTCCGACGCCGGCCCCGCGCTTTCCGCGCGATTTTCCGCCGTGCTTCCCGGTGCGAGGACACGGCTGGCGGGGTCAGCCGCGCCGGAGGCGGCCGACGGCTCCGCGACCGGCGGCAGGCATCGGCAGGGACACCTCTCGCAGGGGGCCTAGTGCGTCCGCCATCTTGAGTGTGGCGGAAGTGTAAACCACCTTCTGCAAGGTCCTGGCAGATAATAAAATAATAAAATCAAATAAATACTGTCATATTCTAATAAAAACGTCACTTAACGCCGTCCCGAGAGCGCGGAACTGCGCCTTCCTTTCCGAGCCGCCTCCTTGAGAGCGACACGCGGGCGGCTCGATTCCGACCGTGCCCGCCCGGTGCCTCCCGCCCGGGTCGCGCTGCGACCGCGCCTCTGCTGCCCGGCAAAACCGGCCCCGCCGGGCCGCCCCCCGCGCTGTCATTCCCCGCGGTCACCGCCCCGCACGGCGCCCGCTCCTTTCCATAGCTGTGGCCCCGCTCATGCACGGCCGTGTCCCTTGGCGCTGCGAACCGCCCTTCGCCCCTCCCCTCCGCTGACAGACCCGGCCCCGCTCGCTCCCGCTCCTTGCCACGCTCGGCAGCCACCGAGGCCGCCGCCCTCTCGGCTCAGCCGGCACCGGGCGGCAGCAGCGCCGGGGCGCCGTGTCGGGGGCGGCAGTGCCGCGCTCTCGCCACCAGGCGGCAGCAGCGCCGCCCAGCTCAGCCCGGGGGCAGGCACAGAGCACAGGGAAAAGCCGGCTCCGGGCGCTCTGCAGCTCCTGCAGCCCGAGCGTCTCGGCTCCTGCGGCCAGGCGCTTGCTGCTTTCCTTCCTACAGAAAAACGCCGGCTCCTTATTCTCAAAACCTGCGGATCTCTATTCCCAGCTTCTTATATTGCTGTATGCGACAGAGTAGACAGAGAGGGCTGGCTTATTTCCAAATGAATTTACATCTAAATCAGTAGCATTTGCCTATAGACGTAAAAGTGAAGAACTTAACAGGTTTTAGTATTCTGCACACAGCCCTCGCTGGGAGGAATGGTAAAAAGTTAAAAACAAATGAAATTTTAAAAGTAGAAAGTTAGAAACAAAGTTACAACGGCAGAAATTTAGAAACAAACAAAGAGGTAAAATACAAGAAACAAACAAATTTCTAAAGGGAGAAAGTTGAAAACAAACAAAGCTAGAAACAAACAAACAAAAAAATTAGAAACAAACAAAATTAGAAAGGTAGAAATTTAGAAACAAAGTCAGAAAGGCAAGTGTTGAGCCTTTGACAGGGTACCCCTCCTTCTCGGACCAGGGTGAAAGAGCAGAGGAGGCTGCTGTTCTGCTAAGTTCTTTATTTCACGGTCTCACAGCTGTCTTGAAGGCAGAGTTCGAACGGGGTTACATGATAAAGCCAAGCAGCAGCAGCAGGCAAAACCAGCTTCTTCTATATGCTCCATACACTCTATTTTTTCTTACAGAAGTGTGGATTCGATTTGTTCATTGACCAGTAAGATTAACACACGGTTCTAGTTTTCCTTAAACCCATCCTGGTCTAAATCTAACAGTCGTAAGCCTCACACAAGTGTCATCTGCCCTTGTTCCATAAGGAATCCCTCTACAGACAGAGAGTTGTCACCGGCCCCGTGCTCATGGGCTGCAGGGGACACCTGCACTGAGGAGGAAATGGAAATGGGAAAGAGGGAACTGCAACCTGATGGGACGCACCTCTGGCACCACATTTCCTCTTGTTCCTGCTGTCCTGGAAAACCCCAAGTAAATCCAGTCCCTCAGACCTTGCATCCCTGAACACCAGGAGAGCCGGTGTTTTACCCAGATCCCAGTGCCCTGCACGGCTGCGTTGACACGAGCGCAGGCCGATCGCTCCGCCCAGCACCATCCCTCATTTTCTTCCCATTGCTCCCCAAGCGTCCCCAAACCACCCCAGCGTGTCTGTGCCGGGGCCAGGGCCTGCCCCGAGCCCGACCAGAGGCTGTCACCCAGCCCTGCACCAGCTCCCACCACTGGGAGAGCTGGGAATGCACTGAGAGCTCGGCTCCCCGGGCTCCCCAGCACCCAAACCGGTCCTCAGACACACAGAAATGCCCAACCTGCCCCTCTGGGCACAGCCAAACACCACAATTCCATCATCCCCAAGCAACTCTGGCACTTGCCTCTTCACCTCTGCCCATTTCCAGTAGCCGGGGCTAGGACCGGGCTGTCAGAAATAGCATTCCCTAGGCAGTTCATCCCAGCACAGAGGAGAAGAGGAGCCTGTCCCTGACCCACACCATGGGCAGGACAAGGGGGGCCCTAGCTGGCTTTGCCTACTCCAGCACCAAAGCTCTTGGTCCCAAAGATGGGGCGAGTTCAGTGGTTTTTCCTGTCCTGAAAGAGAGCAGAAAAGGGAAGTTAATCCCACTGTGGAATCCAAGACTCCTGCATTTCCTATTTCTGCTCTGATTGCTCACCATGGAGTTTTATCCATGGAAAAAAAAAGGAGAATGACACCATATCAAATAAAAAGTTGATTAATCCACGTAGGGGCTGTGGAGAGGATACAAAGGAGCTTTTCCATGATTTTGGGGCTTGAAGAGGGACTGAATTTCCCTCAAAGCTGGGAAGGGCCTGAGGATAATAAAGCAAAGGAGCAGCTTCATCTCTCCCTGGCAGAGAGCTCGGGGCTCCATTATGGATACAAATCAATCCCAGCAGGATTTCAAAGGGTTTCTTTAGGATGTCAGGTCCCTCTTTATCAGATCCCTGCTGGGATTCAGGGCCTGCCTGGTCACGGGGTGCTTTGATAAGGGCTGGATTTAAATCCCAGATCTGAGAACAGACATGAAAGGTCCCTGGGTTTCTAGGGGGTTGAAAAA
Organism: Coloeus monedula; assembly: GCF_965178545.1. Classification (NCBI taxonomy): domain Eukaryota; kingdom Metazoa; phylum Chordata; class Aves; order Passeriformes; family Corvidae; genus Coloeus; species Coloeus monedula. The sequence continues at coordinate 493,918 of NW_028120808.1, read as the reverse complement.
CTCAAGCTGGATTCGCTGCAGAGCTGAAAAATCAGGGTAAGAGAGAGCAAGGAGTGGCCAGCAGGCCCAGGCTCCTGATCACGCCCCTGGGATCCATGGGATCCATAGGATCCACGGCCTCTGGCACGCTGCTCCAGCACCCTGCAGGGTGACTGACAGCCGGGCAGGGGAAGGAGCCACCAGCAGCTCTGCCATGTGCACCATCATTCACCTTGCACGTGGCCTAAACAGCCACCAAGCACTGATGGACTGACTGAGCCGAAAATATCGGAGAGATCTCAGTTTGCACTCCAAATTCCCTGCAGCCTGTTCCCTTCCTGATCCATCCCTTGAAGCAGCAAGAGTGGAATTCCTTCCATCGTTGCTCTTTCCCTCCTGTTTTCCACTCAACATGAAAAAGAGCAGCCACGTGAACAGGAGTAAAAGCCCCAAACCCACAAAAAAGCACATTCTCAGCATCACTAATCCCTGCCAAACTGCCAGGAACCTTCCAAAACTACATCCAAGCTTGGAAACAGGGATCCAGTTGTTTGTTTAAGCAGCTATTGATCCAGTCTCTTCCAGCTAATTAAACTATTCACTATTTAAACTCATTAAACTGCTCATCCTGCTCCTGGCAGCCAGAGGCAAAGAAGAAATCGTGTCTAGATTAAATGGTGTTGGTGAATGTGCCCATCCCAGTCCTTGGAGAGGTTGGAATTGCATCCCTGTTCCTCTGCTCTCTTTTCCTTCCTTTTTCTTGGAGTGATTCCCACCCGGATTCCTCAGCTCCAGCTCTCTGAGCAGCCTCAGGGGGAGCATTTCATCCCCTTGGAGCCAACTCCATTTGTTGCATCCTTCATGCCTCAACCACCCCTAAAAGCAGGCAAGTGCTGATGGGCAGTGCAGCTGCTTCCACTTGGGAATGTTTCCAGTGGAACAGGGAGGGAATTCTGAGAAGCTTCCACCCACTGCACGTTATTGCTGGATAAAAGGTGAGGCAGCAAAGGATCAACAAAGGGAGATTTCAGCAAGACAAAGTCCAGACAGAGAGGCTGCAAGTGTGGCTGGGGCTGCTAAACTGGGAAAACTGCAAGGTCAGGCTGTGGGAACATGGATTATACTGAGGTCTGGAACTGGTGTTGGGAAGAAAGGGAGAAGGAGAAGGAGAAGGAGAAGGAGAAGGAGAAGGAGAAGGAGAAGGAGAAGGAGAAGGAGAAGGAGAAGGAGAAGGAGAGAAAGGGCCCAAAGTAACTGCACAGTGAATTTCCTTACCATGAGCCAGGCTCATTCCCTGAGCTGACCAATATCTCCGAGCTCCCCTTCATGGCACAGCCCTGCCAGTAAAGAACAGAAGTTCCTGCTGCTACCACTGGAATTCTGTAGGCCCTACCCACTACGCATGCGCTGGCACGCTAAGCCCCCCCCCACCCCCCACTGCGCATGCGCGGGAGAGCTGGACGGCCCCCCCCCCCCCCCCCCCCCCCCCACCCCCACTGCGCATGCGCGGGCGCGCTGGCCCTACCCCCACACCACTGCGCATGCGCGGGAGAACTGGGCCCCCCTCACCCCCCACTGCGCATGCGCGGGGCGCTGGGCCCGTCCCTGTGCTGGCACTGCTGGGGCACCTGCAGTGCCGGCAGCACCTCTGGGACAAGAGGGACACGGAGGGGCTGGAGCCAGTCCAGGCAAGGGAACGGAGCTGGCAAGGGGCTGGAGAGTTCCTGAGAGAGCTGGGAAAGGGGCACAGCCCGGAGCAAAGGAGGCTCAGGGGGGACCTTGTGGCTCTGGACAAGTCCCTGACAGGAGGGAGCAGCCGGGGGGGTCGGGCTCTGCTCCCAGGGAACAGGGACAGGAGGAGAGGGAACGGCCTCAGGCTGGGCCAGGGGAGGCTCAGGGTGGATATTGGGGAAATTCCTCCATGGAAAGGGCGCTCAGGCCTTGGCACAGCTGCCCAGGGAGGTTTGGAGTGCCCACCCCTGGGAGTGCTCCAACACCTGTGGCTGTGGCATGGGCGGACGTGGTCAGCGCCGGCCGTGCTGGTGCTGGTTGCACTCAGTGATCTCCGAGGTCTTTTCCAACCTTGATTCCGCTCTCAAGGCAGCCCCACGGAGGAGCAGCACAAAAGGCACCCCCAGGCTGCGAGCGGAGGGTTCAGAACACGCTGCGGCAGCAGGAACGAAGCTCTGCAGGATGAAACTGAAAAGGGGAGAAATGCCGAGCTCTGTGAAAGGGAACAACTGAGAGAGCCACAAACAAGCCACCAAACTTCTCACAGGGGACACCACCAGCAGCACAGGTGTGAAGGGACTTCTTTTTGCCCCAGAAGTGTGAATCCACAGCCCAAGCCACGTGCACACACTGCAGATGTGAAGTGTATTTTTACTGCCAGCAAGCACTGGGGAATAAAAAAACCTCAGCCCCAAAGCTTGATGTCTAAACAGCAACACACAAGTTCTAAGCCAGCTGTCGAGAGAAACAAAACACAGCAAAAACAAAGCAGAAAGGGAGCAAAACCTTGTCACACTGGCTGTGTTTCCGAGCGTGACAGCTTCTGCCATGCTGGGAATGCAGCACCAAACACAAAAATCCTACTGCAACTCCTGGATCCCATAGCAGGAAGGACATGGAGATTCCCCGTGGGAATCAGGGATGCAGGACTCGGCTGTGCTGCCATCACTCCCTCAGGAATAGCCAGGTTTAGCTCCTTCTGTCTGCCCAGAGAGGGGGATTTGCCCCTGGATGCCCTGGAATGTTCCAGGCCAGGCTGCACACTGGGGCTGGGAGCAGCCCGGGACAGTGGGAGGTGTCCCTGCCCGTGGCAGCGCTGGCACTGGATGAGCTTGAAGGTCCTTCCAAGCCCAAATGGTTCTGTGAGTCTTAGAGCCCTGAGATTCTCATGACAGAGGTGGAAGTGCAAGAGCTTAAGGTCCCTTCCCAAAAAAACCCCATTGCACGACTCTGCAGCTTCTGGAGCCCTGGGTCCATGGAAATGCAGTTGCAGAGGAGCTCCGAGGAAATGGGTGTTTTGGGGAGAGCAGAGTGGCTGGAAGAGAGGAACAGGAACAGTCTCCTCGAGCAAGCCCTTGTGTCTCAGGGAGCGGGATCGGCTCGCTCCTAACGCACCGGCTGACTCCCAGAGCGGGGGATGGAAATGCAGCCCAGGTCCGAAAGAAACCTCTGCGCATCATGCGCGGGCGCGCTGCCCCTCTGCGCGGAGCCCCCACTCGGCACGCCCGCACGGGCGCGGTGGCTACTGCGCATGCGCGGGCGCGGTGGCTACGGCACATGCGCGGGCGCGGGGGCTACTGCGCATGCGCGGGCGCGGGGGCTACTGCGCATGCGGGGGCGCGGTGGCTACTGCGCATGCGGGGGCGCGGTGGCTACCGCGCATGCGCGGGCGTGGGGTGTACTGCGCATGCGCGGGCGCGGTGGCTACGGCGCATGCGCGGGCGCGGTGGCTACTGCGCATGCGCGGGCGCGCGTGCTACTGCGCATGCGCGGGGTCTACGGCGCATGCGCGGGCGCGGTGGCTACGGCGCATGCGCGGGCGCGGGTGCCACTACGCATGCGCGGGCGCGGGGGCTACTGCGCATGCGCGGGCGCGGGGGCTACGGCGCATGCGCGGGCGCGGTGGCTACGGCGCATGCGCGGGCGCGGGGTGTACTGCGCATGCGCGGGCGCGGTGGCTACGGCGCATGCGCGGGCGCGGTGGCTACTGCGCATGCGCCAGCGCGGTGGCTACTGCGCATGCGCGGGCGCGCGTGCTACTGCGCATGCGCGGGGTCTACGGCGCATGCGCGGGCGCGGTGGCTACGGCGCATGCTCGGGCGCGGGTGCTACTGCGCATGCGCGGGCGCGGGGGCTACTGCGCATGCGCGGGCGCGGGGGCTACGGCGCATGCGCGGGCGCGGTGGCTACTGCGCATGCGCGGGCGCGGGTGTACTGCGCATGCTCGGGCGCGGTGGCTACTACGCATGCGCGTGCGCGGGGGCTACTGCGCATGCGCGGGCGCGGGCGCTACGGCGCATGCGCGGGCGCGGTGGCTACGGCACATGCGCGGGCGCGGTGGCTACTGCGCATGCGCGGGCGCGGGGGCTACTGCGCATGCGGGGGCGCGGTGGCTACTGCGCATGCGGGGGCGCGGTGGCTACTGCGCATGCGCGGGCGTGGGGTGTACTGCGCATGCGCGGGCGCGGTGGCTACGGCGCATGCGCGGGCGCGGTGGCTACGGCGCATGCGCGGGCGCGGTGGCTACTGCGCATGCGCGGGCGCGGGTGCTACTGCGCATGCGCGGGGTCTACGGCGCATGCGCGGGCGCGGTGGCTACGGCGCATGCGCGGGCGCGGGTGCTACTACGCATGCGCGGGCGCGGGGGCTACTGCGCATGCGCGGGCGCGGGGGCTACGGCGCATGCGCGGGCGCGGTGGCTACTGCGCATGCGCGGGCGTGGGGTGTACTGCGCATGCGCGGGCGCGGTGGCTACGGCGCATGCGCGGGCGCGGTGGCTACTGCGCATGCGCGGGCGCGGTGGCTACTGCGCATGCGCGGGCGCGCGTGCTACTGCGCATGCGCGGGGTCTACGGCGCATGCGCGGGCGCGGTGGCTACGGCGCATGCGCGGGCGCGGGTGCTACTGCGCATGCGCGGGCGCGGGGACTACTGCGCATGCGCGGGCGCGGGGGCTACGGCGCATGCGCGGGCGCGGTGGCTACTGCGCATGCGCGGGCGCGGGGTGTACTGCGCATGCGCGGGCGCGGTGGCTACTACGCATGCGCGGGCGCGGGGGCTACTGCGCATGCGCGGGCGCGGGGGCTACGGCGCATGCGCGGGCGCGGTGGCTACTGCCCATGCGCGGGCGCGGTGGCTACGGGGCATGCTCGGGCGCGGTGGCTACTGCGCATGCGCGGGCGCGGTGGCTACGGCGCATGCGCGGGCGCGGTGGCTACTGCGCATGCGCGGGAGAACTGGGCCCCCCTCACCCCCCACTGCGCATGCGCGGGGCGCTGGGCCCGTCCCTGTGCTGGCACTGCTGGGGCACCTGCAGTGCTGGCAGCACCTCTGGGACAAGAGGGACACGGAGGGGCTGGAGCCAGTCCAGGCAAGGGAACGGAGCTGGCAAGGGGTTGGAGAGTTCCTGAGAGAGCTGGGAAAGGGGCACAGCCCGGAGCAAAGGAGGCTCAGGGGGGACCTTGTGGCTCTGGACAAGTCCCTGACAGGAGGGAGCAGCCGGGGGGGTCGGGCTCTGCTCGCAGGGAACAGGGACAGGAGGAGAGGGAACGGCCTCAGGCTGGGCCAGGGGAGGCTCAGGGTGGATATTGGGGAAATTCCTCCATGGAAAGGGCGCTCAGGCCTTGGCACAGCTGCCCAGGGAGGTTTGGAGTGCCCACCCCTGGGAGTGCTCCAACACCTGTGGCTGTGGCATGGGCGGACGTGGTCAGCGCCGGCCGTGCTGGTGCTGGTTGCACTCAGTGATCTCCGAGGTCTTTTCCAACCTTGATTCCGCTCTCAAGGCAGCCCCACGGAGGAGCAGCACAAAAGGCACCCCCAGGCTGCGAGCGGAGGGTTCAGAACACGCTGCGGCAGCAGGAACGAAGCTCTGCAGGATGAAACTGAAAAGGGGAGAAATGCCGAGCTCTGTGAAAGGGAACAACTGAGAGAGCCACAAACGAGCCACCAAACTTCTCACAGGGGACACCACCAGCAGCACAGGTGTGAAGGGACTTCTTTTTGCCCCAGAAGTGTGAATCCACAGCCCAAGCCACGTGCACACACTGCAGATGTGAAGTGTATTTTTACTGCCAGCAAGCACTTGGGAATAAAAAAACCTCAGCCCCAAAGCTTGATGTCTAAACAGCAACACACAAGTTCTAAGCCAGCTGTCGAGAGAAACAAAACACAGCAAAAACAAAGCAGAAAGGGAGCAAAACCTTGTCACACTGGCTGTGTTTCCGAGCGTGACAGCTTCTGCCCATGCTGGGAATGCAGCACCAAACACAAAAATCCTACTGCAACTCCTGGATCCCATAGCAGGAAGGACATGGAGATTCCCCGTGGGAATCAGGGATGCAGGACTCGGCTGTGCTGCCATCACTCCCTCAGGAATAGCCAGGTTTAGCTCCTTCTGTCTGCCCAGAGAGGGGGATTTGCCCCTGGATGCCCTGGAATGTTCCAGGCCAGGCTGCACACTGGGGCTGGGAGCAGCCCGGGACAGTGGGAGGTGTCCCTGCCCGTGGCAGCGCTGGCACTGGATGAGCTTGAAGGTCCTTCCAAGTCCAAATGGTTCTGTGAGTCTTAGAGCCCTGAGATTCTCATGACAGAGGTGGAAGTGCAAGAGCTTAAGGTCCCTTCCCAAAAAAACCCCATTGCACGACTCTGCAGCTTCTGGAGCCCTGGGTCCATGGAAATGCAGTTGCAGAGGAGCTCCGAGGAAATGGGTGTTTTGGGGAGAGCAGAGTGGCTGGAAGAGAGGAACAGGAACAGTCTCCTCGAGCAAGCCCTTGTGTCTCAGGGAGCGGGATCGGCTCGCTCCTAACGCACCGGGTGACTCCCAGAGCGGGGGATGGAAATGCAGCCCAGGTCCGAAAGAAACCTCTGCGCATCATGCGCGGGCGCGCTGCCCCTCTGCGCGGAGCCCCCACTCGGCACGCCCGCACGGGCGCGGTGGCTACCGCGCATGCGCGGGCGCGGTGGCTACTGCGCATGCGCGGGCGCGGTGGCTACGGCACATGCGCGGGCGCGGGGGCTACTGCGCATGCGCGGGCGCGGGGGCTACTGCGCATGCGGGGGCGCGGTGGCTACTGCGCATGCGGGGGCGCGGTGGCTACTGCGCATGCGCGGGCGTGGGGTGTACTGCGCATGCGCGGGCGCGGTGGCTACGGCGCATGCGCGGGCGCGGTGGCTACGGCGCATGCGCGGGCGCGGTGGCTACGGCGCATGCGCGGGCGCGGTGGCTACTGCGCATGCGCGGGCGCGGGTGCTACTGCGCATGCGCGGGGTCTACGGCGCATGCGCGGGCGCGGTGGCTACGGCGCATGCGCGGGCGCGGGTGCTACTACGCATGCGCGGGCGCGGGGGCTACTGCGCATGCGCGGGCGCGGGTGCTACGGCGCATGCGCGGGCGCGGTGGCTACTGCGCATGCGGGGGCGCGGGTGCTACTACGCATGCGCGGACGCGCTGGCCCTACCCCCACACCACTGCGCATGCGCGGGAGAACTGGGCCCCCCTCACCCCCCACTGCGCATGCGCGGGGCGCTGGGCCCGTCCCTGTGCTGGCACTGCTGGGGCACCTGCAGTGCTGGCAGCACCTCTGGGACAAGAGGGACACGGAGGGGCTGGAGCGAGTCCAGGCAAGGGAACGGAGCTGGCAAGGGGCTGGAGAGTTCCTGAGAGAGCTGGGAAAGGGGCACAGCCCGGAGCAAAGGAGGCTCAGGGGGGACCTTGTGGCTCTGGACAAGTCCCTGACAGGAGGGAGCAGCCGGGGGGGTCGGGCTCTGCTCGCAGGGAACAGGGACAGGAGGAGAGGGAACGGCCTCAGGCTGGGCCAGGGGAGGCTCAGGGTGGATATTGGGGAAATTCCTCCATGGAAAGGGCGCTCAGGCCTTGGCACAGCTGCCCAGGGAGGTTTGGAGTGCCCACCCCTGGGAGTGCTCCAACACCTGTGGCTGTGGCATGGGCGGACGTGGTCAGCGCCGGCCGTGCTGGTGCTGGTTGCACTCAGTGATCTCCGAGGTCTTTTCCAACCTTGATTCCGCTCTCAAGGCAGCCCCACGGAGGAGCAGCACAAAAGGCACCCCCAGGCTGCGAGCGGAGGGTTCAGAACACGCTGCGGCAGCAGGAACGAAGCTCTGCAGGATGAAACTGAAAAGGGGAGAAATGCCGAGCTCTGTGAAAGGGAACAACTGAGAGAGCCACAAACGAGCCACCAAACTTCTCACAGGGGACACCACCAGCAGCACAGGTGTGAAGGGACTTCTTTTTGCCCCAGAAGTGTGAATCCACAGCCCAAGCCACGTGCACACACTGCAGATGTGAAGTGTATTTTTACTGCCAGCAAGCACTTGGGAATAAAAAAACCTCAGCCCCAAAGCTTGATGTCTAAACAGCAACACACAAGTTCTAAGCCAGCTGTCGAGAGAAACAAAACACAGCAAAAACAAAGCAGAAAGGGAGCAAAACCTTGTCACACTGGCTGTGTTTCCGAGCGTGACAGCTTCTGCCCATGCTGGGAATGCAGCACCAAACACAAAAATCCTACTGCAACTCCTGGATCCCATAGCAGGAAGGACATGGAGATTCCCCGTGGGAATCAGGGATGCAGGACTCGGCTGTGCTGCCATCACTCCCTCAGGAATAGCCAGGTTTAGCTCCTTCTGTCTGCCCAGAGAGGGGGATTTGCCCCTGGATGCCCTGGAATGTTCCAGGCCAGGCTGCACACTGGGGCTGGGAGCAGCCCGGGACAGTGGGAGGTGTCCCTGCCCGTGGCAGCGCTGGCACTGGATGAGCTTGAAGGTCCTTCCAAGCCCAAATGGTTCTGTGAGTCTTAGAGCCCTGAGATTCTCATGACAGAGGTGGAAGTGCAAGAGCTTAAGGTCCCTTCCCAAAAAAACCCCATTGCACGACTCTGCAGCTTCTGGAGCCCTGGGTCCATGGAAATGCAGTTGCAGAGGAGCTCCGAGGAAATGGGTGTTTTGGGGAGAGCAGAGTGGCTGGAAGAGAGGAACAGGAACAGTCTCCTCGAGCAAGCCCTTGTGTCTCAGGGAGCGGGATCGGCTCGCTCCTAACGCACCGGGTGACTCCCAGAGCGGGGGATGGAAATGCAGCCCAGGTCCGAAAGAAACCTCTGCGCATCATGCGCGGGCGCGCTGCCCCTCTGCGCGGAGCCCCCACTCGGCACGCCCGCACGGGCGCGGTGGCTACTGCGCATGCGCGGGCGCGGTGGCTACTGCGCATGCGCGGGCGCGGTGGCTACGGCACATGCGCGGGCGCGGTGGCTACCGCGCATGCGCGGGCGCGGTGGCTACTGCGCATGCGCGGGCGCGGTGGCTACGGCACATGCGCGGGCGCGGGGGCTACTGCGCATGCGCGGGCGCGGGGGCTACTGCGCATGCGGGGGCGCGGTGGCTACTGCGCATGCGGGGGCGCGGTGGCTACTGCGCATGCGCGGGCGTGGGGTGTACTGCGCATGCGCGGGCGCGGTGGCTACGGCGCATGCGCGGGCGCGGTGGCTACTGCGCATGCGCGGGCGCGCGTGCTACTGCGCATGCGCGGGGTCTACGGCGCATGCGCGGGCGCGGTGGCTACGGCGCATGCGCGGGCGCGGGTGCCACTACGCATGCGCGGGCGCGGGGGCTACTGCGCATGCGCGGGCGCGGGGGCTACGGCGCATGCGCGGGCGCGGTGGCTACGGCGCATGCGCGGGCGCGGGGTGTACTGCGCATGCGCGGGCGCGGTGGCTACGGCGCATGCGCGGGCGCGGTGGCTACTGCGCATGCGCCAGCGCGGTGGCTACTGCGCATGCGCGGGCGCGCGTGCTACTGCGCATGCGCGGGGTCTACGGCGCATGCGCGGGCGCGGTGGCTACGGCGCATGCTCGGGCGCGGGTGCTACTGCGCATGCGCGGGCGCGGGGGCTACTGCGCATGCGCGGGCGCGGGGGCTACGGCGCATGCGCGGGCGCGGTGGCTACTGCGCATGCGCGGGCGCGGGTGTACTGCGCATGCTCGGGCGCGGTGGCTACTACGCATGCGCGTGCGCGGGGGCTACTGCGCATGCGCGGGCGCGGGCGCTACGGCGCATGCGCGGGCGCGGTGGCTACGGCACATGCGCGGGCGCGGTGGCTACTGCGCATGCGCGGGCGCGGGGGCTACTGCGCATGCGGGGGCGCGGTGGCTACTGCGCATGCGGGGGCGCGGTGGCTACTGCGCATGCGCGGGCGTGGGGTGTACTGCGCATGCGCGGGCGCGGTGGCTACGGCGCATGCGCGGGCGCGGTGGCTACGGCGCATGCGCGGGCGCGGTGGCTACTGCGCATGCGCGGGCGCGGGTGCTACTGCGCATGCGCGGGGTCTACGGCGCATGCGCGGGCGCGGTGGCTACGGCGCATGCGCGGGCGCGGGTGCTACTACGCATGCGCGGGCGCGGGGGCTACTGCGCATGCGCGGGCGCGGGGGCTACGGCGCATGCGCGGGCGCGGTGGCTACTGCGCATGCGCGGGCGTGGGGTGTACTGCGCATGCGCGGGCGCGGTGGCTACGGCGCATGCGCGGGCGCGGTGGCTACTGCGCATGCGCGGGCGCGGTGGCTACTGCGCATGCGCGGGCGCGCGTGCTACTGCGCATGCGCGGGGTCTACGGCGCATGCGCGGGCGCGGTGGCTACGGCGCATGCGCGGGCGCGGGTGCTACTGCGCATGCGCGGGCGCGGGGACTACTGCGCATGCGCGGGCGCGGGGGCTACGGCGCATGCGCGGGCGCGGTGGCTACTGCGCATGCGCGGGCGCGGGGTGTACTGCGCATGCGCGGGCGCGGTGGCTACTACGCATGCGCGGGCGCGGGGGCTACTGCGCATGCGCGGGCGCGGGGGCTACGGCGCATGCGCGGGCGCGGTGGCTACTGCCCATGCGCGGGCGCGGTGGCTACGGGGCATGCTCGGGCGCGGTGGCTACTGCGCATGCGCGGGCGCGGTGGCTACGGCGCATGCGCGGGCGCGGTGGCTACTGCGCATGCGCGGGAGAACTGGGCCCCCCTCACCCCCCACTGCGCATGCGCGGGGCGCTGGGCCCGTCCCTGTGCTGGCACTGCTGGGGCACCTGCAGTGCTGGCAGCACCTCTGGGACAAGAGGGACACGGAGGGGCTGGAGCCAGTCCAGGCAAGGGAACGGAGCTGGCAAGGGGTTGGAGAGTTCCTGAGAGAGCTGGGAAAGGGGCACAGCCCGGAGCAAAGGAGGCTCAGGGGGGACCTTGTGGCTCTGGACAAGTCCCTGACAGGAGGGAGCAGCCGGGGGGGTCGGGCTCTGCTCGCAGGGAACAGGGACAGGAGGAGAGGGAACGGCCTCAGGCTGGGCCAGGGGAGGCTCAGGGTGGATATTGGGGAAATTCCTCCATGGAAAGGGCGCTCAGGCCTTGGCACAGCTGCCCAGGGAGGTTTGGAGTGCCCACCCCTGGGAGTGCTCCAACACCTGTGGCTGTGGCATGGGCGGACGTGGTCAGCGCCGGCCGTGCTGGTGCTGGTTGCACTCAGTGATCTCCGAGGTCTTTTCCAACCTTGATTCCGCTCTCAAGGCAGCCCCACGGAGGAGCAGCACAAAAGGCACCCCCAGGCTGCGAGCGGAGGGTTCAGAACACGCTGCGGCAGCAGGAACGAAGCTCTGCAGGATGAAACTGAAAAGGGGAGAAATGCCGAGCTCTGTGAAAGGGAACAACTGAGAGAGCCACAAACGAGCCACCAAACTTCTCACAGGGGACACCACCAGCAGCACAGGTGTGAAGGGACTTCTTTTTGCCCCAGAAGTGTGAATCCACAGCCCAAGCCACGTGCACACACTGCAGATGTGAAGTGTATTTTTACTGCCAGCAAGCACTTGGGAATAAAAAAACCTCAGCCCCAAAGCTTGATGTCTAAACAGCAACACACAAGTTCTAAGCCAGCTGTCGAGAGAAACAAAACACAGCAAAAACAAAGCAGAAAGGGAGCAAAACCTTGTCACACTGGCTGTGTTTCCGAGCGTGACAGCTTCTGCCCATGCTGGGAATGCAGCACCAAACACAAAAATCCTACTGCAACTCCTGGATCCCATAGCAGGAAGGACATGGAGATTCCCCGTGGGAATCAGGGATGCAGGACTCGGCTGTGCTGCCATCACTCCCTCAGGAATAGCCAGGTTTAGCTCCTTCTGTCTGCCCAGAGAGGGGGATTTGCCCCTGGATGCCCTGGAATGTTCCAGGCCAGGCTGCACACTGGGGCTGGGAGCAGCCCGGGACAGTGGGAGGTGTCCCTGCCCGTGGCAGCGCTGGCACTGGATGAGCTTGAAGGTCCTTCCAAGTCCAAATGGTTCTGTGAGTCTTAGAGCCCTGAGATTCTCATGACAGAGGTGGAAGTGCAAGAGCTTAAGGTCCCTTCCCAAAAAAACCCCATTGCACGACTCTGCAGCTTCTGGAGCCCTGGGTCCATGGAAATGCAGTTGCAGAGGAGCTCCGAGGAAATGGGTGTTTTGGGGAGAGCAGAGTGGCTGGAAGAGAGGAACAGGAACAGTCTCCTCGAGCAAGCCCTTGTGTCTCAGGGAGCGGGATCGGCTCGCTCCTAACGCACCGGGTGACTCCCAGAGCGGGGGATGGAAATGCAGCCCAGGTCCGAAAGAAACCTCTGCGCATCATGCGCGGGCGCGCTGCCCCTCTGCGCGGAGCCCCCACTCGGCACGCCCGCACGGGCGCGGTGGCTACCGCGCATGCGCGGGCGCGGTGGCTACTGCGCATGCGCGGGCGTGGGGTGTACTGCGCATGCGCGGGCGCGGTGGCTACGGCGCATGCGCGGGCGCGGTGGCTACGGCGCATGCGCGGGCGCGGTGGCTACGGCGCATGCGCGGGCGCGGTGGCTACTGCGCATGCGCGGGCGCGGGTGCTACTGCGCATGCGCGGGGTCTACGGCGCATGCGCGGGCGCGGTGGCTACGGCGCATGCGCGGGCGCGGGTGCTACTACGCATGCGCGGGCGCGGGGGCTACTGCGCATGCGCGGGCGCGGGTGCTACGGCGCATGCGCGGGCGCGGTGGCTACTGCGCATGCGGGGGCGCGGGTGCTACTACGCATGCGCGGACGCGCTGGCCCTACCCCCACACCACTGCGCATGCGCGGGAGAACTGGGCCCCCCTCACCCCCCACTGCGCATGCGCGGGGCGCTGGGCCCGTCCCTGTGCTGGCACTGCTGGGGCACCTGCAGTGCTGGCAGCACCTCTGGGACAAGAGGGACACGGAGGGGCTGGAGCGAGTCCAGGCAAGGGAACGGAGCTGGCAAGGGGCTGGAGAGTTCCTGAGAGAGCTGGGAAAGGGGCACAGCCCGGAGCAAAGGAGGCTCAGGGGGGACCTTGTGGCTCTGGACAAGTCCCTGACAGGAGGGAGCAGCCGGGGGGGTCGGGCTCTGCTCGCAGGGAACAGGGACAGGAGGAGAGGGAACGGCCTCAGGCTGGGCCAGGGGAGGCTCAGGGTGGATATTGGGGAAATTCCTCCATGGAAAGGGCGCTCAGGCCTTGGCACAGCTGCCCAGGGAGGTTTGGAGTGCCCACCCCTGGGAGTGCTCCAACACCTGTGGCTGTGGCATGGGCGGACGTGGTCAGCGCCGGCCGTGCTGGTGCTGGTTGCACTCAGTGATCTCCGAGGTCTTTTCCAACCTTGATTCCGCTCTCAAGGCAGCCCCACGGAGGAGCAGCACAAAAGGCACCCCCAGGCTGCGAGCGGAGGGTTCAGAACACGCTGCGGCAGCAGGAACGAAGCTCTGCAGGATGAAACTGAAAAGGGGAGAAATGCCGAGCTCTGTGAAAGGGAACAACTGAGAGAGCCACAAACGAGCCACCAAACTTCTCACAGGGGACACCACCAGCAGCACAGGTGTGAAGGGACTTCTTTTTGCCCCAGAAGTGTGAATCCACAGCCCAAGCCACGTGCACACACTGCAGATGTGAAGTGTATTTTTACTGCCAGCAAGCACTTGGGAATAAAAAAACCTCAGCCCCAAAGCTTGATGTCTAAACAGCAACACACAAGTTCTAAGCCAGCTGTCGAGAGAAACAAAACACAGCAAAAACAAAGCAGAAAGGGAGCAAAACCTTGTCACACTGGCTGTGTTTCCGAGCGTGACAGCTTCTGCCCATGCTGGGAATGCAGCACCAAACACAAAAATCCTACTGCAACTCCTGGATCCCATAGCAGGAAGGACATGGAGATTCCCCGTGGGAATCAGGGATGCAGGACTCGGCTGTGCTGCCATCACTCCCTCAGGAATAGCCAGGTTTAGCTCCTTCTGTCTGCCCAGAGAGGGGGATTTGCCCCTGGATGCCCTGGAATGTTCCAGGCCAGGCTGCACACTGGGGCTGGGAGCAGCCCGGGACAGTGGGAGGTGTCCCTGCCCGTGGCAGCGCTGGCACTGGATGAGCTTGAAGGTCCTTCCAAGCCCAAATGGTTCTGTGAGTCTTAGAGCCCTGAGATTCTCATGACAGAGGTGGAAGTGCAAGAGCTTAAGGTCCCTTCCCAAAAAAACCCCATTGCACGACTCTGCAGCTTCTGGAGCCCTGGGTCCATGGAAATGCAGTTGCAGAGGAGCTCCGAGGAAATGGGTGTTTTGGGGAGAGCAGAGTGGCTGGAAGAGAGGAACAGGAACAGTCTCCTCGAGCAAGCCCTTGTGTCTCAGGGAGCGGGATCGGCTCGCTCCTAACGCACCGGGTGACTCCCAGAGCGGGGGATGGAAATGCAGCCCAGGTCCGAAAGAAACCTCTGCGCATCATGCGCGGGCGCGCTGCCCCTCTGCGCGGAGCCCCCACTCGGCACGCCCGCACGGGCGCGGTGGCTACTGCGCATGCGCGGGCGCGGTGGCTACTGCGCATGCGCGGGCGCGGTGGCTACGGCACATGCGCGGGCGCGGTGGCTACCGCGCATGCGCGGGCGCGGTGGCTACTGCGCATGCGCGGGCGCGGTGGCTACGGCACATGCGCGGGCGCGGGGGCTACTGCGCATGCGCGGGCGCGGGGGCTACTGCGCATGCGGGGGCGCGGTGGCTACTGCGCATGCGGGGGCGCGGTGGCTACTGCGCATGCGCGGGCGTGGGGTGTACTGCGCATGCGCGGGCGCGGTGGCTACGGCGCATGCGCGGGCGCGGTGGCTACTGCGCATGCGCGGGCGCGCGTGCTACTGCGCATGCGCGGGGTCTACGGCGCATGCGCGGGCGCGGTGGCTACGGCGCATGCGCGGGCGCGGGTGCTACTACGCATGCGCGGGCGCGGGGGCTACTGCGCATGCGCGGGCGCGGGGGCTACGGCGCATGCGCGGGCGCGGTGGCTACTGCGCATGCGCGGGCGCGGGGGCTACGGCGCATGCGCGGGCGCGGTGGCTACGGCGCATGCGCGGGCGCGGTGGCTACTGCGCATGCGCCAGCGCGGTGGCTACTGCGCATGCGCGGGCGCGCGTGCTACTGCGCATGCGCGGGGTCTACGGCGCATGCGCGGGCGCGGTGGCTACGGCGCATGCTCGGGCGCGGGTGCTACTGCGCATGCGCGGGCGCGGGGGCTACTGCGCATGCGCGGGCGCGGGGGCTACGGCGCATGCGCGGGCGCGGTGGCTACTGCGCATGCGCGGGCGCGGGTGTACTGCGCATGCTCGGGCGCGGTGGCTACTACGCATGCGCGGGCGCGGTGGCTACTGCGCATGCGCGGGCGCGGGCGCTACGGCGCATGCGCGGGCGCGGTGGCTACGGCACATGCGCGGGCGCGGTGGCTACTGCGCATGCGCGGGCGCGGGGGCTACTGCGCATGCGGGGGCGCGGTGGCTACTGCGCATGCGGGGGCGCGGTGGCTACTGCGCATGCGCGGGCGTGGGGTGTACTGCGCATGCGCGGGCGCGGTGGCTACGGCGCATGCGCGGGCGCGGTGGCTACGGCGCATGCGCGGGCGCGGTGGCTACTGCGCATGCGCGGGCGCGCGTGCTACTGCGCATGCGCGGGGTCTACGGCGCATGCGCGGGCGCGGTGGCTACGGCGCATGCGCGGGCGCGGGTGCTACTACGCATGCGCGGGCGCGGGGGCTACTGCGCATGCGCGGGCGCGGGGGCTACGGCGCATGCGCGGGCGCGGTGGCTACTGCGCATGCGCGGGCGCGGGGTGTACTGCGCATGCGCGGGCGCGGTGGCTACGGCGCATGCGCGGGCGCGGTGGCTACTGCGCATGCGCGGGCGCGGTGGCTACTGCGCATGCGCGGGCGCGGTGGCTACGGCGCATGCGCGGGCGCGGGTGCTACTGCGCATGCGCGGGCGCGGGGACTACTGCGCATGCGCGGGCGCGGGGGCTACGGCGCATGCGCGGGCGCGGTGGCTACTGCGCATGCGCGGGCGCGGGGTGTACTGCGCATGCGCGGGCGCGGTGGCTACTACGCATGCGCGGGCGCGGAGGCTACTGCGCATGCGCGGGCGCGGGGGCTACGGCGCATGCGCGGGCGCGGTGGCTACTGCGCATGCGCGGGCGCGGTGGCTACGGGGCATGCTCGGGCGCGGTGGCTACTGCGCATGCGCGGGCGCGGTGGCTACGGCGCATGCGCGGGCGCGGTGGCTACTGCGCATGCGCGGGAGAACTGGGCCCCCCTCACCCCCCACTGCGCATGCGCGGGGCGCTGGGCCCGTCCCTGTGCTGGCACTGCTGGGGCACCTGCAGTGCTGGCAGCACCTCTGGGACAAGAGGGACACGGAGGGGCTGGAGCCAGTCCAGGCAAGGGAACGGAGCTGGCAAGGGGTTGGAGAGTTCCTGAGAGAGCTGGGAAAGGGGCACAGCCCGGAGCAAAGGAGGCTCAGGGGGGACCTTGTGGCTCTGGACAAGTCCCTGACAGGAGGGAGCAGCCGGGGGGGTCGGGCTCTGCTCGCAGGGAACAGGGACAGGAGGAGAGGGAACGGCCTCAGGCTGGGCCAGGGGAGGCTCAGGGTGGATATTGGGGAAATTCCTCCATGGAAAGGGCGCTCAGGCCTTGGCACAGCTGCCCAGGGAGGTTTGGAGTGCCCACCCCTGGGAGTGCTCCAACACCTGTGGCTGTGGCATGGGCGGACGTGGTCAGCGCCGGCCGTGCTGGTGCTGGTTGCACTCAGTGATCTCCGAGGTCTTTTCCAACCTTGATTCCGCTCTCAAGGCAGCCCCACGGAGGAGCAGCACAAAAGGCACCCCCAGGCTGCGAGCGGAGGGTTCAGAACACGCTGCGGCAGCAGGAACGAAGCTCTGCAGGATGAAACTGAAAAGGGGAGAAATGCCGAGCTCTGTGAAAGGGAACAACTGAGAGAGCCACAAACGAGCCACCAAACTTCTCACAGGGGACACCACCAGCAGCACAGGTGTGAAGGGACTTCTTTTTGCCCCAGAAGTGTGAATCCACAGCCCAAGCCACGTGCACACACTGCAGATGTGAAGTGTATTTTTACTGCCAGCAAGCACTTGGGAATAAAAAAACCTCAGCCCCAAAGCTTGATGTCTAAACAGCAACACACAAGTTCTAAGCCAGCTGTCGAGAGAAACAAAACACAGCAAAAACAAAGCAGAAAGGGAGCAAAACCTTGTCACACTGGCTGTGTTTCCGAGCGTGACAGCTTCTGCCCATGCTGGGAATGCAGCACCAAACACAAAAATCCTACTGCAACTCCTGGATCCCATAGCAGGAAGGACATGGAGATTCCCCGTGGGAATCAGGGATGCAGGACTCGGCTGTGCTGCCATCACTCCCTCAGGAATAGCCAGGTTTAGCTCCTTCTGTCTGCCCAGAGAGGGGGATTTGCCCCTGGATGCCCTGGAATGTTCCAGGCCAGGCTGCACACTGGGGCTGGGAGCAGCCCGGGACAGTGGGAGGTGTCCCTGCCCGTGGCAGCGCTGGCACTGGATGAGCTTGAAGGTCCTTCCAAGCCCAAATGGTTCTGTGAGTCTTAGAGCCCTGAGATTCTCATGACAGAGGTGGAAGTGCAAGAGCTTAAGGTCCCTTCCCAAAAAAACCCCATTGCACGACTCTGCAGCTTCTGGAGCCCTGGGTCCATGGAAATGCAGTTGCAGAGGAGCTCCGAGGAAATGGGTGTTTTGGGGAGAGCAGAGTGGCTGGAAGAGAGGAACAGGAACAGTCTCCTCGAGCAAGCCCTTGTGTCTCAGGGAGCGGGATCGGCTCGCTCCTAACGCACCGTGTGACTCCCAGAGCGGGGGATGGAAATGCAGCCCAGGTCCGAAAGAAACCTCTGCGCATCATGCGCGGGCGCGCTGCCCCTCTGCGCGGAGCCCCCACTCGGCACGCCCGCACGGGCGCGGTGGCTACCGCGCATGCGCGGGCGCGGTGGCTACTGCGCATGCGCGGGCGCGGTGGCTACGGCACATGCGCGGGCGCGGGGGCTACTGCGCATGCGCGGGCGCGGGGGCTACTGCGCATGCGGGGGCGCGGTGGCTACTGCGCATGCGGGGGCGCGGTGGCTACTGCGCATGCGCGGGCGTGGGGTGTACTGCGCATGCGCGGGCGCGGTGGCTACGGCGCATGCGCGGGCGCGGTGGCTACGGCGCATGCGCGGGCGCGGTGGCTACTGCGCATGCGCGGGCGCGGGTGCTACTGCGCATGCGCGGGGTCTACGGCACATGCGCGGGCGCGGTGGCTACGGCGCATGCGCGGGCGCGGGTGCTACTACGCATGCGCGGGCGCGGGGGCTACTGCGCATGCGCGGGCGCGGGTGCTACGGCGCATGCGCGGGCGCGGTGGCTACTGCGCATGCGGGGGCGCGGGTGCTACTACGCATGCGCGGACGCGCTGGCCCTACCCCCACACCACTGCGCATGCGCGGGAGAACTGGGCCCCCCTCACCCCCCACTGCGCATGCGCGGGGCGCTGGGCCCGTCCCTGTGCTGGCACTGCTGGGGCACCTGCAGTGCTGGCAGCACCTCTGGGACAAGAGGGACACGGAGGGGCTGGAGCGAGTCCAGGCAAGGGAACGGAGCTGGCAAGGGGCTGGAGAGTTCCTGAGAGAGCTGGGAAAGGGGCACAGCCCGGAGCAAAGGAGGCTCAGGGGGGACCTTGTGGCTCTGGACAAGTCCCTGACAGGAGGGAGCAGCCGGGGGGGTCGGGCTCTGCTCGCAGGGAACAGGGACAGGAGGAGAGGGAACGGCCTCAGGCTGGGCCAGGGGAGGCTCAGGGTGGATATTGGGGAAATTCCTCCATGGAAAGGGCGCTCAGGCCTTGGCACAGCTGCCCAGGGAGGTTTGGAGTGCCCACCCCTGGGAGTGCTCCAACACCTGTGGCTGTGGCATGGGCGGACGTGGTCAGCGCCGGCCGTGCTGGTGCTGGTTGCACTCAGTGATCTCCGAGGTCTTTTCCAACCTTGATTCCGCTCTCAAGGCAGCCCCACGGAGGAGCAGCACAAAAGGCACCCCCAGGCTGCGAGCGGAGGGTTCAGAACACGCTGCGGCAGCAGGAACGAAGCTCTGCAGGATGAAACTGAAAAGGGGAGAAATGCCGAGCTCTGTGAAAGGGAACAACTGAGAGAGCCACAAACGAGCCACCAAACTTCTCACAGGGGACACCACCAGCAGCACAGGTGTGAAGGGACTTCTTTTTGCCCCAGAAGTGTGAATCCACAGCCCAAGCCACGTGCACACACTGCAGATGTGAAGTGTATTTTTACTGCCAGCAAGCACTTGGGAATAAAAAAACCTCAGCCCCAAAGCTTGATGTCTAAACAGCAACACACAAGTTCTAAGCCAGCTGTCGAGAGAAACAAAACACAGCAAAAACAAAGCAGAAAGGGAGCAAAACCTTGTCACACTGGCTGTGTTTCCGAGCGTGACAGCTTCTGCCCATGCTGGGAATGCAGCACCAAACACAAAAATCCTACTGCAACTCCTGGATCCCATAGCAGGAAGGACATGGAGATTCCCCGTGGGAATCAGGGATGCAGGACTCGGCTGTGCTGCCATCACTCCCTCAGGAATAGCCAGGTTTAGCTCCTTCTGTCTGCCCAGAGAGGGGGATTTGCCCCTGGATGCCCTGGAATGTTCCAGGCCAGGCTGCACACTGGGGCTGGGAGCAGCCCGGGACAGTGGGAGGTGTCCCTGCCCGTGGCAGCGCTGGCACTGGATGAGCTTGAAGGTCCTTCCAAGCCCAAATGGTTCTGTGAGTCTTAGAGCCCTGAGATTCTCATGACAGAGGTGGAAGTGCAAGAGCTTAAGGTCCCTTCCCAAAAAAACCCCATTGCACGACTCTGCAGCTTCTGGAGCCCTGGGTCCATGGAAATGCAGTTGCAGAGGAGCTCCGAGGAAATGGGTGTTTTGGGGAGAGCAGAGTGGCTGGAAGAGAGGAACAGGAACAGTCTCCTCGAGCAAGCCCTTGTGTCTCAGGGAGCGGGATCGGCTCGCTCCTAACGCACCGGGTGACTCCCAGAGCGGGGGATGGAAATGCAGCCCAGGTCCGAAAGAAACCTCTGCGCATCATGCGCGGGCGCGCTGCCCCTCTGCGCGGAGCCCCCACTCGGCACGCCCGCACGGGCGCGGTGGCTACTGCGCATGCGCGGGCGCGGTGGCTACTGCGCATGCGCGGGCGCGGTGGCTACGGCACATGCGCGGGCGCGGGGGCTACTGCGGATGCGCGGGCGCGGGGGCTACTGCGCATGCGGGGGCGCGGGGGCTACTGCGCATGCGGGGGCGCGGTGGCTACTGCGCATGCGCGGGCGTGGGGTGTACTGCGCATGCGCGGGCGCGGTGGCTACGGCGCATGCGCGGGCGCGGTGGCTACGGCGCATGCGCGGGCGCGGTGGCTACTGCGCATGCGCGGGCGCGGGGGCTACTGCGCATGCGCGGGGTCTACGGCGCATGCGCGGGCGCGGTGGCTACGGCGCATGCGCGGGCGCGGGTGCTACTACGCATGCGCGGGCGCGGGGGCTACTGCGCATGCGCGGGCGCGGGGGCTACGGCGCATGCGCGGGCGCGGTGGCTACTGCG
The DNA here is from genome assembly GCF_965178545.1 of Coloeus monedula. Taxonomy (NCBI): domain Eukaryota; kingdom Metazoa; phylum Chordata; class Aves; order Passeriformes; family Corvidae; genus Coloeus; species Coloeus monedula. Next base: position 473,250 of record NW_028120808.1, on the reverse strand, counting down.
CATGCGCGGGCGCAAGGTGTACTGCGCATGCGCGGGCGCGGTGGCTACGGCGCATGCGCGGGCGCGGGGGCTACGGCGCATGCGCGGGCGCGGTGGCTACGGCGCATGCGCGGGATCGCGTGCTACTGCGCATGCGCGGGGTCTACGGCGCATGCGCGGGCGCGGTGGCTACGGCGCATGCGCGGGCGCGGGTGCTACTGCGCATGCGCGGGCGCGGGGGCTACTGCGCATGCGCGGGCGCGGGGGCTACGGCGCATGCGCGGGCGCGGTGGCTACTGCGCATGCGCGGGCGCGGGGTGTACTGCGCATGCTCGGGCGCGGTGGCTACTGCGAATGCGCGGGCGCGGTTGCTACTACGCATGCGCGGGCGCGGTGGCTGCGGCGCATGCGCGGGCGCGGTGGCTACTGCGCATGCGCGAGGGTGTGGGCTACTGCGCATGCGCGGGCGCGGTGGCTACGGCGCATGCGCGGGCGCGGTGGCTACTGCGCATGCGCGGGCGCGGTGGCTACGGCACATGCGCGGGCGCGGGGGCTACTGCGCATGCGCGGGCGCGGGGGCTACTGCGCATGCGGGGGCGCGGTGGCTACTGCGCATGCGGGGGCGCGGTGGCTACTGCGCATGCGCGGGCGTGGGGTGTACTGCGCATGCGCGGGCGCGGTGGCTACGGCGCATGCGCGGGCGCGGTGGCTACTGCGCATGCGCGGGCGCGGGTGCTACTGCGCATGCGCGGGGTCTACGGCGCATGCGCGGGCGCGGTGGCTACGGCGCATGCGCGGGCGCGGGTGCTACTACGCATGCGCGGGCGCGGGGGCTACTGCGCATGCGCGGGCGCGGGTGCTACGGCGCAAGCGCGGGCGCGGTGGCTACTGCGCATGCGGGGGCGCGGGTGCTACTACGCATGCGCGGACGCGCTGGCCCTACCCCCACACCACTGCGCATGCGCGGGAGAACTGGGCCCCCCTCACCCCCCACTGCGCATGCGCGGGGCGCTGGGCCCGTCCCTGTGCTGGCACTGCTGGGGCACCTGCAGTGCTGGCAGCACCTCTGGGACAAGAGGGACACGGAGGGGCTGGAGCGAGTCCAGGCAAGGGAACGGAGCTGGCAAGGGGCTGGAGAGTTCCTGAGAGAGCTGGGAAAGGGGCACAGCCCGGAGCAAAGGAGGCTCAGGGGGGACCTTGTGGCTCTGGACAAGTCCCTGACAGGAGGGAGCAGCCGGGGGGGTCGGGCTCTGCTCGCAGGGAACAGGGACAGGAGGAGAGGGAACGGCCTCAGGCTGGGCCAGGGGAGGCTCAGGGTGGATATTGGGGAAATTCCTCCATGGAAAGGGCGCTCAGGCCTTGGCACAGCTGCCCAGGGAGGTTTGGAGTGCCCACCCCTGGGAGTGCTCCAACACCTGTGGCTGTGGCATGGGCGGACGTGGTCAGCGCCGGCCGTGCTGGTGCTGGTTGCACTCAGTGATCTCCGAGGTCTTTTCCAACCTTGATTCCGCTCTCAAGGCAGCCCCACGGAGGAGCAGCACAAAAGGCACCCCCAGGCTGCGAGCGGAGGGTTCAGAACACGCTGCGGCAGCAGGAACGAAGCTCTGCAGGATGAAACTGAAAAGGGGAGAAATGCCGAGCTCTGTGAAAGGGAACAACTGAGAGAGCCACAAACGAGCCACCAAACTTCTCACAGGGGACACCACCAGCAGCACAGGTGTGAAGGGACTTCTTTTTGCCCCAGAAGTGTGAATCCACAGCCCAAGCCACGTGCACACACTGCAGATGTTAAGTGTATTTTTACTGCCAGCAAGCACTTGGGAATAAAAAAACCTCAGCCCCAAAGCTTGATGTCTAAACAGCAACACACAAGTTCTAAGCCAGCTGTCGAGAGAAACAAAACACAGCAAAAACAAAGCAGAAAGGGAGCAAAACCTTGTCACACTGGCTGTGTTTCCGAGCGTGACAGCTTCTGCCCATGCTGGGAATGCAGCACCAAACACAAAAATCCTACTGCAACTCCTGGATCCCATAGCAGGAAGGACATGGAGATTCCCCGTGGGAATCAGGGATGCAGGACTCGGCTGTGCTGCCATCACTCCCTCAGGAATAGCCAGGTTTAGCTCCTTCTGTCTGCCCAGAGAGGGGGATTTGCCCCTGGATGCCCTGGAATGTTCCAGGCCAGGCTGCACACTGGGGCTGGGAGCAGCCCGGGACAGTGGGAGGTGTCCCTGCCCGTGGCAGCGCTGGCACTGGATGAGCTTGAAGGTCCTTCCAAGCCCAAATGGTTCTGTGAGTCTTAGAGCCCTGAGATTCTCATGACAGAGGTGGAAGTGCAAGAGCTTAAGGTCCCTTCCAAAAAAACCCCATTGCACGACTCTGCAGCTTCTGGAGCCCTGGGTCCATGGAAATGCAGTTGCAGAGGAGCTCCGAGGAAATGGGTGTTTTGGGGAGAGCAGAGTGGCTGGAAGAGAGGAACAGGAACAGTCTCCTCGAGCAAGCCCTTGTGTCTCAGGGAGCGGGATCGGCTCGCTCCTAACGCACCGGGTGACTCCCAGAGCGGGGGATGGAAATGCAGCCCAGGTCCGAAAGAAACCTCTGCGCATCATGCGCGGGCGCGCTGCCCCTCTGCGCGGAGCCCCCACTCGGCACGCCCGCACGGGCGCGGTGGCTACTGCGCATGCGCGGGCGCGGTGGCTACTGCGCATGCGGGGGCGCGGTGGCTACTGCGCATGCGGGGGCGCGGTGGCTACTGCGCATGCGCGGGCGTGGGGTGTACTGCGCATGCGCGGGCGCGGTGGCTACGGCGCATGCGCGGGCGCGGTGGCTACGGCGCATGCGCGGGCGCGGTGGCTACTGCGCATGCGCGGGCGCGGGTGCTACTGCGCATGCGCGGGGTCTACGGCGCATGCGCGGGCGCGGTGGCTACGGCGCATGCGCGGGCGCGGGTGCTACTACGCATGCGCGGGCGCGGGGGCTACTGCGCATGCGCGGGCGCGGTGGCTACGGCGCATGCGCGGGCGCGGGGTGTACTGCGCATGCGCGGGCGCGGGGTGTACGGCGCATGCGCGGGCGCGGTGGCTACGGCGCATGCGCGGGCGCGGTGGCTACGGCGCATGCGCGGGCGCGGTGGCTACTGCGCATGCGCGGGCGCGGGTGCTACTGCGCATGCGCGGGGTCTACGGCGCATGCGCGGGCGCGGTGGCTACGGCGCATGCGCGGGCGCGGGTGCTACTACGCATGCGCGGGCGCGGGGGCTACTGCGCATGCGCGGGCGCGGGGGCTACGGCGCATGCGCGGGCGCGGTGGCTACTGCGCATGCGTGGTCGCGGGGTGTACTGCGCATGCGCGGGCGCGGTGGCTACGGCGCATGCGCGGGCGCGGTGGCTACTGCGCATGCGCCAGCGCGGTGGCTACTGCGCATGCGCGGGCGCGCGTGCTACTGCGCATGCGCGGGGTCTACGGCGCATGCGCGGGCGCGGTGGCTACGGCGCATGCGCGGGCGCGGGTGCTACTGCGCATGCGCGGGCGCGGGGGCTACTGCGCATGCGCGGGCGCGGGGGCTACGGCGCATGCGCGGGCGCGGTGGCTACTGCGCATGCGCGGGCGCGGGGTGTACTGCGCATGCTCGGGCGCGGGGGCTACTACGCATGCGCGGGCGCGGTGGCTACTGCGCATGCGCGGGCGCGGGCGCTACGGCGCATGCGCGGGCGCGGTGGCTACGGCACATGCGCGGGCGCGGGGGCTACTGCGCATGCGGGGGCGCGGTGGCTACTGCGCATGCGCGGGCGTGGGGTGTACTGCGCATGCGCGGGCGCGGTGGCTACGGCGCATGCGCGGGCGCGGTGGCTACGGCGCATGCGCGGGCGCGGTGGCTACTGCGCATGCGCGGGCGCGGGTGCTACTGCGCATGCGCGGGGTCTACGGCGCATGCGCGGGCGCGGTGGCTACGGCGCATGCGCGGGCGCGGGTGCTACTACGCATGCGCGGGCGCGGGGGCTACTGCGCATGCGCGGGCGCGGGGGCTACGGCGCATGCGCGGGCGCGGTGGCTACTGCGCATGCGCGGGCGCGGGGTGTACTGCGCATGCGCGGGCGCGGTGGCTACGGCGCATGCGCGGGCGCGGTGGCTACTGCGCATGCGCGGGCGCGGTGGCTACTGCGCATGCGCGGGCGCGCGTGCTACTGCGCATGCGCGGGGTCTACGGCGCATGCGCGGGCGCGGTGGCTACGGCGCATGCGCGGGCGCGGGTGCTACTGCGCATGCGCGGGCGCGGGGGCTACTGCGCATGCGCGGGCGCGGGGGCTACGGCGCATGCGCGGGCGCGGTGGCTACTGCGCATGCGCGGGCGCGGTGGCTACTGCGCATGCGCGGGCGCGGTGGCTACTACGCATGCGCGGGCGCGGGGGCTACTGCGCATGCGCGGGCGCGGGGGCTACGGCGCATGCGCGGGCGCGGTGGCTACTGCGCATGCGCGGGCGCGGTGGCTACGGGGCATGCTCGGGCGCGGTGGCTACTGCGCATGCGCGGGCGCGGTGGCTACGGCGCATGCGCGGGCGCGGTGGCTACTGCGCATGCGCGGGAGAACTGGGCCCCCCTCACCCCCCACTGCGCATGCGCGGGGCGCTGGGCCCGTCCCTGTGCTGGCACTGCTGGGGCACCTGCAGTGCTGGCAGCACCTCTGGGACAAGAGGGACACGGAGGGGCTGGAGCCAGTCCAGGCAAGGGAACGGAGCTGGCAAGGGGTTGGAGAGTTCCTGAGAGAGCTGGGAAAGGGGCACAGCCCGGAGCAAAGGAGGCTCAGGGGGGACCTTGTGGCTCTGGACAAGTCCCTGACAGGAGGGAGCAGCCGGGGGGGTCGGGCTCTGCTCGCAGGGAACAGGGACAGGAGGAGAGGGAACGGCCTCAGGCTGGGCCAGGGGAGGCTCAGGGTGGATATTGGGGAAATTCCTCCATGGAAAGGGCGCTCAGGCCTTGGCACAGCTGCCCAGGGAGGTTTGGAGTGCCCACCCCTGGGAGTGCTCCAACACCTGTGGCTGTGGCATGGGCGGACGTGGTCAGCGCCGGCCGTGCTGGTGCTGGTTGCACTCAGTGATCTCCGAGGTCTTTTCCAACCTTGATTCCGCTCTCAAGGCAGCCCCACGGAGGAGCAGCACAAAAGGCACCCCCAGGCTGCGAGCGGAGGGTTCAGAACACGCTGCGGCAGCAGGAACGAAGCTCTGCAGGATGAAACTGAAAAGGGGAGAAATGCCGAGCTCTGTGAAAGGGAACAACTGAGAGAGCCACAAACGAGCCACCAAACTTCTCACAGGGGACACCACCAGCAGCACAGGTGTGAAGGGACTTCTTTTTGCCCCAGAAGTGTGAATCCACAGCCCAAGCCACGTGCACACACTGCAGATGTGAAGTGTATTTTTACTGCCAGCAAGCACTTGGGAATAAAAAAACCTCAGCCCCAAAGCTTGATGTCTAAACAGCAACACACAAGTTCTAAGCCAGCTGTCGAGAGAAACAAAACACAGCAAAAACAAAGCAGAAAGGGAGCAAAACCTTGTCACACTGGCTGTGTTTCCGAGCGTGACAGCTTCTGCCCATGCTGGGAATGCAGCACCAAACACAAAAATCCTACTGCAACTCCTGGATCCCATAGCAGGAAGGACATGGAGATTCCCCGTGGGAATCAGGGATGCAGGACTCGGCTGTGCTGCCATCACTCCCTCAGGAATAGCCAGGTTTAGCTCCTTCTGTCTGCCCAGAGAGGGGGATTTGCCCCTGGATGCCCTGGAATGTTCCAGGCCAGGCTGCACACTGGGGCTGGGAGCAGCCCGGGACAGTGGGAGGTGTCCCTGCCCGTGGCAGCGCTGGCACTGGATGAGCTTGAAGGTCCTTCCAAGCCCAAATGGTTCTGTGAGTCTTAGAGCCCTGAGATTCTCATGACAGAGGTGGAAGTGCAAGAGCTTAAGGTCCCTTCCCAAAAAAACCCCATTGCACGACTCTGCAGCTTCTGGAGCCCTGGGTCCATGGAAATGCAGTTGCAGAGGAGCTCCGAGGAAATGGGTGTTTTGGGGAGAGCAGAGTGGCTGGAAGAGAGGAACAGGAACAGTCTCCTCGAGCAAGCCCTTGTGTCTCAGGGAGCGGGATCGGCTCGCTCCTAACGCACCGGGTGACTCCCAGAGCGGGGGATGGAAATGCAGCCCAGGTCCGAAAGAAACCTCTGCGCATCATGCGCGGGCGCGCTGCCCCTCTGCGCGGAGCCCCCACTCGGCACGCCCGCACGGGCGCGGTGGCTACCGCGCATGCGCGGGCGCGGTGGCTACTGCGCATGCGCGGGCGCGGTGGCTACGGCACATGCGCGGGCGCGGGGGCTACTGCGCATGCGCGGGCGCGGGGGCTACTGCGCATGCGGGGGCGCGGTGGCTACTGCGCATGCGGGGGCGCGGTGGCTACTGCGCATGCGCGGGCGTGGGGTGTACTGCGCATGCGCGGGCGCGGTGGCTACGGCGCATGCGCGGGCGCGGTGGCTACGGCGCATGCGCGGGCGCGGTGGCTACTGCGCATGCGCGGGCGCGGGTGCTACTGCGCATGCGCGGGGTCTACGGCGCATGCGCGGGCGCGGGTGCTACTACGCATGCGCGGGCGCGGGGGCTACTGCGCATGCGCGGGCGCGGGGGCTACGGCGCATGCGCGGGCGCGGTGGCTACTGCGCATGCGCGGGCGCGGGTGCTACTACGCATGCGCGGACGCGCTGGCCCTACCCCCACACCACTGCGCATGCGCGGGAGAACTGGGCCCCCCCTCACCCCCCACTGCGCATGCGCGGGGCGCTGGGCCCGTCCCTGTGCTGGCACTGCTGGGGCACCTGCAGTGCTGGCAGCACCTCTGGGACAAGAGGGACACGGAGGGGCTGGAGCGAGTCCAGGCAAGGGAACGGAGCTGGCAAGGGGCTGGAGAGTTCCTGAGAGAGCTGGGAAAGGGGCACAGCCCGGAGCAAAGGAGGCTCAGGGGGGACCTTGTGGCTCTGGACAAGTCCCTGACAGGAGGGAGCAGCCGGGGGGGTCGGGCTCTGCTCGCAGGGAACAGGGACAGGAGGAGAGGGAACGGCCTCAGGCTGGGCCAGGGGAGGCTCAGGGTGGATATTGGGGAAATTCCTCCATGGAAAGGGCGCTCAGGCCTTGGCACAGCTGCCCAGGGAGGTTTGGAGTGCCCACCCCTGGGAGTGCTCCAACACCTGTGGCTGTGGCATGGGCGGACGTGGTCAGCGCCGGCCGTGCTGGTGCTGGTTGCACTCAGTGATCTCCGAGGTCTTTTCCAACCTTGATTCCGCTCTCAAGGCAGCCCCACGGAGGAGCAGCACAAAAGGCACCCCCAGGCTGCGAGCGGAGGGTTCAGAACACGCTGCGGCAGCAGGAACGAAGCTCTGCAGGATGAAACTGAAAAGGGGAGAAATGCCGAGCTCTGTGAAAGGGAACAACTGAGAGAGCCACAAACGAGCCACCAAACTTCTCACAGGGGACACCACCAGCAGCACAGGTGTGAAGGGACTTCTTTTTGCCCCAGAAGTGTGAATCCACAGCCCAAGCCACGTGCACACACTGCAGATGTGAAGTGTATTTTTACTGCCAGCAAGCACTTGGGAATAAAAAAACCTCAGCCCCAAAGCTTGATGTCTAAACAGCAACACACAAGTTCTAAGCCAGCTGTCGAGAGAAACAAAACACAGCAAAAACAAAGCAGAAAGGGAGCAAAACCTTGTCACACTGGCTGTGTTTCCGAGCGTGACAGCTTCTGCCCATGCTGGGAATGCAGCACCAAACACAAAAATCCTACTGCAACTCCTGGATCCCATAGCAGGAAGGACATGGAGATTCCCCGTGGGAATCAGGGATGCAGGACTCGGCTGTGCTGCCATCACTCCCTCAGGAATAGCCAGGTTTAGCTCCTTCTGTCTGCCCAGAGAGGGGGATTTGCCCCTGGATGCCCTGGAATGTTCCAGGCCAGGCTGCACACTGGGGCTGGGAGCAGCCCGGGACAGTGGGAGGTGTCCCTGCCCGTGGCAGCGCTGGCACTGGATGAGCTTGAAGGTCCTTCCAAGCCCAAATGGTTCTGTGAGTCTTAGAGCCCTGAGATTCTCATGACAGAGGTGGAAGTGCAAGAGCTTAAGGTCCCTTCCCAAAAAAACCCCATTGCACGACTCTGCAGCTTCTGGAGCCCTGGGTCCATGGAAATGCAGTTGCAGAGGAGCTCCGAGGAAATGGGTGTTTTGGGGAGAGCAGAGTGGCTGGAAGAGAGGAACAGGAACAGTCTCCTCGAGCAAGCCCTTGTGTCTCAGGGAGCGGGATCGGCTCGCTCCTAACGCACCGGGTGACTCCCAGAGCGGGGGATGGAAATGCAGCCCAGGTCCGAAAGAAACCTCTGCGCATCATGCGCGGGCGCGCTGCCCCTCTGCGCGGAGCCCCCACTCGGCACGCCCGCACGGGCGCGGTGGCTACTGCGCATGCGCGGGCGCGGTGGCTACTGCGCATGCGCGGGCGCGGTGGCTACGGCACATGCGCGGGCGCGGGGGCTACTGCGCATGCGCGGGCGCGGGGGCTACTGCGCATGCGGGGGCGCGGTGGCTACTGCGCATGCGGGGGCGCGGTGGCTACTGCGCATGCGCGGGCGTGGGGTGTACTGCGCATGCGCGGGCGCGGTGGCTACGGCGCATGCGCGGGCGCGGTGGCTACGGCGCATGCGCGGGCGCGGTGGCTACTGCGCATGCGCGGGCGCGGGTGCTACTGCGCATGCGCGGGGTCTACGGCGCATGCGCGGGCGCGGTGGCTACTGCGCATGCGCGGGCGCGGGTGCTACTACGCATGCGCGGGCGCGGGGGCTACTGCGCATGCGCGGGCGCGGTGGCTACGGCGCATGCGCGGGCGCTGGGTGTACTGCGCATGCGCGGGCGCGGGGTGTACGGCGCATGCGCGGGCGCGGTGGCTACGGCGCATGCGCGGGCGCGGTGGCTACGGCGCATGCGCGGGCGCGGTGGCTACTGCGCATGCGCGGGCGCGGTGGCTACTGCGCATGCGCGGGGTCTACGGCGCATGCGCGGGCGCGGTGGCTACGGCGCATGCGCGGGCGCGGGTGCTACTACGCATGCGCGGGCGCGGGGGCTACTGCGCATGCGCGGGCGCGGGGGCTACGGCGCATGCGCGGGCGCGGTGGCTACTGCGCATGCGTGGTCGCTGGGTGTACTGCGCATGCGCGGGCGCGGTGGCTACGGCGCATGCGCGGGCGCGGTGGCTACTGCGCATGCGCCAGCGCGGTGGCTACTGCGCATGCGCGGGCGCGCGTGCTACTGCGCATGCGCGGGGTCTACGGCGCATGCGCGGGCGCGGTGGCTACGGCGCATGCGCGGGCGCGGGTGCTACTGCGCATGCGCGGGCGCGGGGGCTACTGCGCATGCGCGGGCGCGGGGGCTACGGCGCATGCGCGGGCGCGGTGGCTACTGCGCATGCGCGGGCGCGGGGTGTACTGCGCATGCTCGGGCGCGGGGGCTACTACGCATGCGCGGGCGCGGGGGCTACTGCGCATGCGCGGGCGCGGGGGCTACTGCGCATGCGCGGGCGCGGGGGCTACTGCGCATGCGGGGGCGCGGTGGCTACTGCGCATGCGGGGGCGCGGTGGCTACTGCGCATGCGCGGGCGTGGGGTGTACTGCGCATGCGCGGGCGCGGTGGCTACGGCGCATGCGCGGGCGCGGTGGCTACTGCGCATGCGCGGGCGCGGTGGCTACTGCGCATGCGCGGGCGCGCGTGCTACTGCGCATGCGCGGGGTCTACGGCGCATGCGCGGGCGCGGTGGCTACGGCGCATGCGCGGGCGCGGGTGCTACTGCGCATGCGCGGGCGCGGGGGCTACTGCGCATGCGCGGGCGCGGGGGCTACGGCGCATGCGCGGGCGCGGTGGCTACTGCGCATGCGCGGGCGCGGTGGCTACTGCGCATGCGCGGGCGCGGTGGCTACTACGCATGCGCGGGCGCGGGGGCTACTGCGCATGCGCGGGCGCGGGGGCTACGGCGCATGCGCGGGCGCGGTGGCTACTGCGCATGCGCGGGCGCGGTGGCTACGGGGCATGCTCGGGCGCGGTGGCTACTGCGCATGCGCGGGCGCGGTGGCTACGGCGCATGCGCGGGCGCGGTGGCTACTGCGCATGCGCGGGAGAACTGGGCCCCCCTCACCCCCCACTGCGCATGCGCGGGGCGCTGGGCCCGTCCCTGTGCTGGCACTGCTGGGGCACCTGCAGTGCTGGCAGCACCTCTGGGACAAGAGGGACACGGAGGGGCTGGAGCCAGTCCAGGCAAGGGAACGGAGCTGGCAAGGGGTTGGAGAGTTCCTGAGAGAGCTGGGAAAGGGGCACAGCCCGGAGCAAAGGAGGCTCAGGGGGGACCTTGTGGCTCTGGACAAGTCCCTGACAGGAGGGAGCAGCCGGGGGGGTCGGGCTCTGCTCGCAGGGAACAGGGACAGGAGGAGAGGGAACGGCCTCAGGCTGGGCCAGGGGAGGCTCAGGGTGGATATTGGGGAAATTCCTCCATGGAAAGGGCGCTCAGGCCTTGGCACAGCTGCCCAGGGAGGTTTGGAGTGCCCACCCCTGGGAGTGCTCCAACACCTGTGGCTGTGGCATGGGCGGACGTGGTCAGCGCCGGCCGTGCTGGTGCTGGTTGCACTCAGTGATCTCCGAGGTCTTTTCCAACCTTGATTCCGCTCTCAAGGCAGCCCCACGGAGGAGCAGCACAAAAGGCACCCCCAGGCTGCGAGCGGAGGGTTCAGAACACGCTGCGGCAGCAGGAACGAAGCTCTGCAGGATGAAACTGAAAAGGGGAGAAATGCCGAGCTCTGTGAAAGGGAACAACTGAGAGAGCCACAAACGAGCCACCAAACTTCTCACAGGGGACACCACCAGCAGCACAGGTGTGAAGGGACTTCTTTTTGCCCCAGAAGTGTGAATCCACAGCCCAAGCCACGTGCACACACTGCAGATGTGAAGTGTATTTTTACTGCCAGCAAGCACTTGGGAATAAAAAAACCTCAGCCCCAAAGCTTGATGTCTAAACAGCAACACACAAGTTCTAAGCCAGCTGTCGAGAGAAACAAAACACAGCAAAAACAAAGCAGAAAGGGAGCAAAACCTTGTCACACTGGCTGTGTTTCCGAGCGTGACAGCTTCTGCCCATGCTGGGAATGCAGCACCAAACACAAAAATCCTACTGCAACTCCTGGATCCCATAGCAGGAAGGACATGGAGATTCCCCGTGGGAATCAGGGATGCAGGACTCGGCTGTGCTGCCATCACTCCCTCAGGAATAGCCAGGTTTAGCTCCTTCTGTCTGCCCAGAGAGGGGGATTTGCCCCTGGATGCCCTGGAATGTTCCAGGCCAGGCTGCACACTGGGGCTGGGAGCAGCCCGGGACAGTGGGAGGTGTCCCTGCCCGTGGCAGCGCTGGCACTGGATGAGCTTGAAGGTCCTTCCAAGCCCAAATGGTTCTGTGAGTCTTAGAGCCCTGAGATTCTCATGACAGAGGTGGAAGTGCAAGAGCTTAAGGTCCCTTCCCAAAAAAACCCCATTGCACGACTCTGCAGCTTCTGGAGCCCTGGGTCCATGGAAATGCAGTTGCAGAGGAGCTCCGAGGAAATGGGTGTTTTGGGGAGAGCAGAGTGGCTGGAAGAGAGGAACAGGAACAGTCTCCTCGAGCAAGCCCTTGTGTCTCAGGGAGCGGGATCGGCTCGCTCCTAACGCACCGGGTGACTCCCAGAGCGGGGGATGGAAATGCAGCCCAGGTCCGAAAGAAACCTCTGCGCATCATGCGCGGGCGCGCTGCCCCTCTGCGCGGAGCCCCCACTCGGCACGCCCGCACGGGCGCGGTGGCTACCGCGCATGCGCGGGCGCGGTGGCTACTGCGCATGCGCGGGCGCGGTGGCTACGGCACATGCGCGGGCGCGGGGGCTACTGCGCATGCGCGGGCGCGGGGGCTACTGCGCATGCGGGGGCGCGGTGGCTACTGCGCATGCGGGGGCGCGGTGGCTACTGCGCATGCGCGGGCGTGGGGTGTACTGCGCATGCGCGGGCGCGGTGGCTACGGCGCATGCGCGGGCGCGGTGGCTACGGCGCATGCGCGGGCGCGGTGGCTACTGCGCATGCGCGGGCGCGGGTGCTACTGCGCATGCGCGGGGTCTACGGCGCATGCGCGGGCGCGGGTGCTACTACGCATGCGCGGACGCGGGGGCTACTGCGCATGCGCGGGCGCGGGGGCTACGGCGCATGCGCGGGCGCGGTGGCTACTGCGCATGCGCGGGCGCGGGTGCTACTACGCATGCGCGGACGCGCTGGCCCTACCCCCACACCACTGCGCATGCGCGGGAGAACTGGGCCCCCCCTCACCCCCCACTGCGCATGCGCGGGGCGCTGGGCCCGTCCCTGTGCTGGCACTGCTGGGGCACCTGCAGTGCTGGCAGCACCTCTGGGACAAGAGGGACACGGAGGGGCTGGAGCGAGTCCAGGCAAGGGAACGGAGCTGGCAAGGGGCTGGAGAGTTCCTGAGAGAGCTGGGAAAGGGGCACAGCCCGGAGCAAAGGAGGCTCAGGGGGGACCTTGTGGCTCTGGACAAGTCCCTGACAGGAGGGAGCAGCCGGGGGGGTCGGGCTCTGCTCGCAGGGAACAGGGACAGGAGGAGAGGGAACGGCCTCAGGCTGGGCCAGGGGAGGCTCAGGGTGGATATTGGGGAAATTCCTCCATGGAAAGGGCGCTCAGGCCTTGGCACAGCTGCCCAGGGAGGTTTGGAGTGCCCACCCCTGGGAGTGCTCCAACACCTGTGGCTGTGGCATGGGCGGACGTGGTCAGCGCCGGCCGTGCTGGTGCTGGTTGCACTCAGTGATCTCCGAGGTCTTTTCCAACCTTGATTCCGCTCTCAAGGCAGCCCCACGGAGGAGCAGCACAAAAGGCACCCCCAGGCTGCGAGCGGAGGGTTCAGAACACGCTGCGGCAGCAGGAACGAAGCTCTGCAGGATGAAACTGAAAAGGGGAGAAATGCCGAGCTCTGTGAAAGGGAACAACTGAGAGAGCCACAAACGAGCCACCAAACTTCTCACAGGGGACACCACCAGCAGCACAGGTGTGAAGGGACTTCTTTTTGCCCCAGAAGTGTGAATCCACAGCCCAAGCCACGTGCACACACTGCAGATGTGAAGTGTATTTTTACTGCCAGCAAGCACTTGGGAATAAAAAAACCTCAGCCCCAAAGCTTGATGTCTAAACAGCAACACACAAGTTCTAAGCCAGCTGTCGAGAGAAACAAAACACAGCAAAAACAAAGCAGAAAGGGAGCAAAACCTTGTCACACTGGCTGTGTTTCCGAGCGTGACAGCTTCTGCCCATGCTGGGAATGCAGCACCAAACACAAAAATCCTACTGCAACTCCTGGATCCCATAGCAGGAAGGACATGGAGATTCCCCGTGGGAATCAGGGATGCAGGACTCGGCTGTGCTGCCATCACTCCCTCAGGAATAGCCAGGTTTAGCTCCTTCTGTCTGCCCAGAGAGGGGGATTTGCCCCTGGATGCCCTGGAATGTTCCAGGCCAGGCTGCACACTGGGGCTGGGAGCAGCCCGGGACAGTGGGAGGTGTCCCTGCCCGTGGCAGCGCTGGCACTGGATGAGCTTGAAGGTCCTTCCAAGCCCAAATGGTTCTGTGAGTCTTAGAGCCCTGAGATTCTCATGACAGAGGTGGAAGTGCAAGAGCTTAAGGTCCCTTCCCAAAAAAACCCCATTGCACGACTCTGCAGCTTCTGGAGCCCTGGGTCCATGGAAATGCAGTTGCAGAGGAGCTCCGAGGAAATGGGTGTTTTGGGGAGAGCAGAGTGGCTGGAAGAGAGGAACAGGAACAGTCTCCTCGAGCAAGCCCTTGTGTCTCAGGGAGCGGGATCGGCTCGCTCCTAACGCACCGGGTGACTCCCAGAGCGGGGGATGGAAATGCAGCCCAGGTCCGAAAGAAACCTCTGCGCATCATGCGCGGGCGCGCTGCCCCTCTGCGCGGAGCCCCCACTCGGCACGCCCGCACGGGCGCGGTGGCTACCGCGCATGCGCGGGCGCGGTGGCTACTGCGCATGCGCGGGCGCGGTGGCTACGGCACATGCGCGGGCGCGGGGGCTACTGCGCATGCGCGGGCGCGGGGGCTACTGCGCATGCGGGGGCGCGGTGGCTACTGCGCATGCGGGGGCGCGGTGGCTACTGCGCATGCGCGGGCGTGGGGTGTACTGCGCATGCGCGGGCGCGGGGTCTACGGCGCATGCGCGGGCGCGGTGGCTACGGCGCATGCGCGGGCGCGGTGGCTACTGCGCATGCGCGGGCGCGGGTGCTACTGCGCATGCGCGGGGTCTACGGCGCATGCGCGGGCGCGGTGGCTACGGCGCATGCGCGGGCGCGGGGGCTACTGCGCATGCGCGGGCGCGGGGGCTACTGCGCATGCGCGGGCGCGGGGGCTACGGCGCATGCGCGGGCGCGGTGGCTACTGCGAATGCGCGGGCGCGGGTGCTACTACGCATGCGCGGACGCGCTGGCCCTACCCCCACACCACTGCGCATGCGCGGGAGAACTGGGCCCCCCTCACCCCCCACTGCGCATGCGCGGGGCGCTGGGCCCGTCCCTGTGCTGGCACTGCTGGGGCACCTGCAGTGCTGGCAGCACCTCTGGGACAAGAGGGACACGGAGGGGCTGGAGCCAGTCCAGGCAAGGGAACGGAGCTGGCAAGGGGTTGGAGAGTTCCTGAGAGAGCTGGGAAAGGGGCACAGCCCGGAGCAAAGGAGGCTCAGGGGGGACCTTGTGGCTCTGGACAAGTCCCTGACAGGAGGGAGCAGCCGGGGGGGTCGGGCTCTGCTCGCAGGGAACAGGGACAGGAGGAGAGGGAACGGCCTCAGGCTGGGCCAGGGGAGGCTCAGGGTGGATATTGGGGAAATTCCTCCATGGAAAGGGCGCTCAGGCCTTGGCACAGCTGCCCAGGGAGGTTTGGAGTGCCCACCCCTGGGAGTGCTCCAACACCTGTGGCTGTGGCATGGGCGGACGTGGTCAGCGCCGGCCGTGCTGGTGCTGGTTGCACTCAGTGATCTCCGAGGTCTTTTCCAACCTTGATTCCGCTCTCAAGGCAGCCCCACGGAGGAGCAGCACAAAAGGCACCCCCAGGCTGCGAGCGGAGGGTTCAGAACACGCTGCGGCAGCAGGAACGAAGCTCTGCAGGATGAAACTGAAAAGGGGAGAAATGCCGAGCTCTGTGAAAGGGAACAACTGAGAGAGCCACAAACGAGCCACCAAACTTCTCACAGGGGACACCACCAGCAGCACAGGTGTGAAGGGACTTCTTTTTGCCCCAGAAGTGTGAATCCACAGCCCAAGCCACGTGCACACACTGCAGATGTGAAGTGTATTTTTACTGCCAGCAAGCACTTGGGAATAAAAAAACCTCAGCCCCAAAGCTTGATGTCTAAACAGCAACACACAAGTTCTAAGCCAGCTGTCGAGAGAAACAAAACACAGCAAAAACAAAGCAGAAAGGGAGCAAAACCTTGTCACACTGGCTGTGTTTCCGAGCGTGACAGCTTCTGCCATGCTGGGAATGCAGCACCAAACACAAAAATCCTACTGCAACTCCTGGATCCCATAGCAGGAAGGACATGGAGATTCCCCGTGGGAATCAGGGATGCAGGACTCGGCTGTGCTGCCATCACTCCCTCAGGAATAGCCAGGTTTAGCTCCTTCTGTCTGCCCAGAGAGGGGGATTTGCCCCTGGATGCCCTGGAATGTTCCAGGCCAGGCTGCACACTGGGGCTGGGAGCAGCCCGGGACAGTGGGAGGTGTCCCTGCCCGTGGCAGCGCTGGCACTGGATGAGCTTGAAGGTCCTTCCAAGCCCAAATGGTTCTGTGAGTCTTAGAGCCCTGAGATTCTCATGACAGAGGTGGAAGTGCAAGAGCTTAAGGTCCCTTCCCAAAAAAACCCCATTGCACGACTCTGCAGCTTCTGGAGCCCTGGGTCCATGGAAATGCAGTTGCAGAGGAGCTCCGAGGAAATGGGTGTTTTGGGGAGAGCAGAGTGGCTGGAAGAGAGGAACAGGAACAGTCTCCTCGAGCAAGCCCTTGTGTCTCAGGGAGCGGGATCGGCTCGCTCCTAACGCACCGGGTGACTCCCAGAGCGGGGGATGGAAATGCAGCCCAGGTCCGAAAGAAACCTCTGCGCATCATGCGCGGGCGCGCTGCCCCTCTGCGCGGAGCCCCCACTCGGCACGCCCGCACGGGCGCGGTGGCTACTGCGCATGCGCGGGCGCGGTGGCTACTGCGCATGCGCGGGCGCGGTGGCTACGGCACATGCGCGGGCGCGGTGGCTACGGCGCATGCGCGGGCGCGGTGGCTACGGCGCATGCGCGGGCGCGGTGGCTACTGCGCATGCGCGGGCGCGGGTGCTACCGCGCATGCGCGGGGTCTACGGCGCATGCGCGGGCGCGGTGGCTACGGCGCATGCGCGGGCGCGGGTGCTACTACGCATGCGCGGGCGCGGGGGCTACTGCGCATGCGCGGGCGCGGGGGCTACGGCGCATGCGCGGGCGCGGTGGCTACTGCGCATGCGCGGGCGCGGGGGCTACGGCGCATGCTCGGGCGTGGGCGCGGTGGCTACGGCGCATGCGCGGGCGCGGGGTCTACGGCGCATGCGCGGGCGCGGTGGCTACGGCGCATGCGCGGGCGCGGTGGCTACTGCGCATGCGCGGGCGCGGGTGCTACTGCGCATGCGCGGGGTCTACGGCGCATGCGCGGGCGCGGTGGCTACTGCGCATGCGCGGGCGCGGGTGCTACTACGCATGCGCGGGCGCGGGGGCTACTGCGCATGCGCGGGCGCGGGGGCTACGGCGCATGCGCGGGCGCGGTGGCTACTGCGAATGCGCGGGCGCGGGTGCTAGTACGCATGCGCGGACGCGCTGGCCCTACCCCCACACCACTGCGCATGCGCGGGAGAACTGGGCCCCCCTCACCCCCCACTGCGCATGCGCGGGGCGCTGGGCCCGTCCCTGTGCTGGCACTGCTGGGGCACCTGCAGTGCTGGCAGCACCTCTGGGACAAGAGGGACACGGAGGGGCTGGAGCCAGTCCAGGCAAGGGAACGGAGCTGGCAAGGGGTTGGAGAGTTCCTGAGAGAGCTGGGAAAGGGGCACAGCCCGGAGCAAAGGAGGCTCAGGGGGGACCTTGTGGCTCTGGACAAGTCCCTGACAGGAGGGAGCAGCCGGGGGGGTCGGGCTCTGCTCGCAGGGAACAGGGACAGGAGGAGAGGGAACGGCCTCAGGCTGGGCCAGGGGAGGCTCAGGGTGGATATTGGGGAAATTCCTCCATGGAAAGGGCGCTCAGGCCTTGGCACAGCTGCCCAGGGAGGTTTGGAGTGCCCACCCCTGGGAGTGCTCCAACACCTGTGGCTGTGGCATGGGCGGACGTGGTCAGCGCCGGCCGTGCTGGTGCTGGTTGCACTCAGTGATCTCCGAGGTCTTTTCCAACCTTGATTCCGCTCTCAAGGCAGCCCCACGGAGGAGCAGCACAAAAGGCACCCCCAGGCTGCGAGCGGAGGGTTCAGAACACGCTGCGGCAGCAGGAACGAAGCTCTGCAGGATGAAACTGAAAAGGGGAGAAATGCCGAGCTCTGTGAAAGGGAACAACTGAGAGAGCCACAAACGAGCCACCAAACTTCTCACAGGGGACACCACCAGCAGCACAGGTGTGAAGGGACTTCTTTTTGCCCCAGAAGTGTGAATCCACAGCCCAAGCCACGTGCACACACTGCAGATGTGAAGTGTATTTTTACTGCCAGCAAGCACTTGGCAATAAAAAAACCTCAGCCCCAAAGCTTGATGTCTAAACAGCAACACACAAGTTCTAAGCCAGCTGTCGAGAGAAACAAAACACAGCAAAAACAAAGCAGAAAGGGAGCAAAACCTTGTCACACTGGCTGTGTTTCCGAGCGTGACAGCTTCTGCCCATGCTGGGAATGCAGCACCAAACACAAAAATCCTACTGCAACTCCTGGATCCCATAGCAGGAAGGACATGGAGATTCCCCGTGGGAATCAGGGATGCAGGACTCGGCTGTGCTGCCATCACTCCCTCAGGAATAGCCAGGTTTAGCTCCTTCTGTCTGCCCAGAGAGGGGGATTTGCCCCTGGATGCCCTGGAATGTTCCAGGCCAGGCTGCACACTGGGGCTGGGAGCAGCCCGGGACAGTGGGAGGTGTCCCTGCCCGTGGCAGCGCTGGCACTGGATGAGCTTGAAGGTCCTTCCAAGCCCAAATGGTTCTGTGAGTCTTAGAGCCCTGAGATTCTCATGACAGAGGTGGAAGTGCAAGAGCTTAAGGTCCCTTCCCAAAAAAACCCCATTGCACGACTCTGCAGCTTCTGGAGCCCTGGGTCCATGGAAATGCAGTTGCAGAGGAGCTCCGAGGAAATGGGTGTTTTGGGGAGAGCAGAGTGGCTGGAAGAGAGGAACAGGAACAGTCTCCTCGAGCAAGCCCTTGTGTCTCAGGGAGCGGGATCGGCTCGCTCCTAACGCACCGTGTGACTCCCAGAGCGGGGGATGGAAATGCAGCCCAGGTCCGAAAGAAACCTCTGCGCATCATGCGCGGGCGCGCTGCCCCTCTGCGCGGAGCCCCCACTCGGCACGCCCGCACGGGCGCGGTGGCTACCGCGCATGCGCGGGCGCGGTGGCTACTGCGCATGCGCGAGGGCGTGGGCTACTGCACATGCGCGGGCGCGGGGGCTACTGCGCATGCGCGGGCGCGGGGGCTACTGCGCATGCGGGGGCGCGGTGGCTACTGCGCATGCGGGGGCGCGGTGGCTACTGCGCATGCGCGGGCGTGGGGTGTACTGCGCATGCGCGGGCGCGGTGGCTACGGCGCATGCGCGGGCGCGGTGGCTACGGCGCATGCGCGGGCGCGGTGGCTACTGCGCATGCGCGGGCGCGCGTGCTACTGCGCATGCGCGGGGTCTACGGCGCATGCGCGGGCGCGGTGGCTACTGCGCATGCGCGGGCGCGGGTGCTACTGCGCATGCGCGGGCGCGGGGGCCACTGCGCATGCGCGGGCGCGGGGGCTACGGCGCATGCGCGGGCGCGGGGTGTACTGCGCATGCGCGGGCGCGGTGGCTACGGCGCATGCGCGGGCGCGGTGGCTACTGCGCATGCGCCAGCGCGGTGGCTACTGCGCATGCGCGGGCGCGCGTGCGACTGCGCATGCGCGGGGTCTACGGCGCATGCGCGGGCGCGGTGGCTACGGCGCATGCGCGGGCGCGGGTGCTACTGCGCATGCGCGGGCGCGGGGGCTACTGCGCATGCGCGGGCGCGGGGGCTACGGCGCATGCGCGGGCGCGGTGGCTACTGCGCATGCGCGGGCGCGGGGTGTACTGCGCATGCTCGGGCGCGGTGGCTACTACGCATGCGCGGGCGCGGGGGCTACTGCGCATGCGCGGGCGCGGGCGCTACGGCGCATGCGCGGGCGCGGTGGCTACGGCACATGCGCGGGCGCGGGGGCTACTGCGCATGCGCGGGCGCGGGGGCTACTGCGCATGCGGGGGCGCGGTGGCTACTGCGCATGCGGGGGCGCGGTGGCTACTGCGCATGCGCGGGCGTGGGGTGTACTGCGCATGCGCGGGCGCGGTGGCTACGGCGCATGCGCGGGCGCGGTGGCTACGGCGCATGCGCGGGCGCGGTGGCTACTGCGCATGCGCGGGCGCGGGTGCTACTGCGCATGCGCGGGGTCTACGGCGCATGCGCGGGCGCGGTGGCTACGGCGCATGCGCGGGCGCGGGTGCTACTACGCATGCGCGGGCGCGGGGGCTACTGCGCATGCGCGGGCGCGGGGGCTACGGCGCATGCGCGGGCGCGGTGGCTACTGCGCATGCGCGGGCGCGGGGTGTACTGCGCATGCGCGGGCGCGGTGGCTACGGCGCATGCGCGGGCGCGGTGGCTACTGCGCATGCGCGGGCGCGGTGGCTACTGCGCATGCGCGGGCGCGCGTGCTACTGCGCATGCGCGGGGTCTACGGCGCATGCGCGGGCGCGGTGGCTACGGCGCATGCGCGGGCGCGGGTGCTACTGCGCATGCGCGGGCGCGGGGGCTACTGCGCATGCGCGGGCGCGGGGGCTACGGCGCATGCGCGGGCGCGGTGGCTACTGCGCATGCGCGGGCGCGGGGTGTACTGCGCATGCGCGGGCGCGGTGGCTACTACGCATGCGCGGGCGCGGGGGCTACTGCGCATGCGCGGGCGCGGGGGCTACGGCGCATGCGCGGGCGCGGGGGCTACTGCGCATGCGCGGGCGCGGGGGCTACGGGGCATGCTCGGGCGCGGTGGCTACTGCGCATGCGCGGGCGCGGTGGCTACGGCGCATGCGCGGGCGCGGTGGCTACTGCGCATGCGCGGGAGAACTGGGCCCCCCTCACCCCCCACTGCGCATGCGCGGGGCGCTGGGCCCGTCCCTGTGCTGGCACTGCTGGGGCACCTGCAGTGCTGGCAGCACCTCTGGGACAAGAGGGACACGGATGGGCTGGAGCCAGTCCAGGCAAGGGAACGGAGCTGGCAAGGGGTTGGAGAGTTCCTGAGAGAGCTGGGAAAGGGGCACAGCCCGGAGCAAAGGAGGCTCAGGGGGGACCTTGTGGCTCTGGACAAGTCCCTGACAGGAGGGAGCAGCCGGGGGGGTCGGGCTCTGCTCGCAGGGAACAGGGACAGGAGGAGAGGGAACGGCCTCAGGCTGGGCCAGGGGAGGCTCAGGGTGGATATTGGGGAAATTCCTCCATGGAAAGGGCGCTCAGGCCTTGGCACAGCTGCCCAGGGAGGTTTGGAGTGCCCACCCCTGGGAGTGCTCCAACACCTGTGGCTGTGGCATGGGCGGACGTGGTCAGCGCCGGCCGTGCTGGTGCTGGTTGCACTCAGTGATCTCCGAGGTCTTTTCCAACCTTGATTCCGCTCTCAAGGCAGCCCCACGGAGGAGCAGCACAAAAGGCACCCCCAGGCTGCGAGCGGAGGGTTCAGAACACGCTGCGGCAGCAGGAACGAAGCTCTGCAGGATGAAACTGAAAAGGGGAGAAATGCCGAGCTCTGTGAAAGGGAACAACTGAGAGAGCCGCAAACGAGCCACCAAACTTCTCACAGGGGACACCACCAGCAGCACAGGTGTGAAGGGACTTCTTTTTGCCCCAGAAGTGTGAATCCACAGCCCAAGCCACGTGCACACACTGCAGATGTGAAGTGTATTTTTACTGCCAGCAAGCACTTGGGAATAAAAAAACCTCAGCCCCAAAGCTTGATGTCTAAACAGCAACACACAAGTTCTAAGCCAGCTGTCGAGAGAAACAAAACACAGCAAAAACAAAGCAGAAAGGGAGCAAAACCTTGTCACACTGGCTGTGTTTCCGAGCGTGACAGCTTCTGCCCATGCTGGGAATGCAGCACCAAACACAAAAATCCTACTGCAACTCCTGGATCCCATAGCAGGAAGGACATGGAGATTCCCCGTGGGAATCAGGGATGCAGGACTCGGCTGTGCTGCCATCACTCCCTCAGGAATAGCCAGGTTTAGCTCCTTCTGTCTGCCCAGAGAGGGGGATTTGCCCCTGGATGCCCTGGAATGTTCCAGGCCAGGCTGCACACTGGGGCTGGGAGCAGCCCGGGACAGTGGGAGGTGTCCCTGCCCGTGGCAGCGCTGGCACTGGATGAGCTTGAAGGTCCTTCCAAGCCCAAATGGTTCTGTGAGTCTTAGAGCCCTGAGATTCTCATGACAGAGGTGGAAGTGCAAGAGCTTAAGGTCCCTTCCCAAAAAAACCCCATTGCACGACTCTGCAGCTTCTGGAGCCCTGGGTCCATGGAAATGCAGTTGCAGAGGAGCTCCGAGGAAATGGGTGTTTTGGGGAGAGCAGAGTGGCTGGAAGAGAGGAACAGGAACAGTCTCCTCGAGCAAGCCCTTGTGTCTCAGGGAGCGGGATCGGCTCGCTCCTAACGCACCGGGTGACTCCCAGAGCGGGGGATGGAAATGCAGCCCAGGTCCGAAAGAAACCTCTGCGCATCATGCGCGGGCGCGCTGCCCCTCTGCGCGGAGCCCCCACTCGGCACGCCCGCACGGGCGCGGTGGCTACTGCGCATGCGCGGGCGCGGTGGCTACTGCGCATGCGCGGGCGCGGTGGCTACGGCACATGCGCGGGCGCTACTGCGCATGCGCGGGCGCGGGGGCTACTGCGCATGCGGGGGCGCGGTGGCTACTGCGCATGCGCGGGCGTGGGGTGTACTGCGCATGCGCGGGCGCGGTGGCTACGGCGCATGCGCGGGCGCGGTGGCTACGGCGCATGCGCGGGCGCGGTGGCTACTGCGCATGCGCGGGCGCGGGTGCTACTGCGCATGCGCGGGGTCTACGGCGCATGCGCGGGCGCGGTGGCTACGGCGCATGCGCGGGCGCGGGTGCTACTACGCATGCGCGGGCGCGGGGGCTACTGCGCATGCGCGGGCGCGGGGGCTACGGCGCATGCGCGGGCGCGGTGGCTACTGCGAATGCGCGGGCGCGGGTGCTACTACGCATGCGCGGACGCGCTGGCCCTACCCCCACACCACTGCGCATGCGCGGGAGAACTGGGCCCCCCTCACCCCCCACTGCGCATGCGCGGGGCGCTGGGCCCGTCCCTGTGCTGGCACTGCTGGGGCACCTGCAGTGCTGGCAGCACCTCTGGGACAAGAGGGACACGGAGGGGCTGGAGCCAGTCCAGGCAAGGGAACGGAGCTGGCAAGGGGTTGGAGAGTTCCTGAGAGAGCTGGGAAAGGGGCACAGCCCGGAGCAAAGGAGGCTCAGGGGGGACCTTGTGGCTCTGGACAAGTCCCTGACAGGAGGGAGCAGCCGGGGGGGTCGGGCTCTGCTCGCAGGGAACAGGGACAGGAGGAGAGGGAACGGCCTCAGGCTGGGCCAGGGGAGGCTCAGGGTGGATATTGGGGAAATTCCTCCATGGAAAGGGCGCTCAGGCCTTGGCACAGCTGCCCAGGGAGGTTTGGAGTGCCCACCCCTGGGAGTGCTCCAACACCTGTGGCTGTGGCATGGGCGGACGTGGTCAGCGCCGGCCGTGCTGGTGCTGGTTGCACTCAGTGATCTCCGAGGTCTTTTCCAACCTTGATTCCGCTCTCAAGGCAGCCCCACGGAGGAGCAGCACAAAAGGCACCCCCAGGCTGCGAGCGGAGGGTTCAGAACACGCTGCGGCAGCAGGAACGAAGCTCTGCAGGATGAAACTGAAAAGGGGAGAAATGCCGAGCTCTGTGAAAGGGAACAACTGAGAGAGCCACAAACGAGCCACCAAACTTCTCACAGGGGACACCACCAGCAGCACAGGTGTGAAGGGACTTCTTTTTGCCCCAGAAGTGTGAATCCACAGCCCAAGCCACGTGCACACACTGCAGATGTGAAGTGTATTTTTACTGCCAGCAAGCACTTGGGAATAAAAAAACCTCAGCCCCAAAGCTTGATGTCTAAACAGCAACACACAAGTTCTAAGCCAGCTGTCGAGAGAAACAAAACACAGCAAAAACAAAGCAGAAAGGGAGCAAAACCTTGTCACACTGGCTGTGTTTCCGAGCGTGACAGCTTCTGCCCATGCTGGGAATGCAGCACCAAACACAAAAATCCTACTGCAACTCCTGGATCCCATAGCAGGAAGGACATGGAGATTCCCCGTGGGAATCAGGGATGCAGGACTCGGCTGTGCTGCCATCACTCCCTCAGGAATAGCCAGGTTTAGCTCCTTCTGTCTGCCCAGAGAGGGGGATTTGCCCCTGGATGCCCTGGAATGTTCCAGGCCAGGCTGCACACTGGGGCTGGGAGCAGCCCGGGACAGTGGGAGGTGTCCCTGCCCGTGGCAGCGCTGGCACTGGATGAGCTTGAAGGTCCTTCCAAGCCCAAATGGTTCTGTGAGTCTTAGAGCCCTGAGATTCTCATGACAGAGGTGGAAGTGCAAGAGCTTAAGGTCCCTTCCCAAAAAAACCCCATTGCACGACTCTGCAGCTTCTGGAGCCCTGGGTCCATGGAAATGCAGTTGCAGAGGAGCTCCGAGGAAATGGGTGTTTTGGGGAGAGCAGAGTGGCTGGAAGAGAGGAACAGGAACAGTCTCCTCGAGCAAGCCCTTGTGTCTCAGGGAGCGGGATCGGCTCGCTCCTAACGCACCGGGTGACTCCCAGAGCGGGGGATGGAAATGCAGCCCAGGTCCGAAAGAAACCTCTGCGCATCATGCGCGGGCGCGCTGCCCCTCTGCGCGGAGCCCCCACTCGGCACGCCCGCACGGGCGCGGTGGCTACTGCGCATGCGCGGGCGCGGTGGCTACTGCGCATGCGCGGGCGCGGTGGCTACGGCACATGCGCGGGCGCGGGGGCTACTGCGCATGCGCGGGCGCGGGGGCTACTGCGCATGCGGGGGCGCGGTGGCTACTGCGCATGCGGGGGCGCGGTGGCTACTGCGCATGCGCGGGCGTGGGGTGTACTGCGCATGCGCGGGCGCGGTGGCTACGGCGCATGCGCGGGCGCGGTGGCTACGGCGCATGCGCGGGCGCGGTGGCTACTGCGCATGCGCGGGCGCGGGTGCTACTGCGCATGCGCGGGGTCTACGGCGCATGCGCGGGCGCGGTGGCTACGGCGCATGCGCGGGCGCGGGTGCTACTGCGCATGCGCGGGGTCTACGGCGCATGCGCGGGCGCGGGTGCTACTACGCATGCGCGGGCGCGGGGGCTACTGCGCATGCGCGGGCGCGGGGGCTACGGCGCATGCGCGGGCGCGGTGGCTACTGCGCATGCGCGGGCGCGGGTGCTACTACGCATGCGCGGACGCGCTGGCCCTACCCCCACACCACTGCGCATGCGCGGGAGAACTGGGCCCCCCTCACCCCCCACTGCGCATGCGCGGGGCGCTGGGCCCGTCCCTGTGCTGGCACTGCTGGGGCACCTGCAGTGCTGGCAGCACCTCTGGGACAAGAGGGACACGGAGGGGCTGGAGCGAGTCCAGGCAAGGGAACGGAGCTGGCAAGGGGCTGGAGAGTTCCTGAGAGAGCTGGGAAAGGGGCACAGCCCGGAGCAAAGGAGGCTCAGGGGGGACCTTGTGGCTCTGGACAAGTCCCTGACAGGAGGGAGCAGCCGGGGGGGTCGGGCTCTGCTCGCAGGGAACAGGGACAGGAGGAGAGGGAACGGCCTCAGGCTGGGCCAGGGGAGGCTCAGGGTGGATATTGGGGAAATTCCTCCATGGAAAGGGCGCTCAGGCCTTGGCACAGCTGCCCAGGGAGGTTTGGAGTGCCCACCCCTGGGAGTGCTCCAACACCTGTGGCTGTGGCATGGGCGGACGTGGTCAGCGCCGGCCGTGCTGGTGCTGGTTGCACTCAGTGATCTCCGAGGTCTTTTCCAACCTTGATTCCGCTCTCAAGGCAGCCCCACGGAGGAGCAGCACAAAAGGCACCCCCAGGCTGCGAGCGGAGGGTTCAGAACACGCTGCGGCAGCAGGAACGAAGCTCTGCAGGATGAAACTGAAAAGGGGAGAAATGCCGAGCTCTGTGAAAGGGAACAACTGAGAGAGCCACAAACGAGCCACCAAACTTCTCACAGGGGACACCACCAGCAGCACAGGTGTGAAGGGACTTCTTTTTGCCCCAGAAGTGTGAATCCACAGCCCAAGCCACGTGCACACACTGCAGATGTGAAGTGTATTTTTACTGCCAGCAAGCACTTGGGAATAAAAAAACCTCAGCCCCAAAGCTTGATGTCTAAACAGCAACACACAAGTTCTAAGCCAGCTGTCGAGAGAAACAAAACACAGCAAAAACAAAGCAGAAAGGGAGCAAAACCTTGTCACACTGGCTGTGTTTCCGAGCGTGACAGCTTCTGCCCATGCTGGGAATGCAGCACCAAACACAAAAATCCTACTGCAACTCCTGGATCCCATAGCAGGAAGGACATGGAGATTCCCCGTGGGAATCAGGGATGCAGGACTCGGCTGTGCTGCCATCACTCCCTCAGGAATAGCCAGGTTTAGCTCCTTCTGTCTGCCCAGAGAGGGGGATTTGCCCCTGGATGCCCTGGAATGTTCCAGGCCAGGCTGCACACTGGGGCTGGGAGCAGCCCGGGACAGTGGGAGGTGTCCCTGCCCGTGGCAGCGCTGGCACTGGATGAGCTTGAAGGTCCTTCCAAGCCCAAATGGTTCTGTGAGTCTTAGAGCCCTGAGATTCTCATGACAGAGGTGGAAGTGCAAGAGCTTAAGGTCCCTTCCCAAAAAAACCCCATTGCACGACTCTGCAGCTTCTGGAGCCCTGGGTCCATGGAAATGCAGTTGCAGAGGAGCTCCGAGGAAATGGGTGTTTTGGGGAGAGCAGAGTGGCTGGAAGAGAGGAACAGGAACAGTCTCCTCGAGCAAGCCCTTGTGTCTCAGGGAGCGGGATCGGCTCGCTCCTAACGCACCGGGTGACTCCCAGAGCGGGGGATGGAAATGCAGCCCAGGTCCGAAAGAAACCTCTGCGCATCATGCGCGGGCGCGCTGCCCCTCTGCGCGGAGCCCCCACTCGGCACGCCCGCACGGGCGCGGTGGCTACCGCGCATGCGCGGGCGCGGTGGCTACCGCGCATGCGCGGGCGCGGTGGCTACGGCACATGCGCGGGCGCGGGGGCTACTGCGCATGCGCGGGCGCGGGGGCTACTGCGCATGCGGGGGCGCGGTGGCTACTGCGCATGCGGGGGCGCGGTGGCTACTGCGCATGCGCGGGCGTGGGGTGTACTGCGCATGCGCGGGCGCGGTGGCTACGGCGCATGCGCGGGCGCGGTGGCTACGGCGCATGCGCGGGCGCGGTGGCTACTGCGCATGCGCGGGCGCGGGTGCTACTGCGCATGCGCGGGGTCTACGGCGCATGCGCGGGCGCGGTGGCTACGGCGCATGCGCGGGCGCGGGTGCTACTACGCATGCGCGGGCGCGGGGGCTACTGCGCATGCGCGGGCGCGGGTGCTACGGCGCATGCGCGGGCGCGGTGGCTACTGCGCATGCGGGGGCGCGGGTGCTACTACGCATGCGCGGACGCGCTGGCCCTACCCCCACACCACTGCGCATGCGCGGGAGAACTGGGCCCCCCTCACCCCCCACTGCGCATGCGCGGGGCGCTGGGCCCGTCCCTGTGCTGGCACTGCTGGGGCACCTGCAGTGCTGGCAGCACCTCTGGGACAAGAGGGACACGGAGGGGCTGGAGCGAGTCCAGGCAAGGGAACGGAGCTGGCAAGGGGCTGGAGAGTTCCTGAGAGAGCTGGGAAAGGGGCACAGCCCGGAGCAAAGGAGGCTCAGGGGGGACCTTGTGGCTCTGGACAAGTCCCTGACAGGAGGGAGCAGCCGGGGGGGTCGGGCTCTGCTCGCAGGGAACAGGGACAGGAGGAGAGGGAACGGCCTCAGGCTGGGCCAGGGGAGGCTCAGGGTGGATATTGGGGAAATTCCTCCATGGAAAGGGCGCTCAGGCCTTGGCACAGCTGCCCAGGGAGGTTTGGAGTGCCCACCCCTGGGAGTGCTCCAACACCTGTGGCTGTGGCATGGGCGGACGTGGTCAGCGCCGGCCGTGCTGGTGCTGGTTGCACTCAGTGATCTCCGAGGTCTTTTCCAACCTTGATTCCGCTCTCAAGGCAGCCCCACGGAGGAGCAGCACAAAAGGCACCCCCAGGCTGCGAGCGGAGGGTTCAGAACACGCTGCGGCAGCAGGAACGAAGCTCTGCAGGATGAAACTGAAAAGGGGAGAAATGCCGAGCTCTGTGAAAGGGAACAACTGAGAGAGCCACAAACGAGCCACCAAACTTCTCACAGGGGACACCACCAGCAGCACAGGTGTGAAGGGACTTCTTTTTGCCCCAGAAGTGTGAATCCACAGCCCAAGCCACGTGCACACACTGCAGATGTGAAGTGTATTTTTACTGCCAGCAAGCACTTGGGAATAAAAAAACCTCAGCCCCAAAGCTTGATGTCTAAACAGCAACACACAAGTTCTAAGCCAGCTGTCGAGAGAAACAAAACACAGCAAAAACAAAGCAGAAAGGGAGCAAAACCTTGTCACACTGGCTGTGTTTCCGAGCGTGACAGCTTCTGCCCATGCTGGGAATGCAGCACCAAACACAAAAATCCTACTGCAACTCCTGGATCCCATAGCAGGAAGGACATGGAGATTCCCCGTGGGAATCAGGGATGCAGGACTCGGCTGTGCTGCCATCACTCCCTCAGGAATAGCCAGGTTTAGCTCCTTCTGTCTGCCCAGAGAGGGGGATTTGCCCCTGGATGCCCTGGAATGTTCCAGGCCAGGCTGCACACTGGGGCTGGGAGCAGCCCGGGACAGTGGGAGGTGTCCCTGCCCGTGGCAGCGCTGGCACTGGATGAGCTTGAAGGTCCTTCCAAGCCCAAATGGTTCTGTGAGTCTTAGAGCCCTGAGATTCTCATGACAGAGGTGGAAGTGCAAGAGCTTAAGGTCCCTTCCCAAAAAAACCCCATTGCACGACTCTGCAGCTTCTGGAGCCCTGGGTCCATGGAAATGCAGTTGCAGAGGAGCTCCGAGGAAATGGGTGTTTTGGGGAGAGCAGAGTGGCTGGAAGAGAGGAACAGGAACAGTCTCCTCGAGCAAGCCCTTGTGTCTCAGGGAGCGGGATCGGCTCGCTCCTAACGCACCGGGTGACTCCCAGAGCGGGGGATGGAAATGCAGCCCAGGTCCGAAAGAAACCTCTGCGCATCATGCGCGGGCGCGCTGCCCCTCTGCGCGGAGCCCCCACTCGGCACGCCCGCACGGGCGCGGTGGCTACCGCGCATGCGCGGGCGCGGTGGCTACTGCGCATGCGCGGGCGCGGTGGCTACGGCACATGCGCGGGCGCGGGGGCTACTGCGCATGCGCGGGCGCGGGGGCTACTGCGCATGCGGGGGCGCGGTGGCTACTGCGCATGCGGGGGCGCGGTGGCTACTGCGCATGCGCGGGCGTGGGGTGTACTGCGCATGCGCGGGCGCGGGGTCTACGGCGCATGCGCGGGCGCGGTGGCTACGGCGCATGCGCGGGCGCGGTGGCTACTGCGCATGCGCGGGCGCGGGTGCTACTGCGCATGCGCGGTGGCTACGGCGCATGCGCGGGCGCGGTGGCTACTGCGCATGCGCCAGCGCGGTGGCTACTGCGCATGCGCGGGCGCGCGTGCTACTGCGCATGCGCGGGGTCTACGGCGCATGCGCGGGCGCGGTGGCTACGGCGCATGCGCGGGCGCGGGTGCTACTGCGCATGCGCGGGCGCGGGGGCTACTGCGCATGCGCGGGCGCGGGGGCTACGGCGCATGCGCGGGCGCGGTGGCTACTGCGCATGCGCGGGCGCGGGGTGTACTGCGCATGCTCGGGCGCGGGGGCTACTACGCATGCGCGGGCGCGGGGGCTACTGCGCATGCGCGGGCGCGGGGGCTACTGCGCATGCGCGGGCGCGGTGGCTACTGCGCATGCGGGGGCGCGGTGGCTACTGCGCATGCGGGGGCGCGGTGGCTACTGCGCATGCGCGGGCGTGGGGTGTACTGCGCATGCGCGGGCGCGGTGGCTACGGCGCATGCGCGGGCGCGGTGGCTACGGCGCATGCGCGGGCGCGGTGGCTACTGCGCATGCGCGGGCGCGGGTGCTACTGCGCATGCGCGGGGTCTACGGCGCATGCGCGGGCGCGGTGGCTACGGCGCATGCGCGGGCGCGGGTGCTACTACGCATGCGCGGGCGCGGGGGCTACTGCGCATGCGCGGGCGCGGGGGCTACGGCGCATGCGCGGGCGCGGTGGCTACTGCGCATGCGCGGGCGCGGGGTGTACTGCGCATGCGCGGGCGCGGTGGCTACGGCGCATGCGCGGGCGCGGTGGCTACTGCGCATGCGCGGGCGCGGTGGCTACTGCGCATGCGCGGGCGCGCGTGCTACTGCGCATGCGCGGGGTCTACGGCGCATGCGCGGGCGCGGTGGCTACGGCGCATGCGCGGGCGCGGGTGCTACTGCGCATGCGCGGGCGCGGGGGCTACTGCGCATGCGCGGGCGCGGGGGCTACGGCGCATGCGCGGGCGCGGGGGCTACTGCGCATGCGCGGGCGCGGTGGCTACTGCGCATGCGCGGGCGCGGTGGCTACTACGCATGCGCGGGCGCGGGGGCTACTGCGCATGCGCGGGCGCGGGGGCTACGGCGCATGCGCGGGCGCGGTGGCTACTGCGCATGCGCGGGCGCGGTGGCTACGGGGCATGCTCGGGCGCGGTGGCTACTGCGCATGCGCGGGCGCGGTGGCTACGGCGCATGCGCGGGCGCGGTGGCTACTGCGCATGCGCGGGAGAACTGGGCCCCCCTCACCCCCCACTGCGCATGCGCGGGGCGCTGGGCCCGTCCCTGTGCTGGCACTGCTGGGGCACCTGCAGTGCTGGCAGCACCTCTGGGACAAGAGGGACACGGAGGGGCTGGAGCCAGTCCAGGCAAGGGAACGGAGCTGGCAAGGGGTTGGAGAGTTCCTGAGAGAGCTGGGAAAGGGGCACAGCCCGGAGCAAAGGAGGCTCAGGGGGGACCTTGTGGCTCTGGACAAGTCCCTGACAGGAGGGAGCAGCCGGGGGGGTCGGGCTCTGCTCGCAGGGAACAGGGACAGGAGGAGAGGGAACGGCCTCAGGCTGGGCCAGGGGAGGCTCAGGGTGGATATTGGGGAAATTCCTCCATGGAAAGGGCGCTCAGGCCTTGGCACAGCTGCCCAGGGAGGTTTGGAGTGCCCACCCCTGGGAGTGCTCCAACACCTGTGGCTGTGGCATGGGCGGACGTGGTCAGCGCCGGCCGTGCTGGTGCTGGTTGCACTCAGTGATCTCCGAGGTCTTTTCCAACCTTGATTCCGCTCTCAAGGCAGCCCCACGGAGGAGCAGCACAAAAGGCACCCCCAGGCTGCGAGCGGAGGGTTCAGAACACGCTGCGGCAGCAGGAACGAAGCTCTGCAGGATGAAACTGAAAAGGGGAGAAATGCCGAGCTCTGTGAAAGGGAACAACTGAGAGAGCCACAAACGAGCCACCAAACTTCTCACAGGGGACACCACCAGCAGCACAGGTGTGAAGGGACTTCTTTTTGCCCCAGAAGTGTGAATCCACAGCCCAAGCCACGTGCACACACTGCAGATGTGAAGTGTATTTTTACTGCCAGCAAGCACTTGGGAATAAAAAAACCTCAGCCCCAAAGCTTGATGTCTAAACAGCAACACACAAGTTCTAAGCCAGCTGTCGAGAGAAACAAAACACAGCAAAAACAAAGCAGAAAGGGAGCAAAACCTTGTCACACTGGCTGTGTTTCCGAGCGTGACAGCTTCTGCCCATGCTGGGAATGCAGCACCAAACACAAAAATCCTACTGCAACTCCTGGATCCCATAGCAGGAAGGACATGGAGATTCCCCGTGGGAATCAGGGATGCAGGACTCGGCTGTGCTGCCATCACTCCCTCAGGAATAGCCAGGTTTAGCTCCTTCTGTCTGCCCAGAGAGGGGGATTTGCCCCTGGATGCCCTGGAATGTTCCAGGCCAGGCTGCACACTGGGGCTGGGAGCAGCCCGGGACAGTGGGAGGTGTCCCTGCCCGTGGCAGCGCTGGCACTGGATGAGCTTGAAGGTCCTTCCAAGCCCAAATGGTTCTGTGAGTCTTAGAGCCCTGAGATTCTCATGACAGAGGTGGAAGTGCAAGAGCTTAAGGTCCCTTCCCAAAAAAACCCCATTGCACGACTCTGCAGCTTCTGGAGCCCTGGGTCCATGGAAATGCAGTTGCAGAGGAGCTCCGAGGAAATGGGTGTTTTGGGGAGAGCAGAGTGGCTGGAAGAGAGGAACAGGAACAGTCTCCTCGAGCAAGCCCTTGTGTCTCAGGGAGCGGGATCGGCTCGCTCCTAACGCACCGGGTGACTCCCAGAGCGGGGGATGGAAATGCAGCCCAGGTCCGAAAGAAACCTCTGCGCATCATGCGCGGGCGCGCTGCCCCTCTGCGCGGAGCCCCCACTCGGCACGCCCGCACGGGCGCGGTGGCTACCGCGCATGCGCGGGCGCGGTGGCTACTGCGCATGCGCGGGCGCGGTGGCTACGGCACATGCGCGGGCGCGGGGGCTACTGCGCATGCGCGGGCGCGGGGGCTACTGCGCATGCGGGGGCGCGGTGGCTACTGCGCATGCGGGGGCGCGGTGGCTACTGCGCATGCGCGGGCGTGGGGTGTACTGCGCATGCGCGGGCGCGGTGGCTACGGCGCATGCGCGGGCGCGGTGGCTACGGCGCATGCGCGGGCGCGGTGGCTACTGCGCATGCGCGGGCGCGGGTGCTACTGCGCATGCGCGGGGTCTACGGCGCATGCGCGGGCGCGGGTGCTACTACGCATGCGCGGGCGCGGGGGCTACTGCGCATGCGCGGGCGCGGGGGCTACGGCGCATGCGCGGGCGCGGTGGCTACTGCGCATGCGCGGGCGCGGGTGCTACTACGCATGCGCGGACGCGCTGGCCCTACCCCCACACCACTGCGCATGCGCGGGAGAACTGGGCCCCCCTCACCCCCCACTGCGCATGCGCGGGGCGCTGGGCCCGTCCCTGTGCTGGCACTGCTGGGGCACCTGCAGTGCTGGCAGCACCTCTGGGACAAGAGGGACACGGAGGGGCTGGAGCGAGTCCAGGCAAGGGAACGGAGCTGGCAAGGGGCTGGAGAGTTCCTGAGAGAGCTGGGAAAGGGGCACAGCCCGGAGCAAAGGAGGCTCAGGGGGGACCTTGTGGCTCTGGACAAGTCCCTGACAGGAGGGAGCAGCCGGGGGGGTCGGGCTCTGCTCGCAGGGAACAGGGACAGGAGGAGAGGGAACGGCCTCAGGCTGGGCCAGGGGAGGCTCAGGGTGGATATTGGGGAAATTCCTCCATGGAAAGGGCGCTCAGGCCTTGGCACAGCTGCCCAGGGAGGTTTGGAGTGCCCACCCCTGGGAGTGCTCCAACACCTGTGGCTGTGGCATGGGCGGACGTGGTCAGCGCCGGCCGTGCTGGTGCTGGTTGCACTCAGTGATCTCCGAGGTCTTTTCCAACCTTGATTCCGCTCTCAAGGCAGCCCCACGGAGGAGCAGCACAAAAGGCACCCCCAGGCTGCGAGCGGAGGGTTCAGAACACGCTGCGGCAGCAGGAACGAAGCTCTGCAGGATGAAACTGAAAAGGGGAGAAATGCCGAGCTCTGTGAAAGGGAACAACTGAGAGAGCCACAAACGAGCCACCAAACTTCTCACAGGGGACACCACCAGCAGCACAGGTGTGAAGGGACTTCTTTTTGCCCCAGAAGTGTGAATCCACAGCCCAAGCCACGTGCACACACTGCAGATGTGAAGTGTATTTTTACTGCCAGCAAGCACTTGGGAATAAAAAAACCTCAGCCCCAAAGCTTGATGTCTAAACAGCAACACACAAGTTCTAAGCCAGCTGTCGAGAGAAACAAAACACAGCAAAAACAAAGCAGAAAGGGAGCAAAACCTTGTCACACTGGCTGTGTTTCCGAGCGTGACAGCTTCTGCCCATGCTGGGAATGCAGCACCAAACACAAAAATCCTACTGCAACTCCTGGATCCCATAGCAGGAAGGACATGGAGATTCCCCGTGGGAATCAGGGATGCAGGACTCGGCTGTGCTGCCATCACTCCCTCAGGAATAGCCAGGTTTAGCTCCTTCTGTCTGCCCAGAGAGGGGGATTTGCCCCTGGATGCCCTGGAATGTTCCAGGCCAGGCTGCACACTGGGGCTGGGAGCAGCCCGGGACAGTGGGAGGTGTCCCTGCCCGTGGCAGCGCTGGCACTGGATGAGCTTGAAGGTCCTTCCAAGCCCAAATGGTTCTGTGAGTCTTAGAGCCCTGAGATTCTCATGACAGAGGTGGAAGTGCAAGAGCTTAAGGTCCCTTCCCAAAAAAACCCCATTGCACGACTCTGCAGCTTCTGGAGCCCTGGGTCCATGGAAATGCAGTTGCAGAGGAGCTCCGAGGAAATGGGTGTTTTGGGGAGAGCAGAGTGGCTGGAAGAGAGGAACAGGAACAGTCTCCTCGAGCAAGCCCTTGTGTCTCAGGGAGCGGGATCGGCTCGCTCCTAACGCACCGGGTGACTCCCAGAGCGGGGGATGGAAATGCAGCCCAGGTCCGAAAGAAACCTCTGCGCATCATGCGCGGGCGCGCTGCCCCTCTGCGCGGAGCCCCCACTCGGCACGCCCGCACGGGCGCGGTGGCTACCGCGCATGCGCGGGCGCGGTGGCTACTGCGCATGCGCGGGCGCGGTGGCTACGGCACATGCGCGGGCGCGGGGGCTACTGCGCATGCGCGGGCGCGGGGGCTACTGCGCATGCGGGGGCGCGGTGGCTACTGCGCATGCGGGGGCGCGGTGGCTACTGCGCATGCGCGGGCGTGGGGTGTACTGCGCATGCGCGGGCGCGGGGTCTACGGCGCATGCGCGGGCGCGGTGGCTACGGCGCATGCGCGGGCGCGGTGGCTACTGCGCATGCGCGGGCGCGGGTGCTACTGCGCAT
Source organism: Coloeus monedula (assembly GCF_965178545.1). Taxonomy (NCBI): domain Eukaryota; kingdom Metazoa; phylum Chordata; class Aves; order Passeriformes; family Corvidae; genus Coloeus; species Coloeus monedula. The sequence continues at coordinate 438,698 of NW_028120808.1, read as the reverse complement.
GCGCGGGGTCTACGGCGCATGCGCGGGCGCGGTGGCTACGGCGCATGCGCGGGCGCGGGTGCTACTACGCATGCGCGGGCGCGGGGGCTACTGCGCATGCGCGGGCGCGGGGGCTACGGCGCATGCGCGGGCGCGGTGGCTACTGCGAATGCGCGGGCGCGGGTGCTAGTACGCATGCGCGGACGCGCTGGCCCTACCCGCACACCACTGCGCATGCGCGGGAGAACTGGGCCCCCCTCACCCCCCACTGCGCATGCGCGGGGCGCTGGGCCCGTCCCTGTGCTGGCACTGCTGGGGCACCTGCAGTGCTGGCAGCACCTCTGGGACAAGAGGGACACGGAGGGGCTGGAGCCAGTCCAGGCAAGGGAACGGAGCTGGCAAGGGGTTGGAGAGTTCCTGAGAGAGCTGGGAAAGGGGCACAGCCCGGAGCAAAGGAGGCTCAGGGGGGACCTTGTGGCTCTGGACAAGTCCCTGACAGGAGGGAGCAGCCGGGGGGGTCGGGCTCTGCTCGCAGGGAACAGGGACAGGAGGAGAGGGAACGGCCTCAGGCTGGGCCAGGGGAGGCTCAGGGTGGATATTGGGGAAATTCCTCCATGGAAAGGGCGCTCAGGCCTTGGCACAGCTGCCCAGGGAGGTTTGGAGTGCCCACCCCTGGGAGTGCTCCAACACCTGTGGCTGTGGCATGGGCGGACGTGGTCAGCGCCGGCCGTGCTGGTGCTGGTTGCACTCAGTGATCTCCGAGGTCTTTTCCAACCTTGATTCCGCTCTCAAGGCAGCCCCACGGAGGAGCAGCACAAAAGGCACCCCCAGGCTGCGAGCGGAGGGTTCAGAACACGCTGCGGCAGCAGGAACGAAGCTCTGCAGGATGAAACTGAAAAGGGGAGAAATGCCGAGCTCTGTGAAAGGGAACAACTGAGAGAGCCACAAACGAGCCACCAAACTTCTCACAGGGGACACCACCAGCAGCACAGGTGTGAAGGGACTTCTTTTTGCCCCAGAAGTGTGAATCCACAGCCCAAGCCACGTGCACACACTGCAGATGTGAAGTGTATTTTTACTGCCAGCAAGCACTTGGGAATAAAAAAACCTCAGCCCCAAAGCTTGATGTCTAAACAGCAACACACAAGTTCTAAGCCAGCTGTCGAGAGAAACAAAACACAGCAAAAACAAAGCAGAAAGGGAGCAAAACCTTGTCACACTGGCTGTGTTTCCGAGCGTGACAGCTTCTGCCCATGCTGGGAATGCAGCACCAAACACAAAAATCCTACTGCAACTCCTGGATCCCATAGCAGGAAGGACATGGAGATTCCCCGTGGGAATCAGGGATGCAGGACTCGGCTGTGCTGCCATCACTCCCTCAGGAATAGCCAGGTTTAGCTCCTTCTGTCTGCCCAGAGAGGGGGATTTGCCCCTGGATGCCCTGGAATGTTCCAGGCCAGGCTGCACACTGGGGCTGGGAGCAGCCCGGGACAGTGGGAGGTGTCCCTGCCCGTGGCAGCGCTGGCACTGGATGAGCTTGAAGGTCCTTCCAAGCCCAAATGGTTCTGTGAGTCTTAGAGCCCTGAGATTCTCATGACAGAGGTGGAAGTGCAAGAGCTTAAGGTCCCTTCCCAAAAAAACCCCATTGCACGACTCTGCAGCTTCTGGAGCCCTGGGTCCATGGAAATGCAGTTGCAGAGGAGCTCCGAGGAAATGGGTGTTTTGGGGAGAGCAGAGTGGCTGGAAGAGAGGAACAGGAACAGTCTCCTCGAGCAAGCCCTTGTGTCTCAGGGAGCGGGATCGGCTCGCTCCTAACGCACCGTGTGACTCCCAGAGCGGGGGATGGAAATGCAGCCCAGGTCCGAAAGAAACCTCTGCGCATCATGCGCGGGCGCGCTGCCCCTCTGCGCGGAGCCCCCACTCGGCACGCCCGCACGGGCGCGGTGGCTACCGCGCATGCGCGGGCGCGGTGGCTACTGCGCATGCGCGAGGGCGTGGGCTACTGCACATGCGCGGGCGCGGGGGCTACTGCGCATGCGCGGGCGCGGGGGCTACTGCGCATGCGGGGGCGCGGTGGCTACTGCGCATGCGGGGGCGCGGTGGCTACTGCGCATGCGCGGGCGTGGGGTGTACTGCGCATGCGCGGGCGCGGTGGCTACGGCGCATGCGCGGGCGCGGTGGCTACGGCGCATGCGCGGGCGCGGTGGCTACTGCGCATGCGCGGGCGCGCGTGCTACTGCGCATGCGCGGGGTCTACGGCGCATGCGCGGGCGCGGTGGCTACTGCGCATGCGCGGGCGCGGGTGCTACTGCGCATGCGCGGGCGCGGGGGCCACTGCGCATGCGCGGGCGCGGGGGCTACGGCGCATGCGCGGGCGCGGGGTGTACTGCGCATGCGCGGGCGCGGTGGCTACGGCGCATGCGCGGGCGCGGTGGCTACTGCGCATGCGCCAGCGCGGTGGCTACTGCGCATGCGCGGGCGCGCGTGCGACGGCGCATGCGCGGGGTCTACGGCGCATGCGCGGGCGCGGGGGCTACGGCGCATGCGCCGGCGCGGGTGCTACTGCGCATGCGCGGGCGCGGGGGCTACTGCGCATGCGCGGGCGCGGGGGCTACGGCGCATGCGCGGGCGCGGTGGCTACTGCGCATGCGCGGGCGCGGGGTGTACTGCGCATGCTCGGGCGCGGTGGCTACTACGCATGCGCGGGCGCGGGGGCTACTGCGCATGCGCGGGCGCGGGCGCTACGGCGCATGCGCGGGCGCGGTGGCTACGGCACATGCGCGGGCGCGGGGGCTACTACGCATGCGCGGGCGCGGGGGCTACTGCGCATGCGCGGGCGCGGGGGCTACGGCGCATGCGCGGGCGCGGTGGCTACTGCGCATGCGCGGGCGCGGGGTGTACTGCGCATGCGCGGGCGCGGTGGCTACGGCGCATGCGCGGGCGCGGTGGCTACTGCGCATGCGCGGGCGCGGTGGCTACTGCGCATGCGCGGGCGCGCGTGCTACTGCGCATGCGCGGGGTCTACGGCGCATGCGCGGGCGCGGTGGCTACGGCGCATGCGCGGGCGCGGGTGCTACTGCGCATGCGCGGGCGCGGGGGCTACTGCGCATGCGCGGGCGCGGGGGCTACGGCGCATGCGCGGGCGCGGTGGCTACTGCGCATGCGCGGGCGCGGGGTGTACTGCGCATGCGCGGGCGCGGTGGCTACTACGCATGCGCGGGCGCGGGGGCTACTGCGCATGCGCGGGCGCGGGGGCTACGGCGCATGCGCGGGCGCGGGGGCTACTGCGCATGCGCGGGCGCGGGGGCTACGGGGCATGCTCGGGCGCGGTGGCTACTGCGCATGCGCGGGCGCGGGGGCTACGGCGCATGCGCGGGCGTGGGCGCGGTGGCTACGGCGCATGCGCGGGCGCGGGGTCTACGGCGCATGCGCGGGCGCGGTGGCTACGGCGCATGCGCGGGCGCGGTGGCTACTGCGCATGCGCGGGCGCGGGTGCTACTGCGCATGCGCGGGGTCTACGGCGCATGCGCGGGCGCGGTGGCTACTGCGCATGCGCGGGCGCGGGTGCTACTACGCATGCGCGGGCGCGGGGGCTACTGCGCATGCGCGGGCGCGGGGGCTACGGCGCATGCGCGGGCGCGGTGGCTACTGCGAATGCGCGGGCGCGGGTGCTAGTACGCATGCGCGGACGCGCTGGCCCTACCCCCACACCACTGCGCATGCGCGGGAGAACTGGGCCCCCCTCACCCCCCACTGCGCATGCGCGGGGCGCTGGGCCCGTCCCTGTGCTGGCACTGCTGGGGCACCTGCAGTGCTGGCAGCACCTCTGGGACAAGAGGGACACGGAGGGGCTGGAGCCAGTCCAGGCAAGGGAACGGAGCTGGCAAGGGGTTGGAGAGTTCCTGAGAGAGCTGGGAAAGGGGCACAGCCCGGAGCAAAGGAGGCTCAGGGGGGACCTTGTGGCTCTGGACAAGTCCCTGACAGGAGGGAGCAGCCGGGGGGGTCGGGCTCTGCTCGCAGGGAACAGGGACAGGAGGAGAGGGAACGGCCTCAGGCTGGGCCAGGGGAGGCTCAGGGTGGATATTGGGGAAATTCCTCCATGGAAAGGGCGCTCAGGCCTTGGCACAGCTGCCCAGGGAGGTTTGGAGTGCCCACCCCTGGGAGTGCTCCAACACCTGTGGCTGTGGCATGGGCGGACGTGGTCAGCGCCGGCCGTGCTGGTGCTGGTTGCACTCAGTGATCTCCGAGGTCTTTTCCAACCTTGATTCCGCTCTCAAGGCAGCCCCACGGAGGAGCAGCACAAAAGGCACCCCCAGGCTGCGAGCGGAGGGTTCAGAACACGCTGCGGCAGCAGGAACGAAGCTCTGCAGGATGAAACTGAAAAGGGGAGAAATGCCGAGCTCTGTGAAAGGGAACAACTGAGAGAGCCACAAACGAGCCACCAAACTTCTCACAGGGGACACCACCAGCAGCACAGGTGTGAAGGGACTTCTTTTTGCCCCAGAAGTGTGAATCCACAGCCCAAGCCACGTGCACACACTGCAGATGTGAAGTGTATTTTTACTGCCAGCAAGCACTTGGGAATAAAAAAACCTCAGCCCCAAAGCTTGATGTCTAAACAGCAACACACAAGTTCTAAGCCAGCTGTCGAGAGAAACAAAACACAGCAAAAACAAAGCAGAAAGGGAGCAAAACCTTGTCACACTGGCTGTGTTTCCGAGCGTGACAGCTTCTGCCCATGCTGGGAATGCAGCACCAAACACAAAAATCCTACTGCAACTCCTGGATCCCATAGCAGGAAGGACATGGAGATTCCCCGTGGGAATCAGGGATGCAGGACTCGGCTGTGCTGCCATCACTCCCTCAGGAATAGCCAGGTTTAGCTCCTTCTGTCTGCCCAGAGAGGGGGATTTGCCCCTGGATGCCCTGGAATGTTCCAGGCCAGGCTGCACACTGGGGCTGGGAGCAGCCCGGGACAGTGGGAGGTGTCCCTGCCCGTGGCAGCGCTGGCACTGGATGAGCTTGAAGGTCCTTCCAAGCCCAAATGGTTCTGTGAGTCTTAGAGCCCTGAGATTCTCATGACAGAGGTGGAAGTGCAAGAGCTTAAGGTCCCTTCCCAAAAAAACCCCATTGCACGACTCTGCAGCTTCTGGAGCCCTGGGTCCATGGAAATGCAGTTGCAGAGGAGCTCCGAGGAAATGGGTGTTTTGGGGAGAGCAGAGTGGCTGGAAGAGAGGAACAGGAACAGTCTCCTCGAGCAAGCCCTTGTGTCTCAGGGAGCGGGATCGGCTCGCTCCTAACGCACCGTGTGACTCCCAGAGCGGGGGATGGAAATGCAGCCCAGGTCCGAAAGAAACCTCTGCGCATCATGCGCGGGCGCGCTGCCCCTCTGCGCGGAGCCCCCACTCGGCACGCCCGCACGGGCGCGGTGGCTACCGCGCATGCGCGGGCGCGGTGGCTACTGCGCATGCGCGAGGGCGTGGGCTACTGCACATGCGCGGGCGCGGGGGCTACTGCGCATGCGCGGGCGCGGGGGCTACTGCGCATGCGGGGGCGCGGTGGCTACTGCGCATGCGCGGGCGTGGGGTGTACTGCGCATGCGCGGGCGCGGTGGCTACGGCGCATGCGCGGGCGCGGTGGCTACGGCGCATGCGCGGGCGCGGTGGCTACTGCGCATGCGCGGGCGCGCGTGCTACTGCGCATGCGCGGGGTCTACGGCGCATGCGCGGGCGCGGTGGCTACTGCGCATGCGCGGGCGCGGGTGCTACTGCGCATGCGCGGGCGCGGGGGCCACTGCGCATGCGCGGGCGCGGGGGCTACGGCGCATGCGCGGGCGCGGGGTGTACTGCGCATGCGCGGGCGCGGTGGCTACGGCGCATGCGCGGGCGCGGTGGCTACTGCGCATGCGCCAGCGCGGTGGCTACTGCGCATGCGCGGGCGCGCGTGCGACTGCGCATGCGCGGGGTCTACGGCGCATGCGCGGGCGCGGTGGCTACGGCGCATGCGCGGGCGCGGGTGCTACTGCGCATGCGCGGGCGCGGGGGCTACTGCGCATGCGCGGGCGCGGGGGCTACGGCGCATGCGCGGGCGCGGTGGCTACTGCGCATGCGCGGGCGCGGGGTGTACTGCGCATGCTCGGGCGCGGTGGCTACTACGCATGCGCGGGCGCGGGGGCTACTGCGCATGCGCGGGCGCGGGCGCTACGGCGCATGCGCGGGCGCGGTGGCTACGGCACATGCGCGGGCGCGGGGGCTACTACGCATGCGCGGGCGCGGGGGCTACTGCGCATGCGCGGGCGCGGGGGCTACGGCGCATGCGCGGGCGCGGTGGCTACTGCGCATGCGCGGGCGCGGGGTGTACTGCGCATGCGCGGGCGCGGTGGCTACGGCGCATGCGCGGGCGCGGTGGCTACTGCGCATGCGCGGGCGCGGTGGCTACTGCGCATGCGCGGGCGCGCGTGCTACTGCGCATGCGCGGGGTCTACGGCGCATGCGCGGGCGCGGTGGCTACGGCGCATGCGCGGGCGCGGGTGCTACTGCGCATGCGCGGGCGCGGGGGCTACTGCGCATGCGCGGGCGCGGGGGCTACGGCGCATGCGCGGGCGCGGTGGCTACTGCGCATGCGCGGGCGCGGGGTGTACTGCGCATGCGCGGGCGCGGTGGCTACTACGCATGCGCGGGCGCGGGGGCTACTGCGCATGCGCGGGCGCGGGGGCTACGGCGCATGCGCGGGCGCGGGGGCTACTGCGCATGCGCGGGCGCGGGGGCTACGGGGCATGCTCGGGCGCGGTGGCTACTGCGCATGCGCGGGCGCGGTGGCTACGGCGCATGCGCGGGCGCGGTGGCTACTGCGCATGCGCGGGAGAACTGGGCCCCCCTCACCCCCCACTGCGCATGCGCGGGGCGCTGGGCCCGTCCCTGTGCTGGCACTGCTGGGGCACCTGCAGTGCTGGCAGCACCTCTGGGACAAGAGGGACACGGATGGGCTGGAGCCAGTCCAGGCAAGGGAACGGAGCTGGCAAGGGGTTGGAGAGTTCCTGAGAGAGCTGGGAAAGGGGCACAGCCCGGAGCAAAGGAGGCTCAGGGGGGACCTTGTGGCTCTGGACAAGTCCCTGACAGGAGGGAGCAGCCGGGGGGGTCGGGCTCTGCTCGCAGGGAACAGGGACAGGAGGAGAGGGAACGGCCTCAGGCTGGGCCAGGGGAGGCTCAGGGTGGATATTGGGGAAATTCCTCCATGGAAAGGGCGCTCAGGCCTTGGCACAGCTGCCCAGGGAGGTTTGGAGTGCCCACCCCTGGGAGTGCTCCAACACCTGTGGCTGTGGCATGGGCGGACGTGGTCAGCGCCGGCCGTGCTGGTGCTGGTTGCACTCAGTGATCTCCGAGGTCTTTTCCAACCTTGATTCCGCTCTCAAGGCAGCCCCACGGAGGAGCAGCACAAAAGGCACCCCCAGGCTGCGAGCGGAGGGTTCAGAACACGCTGCGGCAGCAGGAACGAAGCTCTGCAGGATGAAACTGAAAAGGGGAGAAATGCCGAGCTCTGTGAAAGGGAACAACTGAGAGAGCCGCAAACGAGCCACCAAACTTCTCACAGGGGACACCACCAGCAGCACAGGTGTGAAGGGACTTCTTTTTGCCCCAGAAGTGTGAATCCACAGCCCAAGCCACGTGCACACACTGCAGATGTGAAGTGTATTTTTACTGCCAGCAAGCACTTGGGAATAAAAAAACCTCAGCCCCAAAGCTTGATGTCTAAACAGCAACACACAAGTTCTAAGCCAGCTGTCGAGAGAAACAAAACACAGCAAAAACAAAGCAGAAAGGGAGCAAAACCTTGTCACACTGGCTGTGTTTCCGAGCGTGACAGCTTCTGCCCATGCTGGGAATGCAGCACCAAACACAAAAATCCTACTGCAACTCCTGGATCCCATAGCAGGAAGGACATGGAGATTCCCCGTGGGAATCAGGGATGCAGGACTCGGCTGTGCTGCCATCACTCCCTCAGGAATAGCCAGGTTTAGCTCCTTCTGTCTGCCCAGAGAGGGGGATTTGCCCCTGGATGCCCTGGAATGTTCCAGGCCAGGCTGCACACTGGGGCTGGGAGCAGCCCGGGACAGTGGGAGGTGTCCCTGCCCGTGGCAGCGCTGGCACTGGATGAGCTTGAAGGTCCTTCCAAGCCCAAATGGTTCTGTGAGTCTTAGAGCCCTGAGATTCTCATGACAGAGGTGGAAGTGCAAGAGCTTAAGGTCCCTTCCCAAAAAAACCCCATTGCACGACTCTGCAGCTTCTGGAGCCCTGGGTCCATGGAAATGCAGTTGCAGAGGAGCTCCGAGGAAATGGGTGTTTTGGGGAGAGCAGAGTGGCTGGAAGAGAGGAACAGGAACAGTCTCCTCGAGCAAGCCCTTGTGTCTCAGGGAGCGGGATCGGCTCGCTCCTAACGCACCGGGTGACTCCCAGAGCGGGGGATGGAAATGCAGCCCAGGTCCGAAAGAAACCTCTGCGCATCATGCGCGGGCGCGCTGCCCCTCTGCGCGGAGCCCCCACTCGGCACGCCCGCACGGGCGCGGTGGCTACTGCGCATGCGCGGGCGCGGTGGCTACTGCGCATGCGCGGGCGCGGTGGCTACGGCACATGCGCGGGCGCTACTGCGCATGCGCGGGCGCGGGGGCTACTGCGCATGCGGGGGCGCGGTGGCTACTGCGCATGCGCGGGCGTGGGGTGTACTGCGCATGCGCGGGCGCGGTGGCTACGGCGCATGCGCGGGCGCGGTGGCTACGGCGCATGCGCGGGCGCGGTGGCTACTGCGCATGCGCGGGCGCGGGTGCTACTGCGCATGCGCGGGGTCTACGGCGCATGCGCGGGCGCGGTGGCTACGGCGCATGCGCGGGCGCGGGTGCTACTACGCATGCGCGGGCGCGGGGGCTACTGCGCATGCGCGGGCGCGGGGGCTACGGCGCATGCGCGGGCGCGGTGGCTACTGCGAATGCGCGGGCGCGGGTGCTACTACGCATGCGCGGACGCGCTGGCCCTACCCCCACACCACTGCGCATGCGCGGGAGAACTGGGCCCCCCTCACCCCCCACTGCGCATGCGCGGGGCGCTGGGCCCGTCCCTGTGCTGGCACTGCTGGGGCACCTGCAGTGCTGGCAGCACCTCTGGGACAAGAGGGACACGGAGGGGCTGGAGCCAGTCCAGGCAAGGGAACGGAGCTGGCAAGGGGTTGGAGAGTTCCTGAGAGAGCTGGGAAAGGGGCACAGCCCGGAGCAAAGGAGGCTCAGGGGGGACCTTGTGGCTCTGGACAAGTCCCTGACAGGAGGGAGCAGCCGGGGGGGTCGGGCTCTGCTCGCAGGGAACAGGGACAGGAGGAGAGGGAACGGCCTCAGGCTGGGCCAGGGGAGGCTCAGGGTGGATATTGGGGAAATTCCTCCATGGAAAGGGCGCTCAGGCCTTGGCACAGCTGCCCAGGGAGGTTTGGAGTGCCCACCCCTGGGAGTGCTCCAACACCTGTGGCTGTGGCATGGGCGGACGTGGTCAGCGCCGGCCGTGCTGGTGCTGGTTGCACTCAGTGATCTCCGAGGTCTTTTCCAACCTTGATTCCGCTCTCAAGGCAGCCCCACGGAGGAGCAGCACAAAAGGCACCCCCAGGCTGCGAGCGGAGGGTTCAGAACACGCTGCGGCAGCAGGAACGAAGCTCTGCAGGATGAAACTGAAAAGGGGAGAAATGCCGAGCTCTGTGAAAGGGAACAACTGAGAGAGCCACAAACGAGCCACCAAACTTCTCACAGGGGACACCACCAGCAGCACAGGTGTGAAGGGACTTCTTTTTGCCCCAGAAGTGTGAATCCACAGCCCAAGCCACGTGCACACACTGCAGATGTGAAGTGTATTTTTACTGCCAGCAAGCACTTGGGAATAAAAAAACCTCAGCCCCAAAGCTTGATGTCTAAACAGCAACACACAAGTTCTAAGCCAGCTGTCGAGAGAAACAAAACACAGCAAAAACAAAGCAGAAAGGGAGCAAAACCTTGTCACACTGGCTGTGTTTCCGAGCGTGACAGCTTCTGCCCATGCTGGGAATGCAGCACCAAACACAAAAATCCTACTGCAACTCCTGGATCCCATAGCAGGAAGGACATGGAGATTCCCCGTGGGAATCAGGGATGCAGGACTCGGCTGTGCTGCCATCACTCCCTCAGGAATAGCCAGGTTTAGCTCCTTCTGTCTGCCCAGAGAGGGGGATTTGCCCCTGGATGCCCTGGAATGTTCCAGGCCAGGCTGCACACTGGGGCTGGGAGCAGCCCGGGACAGTGGGAGGTGTCCCTGCCCGTGGCAGCGCTGGCACTGGATGAGCTTGAAGGTCCTTCCAAGCCCAAATGGTTCTGTGAGTCTTAGAGCCCTGAGATTCTCATGACAGAGGTGGAAGTGCAAGAGCTTAAGGTCCCTTCCCAAAAAAACCCCATTGCACGACTCTGCAGCTTCTGGAGCCCTGGGTCCATGGAAATGCAGTTGCAGAGGAGCTCCGAGGAAATGGGTGTTTTGGGGAGAGCAGAGTGGCTGGAAGAGAGGAACAGGAACAGTCTCCTCGAGCAAGCCCTTGTGTCTCAGGGAGCGGGATCGGCTCGCTCCTAACGCACCGGGTGACTCCCAGAGCGGGGGATGGAAATGCAGCCCAGGTCCGAAAGAAACCTCTGCGCATCATGCGCGGGCGCGCTGCCCCTCTGCGCGGAGCCCCCACTCGGCACGCCCGCACGGGCGCGGTGGCTACTGCGCATGCGCGGGCGCGGTGGCTACTGCGCATGCGCGGGCGCGGTGGCTACGGCACATGCGCGGGCGCGGGGGCTACTGCGCATGCGCGGGCGCGGGGGCTACTGCGCATGCGGGGGCGCGGTGGCTACTGCGCATGCGGGGGCGTGGTGGCTACTGCGCATGCGCGGGCGTGGGGTGTACTGCGCATGCGCGGGCGCGGGGTCTACGGCGCATGCGCGGGCGCGGTGGCTACGGCGCATGCGCGGGCGCGGTGGCTACTGCGCATGCGCGGGCGCGGGTGCTACTGCGCATGCGCGGGGTCTACGGCGCATGCGCGGGCGCGGTGGCTACGGCGCATGCGCGGGCGCGGGTGCTACTGCGCATGCGCGGGGTCTACGGCGCATGCGCGGGCGCGGGTGCTACTACGCATGCGCGGGCGCGGGGGCTACTGCGCATGCGCGGGCGCGGGGGCTACGGCGCATGCGCGGGCGCGGTGGCTACTGCGCATGCGCGGGCGCGGGTGCTACTACGCATGCGCGGACGCGCCGGCCCTACCCCCACACCACTGCGCATGCGCGGGAGAACTGGGCCCCCCTCACCCCCCACTGCGCATGCGCGGGGCGCTGGGCCCGTCCCTGTGCTGGCACTGCTGGGGCACCTGCAGTGCTGGCAGCACCTCTGGGACAAGAGGGACACGGAGGGGCTGGAGCGAGTCCAGGCAAGGGAACGGAGCTGGCAAGGGGCTGGAGAGTTCCTGAGAGAGCTGGGAAAGGGGCACAGCCCGGAGCAAAGGAGGCTCAGGGGGGACCTTGTGGCTCTGGACAAGTCCCTGACAGGAGGGAGCAGCCGGGGGGGTCGGGCTCTGCTCGCAGGGAACAGGGACAGGAGGAGAGGGAACGGCCTCAGGCTGGGCCAGGGGAGGCTCAGGGTGGATATTGGGGAAATTCCTCCATGGAAAGGGCGCTCAGGCCTTGGCACAGCTGCCCAGGGAGGTTTGGAGTGCCCACCCCTGGGAGTGCTCCAACACCTGTGGCTGTGGCATGGGCGGACGTGGTCAGCGCCGGCCGTGCTGGTGCTGGTTGCACTCAGTGATCTCCGAGGTCTTTTCCAACCTTGATTCCGCTCTCAAGGCAGCCCCACGGAGGAGCAGCACAAAAGGCACCCCCAGGCTGCGAGCGGAGGGTTCAGAACACGCTGCGGCAGCAGGAACGAAGCTCTGCAGGATGAAACTGAAAAGGGGAGAAATGCCGAGCTCTGTGAAAGGGAACAACTGAGAGAGCCACAAACGAGCCACCAAACTTCTCACAGGGGACACCACCAGCAGCACAGGTGTGAAGGGACTTCTTTTTGCCCCAGAAGTGTGAATCCACAGCCCAAGCCACGTGCACACACTGCAGATGTGAAGTGTATTTTTACTGCCAGCAAGCACTTGGGAATAAAAAAACCTCAGCCCCAAAGCTTGATGTCTAAACAGCAACACACAAGTTCTAAGCCAGCTGTCGAGAGAAACAAAACACAGCAAAAACAAAGCAGAAAGGGAGCAAAACCTTGTCACACTGGCTGTGTTTCCGAGCGTGACAGCTTCTGCCCATGCTGGGAATGCAGCACCAAACACAAAAATCCTACTGCAACTCCTGGATCCCATAGCAGGAAGGACATGGAGATTCCCCGTGGGAATCAGGGATGCAGGACTCGGCTGTGCTGCCATCACTCCCTCAGGAATAGCCAGGTTTAGCTCCTTCTGTCTGCCCAGAGAGGGGGATTTGCCCCTGGATGCCCTGGAATGTTCCAGGCCAGGCTGCACACTGGGGCTGGGAGCAGCCCGGGACAGTGGGAGGTGTCCCTGCCCGTGGCAGCGCTGGCACTGGATGAGCTTGAAGGTCCTTCCAAGCCCAAATGGTTCTGTGAGTCTTAGAGCCCTGAGATTCTCATGACAGAGGTGGAAGTGCAAGAGCTTAAGGTCCCTTCCCAAAAAAACCCCATTGCACGACTCTGCAGCTTCTGGAGCCCTGGGTCCATGGAAATGCAGTTGCAGAGGAGCTCCGAGGAAATGGGTGTTTTGGGGAGAGCAGAGTGGCTGGAAGAGAGGAACAGGAACAGTCTCCTCGAGCAAGCCCTTGTGTCTCAGGGAGCGGGATCGGCTCGCTCCTAACGCACCGGGTGACTCCCAGAGCGGGGGATGGAAATGCAGCCCAGGTCCGAAAGAAACCTCTGCGCATCATGCGCGGGCGCGCTGCCCCTCTGCGCGGAGCCCCCACTCGGCACGCCCGCACGGGCGCGGTGGCTACCGCGCATGCGCGGGCGCGGTGGCTACCGCGCATGCGCGGGCGCGGTGGCTACCGCGCATGCGCGGGCGCGGTGGCTACGGCACATGCGCGGGCGCGGGGGCTACTGCGCATGCGCGGGCGCGGGGGCTACTGCGCATGCGGGGGCGCGGTGGCTACTGCGCATGCGGGGGCGCGGTGGCTACTGCGCATGCGCGGGCGTGGGGTGTACTGCGCATGCGCGGGCGCGGTGGCTACGGCGCATGCGCGGGCGCGGTGGCTACGGCGCATGCGCGGGCGCGGTGGCTACGGCGCATGCGCGGGCGCGGTGGCTACTGCGCATGCGCGGGCGCGGGTGCTACTGCGCATGCGCGGGGTCTACGGCGCATGCGCGGGCGCGGTGGCTACGGCGCATGCGCGGGCGCGGGTGCTACTACGCATGCGCGGGCGCGGGGGCTACTGCGCATGCGCGGGCGCGGGTGCTACGGCGCATGCGCGGGCGCGGTGGCTACTGCGCATGCGGGGGCGCGGGTGCTACTACGCATGCGCGGACGCGCTGGCCCTACCCCCACACCACTGCGCATGCGCGGGAGAACTGGGCCCCCCTCACCCCCCACTGCGCATGCGCGGGGCGCTGGGCCCGTCCCTGTGCTGGCACTGCTGGGGCACCTGCAGTGCTGGCAGCACCTCTGGGACAAGAGGGACACGGAGGGGCTGGAGCGAGTCCAGGCAAGGGAACGGAGCTGGCAAGGGGCTGGAGAGTTCCTGAGAGAGCTGGGAAAGGGGCACAGCCCGGAGCAAAGGAGGCTCAGGGGGGACCTTGTGGCTCTGGACAAGTCCCTGACAGGAGGGAGCAGCCGGGGGGGTCGGGCTCTGCTCGCAGGGAACAGGGACAGGAGGAGAGGGAACGGCCTCAGGCTGGGCCAGGGGAGGCTCAGGGTGGATATTGGGGAAATTCCTCCATGGAAAGGGCGCTCAGGCCTTGGCACAGCTGCCCAGGGAGGTTTGGAGTGCCCACCCCTGGGAGTGCTCCAACACCTGTGGCTGTGGCATGGGCGGACGTGGTCAGCGCCGGCCGTGCTGGTGCTGGTTGCACTCAGTGATCTCCGAGGTCTTTTCCAACCTTGATTCCGCTCTCAAGGCAGCCCCACGGAGGAGCAGCACAAAAGGCACCCCCAGGCTGCGAGCGGAGGGTTCAGAACACGCTGCGGCAGCAGGAACGAAGCTCTGCAGGATGAAACTGAAAAGGGGAGAAATGCCGAGCTCTGTGAAAGGGAACAACTGAGAGAGCCACAAACGAGCCACCAAACTTCTCACAGGGGACACCACCAGCAGCACAGGTGTGAAGGGACTTCTTTTTGCCCCAGAAGTGTGAATCCACAGCCCAAGCCACGTGCACACACTGCAGATGTGAAGTGTATTTTTACTGCCAGCAAGCACTTGGGAATAAAAAAACCTCAGCCCCAAAGCTTGATGTCTAAACAGCAACACACAAGTTCTAAGCCAGCTGTCGAGAGAAACAAAACACAGCAAAAACAAAGCAGAAAGGGAGCAAAACCTTGTCACACTGGCTGTGTTTCCGAGCGTGACAGCTTCTGCCCATGCTGGGAATGCAGCACCAAACACAAAAATCCTACTGCAACTCCTGGATCCCATAGCAGGAAGGACATGGAGATTCCCCGTGGGAATCAGGGATGCAGGACTCGGCTGTGCTGCCATCACTCCCTCAGGAATAGCCAGGTTTAGCTCCTTCTGTCTGCCCAGAGAGGGGGATTTGCCCCTGGATGCCCTGGAATGTTCCAGGCCAGGCTGCACACTGGGGCTGGGAGCAGCCCGGGACAGTGGGAGGTGTCCCTGCCCGTGGCAGCGCTGGCACTGGATGAGCTTGAAGGTCCTTCCAAGCCCAAATGGTTCTGTGAGTCTTAGAGCCCTGAGATTCTCATGACAGAGGTGGAAGTGCAAGAGCTTAAGGTCCCTTCCCAAAAAAACCCCATTGCACGACTCTGCAGCTTCTGGAGCCCTGGGTCCATGGAAATGCAGTTGCAGAGGAGCTCCGAGGAAATGGGTGTTTTGGGGAGAGCAGAGTGGCTGGAAGAGAGGAACAGGAACAGTCTCCTCGAGCAAGCCCTTGTGTCTCAGGGAGCGGGATCGGCTCGCTCCTAACGCACCGGGTGACTCCCAGAGCGGGGGATGGAAATGCAGCCCAGGTCCGAAAGAAACCTCTGCGCATCATGCGCGGGCGCGCTGCCCCTCTGCGCGGAGCCCCCACTCGGCACGCCCGCACGGGCGCGGTGGCTACTGCGCATGCGCGGGCGCGGTGGCTACTGCGCATGCGCGGGCGCGGTGGCTACGGCACATGCGCGGGCGCGGGGGCTACTGCGCATGCGCGGGCGCGGGGGCTACTGCGCATGCGGGGGCGCGGTGGCTACTGCGCATGCGGGGGCGCGGTGGCTACTGCGCATGCGGGGGCGCGGTGGCTACTGCGCATGCGCGGGCGTGGGGTGTACTGCGCATGCGCGGGCGCGGGGTCTACGGCGCATGCGCGGGCGCGGTGGCTACGGCGCATGCGCGGGCGCGGTGGCTACTGCGCATGCGCGGGCGCGGGTGCTACTGCGCATGCGCGGGGTCTACGGCGCATGCGCGGGCGCGGTGGCTACGGCGCATGCGCGGGCGCGGGTGCTACTACGCATGCGCGGGCGCGGGGGCTACTGCGCATGCGCGGGCGCGGGGGCTACGGCGCATGCGCGGGCGCGGTGGCTACTGCGAATGCGCGGGCGCGGGTGCTACTACGCATGCGCGGACGCGCTGGCCCTACCCCCACACCACTGCGCATGCGCGGGAGAACTGTGCCCCCCTCACCCCCCACTGCGCATGCGCGGGGCGCTGGGCCCGTCCCTGTGCTGGCACTGCTGGGGCACCTGCAGTGCTGGCAGCACCTCTGGGACAAGAGGGACACGGAGGGGCTGGAGCCAGTCCAGGCAAGGGAACGGAGCTGGCAAGGGGTTGGAGAGTTCCTGAGAGAGCTGGGAAAGGGGCACAGCCCGGAGCAAAGGAGGCTCAGGGGGGACCTTGTGGCTCTGGACAAGTCCCTGACAGGAGGGAGCAGCCGGGGGGGTCGGGCTCTGCTCGCAGGGAACAGGGACAGGAGGAGAGGGAACGGCCTCAGGCTGGGCCAGGGGAGGCTCAGGGTGGATATTGGGGAAATTCCTCCATGGAAAGGGCGCTCAGGCCTTGGCACAGCTGCCCAGGGAGGTTTGGAGTGCCCACCCCTGGGAGTGCTCCAACACCTGTGGCTGTGGCATGGGCGGACGTGGTCAGCGCCGGCCGTGCTGGTGCTGGTTGCACTCAGTGATCTCCGAGGTCTTTTCCAACCTTGATTCCGCTCTCAAGGCAGCCCCACGGAGGAGCAGCACAAAAGGCACCCCCAGGCTGCGAGCGGAGGGTTCAGAACACGCTGCGGCAGCAGGAACGAAGCTCTGCAGGATGAAACTGAAAAGGGGAGAAATGCCGAGCTCTGTGAAAGGGAACAACTGAGAGAGCCACAAACGAGCCACCAAACTTCTCACAGGGGACACCACCAGCAGCACAGGTGTGAAGGGACTTCTTTTTGCCCCAGAAGTGTGAATCCACAGCCCAAGCCACGTGCACACACTGCAGATGTGAAGTGTATTTTTACTGCCAGCAAGCACTTGGGAATAAAAAAACCTCAGCCCCAAAGCTTGATGTCTAAACAGCAACACACAAGTTCTAAGCCAGCTGTCGAGAGAAACAAAACACAGCAAAAACAAAGCAGAAAGGGAGCAAAACCTTGTCACACTGGCTGTGTTTCCGAGCGTGACAGCTTCTGCCATGCTGGGAATGCAGCACCAAACACAAAAATCCTACTGCAACTCCTGGATCCCATAGCAGGAAGGACATGGAGATTCCCCGTGGGAATCAGGGATGCAGGACTCGGCTGTGCTGCCATCACTCCCTCAGGAATAGCCAGGTTTAGCTCCTTCTGTCTGCCCAGAGAGGGGGATTTGCCCCTGGATGCCCTGGAATGTTCCAGGCCAGGCTGCACACTGGGGCTGGGAGCAGCCCGGGACAGTGGGAGGTGTCCCTGCCCGTGGCAGCGCTGGCACTGGATGAGCTTGAAGGTCCTTCCAAGCCCAAATGGTTCTGTGAGTCTTAGAGCCCTGAGATTCTCATGACAGAGGTGGAAGTGCAAGAGCTTAAGGTCCCTTCCCAAAAAAACCCCATTGCACGACTCTGCAGCTTCTGGAGCCCTGGGTCCATGGAAATGCAGTTGCAGAGGAGCTCCGAGGAAATGGGTGTTTTGGGGAGAGCAGAGTGGCTGGAAGAGAGGAACAGGAACAGTCTCCTCGAGCAAGCCCTTGTGTCTCAGGGAGCGGGATCGGCTCGCTCCTAACGCACCGGGTGACTCCCAGAGCGGGGGATGGAAATGCAGCCCAGGTCCGAAAGAAACCTCTGCGCATCATGCGCGGGCGCGCTGCCCCTCTGCGCGGAGCCCCCACTCGGCACGCCCGCACGGGCGCGGTGGCTACTGCGCATGCGCGGGCGCGGTGGCTACTGCGCATGCGCGGGCGCGGTGGCTACGGCACATGCGCGGGCGCGGGGGCTACTGCGCATGCGCGGGCGCGGGGGCTACTGCGCATGCGGGGGCGCGGTGGCTACTGCGCATGCGGGGGCGCGGTGGCTACTGCGCATGCGCGGGCGTGGGGTGTACTGCGCATGCGCGGGCGCGGTGGCTACGGCGCATGCGCGGGCGCGGTGGCTACGGCGCATGCGCGGGCGCGGTGGCTACTGCGCATGCGCGGGCGCGGGTGCTACTGCGCATGCGCGGGGTCTACGGCGCATGCGCGGGCGCGGTGGCTACGGCGCATGCGCGGGCGCGGGGGCTACTACGCATGCGCGGGCGCGGGGGCTACTGCGCATGCGCGGGCGCGGTGGCTACGGCGCATGCGCGGGCGCGGTGGCTACTACGCATGCGCGGGCGCGGGGGCTACTGCGCATGCGCGGGCGCGGTGGCTACTGCGCATGCGCGGGGTCTACGGCGCATGCGCGGGCGCGGTGGCTACGGCGCATGCGCGGGCGCGGGTGCTACTGCGCATGCGCGGGCGCGGGGGCTACTGCGCATGCGCGGGCGCGGGGGCTACGGCGCATGCGCGGGCGCGGTGGCTACTGCGCATGCGCGGGTGCGGGGTGTACTGCGCATGCTCGGGCGCGGTGGCTACTACGCATGCGCGGGCGCGGGGGCTACTGCGCATGCGCGGGCGCGGGCGCTACGGCGCATGCGCGGGCGCGGTGGCTACGGCACATGCGCGGGCGCGGGGGCTACTGCGCATGCGCGGGCGCGGGGGCTACTGCGCATGCGGGGGCGCGGTGGCTACTGCGCATGCGGGGGCGCGGTGGCTACTGCGCATGCGCGGGCGTGGGGTGTACTGCGCATGCGCGGGCGCGGTGGCTACGGCGCATGCGCGGGCGCGGTGGCTACGGCGCATGCGCGGGCGCGGTGGCTACTGCGCATGCGCGGGCGCGGGTGCTACTGCGCATGCGCGGGGTCTACGGCGCATGCGCGGGCGCGGTGGCTACTGCGCATGCGCGGGCGCGGGTGCTACTACGCATGCGCGGGCGCGGGGGCTACTGCGCATGCGCGGGCGCGGTGGCTACGGCGCATGCGCGGGCGCGGTGGCTACTGCGCATGCGCGGGCGCGGGGTGTACTGCGCATGCGCGGGCGCGGTGGCTACGGCGCATGCGCGGGCGCGGTGGCTACTGCGCATGCGCGGGCGCGGTGGCTACTGCGCATGCGCGGGCGCGCGTGCTACTGCGCATGCGCGGGGTCTACGGCGCATGCGCGGGCGCGGTGGCTACGGCGCATGCGCGGGCGCGGGTGCTACTGCGCATGCGCGGGCGCGGGCACTACTGCGCATGCGCGGGCGCGGGGGCTACGGCGCATGCGCGGGCGCGTTGGCTACTGCGCATGCGCGGGCGCGGGGTGTACTGCGCATGCGCGGGCGCGGTGGCTACTACTCATGCGCGGGCGCGGGGGCTACTGCGCATGCGCGGGCGCGGGGGCTACGGCGCATGCGCGGGCGCGGTGGCTACTGCGCATGCGCGGGCGCGGTGGCTACGGGGCATGCTCGGGCGCGATGGCTACTGCGCATGCGCGGGCGCGGTGGCTACGGCGCATGCGCGGGCGCGGTGGCTACTGCGCATGCGCGGGAGAACTGGGCCCCCCTCACCCCCCACTGCGCATGCGCGGGGCGCTGGGCCCGTCCCTGTGCTGGCACTGCTGGGGCACCTGCAGTGCTGGCAGCACCTCTGGGACAAGAGGGACACGGAGGGGCTGGAGCCAGTCCAGGCAAGGGAACGGAGCTGGCAAGGGGTTGGAGAGTTCCTGAGAGAGCTGGGAAAGGGGCACAGCCCGGAGCAAAGGAGGCTCAGGGGGGACCTTGTGGCTCTGGACAAGTCCCTGACAGGAGGGAGCAGCCGGGGGGGTCGGGCTCTGCTCGCAGGGAACAGGGACAGGAGGAGAGGGAACGGCCTCAGGCTGGGCCAGGGGAGGCTCAGGGTGGATATTGGGGAAATTCCTCCATGGAAAGGGCGCTCAGGCCTTGGCACAGCTGCCCAGGGAGGTTTGGAGTGCCCACCCCTGGGAGTGCTCCAACACCTGTGGCTGTGGCATGGGCGGACGTGGTCAGCGCCGGCCGTGCTGGTGCTGGTTGCACTCAGTGATCTCCGAGGTCTTTTCCAACCTTGATTCCGCTCTCAAGGCAGCCCCACGGAGGAGCAGCACAAAAGGCACCCCCAGGCTGCGAGCGGAGGGTTCAGAACACGCTGCGGCAGCAGGAACGAAGCTCTGCAGGATGAAACTGAAAAGGGGAGAAATGCCGAGCTCTGTGAAAGGGAACAACTGAGAGAGCCGCAAACGAGCCACCAAACTTCTCACAGGGGACACCACCAGCAGCACAGGTGTGAAGGGACTTCTTTTTGCCCCAGAAGTGTGAATCCACAGCCCAAGCCACGTGCACACACTGCAGATGTGAAGTGTATTTTTACTGCCAGCAAGCACTTGGGAATAAAAAAACCTCAGCCCCAAAGCTTGATGTCTAAACAGCAACACACAAGTTCTAAGCCAGCTGTCGAGAGAAACAAAACACAGCAAAAACAAAGCAGAAAGGGAGCAAAACCTTGTCACACTGGCTGTGTTTCCGAGCGTGACAGCTTCTGCCATGCTGGGAATGCAGCACCAAACACAAAAATCCTACTGCAACTCCTGGATCCCATAGCAGGAAGGACATGGAGATTCCCCGTGGGAATCAGGGATGCAGGACTCGGCTGTGCTGCCATCACTCCCTCAGGAATAGCCAGGTTTAGCTCCTTCTGTCTGCCCAGAGAGGGGGATTTGCCCCTGGATGCCCTGGAATGTTCCAGGCCAGGCTGCACACTGGGGCTGGGAGCAGCCCGGGACAGTGGGAGGTGTCCCTGCCCGTGGCAGCGCTGGCACTGGATGAGCTTGAAGGTCCTTCCAAGCCCAAATGGTTCTGTGAGTCTTAGAGCCCTGAGATTCTCATGACAGAGGTGGAAGTGCAAGAGCTTAAGGTCCCTTCCCAAAAAAACCCCATTGCACGACTCTGCAGCTTCTGGAGCCCTGGGTCCATGGAAATGCAGTTGCAGAGGAGCTCCGAGGAAATGGGTGTTTTGGGGAGAGCAGAGTGGCTGGAAGAGAGGAACAGGAACAGTCTCCTCGAGCAAGCCCTTGTGTCTCAGGGAGCGGGATCGGCTCGCTCCTAACGCACCGGGTGACTCCCAGAGCGGGGGATGGAAATGCAGCCCAGGTCCGAAAGAAACCTCTGCGCATCATGCGCGGGCGCGCTGCCCCTCTGCGCGGAGCCCCCACTCGGCACGCCCGCACGGGCGCGGTGGCTACTGCGCATGCGCGGGCGCGGTGGCTACTGCGCATGCGCGGGCGCGGTGGCTACGGCACATGCGCGGGCGCGGGGGCTACTGCGCATGCGCGGGCGCGGGGGCTACTGCGCATGCGGGGGCGCGGTGGCTACTGCGCATGCGGGGGCGCGGTGGCTACTGCGCATGCGCGGGCGTGGGGTGTACTGCGCATGCGCGGGCGTGGGGTGTACTGCGCATGCGCGGGCGCGGTGGCTACGGCGCATGCGCGGGCGCGGTGGCTACGGCGCATGCGCGGGCGCGGTGGCTACTGCGCATGCGCGGGCGCGGGTGCTACTGCGCATGCGCGGGGTCTACGGCGCATGCGCGGGCGCGGTGGCTACGGCGCATGCGCGGGCGCGGGTGCTACTACGCATGCGCGGGCGCGGGGGCTACTGCGCATGCGCGGGCGCGGTGGCTACGGCGCATGCGCGGGCGCGGTGGCTACTACGCATGCGCGGGCGCGGGGGCTACTGCGCATGCGCGGGCGCGGTGGCTACTGCGCATGCGCGGGGTCTACGGCGCATGCGCGGGCGCGGTGGCTACGGCGCATGCGCGGGCGCGGGTGCTACTGCGCATGCGCGGGCGCGGGGGCTACTGCGCATGCGCGGGCGCGGGGGCTACGGCGCATGCGCGGGCGCGGTGGCTACTGCGCATGCGCGGGTGCGGGGTGTACTGCGCATGCTCGGGCGCGGTGGCTACTACGCATGCGCGGGCGCGGGGGCTACTGCGCATGCGCGGGCGCGGGCGCTACGGCGCATGCGCGGGCGCGGTGGCTACGGCACATGCGCGGGCGCGGGGGCTACTGCGCATGCGCGGGCGCGGGGGCTACTGCGCATGCGGGGGCGCGGTGGCTACTGCGCATGCGGGGGCGCGGTGGCTACTGCGCATGCGCGGGCGTGGGGTGTACTGCGCATGCGCGGGCGCGGTGGCTACGGCGCATGCGCGGGCGCGGTGGCTACGGCGCATGCGCGGGCGCGGTGGCTACTGCGCATGCGCGGGCGCGGGTGCTACTGCCCATGCGCGGGGTCTACGGCGCATGCGCGGGCGCGGTGGCTACTGCGCATGCGCGGGCGCGGGTGCTACTACGCATGCGCGGGCGCGGGGGCTACTGCGCATGCGCGGGCGCGGTGGCTACGGCGCATGCGCGGGCGCGGTGGCTACTGCGCATGCGCGGGCGCGGGGTGTACTGCGCATGCGCGGGCGCGGTGGCTACGGCGCATGCGCGGGCGCGGTGGCTACTGCGCATGCGCGGGCGCGGTGGCTACTGCGCATGCGCGGGCGCGCGTGCTACTGCGCATGCGCGGGGTCTACGGCGCATGCGCGGGCGCGGTGGCTACGGCGCATGCGCGGGCGCGGGTGCTACTGCGCATGCGCGGGCGCGGGCACTACTGCGCATGCGCGGGCGCGGGGGCTACGGCGCATGCGCGGGCGCGTTGGCTACTGCGCATGCGCGGGCGCGGGGTGTACTGCGCATGCGCGGGCGCGGTGGCTACTACTCATGCGCGGGCGCGGGGGCTACTGCGCATGCGCGGGCGCGGGGGCTACGGCGCATGCGCGGGCGCGGTGGCTACTGCGCATGCGCGGGCGCGGTGGCTACGGGGCATGCTCGGGCGCGATGGCTACTGCGCATGCGCGGGCGCGGTGGCTACGGCGCATGCGCGGGCGCGGTGGCTACTGCGCATGCGCGGGAGAACTGGGCCCCCCTCACCCCCCACTGCGCATGCGCGGGGCGCTGGGCCCGTCCCTGTGCTGGCACTGCTGGGGCACCTGCAGTGCTGGCAGCACCTCTGGGACAAGAGGGACACGGAGGGGCTGGAGCCAGTCCAGGCAAGGGAACGGAGCTGGCAAGGGGTTGGAGAGTTCCTGAGAGAGCTGGGAAAGGGGCACAGCCCGGAGCAAAGGAGGCTCAGGGGGGACCTTGTGGCTCTGGACAAGTCCCTGACAGGAGGGAGCAGCCGGGGGGGTCGGGCTCTGCTCGCAGGGAACAGGGACAGGAGGAGAGGGAACGGCCTCAGGCTGGGCCAGGGGAGGCTCAGGGTGGATATTGGGGAAATTCCTCCATGGAAAGGGCGCTCAGGCCTTGGCACAGCTGCCCAGGGAGGTTTGGAGTGCCCACCCCTGGGAGTGCTCCAACACCTGTGGCTGTGGCATGGGCGGACGTGGTCAGCGCCGGCCGTGCTGGTGCTGGTTGCACTCAGTGATCTCCGAGGTCTTTTCCAACCTTGATTCCGCTCTCAAGGCAGCCCCACGGAGGAGCAGCACAAAAGGCACCCCCAGGCTGCGAGCGGAGGGTTCAGAACACGCTGCGGCAGCAGGAACGAAGCTCTGCAGGATGAAACTGAAAAGGGGAGAAATGCCGAGCTCTGTGAAAGGGAACAACTGAGAGAGCCGCAAACGAGCCACCAAACTTCTCACAGGGGACACCACCAGCAGCACAGGTGTGAAGGGACTTCTTTTTGCCCCAGAAGTGTGAATCCACAGCCCAAGCCACGTGCACACACTGCAGATGTGAAGTGTATTTTTACTGCCAGCAAGCACTTGGGAATAAAAAAACCTCAGCCCCAAAGCTTGATGTCTAAACAGCAACACACAAGTTCTAAGCCAGCTGTCGAGAGAAACAAAACACAGCAAAAACAAAGCAGAAAGGGAGCAAAACCTTGTCACACTGGCTGTGTTTCCGAGCGTGACAGCTTCTGCCATGCTGGGAATGCAGCACCAAACACAAAAATCCTACTGCAACTCCTGGATCCCATAGCAGGAAGGACATGGAGATTCCCCGTGGGAATCAGGGATGCAGGACTCGGCTGTGCTGCCATCACTCCCTCAGGAATAGCCAGGTTTAGCTCCTTCTGTCTGCCCAGAGAGGGGGATTTGCCCCTGGATGCCCTGGAATGTTCCAGGCCAGGCTGCACACTGGGGCTGGGAGCAGCCCGGGACAGTGGGAGGTGTCCCTGCCCGTGGCAGCGCTGGCACTGGATGAGCTTGAAGGTCCTTCCAAGCCCAAATGGTTCTGTGAGTCTTAGAGCCCTGAGATTCTCATGACAGAGGTGGAAGTGCAAGAGCTTAAGGTCCCTTCCCAAAAAAACCCCATTGCACGACTCTGCAGCTTCTGGAGCCCTGGGTCCATGGAAATGCAGTTGCAGAGGAGCTCCGAGGAAATGGGTGTTTTGGGGAGAGCAGAGTGGCTGGAAGAGAGGAACAGGAACAGTCTCCTCGAGCAAGCCCTTGTGTCTCAGGGAGCGGGATCGGCTCGCTCCTAACGCACCGGGTGACTCCCAGAGCGGGGGATGGAAATGCAGCCCAGGTCCGAAAGAAACCTCTGCGCATCATGCGCGGGCGCGCTGCCCCTCTGCGCGGAGCCCCCACTCGGCACGCCCGCACGGGCGCGGTGGCTACTGCGCATGCGCGGGCGCGGTGGCTACTGCGCATGCGCGGGCGCGGTGGCTACGGCACATGCGCGGGCGCGGGGGCTACTGCGCATGCGCGGGCGCGGGGGCTACTGCGCATGCGGGGGCGCGGTGGCTACTGCGCATGCGGGGGCGCGGTGGCTACTGCGCATGCGCGGGCGTGGGGTGTACTGCGCATGCGCGGGCGTGGGGTGTACTGCGCATGCGCGGGCGCGGTGGCTACGGCGCATGCGCGGGCGCGGTGGCTACGGCGCATGCGCGGGCGCGGTGGCTACTGCGCATGCGCGGGCGCGGGTGCTACTGCGCATGCGCGGGGTCTACGGCGCATGCGCGGGCGCGGTGGCTACGGCGCATGCGCGGGCGCGGGTGCTACTACGCATGCGCGGGCGCGGGGGCTACTGCGCATGCGCGGGCGCGGTGGCTACGGCGCATGCGCGGGCGCGGTGGCTACTACGCATGCGCGGGCGCGGGGGCTACTGCGCATGCGCGGGCGCGGTGGCTACTGCGCATGCGCGGGGTCTACGGCGCATGCGCGGGCGCGGTGGCTACGGCGCATGCGCGGGCGCGGGTGCTACTGCGCATGCGCGGGCGCGGGGGCTACTGCGCATGCGCGGGCGCGGGGGCTACGGCGCATGCGCGGGCGCGGTGGCTACTGCGCATGCGCGGGTGCGGGGTGTACTGCGCATGCTCGGGCGCGGTGGCTACTACGCATGCGCGGGCGCGGGGGCTACTGCGCATGCGCGGGCGCGGGCGCTACGGCGCATGCGCGGGCGCGGTGGCTACGGCACATGCGCGGGCGCGGGGGCTACTGCGCATGCGCGGGCGCGGGGGCTACTGCGCATGCGGGGGCGCGGTGGCTACTGCGCATGCGGGGGCGCGGTGGCTACTGCGCATGCGCGGGCGTGGGGTGTACTGCGCATGCGCGGGCGCGGTGGCTACGGCGCATGCGCGGGCGCGGTGGCTACGGCGCATGCGCGGGCGCGGTGGCTACTGCGCATGCGCGGGCGCGGGTGCTACTGCCCATGCGCGGGGTCTACGGCGCATGCGCGGGCGCGGTGGCTACTGCGCATGCGCGGGCGCGGGTGCTACTACGCATGCGCGGGCGCGGGGGCTACTGCGCATGCGCGGGCGCGGTGGCTACGGCGCATGCGCGGGCGCGGTGGCTACTGCGCATGCGCGGGCGCGGGGTGTACTGCGCATGCGCGGGCGCGGTGGCTACGGCGCATGCGCGGGCGCGGTGGCTACTGCGCATGCGCGGGCGCGGTGGCTACTGCGCATGCGCGGGCGCGCGTGCTACTGCGCATGCGCGGGGTCTACGGCGCATGCGCGGGCGCGGTGGCTACGGCGCATGCGCGGGCGCGGGTGCTACTGCGCATGCGCGGGCGCGGGCACTACTGCGCATGCGCGGGCGCGGGGGCTACGGCGCATGCGCGGGCGCGTTGGCTACTGCGCATGCGCGGGCGCGGGGTGTACTGCGCATGCGCGGGCGCGGTGGCTACTACTCATGCGCGGGCGCGGGGGCTACTGCGCATGCGCGGGCGCGGGGGCTACGGCGCATGCGCGGGCGCGGTGGCTACTGCGCATGCGCGGGCGCGGTGGCTACGGGGCATGCTCGGGCGCGATGGCTACTGCGCATGCGCGGGCGCGGTGGCTACGGCGCATGCGCGGGCGCGGTGGCTACTGCGCATGCGCGGGAGAACTGGGCCCCCCTCACCCCCCACTGCGCATGCGCGGGGCGCTGGGCCCGTCCCTGTGCTGGCACTGCTGGGGCACCTGCAGTGCTGGCAGCACCTCTGGGACAAGAGGGACACGGAGGGGCTGGAGCCAGTCCAGGCAAGGGAACGGAGCTGGCAAGGGGTTGGAGAGTTCCTGAGAGAGCTGGGAAAGGGGCACAGCCCGGAGCAAAGGAGGCTCAGGGGGGACCTTGTGGCTCTGGACAAGTCCCTGACAGGAGGGAGCAGCCGGGGGGGTCGGGCTCTGCTCGCAGGGAACAGGGACAGGAGGAGAGGGAACGGCCTCAGGCTGGGCCAGGGGAGGCTCAGGGTGGATATTGGGGAAATTCCTCCATGGAAAGGGCGCTCAGGCCTTGGCACAGCTGCCCAGGGAGGTTTGGAGTGCCCACCCCTGGGAGTGCTCCAACACCTGTGGCTGTGGCATGGGCGGACGTGGTCAGCGCCGGCCGTGCTGGTGCTGGTTGCACTCAGTGATCTCCGAGGTCTTTTCCAACCTTGATTCCGCTCTCAAGGCAGCCCCACGGAGGAGCAGCACAAAAGGCACCCCCAGGCTGCGAGCGGAGGGTTCAGAACACGCTGCGGCAGCAGGAACGAAGCTCTGCAGGATGAAACTGAAAAGGGGAGAAATGCCGAGCTCTGTGAAAGGGAACAACTGAGAGAGCCGCAAACGAGCCACCAAACTTCTCACAGGGGACACCACCAGCAGCACAGGTGTGAAGGGACTTCTTTTTGCCCCAGAAGTGTGAATCCACAGCCCAAGCCACGTGCACACACTGCAGATGTGAAGTGTATTTTTACTGCCAGCAAGCACTTGGGAATAAAAAAACCTCAGCCCCAAAGCTTGATGTCTAAACAGCAACACACAAGTTCTAAGCCAGCTGTCGAGAGAAACAAAACACAGCAAAAACAAAGCAGAAAGGGAGCAAAACCTTGTCACACTGGCTGTGTTTCCGAGCGTGACAGCTTCTGCCCATGCTGGGAATGCAGCACCAAACACAAAAATCCTACTGCAACTCCTGGATCCCATAGCAGGAAGGACATGGAGATTCCCCGTGGGAATCAGGGATGCAGGACTCGGCTGTGCTGCCATCACTCCCTCAGGAATAGCCAGGTTTAGCTCCTTCTGTCTGCCCAGAGAGGGGGATTTGCCCCTGGATGCCCTGGAATGTTCCAGGCCAGGCTGCACACTGGGGCTGGGAGCAGCCCGGGACAGTGGGAGGTGTCCCTGCCCGTGGCAGCGCTGGCACTGGATGAGCTTGAAGGTCCTTCCAAGCCCAAATGGTTCTGTGAGTCTTAGAGCCCTGAGATTCTCATGACAGAGGTGGAAGTGCAAGAGCTTAAGGTCCCTTCCCAAAAAAACCCCATTGCACGACTCTGCAGCTTCTGGAGCCCTGGGTCCATGGAAATGCAGTTGCAGAGGAGCTCCGAGGAAATGGGTGTTTTGGGGAGAGCAGAGTGGCTGGAAGAGAGGAACAGGAACAGTCTCCTCGAGCAAGCCCTTGTGTCTCAGGGAGCGGGATCGGCTCGCTCCTAACGCACCGGGTGACTCCCAGAGCGGGGGATGGAAATGCAGCCCAGGTCCGAAAGAAACCTCTGCGCATCATGCGCGGGCGCGCTGCCCCTCTGCGCGGAACCCCCACTCGGCACGCCCGCACGGGCGCGGTGCTACTGCGCATGCGGGGGCGCGGTGGCTACTGCGCATGCGCGGGCGCGGTGGCTACGGCACATGCGCGGGCGCGGGGGCTACTGCGCATGCGCGGGCGCGGGGGCTACTGCGCATGCGGGGGCGCGGTGGCTACTGCGCATGCGGGGGCGCGGTGGCTACTGCGCATGCGCGGGCGTGGGGTGTACTGCGCATGCGCGGGCGCGGTGGCTACGGCGCATGCGCGGGCGCGGTGGCTACCGCGCATGCGCGGGCGCGGTGGCTACTGCGCATGCGCGGGCGCGGGTGCTACTGCGCATGCGCGGGGTCTACGGCGCATGCGCGGGCGCGGTGGCTACGGCGCATGCGCGGGCGCGGGTGCTACTACGCATGCGCGGGCGCGGGGGCTACGGCGCATGCGCGGGCGCGGTGGCTACTGCGCATGCGCGGGCGCGGGGTGTACTGCGCATGCGCGGGCGCGGTGGCTACGGCGCATGCGCGGGCGCGCGTGCTACTGCGCATGCGCGGGGTCTACGGCGCATGCGCGGGCGCGGTGGCTACGGCGCATGCGCGGGCGCGGGTGCTACTACGCATGCGCGGGCGCGGGGGCTACGGCGCATGCGCGGGCGCGGTGGCTACGGCGCATGCGCGGGCGCGGTGGCTACTGCGCATGCGCGGGCGCGGGGTGTACTGCGCATGCGCGGGCGCGGTGGCTACGGCGCATGCGCGGGCGCGGGGGCTACGGCGCATGCGCGGGATCGGGTGCTACTACGCATGCGCGGGCGCGGTGGCTACTGCGCATGCGCGGGCGCGGGGGCTACGGCGCATGCGCGGGCGCGGTGGCTGCGGCGCATGCGCGGGCGCGGTGGCTACTGCGCATGCGCGAGGGTGTGGGGTACTGCGCATGCGCGGGCGCGGTGGCTACGGCGCATGCGCGGGCGAAGTGGCTACTGCGCATGCGCGGGCGCGGGGGCTACGGCGCATGCGCGGGCGCGGTGGCTACGGCGCATGCGCGGGCGCGGGGGCTACGGTGCATGCTCGGGCGTGGGCGCGGTGGCTACGGCGCATGCGCGGGCGCGGGGTCTACGGCGCATGCGCGGGCGCGGGGGCTACTGCGCATGCGCGGGCGCGGCTGGTCCGGCGCATGCGCGGGCGCGGGGGTTACGGCGCTTGCCCGGGCGCGGGGGATACTGCGCATGCGCGGGCCCGGTGGCTACTGCGCATGCGCGGGCGCGGGGGCTACGGCGCATGCGCGGGCGCGGGGGCTACTGCGCATGCGCGGGCGCTGTGGCTGTTGCGCATGCGCGGGCGCCGTGGCTACGGCGCATGCGCGGGCGCGGTGGCTACGGCGCATGCGCGGGATCGGGTGCTACTACGCATGCGCGGGCGCGGTGGCTACTGCGCATGCGCGGGCGCGGGGTCTACGGCGCATGCGCGGGCGCGGTGGCTACTGCGCATGCCCGGGCGCGGTGGCTACTGCGCATGCGCGGGCGCGGGGGCTGCGGCTCATGCGCGGGCGCGGTGGCTACTGCGCATGCGCGGGCGTGGGGTGTACTGCGCATGCGCGGGCTCGGTGGCTACGGCGCATGCGCGGGCGCGGTGGCTACGGGGCATGCTCGGGCGCGGTGGCTACTGCGCATGCGCGGGCGCGGTGGCTACGGCGCATGCGCGGGCGCGGTGGCTACTGCGCATGCGCGGGAGAACTGGGCCCCCCTCACCCCCCACTGCGCATGCGCGGGGCGCTGGGCCCGTCCCTGTGCTGGCACTGCTGGGGCACCTGCAGTGCTGGCAGCACCTCTGGGACAAGAGGGACACGGAGGGGCTGGAGCCAGTCCAGGCAAGGGAACGGAGCTGGCAAGGGGTTGGAGAGTTCCTGAGAGAGCTGGGAAAGGGGCACAGCCCGGAGCAAAGGAGGCTCAGGGGGGACCTTGTGGCTCTGGACAAGTCCCTGACAGGAGGGAGCAGCCGGGGGGGTCGGGCTCTGCTCGCAGGGAACAGGGACAGGAGGAGAGGGAACGGCCTCAGGCTGGGCCAGGGGAGGCTCAGGGTGGATATTGGGGAAATTCCTCCATGGAAAGGGCGCTCAGGCCTTGGCACAGCTGCCCAGGGAGGTTTGGAGTGCCCACCCCTGGGAGTGCTCCAACACCTGTGGCTGTGGCATGGGCGGACGTGGTCAGCGCCGGCCGTGCTGGTGCTGGTTGCACTCAGTGATCTCCGAGGTCTTTTCCAACCTTGATTCCGCTCTCAAGGCAGCCCCACGGAGGAGCAGCACAAAAGGCACCCCCAGGCTGCGAGCGGAGGGTTCAGAACACGCTGCGGCAGCAGGAACGAAGCTCTGCAGGATGAAACTGAAAAGGGGAGAAATGCCGAGCTCTGTGAAAGGGAACAACTGAGAGAGCCACAAACGAGCCACCAAACTTCTCACAGGGGACACCACCAGCAGCACAGGTGTGAAGGGACTTCTTTTTGCCCCAGAAGTGTGAATCCACAGCCCAAGCCACGTGCACACACTGCAGATGTGAAGTGTATTTTTACTGCCAGCAAGCACTTGGGAATAAAAAAACCTCAGCCCCAAAGCTTGATGTCTAAACAGCAACACACAAGTTCTAAGCCAGCTGTCGAGAGAAACAAAACACAGCAAAAACAAAGCAGAAAGGGAGCAAAACCTTGTCACACTGGCTGTGTTTCCGAGCGTGACAGCTTCTGCCCATGCTGGGAATGCAGCACCAAACACAAAAATCCTACTGCAACTCCTGGATCCCATAGCAGGAAGGACATGGAGATTCCCCGTGGGAATCAGGGATGCAGGACTCGGCTGTGCTGCCATCACTCCCTCAGGAATAGCCAGGTTTAGCTCCTTCTGTCTGCCCAGAGAGGGGGATTTGCCCCTGGATGCCCTGGAATGTTCCAGGCCAGGCTGCACACTGGGGCTGGGAGCAGCCCGGGACAGTGGGAGGTGTCCCTGCCCGTGGCAGCGCTGGCACTGGATGAGCTTGAAGGTCCTTCCAAGCCCAAATGGTTCTGTGAGTCTTAGAGCCCTGAGATTCTCATGACAGAGGTGGAAGTGCAAGAGCTTAAGGTCCCTTCCCAAAAAAACCCCATTGCACGACTCTGCAGCTTCTGGAGCCCTGGGTCCATGGAAATGCAGTTGCAGAGGAGCTCCGAGGAAATGGGTGTTTTGGGGAGAGCAGAGTGGCTGGAAGAGAGGAACAGGAACAGTCTCCTCGAGCAAGCCCTTGTGTCTCAGGGAGCGGGATCGGCTCGCTCCTAACGCACCGGGTGACTCCCAGAGCGGGGGATGGAAATGCAGCCCAGGTCCGAAAGAAACCTCTGCGCATCATGCGCGGGCGCGCTGCCCCTCTGCGCGGAGCCCCCACTCGGCACGCCCGCACGGGCGCGGTGGCTACTGCGCATGCGCGGGCGCGGTGGCTACTGCGCATGCGCGGGCGCGGTGGCTACGGCACATGCGCGGGCGCGGGGGCTACTGCGCATGCGCGGGCGCGGGGGCTACTGCGCATGCGGGGCGCGGTGGCTACTGCGCATGCGGGGGCGCGGTGGCTACTGCGCATGCGCGGGCGTGGGGTGTACTGCGCATGCGCGGGCGCGGTGGCTACGGCGCATGCGCGGGCGCGGTGGCTACGGCGCATGCGCGGGCGCGGTGGCTACTGCGCATGCGCGGGCGCGGGTGCTACTGCGCATGCGCGGTGTCTACGGCGCATGCGCGGGCGCGGTGGCTACGGCGCATGCGCGGGCGCGGGTGCTACTACGCATGCGCGGGCGCGGGGGCTACTGCGCATGCGCGGGCGCGGGGGCTACGGCGCATGCGCGGGCGCGGTGGCTACTGCGAATGCGCGGGCGCGGGTGCTACTACGCATGCGCGGACGCGCTGGCCCTACCCCCACACCACTGCGCATGCGCGGGAGAACTGGGCCCCCCTCACCCCCCACTGCGCATGCGCGGGGCGCTGGGCCCGTCCCTGTGCTGGCACTGCTGGGGCACCTGCAGTGCTGGCAGCACCTCTGGGACAAGAGGGACACGGAGGGGCTGGAGCCAGTCCAGGCAAGGGAACGGAGCTGGCAAGGGGCTGGAGAGTTCCTGAGAGAGCTGGGAAAGGGGCACAGCCCGGAGCAAAGGAGGCTCAGGGGGGACCTTGTGGCTCTGGACAAGTCCCTGACAGGAGGGAGCAGCCGGGGGGGTCGGGCTCTGCTCGCAGGGAACAGGGACAGGAGGAGAGGGAACGGCCTCAGGCTGGGCCAGGGGAGGCTCAGGGTGGATATTGGGGAAATTCCTCCATGGAAAGGGCGCTCAGGCCTTGGCACAGCTGCCCAGGGAGGTTTGGAGTGCCCACCCCTGGGAGTGCTCCAACACCTGTGGCTGTGGCATGGGCGGACGTGGTCAGCGCCGGCCGTGCTGGTGCTGGTTGCACTCAGTGATCTCCGAGGTCTTTTCCAACCTTGATTCCGCTCTCAAGGCAGCCCCACGGAGGAGCAGCACAAAAGGCACCCCCAGGCTGCGAGCGGAGGGTTCAGAACACGCTGCGGCAGCAGGAACGAAGCTCTGCAGGATGAAACTGAAAAGGGGAGAAATGCCGAGCTCTGTGAAAGGGAACAACTGAGAGAGCCACAAACGAGCCACCAAACTTCTCACAGGGGACACCACCAGCAGCACAGGTGTGAAGGGACTTCTTTTTGCCCCAGAAGTGTGAATCCACAGCCCAAGCCACGTGCACACACTGCAGATGTGAAGTGTATTTTTACTGCCAGCAAGCACTTGGGAATAAAAAAACCTCAGCCCCAAAGCTTGATGTCTAAACAGCAACACACAAGTTCTAAGCCAGCTGTCGAGAGAAACAAAACACAGCAAAAACAAAGCAGAAAGGGAGCAAAACCTTGTCACACTGGCTGTGTTTCCGAGCGTGACAGCTTCTGCCATGCTGGGAATGCAGCACCAAACACAAAAATCCTACTGCAACTCCTGGATCCCATAGCAGGAAGGACATGGAGATTCCCCGTGGGAATCAGGGATGCAGGACTCGGCTGTGCTGCCATCACTCCCTCAGGAATAGCCAGGTTTAGCTCCTTCTGTCTGCCCAGAGAGGGGGATTTGCCCCTGGATGCCCTGGAATGTTCCAGGCCAGGCTGCACACTGGGGCTGGGAGCAGCCCGGGACAGTGGGAGGTGTCCCTGCCCGTGGCAGCGCTGGCACTGGATGAGCTTGAAGGTCCTTCCAAGCCCAAATGGTTCTGTGAGTCTTAGAGCCCTGAGATTCTCATGACAGAGGTGGAAGTGCAAGAGCTTAAGGTCCCTTCCCAAAAAAACCCCATTGCACGACTCTGCAGCTTCTGGAGCCCTGGGTCCATGGAAATGCAGTTGCAGAGGAGCTCCGAGGAAATGGGTGTTTTGGGGAGAGCAGAGTGGCTGGAAGAGAGGAACAGGAACAGTCTCCTCGAGCAAGCCCTTGTGTCTCAGGGAGCGGGATCGGCTCGCTCCTAACGCACCGGGTGACTCCCAGAGCGGGGGATGGAAATGCAGCCCAGGTCCGAAAGAAACCTCTGCGCATCATGCGCGGGCGCGCTGCCCCTCTGCGCGGAGCCCCCACTCGGCACGCCCGCACGGGCGCGGTGGCTACTGCGCATGCGCGGGCGCGGTGGCTACTGCGCATGCGCGGGCGCGGTGGCTACGGCACATGCGCGGGCGCGGGGGCTACTGCGCATGCGCGGGCGCGGGGGCTACTGCGCATGCGGGGGCGCGGTGGCTACTGCGCATGCGGGGGCGCGGTGGCTACTGCGCATGCGCGGGCGTGGGGTGTACTGCGCATGCGCGGGCGCGGTGGCTACGGCGCATGCGCGGGCGCGGTGGCTACGGCGCATGCGCGGGCGCGGTGGCTACTGCGCATGCGCGGGCGCGGGTGCTACTGCGCATGCGCGGGGTCTACGGCGCATGCGCGGGCGCGGTGGCTACGGCGCATGCGCGGGCGCGGGTGCTACTACGCATGCGCGGGCGCGGGGGCTACGGCGCATGCGCGGGCGCGGGGGCTACGGCGCATGCGCGGGCGCGGTGGCTACTGCGCATGCGCGGGCGCGGGGTGTACTGCGCATGCGCGGGCGCGGTGGCTACGGCGCATGCGCGGGCGCGGTGGCTACTGCGCATGCGCGGGCGCGGTGGCTACTGCGCATGCGCGGGCGCGCGTGCTACTGCGCATGCGCGGGGTCTACGGCGCATGCGCGGGCGCGGTGGCTACTGCGCATGCGCGGGCGCGGGGTGTACTGCGCATGCTCGGGCGCGGTGGCTACTACGCATGCGCGGGCGCGGGGGCTACTGCGCATGCGCGGGCGCGGGAGCTACGGCGCATGCGCGGGCGCGGTGGCTACGGCACATGCGCGGGCGCGGGGGCTACTGCGCATGCGCGGGCGCGGGGGCTACTGCGCATGCGGGGGCGCGGTGGCTACTGCGCATGCGGGGGCGCGGGGTGTACTGCGCATG
This sequence comes from Coloeus monedula, assembly GCF_965178545.1. Classification (NCBI taxonomy): domain Eukaryota; kingdom Metazoa; phylum Chordata; class Aves; order Passeriformes; family Corvidae; genus Coloeus; species Coloeus monedula. The sequence goes on along the minus strand of NW_028120808.1, from coordinate 404,498 downwards.
CGCGGGCGCGGGGGCTACGGCGCATGCGCGGGCGCGGTGGCTACTGCGCATGCGCGGGCGCGGTGGCTACGGGGCATGCTCGGGCGCGATGGCTACTGCGCATGCGCGGGCGCGGTGGCTACGGCGCATGCGCGGGCGCGGTGGCTACTGCGCATGCGCGGGAGAACTGGGCCCCCCTCACCCCCCACTGCGCATGCGCGGGGCGCTGGGCCCGTCCCTGTGCTGGCACTGCTGGGGCACCTGCAGTGCTGGCAGCACCTCTGGGACAAGAGGGACACGGAGGGGCTGGAGCCAGTCCAGGCAAGGGAACGGAGCTGGCAAGGGGTTGGAGAGTTCCTGAGAGAGCTGGGAAAGGGGCACAGCCCGGAGCAAAGGAGGCTCAGGGGGGACCTTGTGGCTCTGGACAAGTCCCTGACAGGAGGGAGCAGCCGGGGGGGTCGGGCTCTGCTCGCAGGGAACAGGGACAGGAGGAGAGGGAACGGCCTCAGGCTGGGCCAGGGGAGGCTCAGGGTGGATATTGGGGAAATTCCTCCATGGAAAGGGCGCTCAGGCCTTGGCACAGCTGCCCAGGGAGGTTTGGAGTGCCCACCCCTGGGAGTGCTCCAACACCTGTGGCTGTGGCATGGGCGGACGTGGTCAGCGCCGGCCGTGCTGGTGCTGGTTGCACTCAGTGATCTCCGAGGTCTTTTCCAACCTTGATTCCGCTCTCAAGGCAGCCCCACGGAGGAGCAGCACAAAAGGCACCCCCAGGCTGCGAGCGGAGGGTTCAGAACACGCTGCGGCAGCAGGAACGAAGCTCTGCAGGATGAAACTGAAAAGGGGAGAAATGCCGAGCTCTGTGAAAGGGAACAACTGAGAGAGCCACAAACGAGCCACCAAACTTCTCACAGGGGACACCACCAGCAGCACAGGTGTGAAGGGACTTCTTTTTGCCCCAGAAGTGTGAATCCACAGCCCAAGCCACGTGCACACACTGCAGATGTGAAGTGTATTTTTACTGCCAGCAAGCACTTGGGAATAAAAAAACCTCAGCCCCAAAGCTTGATGTCTAAACAGCAACACACAAGTTCTAAGCCAGCTGTCGAGAGAAACAAAACACAGCAAAAACAAAGCAGAAAGGGAGCAAAACCTTGTCACACTGGCTGTGTTTCCGAGCGTGACAGCTTCTGCCCATGCTGGGAATGCAGCACCAAACACAAAAATCCTACTGCAACTCCTGGATCCCATAGCAGGAAGGACATGGAGATTCCCCGTGGGAATCAGGGATGCAGGACTCGGCTGTGCTGCCATCACTCCCTCAGGAATAGCCAGGTTTAGCTCCTTCTGTCTGCCCAGAGAGGGGGATTTGCCCCTGGATGCCCTGGAATGTTCCAGGCCAGGCTGCACACTGGGGCTGGGAGCAGCCCGGGACAGTGGGAGGTGTCCCTGCCCGTGGCAGCGCTGGCACTGGATGAGCTTGAAGGTCCTTCCAAGCCCAAATGGTTCTGTGAGTCTTAGAGCCCTGAGATTCTCATGACAGAGGTGGAAGTGCAAGAGCTTAAGGTCCCTTCCCAAAAAAACCCCATTGCACGACTCTGCAGCTTCTGGAGCCCTGGGTCCATGGAAATGCAGTTGCAGAGGAGCTCCGAGGAAATGGGTGTTTTGGGGAGAGCAGAGTGGCTGGAAGAGAGGAACAGGAACAGTCTCCTCGAGCAAGCCCTTGTGTCTCAGGGAGCGGGATCGGCTCGCTCCTAACGCACCGGGTGACTCCCAGAGCGGGGGATGGAAATGCAGCCCAGGTCCGAAAGAAACCTCTGCGCATCATGCGCGGGCGCGCTGCCCCTCTGCGCGGAGCCCCCACTCGGCACGCCCGCACGGGCGCGGTGGCTACTGCGCATGCGCGGGCGCGGTGGCTACTGCGCATGCGCGGGCGCGGTGGCTACGGCACATGCGCGGGCGCGGGGGCTACTGCGCATGCGCGGGCGCGGGGGCTACTGCGCATGCGGGGGCGCGGTGGCTACTGCGCATGCGGGGGCGCGGTGGCTACGGCGCATGCGCGGGCGTGGGGTGTACTGCGCATGCGCGGGCGCGGTGGCTACGGCGCATGCGCGGGCGCGGTGGCTACGGCGCATGCGCGGGCGCGGTGGCTACTGCGCATGCGCGGGCGCGGGTGCTACTGCGCATGCGCGGGGTCTACGGCGCATGCGCGGGCGCGGTGGCTACGGCGCATGCGCGGGCGCGGGTGCTACTACGCATGCGCGGGCGCGGGGGCTACTGCGCATGCGCGGGCGCGGGGGCTACGGCGCATGCGCGGGCGCGGTGGCTACTGCGCATGCGCGGGCGCGGGGTGTACTGCGCATGCGCGGGCGCGGTGGCTACGGCGCATGCGCGGGCGCGGGGGCTACGGCGCATGCGCGGGCGCGGTGGCTACGGCGCATGCGCGGGATCGCGTGCTACTGCGCATGCGCGGGGTCTACGGCGCATGCGCGGGCGCGGTGGCTACGGCGCATGCGCGGGCGCGGGTGCTACTGCGCATGCGCGGGCGCGGGGGCTACTGCGCATGCGCGGGCGCGGGGGCTACGGCGCATGCGCGGGCGCGGTGGCTACTGCGCATGCGCGGGCGCGGGGTGTACTGCGCATGCTCGGGCGCGGTGGCTACTGCGAATGCGCGGGCGCGGGTGCTACTACGCATGCGCGGGCGCGGTGGCTGCGGCGCATGCGCGGGCGCGGTGGCTACTGCGCATGCGCGAGGGTGTGGGCTACTGCGCATGCGCGGGCGCGGTGGCTACGGCGCATGCGCGGGCGCGGTGGCTACTGCGCATGCGCGGGCGCGGTGGCTACGGCACATGCGCGGGCGCGGGGGCTACTGCGCATGCGCGGGCGCGGGGGCTACTGCGCATGCGGGGGCGCGGTGGCTACTGCGCATGCGGGGGCGCGGTGGCTACTGCGCATGCGCGGGCGTGGGGTGTACTGCGCATGCGCGGGCGCGGTGGCTACGGCGCATGCGCGGGCGCGGTGGCTACTGCGCATGCGCGGGCGCGGGTGCTACTGCGCATGCGCGGGGTCTACGGCGCATGCGCGGGCGCGGTGGCTACGGCGCATGCGCGGGCGCGGGTGCTACTACGCATGCGCGGGCGCGGGGGCTACTGCGCATGCGCGGGCGCGGGTGCTACGGCGCATGCGCGGGCGCGGTGGCTACTGCGCATGCGGGGGCGCGGGTGCTACTACGCATGCGCGGACGCGCTGGCCCTACCCCCACACCACTGCGCATGCGCGGGAGAACTGGGCCCCCCTCACCCCCCACTGCGCATGCGCGGGGCGCTGGGCCCGTCCCTGTGCTGGCACTGCTGGGGCACCTGCAGTGCTGGCAGCACCTCTGGGACAAGAGGGACACGGAGGGGCTGGAGCGAGTCCAGGCAAGGGAACGGAGCTGGCAAGGGGCTGGAGAGTTCCTGAGAGAGCTGGGAAAGGGGCACAGCCCGGAGCAAAGGAGGCTCAGGGGGGACCTTGTGGCTCTGGACAAGTCCCTGACAGGAGGGAGCAGCCGGGGGGGTCGGGCTCTGCTCGCAGGGAACAGGGACAGGAGGAGAGGGAACGGCCTCAGGCTGGGCCAGGGGAGGCTCAGGGTGGATATTGGGGAAATTCCTCCATGGAAAGGGCGCTCAGGCCTTGGCACAGCTGCCCAGGGAGGTTTGGAGTGCCCACCCCTGGGAGTGCTCCAACACCTGTGGCTGTGGCATGGGCGGACGTGGTCAGCGCCGGCCGTGCTGGTGCTGGTTGCACTCAGTGATCTCCGAGGTCTTTTCCAACCTTGATTCCGCTCTCAAGGCAGCCCCACGGAGGAGCAGCACAAAAGGCACCCCCAGGCTGCGAGCGGAGGGTTCAGAACACGCTGCGGCAGCAGGAACGAAGCTCTGCAGGATGAAACTGAAAAGGGGAGAAATGCCGAGCTCTGTGAAAGGGAACAACTGAGAGAGCCACAAACGAGCCACCAAACTTCTCACAGGGGACACCACCAGCAGCACAGGTGTGAAGGGACTTCTTTTTGCCCCAGAAGTGTGAATCCACAGCCCAAGCCACGTGCACACACTGCAGATGTGAAGTGTATTTTTACTGCCAGCAAGCACTTGGGAATAAAAAAACCTCAGCCCCAAAGCTTGATGTCTAAACAGCAACACACAAGTTCTAAGCCAGCTGTCGAGAGAAACAAAACACAGCAAAAACAAAGCAGAAAGGGAGCAAAACCTTGTCACACTGGCTGTGTTTCCGAGCGTGACAGCTTCTGCCATGCTGGGAATGCAGCACCAAACACAAAAATCCTACTGCAACTCCTGGATCCCATAGCAGGAAGGACATGGAGATTCCCCGTGGGAATCAGGGATGCAGGACTCGGCTGTGCTGCCATCACTCCCTCAGGAATAGCCAGGTTTAGCTCCTTCTGTCTGCCCAGAGAGGGGGATTTGCCCCTGGATGCCCTGGAATGTTCCAGGCCAGGCTGCACACTGGGGCTGGGAGCAGCCCGGGACAGTGGGAGGTGTCCCTGCCCGTGGCAGCGCTGGCACTGGATGAGCTTGAAGGTCCTTCCAAGCCCAAATGGTTCTGTGAGTCTTAGAGCCCTGAGATTCTCATGACAGAGGTGGAAGTGCAAGAGCTTAAGGTCCCTTCCCAAAAAAACCCCATTGCACGACTCTGCAGCTTCTGGAGCCCTGGGTCCATGGAAATGCAGTTGCAGAGGAGCTCCGAGGAAATGGGTGTTTTGGGGAGAGCAGAGTGGCTGGAAGAGAGGAACAGGAACAGTCTCCTCGAGCAAGCCCTTGTGTCTCAGGGAGCGGGATCGGCTCGCTCCTAACGCACCGGGTGACTCCCAGAGCGGGGGATGGAAATGCAGCCCAGGTCCGAAAGAAACCTCTGCGCATCATGCGCGGGCGCGCTGCCCCTCTGCGCGGAGCCCCCACTCGGCACGCCCGCACGGGCGCGGTGGCTACTGCGCATGCGCGGGCGCGGTGGCTACTGCGCATGCGCGGGCGCGGTGGCTACGGCACATGCGCGGGCGCGGGGGCTACTGCGCATGCGCGGGCGCGGGGGCTACTGCGCATGCGGGGGCGCGGTGGCTACTGCGCATGCGGGGGCGCGGTGGCTACTGCGCATGCGCGGGCGTGGGGTGTACTGCGCATGCGCGGGCGCGGTGGCTACGGCGCATGCGCGGGCGCGGTGGCTACGGCGCATGCGCGGGCGCGGTGGCTACTGCGCATGCGCGGGCGCGGGTGCTACTGCGCATGCGCGGGGTCTACGGCGCATGCGCGGGCGCGGTGGCTACGGCGCATGCGCGGGCGCGGGTGCTACTACGCATGCGCGGGCGCGGGGGCTACGGCGCATGCGCGGGCGCGGGGGCTACGGCGCATGCGCGGGCGCGGTGGCTACTGCGCATGCGCGGGCGCGGGGTGTACTGCGCATGCGCGGGCGCGGTGGCTACGGCGCATGCGCGGGCGCGGTGGCTACTGCGCATGCGCGGGCGCGGTGGCTACTGCGCATGCGCGGGCGCGCGTGCTACTGCGCATGCGCGGGGTCTACGGCGCATGCGCGGGCGCGGTGGCTACTGCGCATGCGCGGGCGCGGGGTGTACTGCGCATGCTCGGGCGCGGTGGCTACTACGCATGCGCGGGCGCGGGGGCTACTGCGCATGCGCGGGCGCGGGAGCTACGGCGCATGCGCGGGCGCGGTGGCTACTGCGCATGCGGGGGCGCGGTGGCTACTGCGCATGCGGGGGCGCGGGGTGTACTGCGCATGCGCGGGCGCGGGGGCTACGGCGCATGCGCGGGCGCGGTGGCTACTGCGCATGCGGGGGCGCGGGGTGTACTGCGCATGCGCGGGCGCGGGGTGTACTGCGCATGCTCGGGCGCGGTGGCTACTGCGAATGCGCGGGCGCGGGTGCTACTACGCATGCGCGGGCGCGGTGGCTGCGGCGCATGCGCGGGCGCGGTGGCTACTGCGCATGCGCGAGGGTGTGGGCTACTGCGCATGCGCGGGCGCGGTGGCTACGGCGCATGCGCGGGCGCGGTGGCTACTGCGCATGCGCGGGCGCGGTGGCTACGGCACATGCGCGGGCGCGGGGGCTACTGCGCATGCGCGGGCGCGGGGGCTACTGCGCATGCGGGGGCGCGGTGGCTACTGCGCATGCGGGGGCGCGGTGGCTACTGCGCATGCGCGGGCGTGGGGTGTACTGCGCATGCGCGGGCGCGGTGGCTACGGCGCATGCGCGGGCGCGGTGGCTACTGCGCATGCGCGGGCGCGGGTGCTACTGCGCATGCGCGGGGTCTACGGCGCATGCGCGGGCGCGGTGGCTACGGCGCATGCGCGGGCGCGGGTGCTACTACGCATGCGCGGGCGCGGGGGCTACTGCGCATGCGCGGGCGCGGGTGCTACGGCGCATGCGCGGGCGCGGTGGCTACTGCGCATGCGGGGGCGCGGGTGCTACTACGCATGCGCGGACGCGCTGGCCCTACCCCCACACCACTGCGCATGCGCGGGAGAACTGGGCCCCCCTCACCCCCCACTGCGCATGCGCGGGGCGCTGGGCCCGTCCCTGTGCTGGCACTGCTGGGGCACCTGCAGTGCTGGCAGCACCTCTGGGACAAGAGGGACACGGAGGGGCTGGAGCGAGTCCAGGCAAGGGAACGGAGCTGGCAAGGGGCTGGAGAGTTCCTGAGAGAGCTGGGAAAGGGGCACAGCCCGGAGCAAAGGAGGCTCAGGGGGGACCTTGTGGCTCTGGACAAGTCCCTGACAGGAGGGAGCAGCCGGGGGGGTCGGGCTCTGCTCGCAGGGAACAGGGACAGGAGGAGAGGGAACGGCCTCAGGCTGGGCCAGGGGAGGCTCAGGGTGGATATTGGGGAAATTCCTCCATGGAAAGGGCGCTCAGGCCTTGGCACAGCTGCCCAGGGAGGTTTGGAGTGCCCACCCCTGGGAGTGCTCCAACACCTGTGGCTGTGGCATGGGCGGACGTGGTCAGCGCCGGCCGTGCTGGTGCTGGTTGCACTCAGTGATCTCCGAGGTCTTTTCCAACCTTGATTCCGCTCTCAAGGCAGCCCCACGGAGGAGCAGCACAAAAGGCACCCCCAGGCTGCGAGCGGAGGGTTCAGAACACGCTGCGGCAGCAGGAACGAAGCTCTGCAGGATGAAACTGAAAAGGGGAGAAATGCCGAGCTCTGTGAAAGGGAACAACTGAGAGAGCCACAAACGAGCCACCAAACTTCTCACAGGGGACACCACCAGCAGCACAGGTGTGAAGGGACTTCTTTTTGCCCCAGAAGTGTGAATCCACAGCCCAAGCCACGTGCACACACTGCAGATGTGAAGTGTATTTTTACTGCCAGCAAGCACTTGGGAATAAAAAAACCTCAGCCCCAAAGCTTGATGTCTAAACAGCAACACACAAGTTCTAAGCCAGCTGTCGAGAGAAACAAAACACAGCAAAAACAAAGCAGAAAGGGAGCAAAACCTTGTCACACTGGCTGTGTTTCCGAGCGTGACAGCTTCTGCCCATGCTGGGAATGCAGCACCAAACACAAAAATCCTACTGCAACTCCTGGATCCCATAGCAGGAAGGACATGGAGATTCCCCGTGGGAATCAGGGATGCAGGACTCGGCTGTGCTGCCATCACTCCCTCAGGAATAGCCAGGTTTAGCTCCTTCTGTCTGCCCAGAGAGGGGGATTTGCCCCTGGATGCCCTGGAATGTTCCAGGCCAGGCTGCACACTGGGGCTGGGAGCAGCCCGGGACAGTGGGAGGTGTCCCTGCCCGTGGCAGCGCTGGCACTGGATGAGCTTGAAGGTCCTTCCAAGCCCAAATGGTTCTGTGAGTCTTAGAGCCCTGAGATTCTCATGACAGAGGTGGAAGTGCAAGAGCTTAAGGTCCCTTCCCAAAAAAACCCCATTGCACGACTCTGCAGCTTCTGGAGCCCTGGGTCCATGGAAATGCAGTTGCAGAGGAGCTCCGAGGAAATGGGTGTTTTGGGGAGAGCAGAGTGGCTGGAAGAGAGGAACAGGAACAGTCTCCTCGAGCAAGCCCTTGTGTCTCAGGGAGCGGGATCGGCTCGCTCCTAACGCACCGGGTGACTCCCAGAGCGGGGGATGGAAATGCAGCCCAGGTCCGAAAGAAACCTCTGCGCATCATGCGCGGGCGCGCTGCCCCTCTGCGCGGAGCCCCCACTCGGCACGCCCGCACGGGCGCGGTGGCTACTGCGCATGCGCGGGCGCGGTGGCTACTGCGCATGCGCGGGCGCGGTGGCTACGGCACATGCGCGGGCGCGGGGGCTACTGCGCATGCGCGGGCGCGGGGGCTACTGCGCATGCGGGGGCGCGGTGGCTACTGCGCATGCGGGGGCGCGGTGGCTACTGCGCATGCGCGGGCGTGGGGTGTACTGCGCATGCGCGGGCGCGGTGGCTACGGCGCATGCGCGGGCGCGGTGGCTACGGCGCATGCGCGGGCGCGGTGGCTACTGCGCATGCGCGGGCGCGGGTGCTACTGCGCATGCGCGGGGTCTACGGCGCATGCGCGGGCGCGGTGGCTACGGCGCATGCGCGGGCGCGGGTGCTACTACGCATGCGCGGGCGCGGGGGCTACTGCGCATGCGCGGGCGCGGTGGCTACGGCGCATGCGCGGGCGCGGGGTGTACTGCGCATGCGCGGGCGCGGGGTGTACGGCGCATGCGCGGGCGCGGTGGCTACGGCGCATGCGCGGGCGCGGTGGCTACGGCGCATGCGCGGGCGCGGTGGCTACTGCGCATGCGCGGGCGCGGGTGCTACTGCGCATGCGCGGGGTCTACGGCGCATGCGCGGGCGCGGTGGCTACGGCGCATGCGCGGGCGCGGGTGCTACTACGCATGCGCGGGCGCGGGGGCTACTGCGCATGCGCGGGCGCGGGGGCTACGGCGCATGCGCGGGCGCGGTGGCTACTGCGCATGCGTGGTCGCGGGGTGTACTGCGCATGCGCGGGCGCGGTGGCTACGGCGCATGCGCGGGCGCGGTGGCTACTGCGCATGCGCCAGCGCGGTGGCTACTGCGCATGCGCGGGCGCGCGTGCTACTGCGCATGCGCGGGGTCTACGGCGCATGCGCGGGCGCGGTGGCTACGGCGCATGCGCGGGCGCGGGTGCTACTGCGCATGCGCGGGCGCGGGGGCTACTGCGCATGCGCGGGCGCGGGGGCTACGGCGCATGCGCGGGCGCGGTGGCTACTGCGCATGCGCGGGCGCGGGGTGTACTGCGCATGCTCGGGCGCGGGGGCTACTACGCATGCGCGGGCGCGGGCGCTACGGCGCATGCGCGGGCGCGGGCGCTACGGCGCATGCGCGGGCGCGGTGGCTACGGCACATGCGCGGGCGCGGGGGCTACTGCGCATGCGCGGGCGCGGGGGCTACTGCGCATGCGGGGGCGCGGTGGCTACTGCGCATGCGGGGGCGCGGTGGCTACTGCGCATGCGCGGGCGTGGGGTGTACTGCGCATGCGCGGGCGCGGTGGCTACGGCGCATGCGCGGGCGCGGTGGCTACGGCGCATGCGCGGGCGCGGTGGCTACTGCGCATGCGCGGGCGCGGGTGCTACTGCGCATGCGCGGGGTCTACGGCGCATGCGCGGGCGCGGTGGCTACGGCGCATGCGCGGGCGCGGGTGCTACTACGCATGCGCGGGCGCGGGGGCTACTGCGCATGCGCGGGCGCGGGGGCTACGGCGCATGCGCGGGCGCGGTGGCTACTGCGCATGCGCGGGCGCGGGGTGTACTGCGCATGCGCGGGCGCGGTGGCTACGGCGCATGCGCGGGCGCGGTGGCTACTGCGCATGCGCGGGCGCGGTGGCTACTGCGCATGCGCGGGCGCGCGTGCTACTGCGCATGCGCGGGGTCTACGGCGCATGCGCGGGCGCGGTGGCTACGGCGCATGCGCGGGCGCGGGTGCTACTGCGCATGCGCGGGCGCGGGGGCTACTGCGCATGCGCGGGCGCGGGGGCTACGGCGCATGCGCGGGCGCGGTGGCTACTGCGCATGCGCGGGCGCGGTGGCTACGGCGCATGCGCGGGCGCGGTGGCTACTACGCATGCGCGGGCGCGGGGGCTACTGCGCATGCGCGGGCGCGGGGGCTACGGCGCATGCGCGGGCGCGGTGGCTACTGCGCATGCGCGGGCGCGGTGGCTACGGGGCATGCTCGGGCGCGGTGGCTACTGCGCATGCGCGGGCGCGGTGGCTACGGCGCATGCGCGGGCGCGGTGGCTACTGCGCATGCGCGGGAGAACTGGGCCCCCCTCACCCCCCACTGCGCATGCGCGGGGCGCTGGGCCCGTCCCTGTGCTGGCACTGCTGGGGCACCTGCAGTGCTGGCAGCACCTCTGGGACAAGAGGGACACGGAGGGGCTGGAGCCAGTCCAGGCAAGGGAACGGAGCTGGCAAGGGGTTGGAGAGTTCCTGAGAGAGCTGGGAAAGGGGCACAGCCCGGAGCAAAGGAGGCTCAGGGGGGACCTTGTGGCTCTGGACAAGTCCCTGACAGGAGGGAGCAGCCGGGGGGGTCGGGCTCTGCTCGCAGGGAACAGGGACAGGAGGAGAGGGAACGGCCTCAGGCTGGGCCAGGGGAGGCTCAGGGTGGATATTGGGGAAATTCCTCCATGGAAAGGGCGCTCAGGCCTTGGCACAGCTGCCCAGGGAGGTTTGGAGTGCCCACCCCTGGGAGTGCTCCAACACCTGTGGCTGTGGCATGGGCGGACGTGGTCAGCGCCGGCCGTGCTGGTGCTGGTTGCACTCAGTGATCTCCGAGGTCTTTTCCAACCTTGATTCCGCTCTCAAGGCAGCCCCACGGAGGAGCAGCACAAAAGGCACCCCCAGGCTGCGAGCGGAGGGTTCAGAACACGCTGCGGCAGCAGGAACGAAGCTCTGCAGGATGAAACTGAAAAGGGGAGAAATGCCGAGCTCTGTGAAAGGGAACAACTGAGAGAGCCACAAACGAGCCACCAAACTTCTCACAGGGGACACCACCAGCAGCACAGGTGTGAAGGGACTTCTTTTTGCCCCAGAAGTGTGAATCCACAGCCCAAGCCACGTGCACACACTGCAGATGTGAAGTGTATTTTTACTGCCAGCAAGCACTTGGGAATAAAAAAACCTCAGCCCCAAAGCTTGATGTCTAAACAGCAACACACAAGTTCTAAGCCAGCTGTCGAGAGAAACAAAACACAGCAAAAACAAAGCAGAAAGGGAGCAAAACCTTGTCACACTGGCTGTGTTTCCGAGCGTGACAGCTTCTGCCCATGCTGGGAATGCAGCACCAAACACAAAAATCCTACTGCAACTCCTGGATCCCATAGCAGGAAGGACATGGAGATTCCCCGTGGGAATCAGGGATGCAGGACTCGGCTGTGCTGCCATCACTCCCTCAGGAATAGCCAGGTTTAGCTCCTTCTGTCTGCCCAGAGAGGGGGATTTGCCCCTGGATGCCCTGGAATGTTCCAGGCCAGGCTGCACACTGGGGCTGGGAGCAGCCCGGGACAGTGGGAGGTGTCCCTGCCCGTGGCAGCGCTGGCACTGGATGAGCTTGAAGGTCCTTCCAAGCCCAAATGGTTCTGTGAGTCTTAGAGCCCTGAGATTCTCATGACAGAGGTGGAAGTGCAAGAGCTTAAGGTCCCTTCCCAAAAAAACCCCATTGCACGACTCTGCAGCTTCTGGAGCCCTGGGTCCATGGAAATGCAGTTGCAGAGGAGCTCCGAGGAAATGGGTGTTTTGGGGAGAGCAGAGTGGCTGGAAGAGAGGAACAGGAACAGTCTCCTCGAGCAAGCCCTTGTGTCTCAGGGAGCGGGATCGGCTCGCTCCTAACGCACCGGGTGACTCCCAGAGCGGGGGATGGAAATGCAGCCCAGGTCCGAAAGAAACCTCTGCGCATCATGCGCGGGCGCGCTGCCCCTCTGCGCGGAGCCCCCACTCGGCACGCCCGCACGGGCGCGGTGGCTACCGCGCATGCGCGGGCGCGGTGGCTACTGCGCATGCGCGGGCGCGGTGGCTACGGCACATGCGCGGGCGCGGGGGCTACTGCGCATGCGCGGGCGCGGGGGCTACTGCGCATGCGGGGGCGCGGTGGCTACTGCGCATGCGGGGGCGCGGTGGCTACTGCGCATGCGCGGGCGTGGGGTGTACTGCGCATGCGCGGGCGCGGTGGCTACGGCGCATGCGCGGGCGCGGTGGCTACGGCGCATGCGCGGGCGCGGTGGCTACTGCGCATGCGCGGGCGCGGGTGCTACTGCGCATGCGCGGGGTCTACGGCGCATGCGCGGGCGCGGGTGCTACTACGCATGCGCGGGCGCGGGGGCTACTGCGCATGCGCGGGCGCGGGGGCTACGGCGCATGCGCGGGCGCGGTGGCTACTGCGAATGCGCGGGCGCGGGTGCTACTACGCATGCGCGGACGCGCTGGCCCTACCCCCACACCACTGCGCATGCGCGGGAGAACTGGGCCCCCCTCACCCCCCACTGCGCATGCGCGGGGCGCTGGGCCCGTCCCTGTGCTGGCACTGCTGGGGCACCTGCAGTGCTGGCAGCACCTCTGGGACAAGAGGGACACGGAGGGGCTGGAGCCAGTCCAGGCAAGGGAACGGAGCTGGCAAGGGGCTGGAGAGTTCCTGAGAGAGCTGGGAAAGGGGCACAGCCCGGAGCAAAGGAGGCTCAGGGGGGACCTTGTGGCTCTGGACAAGTCCCTGACAGGAGGGAGCAGCCGGGGGGGTCGGGCTCTGCTCGCAGGGAACAGGGACAGGAGGAGAGGGAACGGCCTCAGGCTGGGCCAGGGGAGGCTCAGGGTGGATATTGGGGAAATTCCTCCATGGAAAGGGCGCTCAGGCCTTGGCACAGCTGCCCAGGGAGGTTTGGAGTGCCCACCCCTGGGAGTGCTCCAACACCTGTGGCTGTGGCATGGGCGGACGTGGTCAGCGCCGGCCGTGCTGGTGCTGGTTGCACTCAGTGATCTCCGAGGTCTTTTCCAACCTTGATTCCGCTCTCAAGGCAGCCCCACGGAGGAGCAGCACAAAAGGCACCCCCAGGCTGCGAGCGGAGGGTTCAGAACACGCTGCGGCAGCAGGAACGAAGCTCTGCAGGATGAAACTGAAAAGGGGAGAAATGCCGAGCTCTGTGAAAGGGAACAACTGAGAGAGCCACAAACGAGCCACCAAACTTCTCACAGGGGACACCACCAGCAGCACAGGTGTGAAGGGACTTCTTTTTGCCCCAGAAGTGTGAATCCACAGCCCAAGCCACGTGCACACACTGCAGATGTGAAGTGTATTTTTACTGCCAGCAAGCACTTGGGAATAAAAAAACCTCAGCCCCAAAGCTTGATGTCTAAACAGCAACACACAAGTTCTAAGCCAGCTGTCGAGAGAAACAAAACACAGCAAAAACAAAGCAGAAAGGGAGCAAAACCTTGTCACACTGGCTGTGTTTCCGAGCGTGACAGCTTCTGCCATGCTGGGAATGCAGCACCAAACACAAAAATCCTACTGCAACTCCTGGATCCCATAGCAGGAAGGACATGGAGATTCCCCGTGGGAATCAGGGATGCAGGACTCGGCTGTGCTGCCATCACTCCCTCAGGAATAGCCAGGTTTAGCTCCTTCTGTCTGCCCAGAGAGGGGGATTTGCCCCTGGATGCCCTGGAATGTTCCAGGCCAGGCTGCACACTGGGGCTGGGAGCAGCCCGGGACAGTGGGAGGTGTCCCTGCCCGTGGCAGCGCTGGCACTGGATGAGCTTGAAGGTCCTTCCAAGCCCAAATGGTTCTGTGAGTCTTAGAGCCCTGAGATTCTCATGACAGAGGTGGAAGTGCAAGAGCTTAAGGTCCCTTCCCAAAAAAACCCCATTGCACGACTCTGCAGCTTCTGGAGCCCTGGGTCCATGGAAATGCAGTTGCAGAGGAGCTCCGAGGAAATGGGTGTTTTGGGGAGAGCAGAGTGGCTGGAAGAGAGGAACAGGAACAGTCTCCTCGAGCAAGCCCTTGTGTCTCAGGGAGCGGGATCGGCTCGCTCCTAACGCACCGGGTGACTCCCAGAGCGGGGGATGGAAATGCAGCCCAGGTCCGAAAGAAACCTCTGCGCATCATGCGCGGGCGCGCTGCCCCTCTGCGCGGAGCCCCCACTCGGCACGCCCGCACGGGCGCGGTGGCTACTGCGCATGCGCGGGCGCGGTGGCTACTGCGCATGCGCGGGCGCGGTGGCTACGGCACATGCGCGGGCGCGGGGGCTACTGCGCATGCGCGGGCGCGGGGGCTACTGCGCATGCGGGGGCGCGGTGGCTACTGCGCATGCGGGGGCGCGGTGGCTACTGCGCATGCGCGGGCGTGGGGTGTACTGCGCATGCGCGGGCGCGGTGGCTACGGCGCATGCGCGGGCGCGGTGGCTACGGCGCATGCGCGGGCGCGGTGGCTACTGCGCATGCGCGGGCGCGGGTGCTACTGCGCATGCGCGGGGTCTACGGCGCATGCGCGGGCGCGGTGGCTACGGCGCATGCGCGGGCGCGGGTGCTACTACGCATGCGCGGGCGCGGGGGCTACGGCGCATGCGCGGGCGCGGGGGCTACGGCGCATGCGCGGGCGCGGTGGCTACTGCGCATGCGCGGGCGCGGGGTGTACTGCGCATGCGCGGGCGCGGTGGCTACTGCGCATGCGCGGGCGTGGGGTGTACTGCGCATGCGCGGGCGCGGTGGCTACGGCGCATGCGCGGGCGCGGTGGCTACGGCGCATGCGCGGGCGCGGTGGCTACTGCGCATGCGCGGGCGCGGGTGCTACTGCGCATGCGCGGTGTCTACGGCGCATGCGCGGGCGCGGTGGCTACGGCGCATGCGCGGGCGCGGGTGCTACTACGCATGCGCGGGCGCGGGGGCTACTGCGCATGCGCGGGCGCGGGGGCTACGGCGCATGCGCGGGCGCGGTGGCTACTGCGAATGCGCGGGCGCGGGTGCTACTACGCATGCGCGGACGCGCTGGCCCTACCCCCACACCACTGCGCATGCGCGGGAGAACTGGGCCCCCCTCACCCCCCACTGCGCATGCGCGGGGCGCTGGGCCCGTCCCTGTGCTGGCACTGCTGGGGCACCTGCAGTGCTGGCAGCACCTCTGGGACAAGAGGGACACGGAGGGGCTGGAGCCAGTCCAGGCAAGGGAACGGAGCTGGCAAGGGGCTGGAGAGTTCCTGAGAGAGCTGGGAAAGGGGCACAGCCCGGAGCAAAGGAGGCTCAGGGGGGACCTTGTGGCTCTGGACAAGTCCCTGACAGGAGGGAGCAGCCGGGGGGGTCGGGCTCTGCTCGCAGGGAACAGGGACAGGAGGAGAGGGAACGGCCTCAGGCTGGGCCAGGGGAGGCTCAGGGTGGATATTGGGGAAATTCCTCCATGGAAAGGGCGCTCAGGCCTTGGCACAGCTGCCCAGGGAGGTTTGGAGTGCCCACCCCTGGGAGTGCTCCAACACCTGTGGCTGTGGCATGGGCGGACGTGGTCAGCGCCGGCCGTGCTGGTGCTGGTTGCACTCAGTGATCTCCGAGGTCTTTTCCAACCTTGATTCCGCTCTCAAGGCAGCCCCACGGAGGAGCAGCACAAAAGGCACCCCCAGGCTGCGAGCGGAGGGTTCAGAACACGCTGCGGCAGCAGGAACGAAGCTCTGCAGGATGAAACTGAAAAGGGGAGAAATGCCGAGCTCTGTGAAAGGGAACAACTGAGAGAGCCACAAACGAGCCACCAAACTTCTCACAGGGGACACCACCAGCAGCACAGGTGTGAAGGGACTTCTTTTTGCCCCAGAAGTGTGAATCCACAGCCCAAGCCACGTGCACACACTGCAGATGTGAAGTGTATTTTTACTGCCAGCAAGCACTTGGGAATAAAAAAACCTCAGCCCCAAAGCTTGATGTCTAAACAGCAACACACAAGTTCTAAGCCAGCTGTCGAGAGAAACAAAACACAGCAAAAACAAAGCAGAAAGGGAGCAAAACCTTGTCACACTGGCTGTGTTTCCGAGCGTGACAGCTTCTGCCATGCTGGGAATGCAGCACCAAACACAAAAATCCTACTGCAACTCCTGGATCCCATAGCAGGAAGGACATGGAGATTCCCCGTGGGAATCAGGGATGCAGGACTCGGCTGTGCTGCCATCACTCCCTCAGGAATAGCCAGGTTTAGCTCCTTCTGTCTGCCCAGAGAGGGGGATTTGCCCCTGGATGCCCTGGAATGTTCCAGGCCAGGCTGCACACTGGGGCTGGGAGCAGCCCGGGACAGTGGGAGGTGTCCCTGCCCGTGGCAGCGCTGGCACTGGATGAGCTTGAAGGTCCTTCCAAGCCCAAATGGTTCTGTGAGTCTTAGAGCCCTGAGATTCTCATGACAGAGGTGGAAGTGCAAGAGCTTAAGGTCCCTTCCCAAAAAAACCCCATTGCACGACTCTGCAGCTTCTGGAGCCCTGGGTCCATGGAAATGCAGTTGCAGAGGAGCTCCGAGGAAATGGGTGTTTTGGGGAGAGCAGAGTGGCTGGAAGAGAGGAACAGGAACAGTCTCCTCGAGCAAGCCCTTGTGTCTCAGGGAGCGGGATCGGCTCGCTCCTAACGCACCGGGTGACTCCCAGAGCGGGGGATGGAAATGCAGCCCAGGTCCGAAAGAAACCTCTGCGCATCATGCGCGGGCGCGCTGCCCCTCTGCGCGGAGCCCCCACTCGGCACGCCCGCACGGGCGCGGTGGCTACTGCGCATGCGCGGGCGCGGTGGCTACTGCGCATGCGCGGGCGCGGTGGCTACGGCACATGCGCGGGCGCGGGGGCTACTGCGCATGCGCGGGCGCGGGGGCTACTGCGCATGCGGGGGCGCGGTGGCTACTGCGCATGCGGGGGCGCGGTGGCTACTGCGCATGCGCGGGCGTGGGGTGTACTGCGCATGCGCGGGCGCGGTGGCTACGGCGCATGCGCGGGCGCGGTGGCTACGGCGCATGCGCGGGCGCGGTGGCTACTGCGCATGCGCGGGCGCGGGTGCTACTGCGCATGCGCGGGGTCTACGGCGCATGCGCGGGCGCGGTGGCTACGGCGCATGCGCGGGCGCGGGTGCTACTACGCATGCGCGGGCGCGGGGGCTACGGCGCATGCGCGGGCGCGGGGGCTACGGCGCATGCGCGGGCGCGGTGGCTACTGCGCATGCGCGGGCGCGGGGTGTACTGCGCATGCGCGGGCGCGGTGGCTACGGCGCATGCGCGGGCGCGGTGGCTACTGCGCATGCGCGGGCGCGGTGGCTACTGCGCATGCGCGGGCGCGCGTGCTACTGCGCATGCGCGGGGTCTACGGCGCATGCGCGGGCGCGGTGGCTACTGCGCATGCGCGGGCGCGGGGTGTACTGCGCATGCTCGGGCGCGGTGGCTACTACGCATGCGCGGGCGCGGGGGCTACTGCGCATGCGCGGGCGCGGGAGCTACGGCGCATGCGCGGGCGCGGTGGCTACGGCACATGCGCGGGCGCGGGGGCTACTGCGCATGCGCGGGCGCGGGGGCTACTGCGCATGCGGGGGCGCGGTGGCTACTGCGCATGCGGGGGCGCGGGGTGTACTGCGCATGCGCGGGCGCGGGGGCTACGGCGCATGCGCGGGCGCGGTGGCTACTGCGCATGCGCGGGCGCGGTGGCTACGGGGCATGCTCGGGCGCGATGGCTACTGCGCATGCGCGGGCGCGGTGGCTACGGCGCATGCGCGGGCGCGGTGGCTACTGCGCATGCGCGGGAGAACTGGGCCCCCCTCACCCCCCACTGCGCATGCGCGGGGCGCTGGGCCCGTCCCTGTGCTGGCACTGCTGGGGCACCTGCAGTGCTGGCAGCACCTCTGGGACAAGAGGGACACGGAGGGGCTGGAGCCAGTCCAGGCAAGGGAACGGAGCTGGCAAGGGGTTGGAGAGTTCCTGAGAGAGCTGGGAAAGGGGCACAGCCCGGAGCAAAGGAGGCTCAGGGGGGACCTTGTGGCTCTGGACAAGTCCCTGACAGGAGGGAGCAGCCGGGGGGGTCGGGCTCTGCTCGCAGGGAACAGGGACAGGAGGAGAGGGAACGGCCTCAGGCTGGGCCAGGGGAGGCTCAGGGTGGATATTGGGGAAATTCCTCCATGGAAAGGGCGCTCAGGCCTTGGCACAGCTGCCCAGGGAGGTTTGGAGTGCCCACCCCTGGGAGTGCTCCAACACCTGTGGCTGTGGCATGGGCGGACGTGGTCAGCGCCGGCCGTGCTGGTGCTGGTTGCACTCAGTGATCTCCGAGGTCTTTTCCAACCTTGATTCCGCTCTCAAGGCAGCCCCACGGAGGAGCAGCACAAAAGGCACCCCCAGGCTGCGAGCGGAGGGTTCAGAACACGCTGCGGCAGCAGGAACGAAGCTCTGCAGGATGAAACTGAAAAGGGGAGAAATGCCGAGCTCTGTGAAAGGGAACAACTGAGAGAGCCACAAACGAGCCACCAAACTTCTCACAGGGGACACCACCAGCAGCACAGGTGTGAAGGGACTTCTTTTTGCCCCAGAAGTGTGAATCCACAGCCCAAGCCACGTGCACACACTGCAGATGTGAAGTGTATTTTTACTGCCAGCAAGCACTTGGGAATAAAAAAACCTCAGCCCCAAAGCTTGATGTCTAAACAGCAACACACAAGTTCTAAGCCAGCTGTCGAGAGAAACAAAACACAGCAAAAACAAAGCAGAAAGGGAGCAAAACCTTGTCACACTGGCTGTGTTTCCGAGCGTGACAGCTTCTGCCCATGCTGGGAATGCAGCACCAAACACAAAAATCCTACTGCAACTCCTGGATCCCATAGCAGGAAGGACATGGAGATTCCCCGTGGGAATCAGGGATGCAGGACTCGGCTGTGCTGCCATCACTCCCTCAGGAATAGCCAGGTTTAGCTCCTTCTGTCTGCCCAGAGAGGGGGATTTGCCCCTGGATGCCCTGGAATGTTCCAGGCCAGGCTGCACACTGGGGCTGGGAGCAGCCCGGGACAGTGGGAGGTGTCCCTGCCCGTGGCAGCGCTGGCACTGGATGAGCTTGAAGGTCCTTCCAAGCCCAAATGGTTCTGTGAGTCTTAGAGCCCTGAGATTCTCATGACAGAGGTGGAAGTGCAAGAGCTTAAGGTCCCTTCCCAAAAAAACCCCATTGCACGACTCTGCAGCTTCTGGAGCCCTGGGTCCATGGAAATGCAGTTGCAGAGGAGCTCCGAGGAAATGGGTGTTTTGGGGAGAGCAGAGTGGCTGGAAGAGAGGAACAGGAACAGTCTCCTCGAGCAAGCCCTTGTGTCTCAGGGAGCGGGATCGGCTCGCTCCTAACGCACCGGGTGACTCCCAGAGCGGGGGATGGAAATGCAGCCCAGGTCCGAAAGAAACCTCTGCGCATCATGCGCGGGCGCGCTGCCCCTCTGCGCGGAGCCCCCACTCGGCACGCCCGCACGGGCGCGGTGGCTACTGCGCATGCGCGGGCGCGGTGGCTACTGCGCATGCGCGGGCGCGGTGGCTACGGCACATGCGCGGGCGCGGGGGCTACTGCGCATGCGCGGGCGCGGGGGCTACTGCGCATGCGGGGGCGCGGTGGCTACTGCGCATGCGGGGGCGCGGTGGCTACGGCGCATGCGCGGGCGTGGGGTGTACTGCGCATGCGCGGGCGCGGTGGCTACGGCGCATGCGCGGGCGCGGTGGCTACGGCGCATGCGCGGGCGCGGTGGCTACTGCGCATGCGCGGGCGCGGGTGCTACTGCGCATGCGCGGGGTCTACGGCGCATGCGCGGGCGCGGTGGCTACGGCGCATGCGCGGGCGCGGGTGCTACTACGCATGCGCGGGCGCGGGGGCTACTGCGCATGCGCGGGCGCGGGGGCTACGGCGCATGCGCGGGCGCGGTGGCTACTGCGCATGCGCGGGCGCGGGGTGTACTGCGCATGCGCGGGCGCGGTGGCTACGGCGCATGCGCGGGCGCGGGGGCTACGGCGCATGCGCGGGCGCGGTGGCTACGGCGCATGCGCGGGATCGCGTGCTACTGCGCATGCGCGGGGTCTACGGCGCATGCGCGGGCGCGGTGGCTACGGCGCATGCGCGGGCGCGGGTGCTACTGCGCATGCGCGGGCGCGGGGGCTACTGCGCATGCGCGGGCGCGGGGGCTACGGCGCATGCGCGGGCGCGGTGGCTACTGCGCATGCGCGGGCGCGGGGTGTACTGCGCATGCTCGGGCGCGGTGGCTACTGCGAATGCGCGGGCGCGGGTGCTACTACGCATGCGCGGGCGCGGTGGCTGCGGCGCATGCGCGGGCGCGGTGGCTACTGCGCATGCGCGAGGGTGTGGGCTACTGCGCATGCGCGGGCGCGGTGGCTACGGCGCATGCGCGGGCGCGGTGGCTACTGCGCATGCGCGGGCGCGGTGGCTACGGCACATGCGCGGGCGCGGGGGCTACTGCGCATGCGCGGGCGCGGGGGCTACTGCGCATGCGGGGGCGCGGTGGCTACTGCGCATGCGGGGGCGCGGTGGCTACTGCGCATGCGCGGGCGTGGGGTGTACTGCGCATGCGCGGGCGCGGTGGCTACGGCGCATGCGCGGGCGCGGTGGCTACTGCGCATGCGCGGGCGCGGGTGCTACTGCGCATGCGCGGGGTCTACGGCGCATGCGCGGGCGCGGTGGCTACGGCGCATGCGCGGGCGCGGGTGCTACTACGCATGCGCGGGCGCGGGGGCTACTGCGCATGCGCGGGCGCGGGTGCTACGGCGCATGCGCGGGCGCGGTGGCTACTGCGCATGCGGGGGCGCGGGTGCTACTACGCATGCGCGGACGCGCTGGCCCTACCCCCACACCACTGCGCATGCGCGGGAGAACTGGGCCCCCCTCACCCCCCACTGCGCATGCGCGGGGCGCTGGGCCCGTCCCTGTGCTGGCACTGCTGGGGCACCTGCAGTGCTGGCAGCACCTCTGGGACAAGAGGGACACGGAGGGGCTGGAGCGAGTCCAGGCAAGGGAACGGAGCTGGCAAGGGGCTGGAGAGTTCCTGAGAGAGCTGGGAAAGGGGCACAGCCCGGAGCAAAGGAGGCTCAGGGGGGACCTTGTGGCTCTGGACAAGTCCCTGACAGGAGGGAGCAGCCGGGGGGGTCGGGCTCTGCTCGCAGGGAACAGGGACAGGAGGAGAGGGAACGGCCTCAGGCTGGGCCAGGGGAGGCTCAGGGTGGATATTGGGGAAATTCCTCCATGGAAAGGGCGCTCAGGCCTTGGCACAGCTGCCCAGGGAGGTTTGGAGTGCCCACCCCTGGGAGTGCTCCAACACCTGTGGCTGTGGCATGGGCGGACGTGGTCAGCGCCGGCCGTGCTGGTGCTGGTTGCACTCAGTGATCTCCGAGGTCTTTTCCAACCTTGATTCCGCTCTCAAGGCAGCCCCACGGAGGAGCAGCACAAAAGGCACCCCCAGGCTGCGAGCGGAGGGTTCAGAACACGCTGCGGCAGCAGGAACGAAGCTCTGCAGGATGAAACTGAAAAGGGGAGAAATGCCGAGCTCTGTGAAAGGGAACAACTGAGAGAGCCACAAACGAGCCACCAAACTTCTCACAGGGGACACCACCAGCAGCACAGGTGTGAAGGGACTTCTTTTTGCCCCAGAAGTGTGAATCCACAGCCCAAGCCACGTGCACACACTGCAGATGTGAAGTGTATTTTTACTGCCAGCAAGCACTTGGGAATAAAAAAACCTCAGCCCCAAAGCTTGATGTCTAAACAGCAACACACAAGTTCTAAGCCAGCTGTCGAGAGAAACAAAACACAGCAAAAACAAAGCAGAAAGGGAGCAAAACCTTGTCACACTGGCTGTGTTTCCGAGCGTGACAGCTTCTGCCATGCTGGGAATGCAGCACCAAACACAAAAATCCTACTGCAACTCCTGGATCCCATAGCAGGAAGGACATGGAGATTCCCCGTGGGAATCAGGGATGCAGGACTCGGCTGTGCTGCCATCACTCCCTCAGGAATAGCCAGGTTTAGCTCCTTCTGTCTGCCCAGAGAGGGGGATTTGCCCCTGGATGCCCTGGAATGTTCCAGGCCAGGCTGCACACTGGGGCTGGGAGCAGCCCGGGACAGTGGGAGGTGTCCCTGCCCGTGGCAGCGCTGGCACTGGATGAGCTTGAAGGTCCTTCCAAGCCCAAATGGTTCTGTGAGTCTTAGAGCCCTGAGATTCTCATGACAGAGGTGGAAGTGCAAGAGCTTAAGGTCCCTTCCCAAAAAAACCCCATTGCACGACTCTGCAGCTTCTGGAGCCCTGGGTCCATGGAAATGCAGTTGCAGAGGAGCTCCGAGGAAATGGGTGTTTTGGGGAGAGCAGAGTGGCTGGAAGAGAGGAACAGGAACAGTCTCCTCGAGCAAGCCCTTGTGTCTCAGGGAGCGGGATCGGCTCGCTCCTAACGCACCGGGTGACTCCCAGAGCGGGGGATGGAAATGCAGCCCAGGTCCGAAAGAAACCTCTGCGCATCATGCGCGGGCGCGCTGCCCCTCTGCGCGGAGCCCCCACTCGGCACGCCCGCACGGGCGCGGTGGCTACTGCGCATGCGCGGGCGCGGTGGCTACTGCGCATGCGCGGGCGCGGTGGCTACGGCACATGCGCGGGCGCGGGGGCTACTGCGCATGCGCGGGCGCGGGGGCTACTGCGCATGCGGGGGCGCGGTGGCTACTGCGCATGCGGGGGCGCGGTGGCTACTGCGCATGCGCGGGCGTGGGGTGTACTGCGCATGCGCGGGCGCGGTGGCTACGGCGCATGCGCGGGCGCGGTGGCTACGGCGCATGCGCGGGCGCGGTGGCTACTGCGCATGCGCGGGCGCGGGTGCTACTGCGCATGCGCGGGGTCTACGGCGCATGCGCGGGCGCGGTGGCTACGGCGCATGCGCGGGCGCGGGTGCTACTACGCATGCGCGGGCGCGGGGGCTACGGCGCATGCGCGGGCGCGGGGGCTACGGCGCATGCGCGGGCGCGGTGGCTACTGCGCATGCGCGGGCGCGGGGTGTACTGCGCATGCGCGGGCGCGGTGGCTACGGCGCATGCGCGGGCGCGGTGGCTACTGCGCATGCGCGGGCGCGGTGGCTACTGCGCATGCGCGGGCGCGCGTGCTACTGCGCATGCGCGGGGTCTACGGCGCATGCGCGGGCGCGGTGGCTACTGCGCATGCGCGGGCGCGGGGTGTACTGCGCATGCTCGGGCGCGGTGGCTACTACGCATGCGCGGGCGCGGGGGCTACTGCGCATGCGCGGGCGCGGGAGCTACGGCGCATGCGCGGGCGCGGTGGCTACTGCGCATGCGGGGGCGCGGTGGCTACTGCGCATGCGGGGGCGCGGGGTGTACTGCGCATGCGCGGGCGCGGGGGCTACGGCGCATGCGCGGGCGCGGTGGCTACTGCGCATGCGGGGGCGCGGGGTGTACTGCGCATGCGCGGGCGCGGGGTGTACTGCGCATGCTCGGGCGCGGTGGCTACTGCGAATGCGCGGGCGCGGGTGCTACTACGCATGCGCGGGCGCGGTGGCTGCGGCGCATGCGCGGGCGCGGTGGCTACTGCGCATGCGCGAGGGTGTGGGCTACTGCGCATGCGCGGGCGCGGTGGCTACGGCGCATGCGCGGGCGCGGTGGCTACTGCGCATGCGCGGGCGCGGTGGCTACGGCACATGCGCGGGCGCGGGGGCTACTGCGCATGCGCGGGCGCGGGGGCTACTGCGCATGCGGGGGCGCGGTGGCTACTGCGCATGCGGGGGCGCGGTGGCTACTGCGCATGCGCGGGCGTGGGGTGTACTGCGCATGCGCGGGCGCGGTGGCTACGGCGCATGCGCGGGCGCGGTGGCTACTGCGCATGCGCGGGCGCGGGTGCTACTGCGCATGCGCGGGGTCTACGGCGCATGCGCGGGCGCGGTGGCTACGGCGCATGCGCGGGCGCGGGTGCTACTACGCATGCGCGGGCGCGGGGGCTACTGCGCATGCGCGGGCGCGGGTGCTACGGCGCATGCGCGGGCGCGGTGGCTACTGCGCATGCGGGGGCGCGGGTGCTACTACGCATGCGCGGACGCGCTGGCCCTACCCCCACACCACTGCGCATGCGCGGGAGAACTGGGCCCCCCTCACCCCCCACTGCGCATGCGCGGGGCGCTGGGCCCGTCCCTGTGCTGGCACTGCTGGGGCACCTGCAGTGCTGGCAGCACCTCTGGGACAAGAGGGACACGGAGGGGCTGGAGCGAGTCCAGGCAAGGGAACGGAGCTGGCAAGGGGCTGGAGAGTTCCTGAGAGAGCTGGGAAAGGGGCACAGCCCGGAGCAAAGGAGGCTCAGGGGGGACCTTGTGGCTCTGGACAAGTCCCTGACAGGAGGGAGCAGCCGGGGGGGTCGGGCTCTGCTCGCAGGGAACAGGGACAGGAGGAGAGGGAACGGCCTCAGGCTGGGCCAGGGGAGGCTCAGGGTGGATATTGGGGAAATTCCTCCATGGAAAGGGCGCTCAGGCCTTGGCACAGCTGCCCAGGGAGGTTTGGAGTGCCCACCCCTGGGAGTGCTCCAACACCTGTGGCTGTGGCATGGGCGGACGTGGTCAGCGCCGGCCGTGCTGGTGCTGGTTGCACTCAGTGATCTCCGAGGTCTTTTCCAACCTTGATTCCGCTCTCAAGGCAGCCCCACGGAGGAGCAGCACAAAAGGCACCCCCAGGCTGCGAGCGGAGGGTTCAGAACACGCTGCGGCAGCAGGAACGAAGCTCTGCAGGATGAAACTGAAAAGGGGAGAAATGCCGAGCTCTGTGAAAGGGAACAACTGAGAGAGCCACAAACGAGCCACCAAACTTCTCACAGGGGACACCACCAGCAGCACAGGTGTGAAGGGACTTCTTTTTGCCCCAGAAGTGTGAATCCACAGCCCAAGCCACGTGCACACACTGCAGATGTGAAGTGTATTTTTACTGCCAGCAAGCACTTGGGAATAAAAAAACCTCAGCCCCAAAGCTTGATGTCTAAACAGCAACACACAAGTTCTAAGCCAGCTGTCGAGAGAAACAAAACACAGCAAAAACAAAGCAGAAAGGGAGCAAAACCTTGTCACACTGGCTGTGTTTCCGAGCGTGACAGCTTCTGCCCATGCTGGGAATGCAGCACCAAACACAAAAATCCTACTGCAACTCCTGGATCCCATAGCAGGAAGGACATGGAGATTCCCCGTGGGAATCAGGGATGCAGGACTCGGCTGTGCTGCCATCACTCCCTCAGGAATAGCCAGGTTTAGCTCCTTCTGTCTGCCCAGAGAGGGGGATTTGCCCCTGGATGCCCTGGAATGTTCCAGGCCAGGCTGCACACTGGGGCTGGGAGCAGCCCGGGACAGTGGGAGGTGTCCCTGCCCGTGGCAGCGCTGGCACTGGATGAGCTTGAAGGTCCTTCCAAGCCCAAATGGTTCTGTGAGTCTTAGAGCCCTGAGATTCTCATGACAGAGGTGGAAGTGCAAGAGCTTAAGGTCCCTTCCCAAAAAAACCCCATTGCACGACTCTGCAGCTTCTGGAGCCCTGGGTCCATGGAAATGCAGTTGCAGAGGAGCTCCGAGGAAATGGGTGTTTTGGGGAGAGCAGAGTGGCTGGAAGAGAGGAACAGGAACAGTCTCCTCGAGCAAGCCCTTGTGTCTCAGGGAGCGGGATCGGCTCGCTCCTAACGCACCGGGTGACTCCCAGAGCGGGGGATGGAAATGCAGCCCAGGTCCGAAAGAAACCTCTGCGCATCATGCGCGGGCGCGCTGCCCCTCTGCGCGGAGCCCCCACTCGGCACGCCCGCACGGGCGCGGTGGCTACTGCGCATGCGCGGGCGCGGTGGCTACTGCGCATGCGCGGGCGCGGTGGCTACGGCACATGCGCGGGCGCGGGGGCTACTGCGCATGCGCGGGCGCGGGGGCTACTGCGCATGCGGGGGCGCGGTGGCTACTGCGCATGCGGGGGCGCGGTGGCTACTGCGCATGCGCGGGCGTGGGGTGTACTGCGCATGCGCGGGCGCGGTGGCTACGGCGCATGCGCGGGCGCGGTGGCTACGGCGCATGCGCGGGCGCGGTGGCTACTGCGCATGCGCGGGCGCGGGTGCTACTGCGCATGCGCGGGGTCTACGGCGCATGCGCGGGCGCGGTGGCTACGGCGCATGCGCGGGCGCGGGTGCTACTACGCATGCGCGGGCGCGGGGGCTACTGCGCATGCGCGGGCGCGGTGGCTACGGCGCATGCGCGGGCGCGGGGTGTACTGCGCATGCGCGGGCGCGGGGTGTACGGCGCATGCGCGGGCGCGGTGGCTACGGCGCATGCGCGGGCGCGGTGGCTACGGCGCATGCGCGGGCGCGGTGGCTACTGCGCATGCGCGGGCGCGGGTGCTACTGCGCATGCGCGGGGTCTACGGCGCATGCGCGGGCGCGGTGGCTACGGCGCATGCGCGGGCGCGGGTGCTACTACGCATGCGCGGGCGCGGGGGCTACTGCGCATGCGCGGGCGCGGGGGCTACGGCGCATGCGCGGGCGCGGTGGCTACTGCGCATGCGTGGTCGCGGGGTGTACTGCGCATGCGCGGGCGCGGTGGCTACGGCGCATGCGCGGGCGCGGTGGCTACTGCGCATGCGCCAGCGCGGTGGCTACTGCGCATGCGCGGGCGCGCGTGCTACTGCGCATGCGCGGGGTCTACGGCGCATGCGCGGGCGCGGTGGCTACGGCGCATGCGCGGGCGCGGGTGCTACTGCGCATGCGCGGGCGCGGGGGCTACTGCGCATGCGCGGGCGCGGGGGCTACGGCGCATGCGCGGGCGCGGTGGCTACTGCGCATGCGCGGGCGCGGGGTGTACTGCGCATGCTCGGGCGCGGGGGCTACTACGCATGCGCGGGCGCGGGCGCTACGGCGCATGCGCGGGCGCGGGCGCTACGGCGCATGCGCGGGCGCGGTGGCTACGGCACATGCGCGGGCGCGGGGGCTACTGCGCATGCGCGGGCGCGGGGGCTACTGCGCATGCGGGGGCGCGGTGGCTACTGCGCATGCGGGGGCGCGGTGGCTACTGCGCATGCGCGGGCGTGGGGTGTACTGCGCATGCGCGGGCGCGGTGGCTACGGCGCATGCGCGGGCGCGGTGGCTACGGCGCATGCGCGGGCGCGGTGGCTACTGCGCATGCGCGGGCGCGGGTGCTACTGCGCATGCGCGGGGTCTACGGCGCATGCGCGGGCGCGGTGGCTACGGCGCATGCGCGGGCGCGGGTGCTACTACGCATGCGCGGGCGCGGGGGCTACTGCGCATGCGCGGGCGCGGGGGCTACGGCGCATGCGCGGGCGCGGTGGCTACTGCGCATGCGCGGGCGCGGGGTGTACTGCGCATGCGCGGGCGCGGTGGCTACGGCGCATGCGCGGGCGCGGTGGCTACTGCGCATGCGCGGGCGCGGTGGCTACTGCGCATGCGCGGGCGCGCGTGCTACTGCGCATGCGCGGGGTCTACGGCGCATGCGCGGGCGCGGTGGCTACGGCGCATGCGCGGGCGCGGGTGCTACTGCGCATGCGCGGGCGCGGGGGCTACTGCGCATGCGCGGGCGCGGGGGCTACGGCGCATGCGCGGGCGCGGTGGCTACTGCGCATGCGCGGGCGCGGTGGCTACGGCGCATGCGCGGGCGCGGTGGCTACTACGCATGCGCGGGCGCGGGGGCTACTGCGCATGCGCGGGCGCGGGGGCTACGGCGCATGCGCGGGCGCGGTGGCTACTGCGCATGCGCGGGCGCGGTGGCTACGGGGCATGCTCGGGCGCGGTGGCTACTGCGCATGCGCGGGCGCGGTGGCTACGGCGCATGCGCGGGCGCGGTGGCTACTGCGCATGCGCGGGAGAACTGGGCCCCCCTCACCCCCCACTGCGCATGCGCGGGGCGCTGGGCCCGTCCCTGTGCTGGCACTGCTGGGGCACCTGCAGTGCTGGCAGCACCTCTGGGACAAGAGGGACACGGAGGGGCTGGAGCCAGTCCAGGCAAGGGAACGGAGCTGGCAAGGGGTTGGAGAGTTCCTGAGAGAGCTGGGAAAGGGGCACAGCCCGGAGCAAAGGAGGCTCAGGGGGGACCTTGTGGCTCTGGACAAGTCCCTGACAGGAGGGAGCAGCCGGGGGGGTCGGGCTCTGCTCGCAGGGAACAGGGACAGGAGGAGAGGGAACGGCCTCAGGCTGGGCCAGGGGAGGCTCAGGGTGGATATTGGGGAAATTCCTCCATGGAAAGGGCGCTCAGGCCTTGGCACAGCTGCCCAGGGAGGTTTGGAGTGCCCACCCCTGGGAGTGCTCCAACACCTGTGGCTGTGGCATGGGCGGACGTGGTCAGCGCCGGCCGTGCTGGTGCTGGTTGCACTCAGTGATCTCCGAGGTCTTTTCCAACCTTGATTCCGCTCTCAAGGCAGCCCCACGGAGGAGCAGCACAAAAGGCACCCCCAGGCTGCGAGCGGAGGGTTCAGAACACGCTGCGGCAGCAGGAACGAAGCTCTGCAGGATGAAACTGAAAAGGGGAGAAATGCCGAGCTCTGTGAAAGGGAACAACTGAGAGAGCCACAAACGAGCCACCAAACTTCTCACAGGGGACACCACCAGCAGCACAGGTGTGAAGGGACTTCTTTTTGCCCCAGAAGTGTGAATCCACAGCCCAAGCCACGTGCACACACTGCAGATGTGAAGTGTATTTTTACTGCCAGCAAGCACTTGGGAATAAAAAAACCTCAGCCCCAAAGCTTGATGTCTAAACAGCAACACACAAGTTCTAAGCCAGCTGTCGAGAGAAACAAAACACAGCAAAAACAAAGCAGAAAGGGAGCAAAACCTTGTCACACTGGCTGTGTTTCCGAGCGTGACAGCTTCTGCCCATGCTGGGAATGCAGCACCAAACACAAAAATCCTACTGCAACTCCTGGATCCCATAGCAGGAAGGACATGGAGATTCCCCGTGGGAATCAGGGATGCAGGACTCGGCTGTGCTGCCATCACTCCCTCAGGAATAGCCAGGTTTAGCTCCTTCTGTCTGCCCAGAGAGGGGGATTTGCCCCTGGATGCCCTGGAATGTTCCAGGCCAGGCTGCACACTGGGGCTGGGAGCAGCCCGGGACAGTGGGAGGTGTCCCTGCCCGTGGCAGCGCTGGCACTGGATGAGCTTGAAGGTCCTTCCAAGCCCAAATGGTTCTGTGAGTCTTAGAGCCCTGAGATTCTCATGACAGAGGTGGAAGTGCAAGAGCTTAAGGTCCCTTCCCAAAAAAACCCCATTGCACGACTCTGCAGCTTCTGGAGCCCTGGGTCCATGGAAATGCAGTTGCAGAGGAGCTCCGAGGAAATGGGTGTTTTGGGGAGAGCAGAGTGGCTGGAAGAGAGGAACAGGAACAGTCTCCTCGAGCAAGCCCTTGTGTCTCAGGGAGCGGGATCGGCTCGCTCCTAACGCACCGGGTGACTCCCAGAGCGGGGGATGGAAATGCAGCCCAGGTCCGAAAGAAACCTCTGCGCATCATGCGCGGGCGCGCTGCCCCTCTGCGCGGAGCCCCCACTCGGCACGCCCGCACGGGCGCGGTGGCTACCGCGCATGCGCGGGCGCGGTGGCTACTGCGCATGCGCGGGCGCGGTGGCTACGGCACATGCGCGGGCGCGGGGGCTACTGCGCATGCGCGGGCGCGGGGGCTACTGCGCATGCGGGGGCGCGGTGGCTACTGCGCATGCGGGGGCGCGGTGGCTACTGCGCATGCGCGGGCGTGGGGTGTACTGCGCATGCGCGGGCGCGGTGGCTACGGCGCATGCGCGGGCGCGGTGGCTACGGCGCATGCGCGGGCGCGGTGGCTACTGCGCATGCGCGGGCGCGGGTGCTACTGCGCATGCGCGGGGTCTACGGCGCATGCGCGGGCGCGGGTGCTACTACGCATGCGCGGGCGCGGGGGCTACTGCGCATGCGCGGGCGCGGGGGCTACGGCGCATGCGCGGGCGCGGTGGCTACTGCGCATGCGCGGGCGCGGGTGCTACTACGCATGCGCGGACGCGCTGGCCCTACCCCCACACCACTGCGCATGCGCGGGAGAACTGGGCCCCCCTCACCCCCCACTGCGCATGCGCGGGGCGCTGGGCCCGTCCCTGTGCTGGCACTGCTGGGGCACCTGCAGTGCTGGCAGCACCTCTGGGACAAGAGGGACACGGAGGGGCTGGAGCGAGTCCAGGCAAGGGAACGGAGCTGGCAAGGGGCTGGAGAGTTCCTGAGAGAGCTGGGAAAGGGGCACAGCCCGGAGCAAAGGAGGCTCAGGGGGGACCTTGTGGCTCTGGACAAGTCCCTGACAGGAGGGAGCAGCCGGGGGGGTCGGGCTCTGCTCGCAGGGAACAGGGACAGGAGGAGAGGGAACGGCCTCAGGCTGGGCCAGGGGAGGCTCAGGGTGGATATTGGGGAAATTCCTCCATGGAAAGGGCGCTCAGGCCTTGGCACAGCTGCCCAGGGAGGTTTGGAGTGCCCACCCCTGGGAGTGCTCCAACACCTGTGGCTGTGGCATGGGCGGACGTGGTCAGCGCCGGCCGTGCTGGTGCTGGTTGCACTCAGTGATCTCCGAGGTCTTTTCCAACCTTGATTCCGCTCTCAAGGCAGCCCCACGGAGGAGCAGCACAAAAGGCACCCCCAGGCTGCGAGCGGAGGGTTCAGAACACGCTGCGGCAGCAGGAACGAAGCTCTGCAGGATGAAACTGAAAAGGGGAGAAATGCCGAGCTCTGTGAAAGGGAACAACTGAGAGAGCCACAAACGAGCCACCAAACTTCTCACAGGGGACACCACCAGCAGCACAGGTGTGAAGGGACTTCTTTTTGCCCCAGAAGTGTGAATCCACAGCCCAAGCCACGTGCACACACTGCAGATGTGAAGTGTATTTTTACTGCCAGCAAGCACTTGGGAATAAAAAAACCTCAGCCCCAAAGCTTGATGTCTAAACAGCAACACACAAGTTCTAAGCCAGCTGTCGAGAGAAACAAAACACAGCAAAAACAAAGCAGAAAGGGAGCAAAACCTTGTCACACTGGCTGTGTTTCCGAGCGTGACAGCTTCTGCCCATGCTGGGAATGCAGCACCAAACACAAAAATCCTACTGCAACTCCTGGATCCCATAGCAGGAAGGACATGGAGATTCCCCGTGGGAATCAGGGATGCAGGACTCGGCTGTGCTGCCATCACTCCCTCAGGAATAGCCAGGTTTAGCTCCTTCTGTCTGCCCAGAGAGGGGGATTTGCCCCTGGATGCCCTGGAATGTTCCAGGCCAGGCTGCACACTGGGGCTGGGAGCAGCCCGGGACAGTGGGAGGTGTCCCTGCCCGTGGCAGCGCTGGCACTGGATGAGCTTGAAGGTCCTTCCAAGCCCAAATGGTTCTGTGAGTCTTAGAGCCCTGAGATTCTCATGACAGAGGTGGAAGTGCAAGAGCTTAAGGTCCCTTCCCAAAAAAACCCCATTGCACGACTCTGCAGCTTCTGGAGCCCTGGGTCCATGGAAATGCAGTTGCAGAGGAGCTCCGAGGAAATGGGTGTTTTGGGGAGAGCAGAGTGGCTGGAAGAGAGGAACAGGAACAGTCTCCTCGAGCAAGCCCTTGTGTCTCAGGGAGCGGGATCGGCTCGCTCCTAACGCACCGGGTGACTCCCAGAGCGGGGGATGGAAATGCAGCCCAGGTCCGAAAGAAACCTCTGCGCATCATGCGCGGGCGCGCTGCCCCTCTGCGCGGAGCCCCCACTCGGCACGCCCGCACGGGCGCGGTGGCTACTGCGCATGCGCGGGCGCGGTGGCTACTGCGCATGCGCGGGCGCGGTGGCTACGGCACATGCGCGGGCGCGGGGGCTACTGCGCATGCGCGGGCGCGGGGGCTACTGCGCATGCGGGGGCGCGGTGGCTACTGCGCATGCGGGGGCGCGGTGGCTACTGCGCATGCGCGGGCGTGGGGTGTACTGCGCATGCGCGGGCGCGGTGGCTACGGCGCATGCGCGGGCGCGGTGGCTACGGCGCATGCGCGGGCGCGGGGGCTACTGCGCATGCGCGGGCGCGGGTGCTACTGCGCATGCGCGGGGTCTACGGCGCATGCGCGGGCGCGGTGGCTACGGCGCATGCGCGGGCGCGGGTGCTACTACGCATGCGCGGGCGCGGGGGCTACTGCGCATGCGCGGGCGCGGTGGCTACGGCGCATGCGCGGGCGCGGGGTGTACTGCGCATGCGCGGGCGCGGGGTGTACGGCGCATGCGCGGGCGCGGTGGCTACGGCGCATGCGCGGGCGCGGTGGCTACGGCGCATGCGCGGGCGCGGTGGCTACTGCGCATGCGCGGGCGCGGTGGCTACTGCGCATGCGCGGGGTCTACGGCGCATGCGCGGGCGCGGTGGCTACGGCGCATGCGCGGGCGCGGGTGCTACTACGCATGCGCGGGCGCGGGGGCTACTGCGCATGCGCGGGCGCGGGGGCTACGGCGCATGCGCGGGCGCGGTGGCTACTGCGCATGCGTGGTCGCGGGGTGTACTGCGCATGCGCGGGCGCGGTGGCTACGGCGCATGCGCGGGCGCGGTGGCTACTGCGCATGCGCCAGCGCGGTGGCTACTGCGCATGCGCGGGCGCGCGTGCTACTGCGCATGCGCGGGGTCTACGGCGCATGCGCGGGCGCGGTGGCTACGGCGCATGCGCGGGCGCGGGTGCTACTGCGCATGCGCGGGCGCGGGGGCTACTGCGCATGCGCGGGCGCGGGGGCTACGGCGCATGCGCGGGCGCGGTGGCTACTGCGCATGCGCGGGCGCGGGGTGTACTGCGCATGCTCGGGCGCGGGGGCTACTACGCATGCGCGGGCGCGGGGGCTACTGCGCATGCGCGGGCGCGGGGGCTACTGCGCATGCGCGGGCGCGGGGGCTACTGCGCATGCGGGGGCGCGGTGGCTACTGCGCATGCGGGGGCGCGGTGGCTACTGCGCATGCGCGGGCGTGGGGTGTACTGCGCATGCGCGGGCGCGGTGGCTACGGCGCATGCGCGGGCGCGGTGGCTACGGCGCATGCGCGGGCGCGGTGGCTACTGCGCATGCGCGGGCGCGGGTGCTACTGCGCATGCGCGGGGTCTACGGCGCATGCGCGGGCGCGGTGGCTACGGCGCATGCGCGGGCGCGGGTGCTACTACGCATGCGCGGGCGCGGGGGCTACTGCGCATGCGCGGGCGCGGGGGCTACGGCGCATGCGCGGGCGCGGTGGCTACTGCGCATGCGCGGGCGCGGGGTGTACTGCGCATGCGCGGGCGCGGTGGCTACGGCGCATGCGCGGGCGCGGTGGCTACTGCGCATGCGCGGGCGCGGTGGCTACTGCGCATGCGCGGGCGCGCGTGCTACTGCGCATGCGCGGGGTCTACGGCGCATGCGCGGGCGCGGTGGCTACGGCGCATGCGCGGGCGTGGGTGCTACTGCGCATGCGCGGGCGCGGGGGCTACTGCGCATGCGCGGGCGCGGGGGCTACGGCGCATGCGCGGGCGCGGTGGCTGCGGCGCATGCGCGGGCGCGGTGGCTACTGCGCATGCGCGGGCGCGGTGGCTACTACGCATGCGCGGGCGCGGGGGCTACTGCGCATGCGCGGGCGCGGGGGCTACGGCGCATGCGCGGGCGCGGTGGCTACTGCGCATGCGCGGGCGCGGTGGCTACGGGGCATGCTCGGGCGCGGTGGCTACTGCGCATGCGCGGGCGCGGTGGCTACGGCGCATGCGCGGGCGCGGTGGCTACTGCGCATGCGCGGGAGAACTGGGCCCCCCTCACCCCCCACTGCGCATGCGCGGGGCGCTGGGCCCGTCCCTGTGCTGGCACTGCTGGGGCACCTGCAGTGCTGGCAGCACCTCTGGGACAAGAGGGACACGGAGGGGCTGGAGCCAGTCCAGGCAAGGGAACGGAGCTGGCAAGGGGTTGGAGAGTTCCTGAGAGAGCTGGGAAAGGGGCACAGCCCGGAGCAAAGGAGGCTCAGGGGGGACCTTGTGGCTCTGGACAAGTCCCTGACAGGAGGGAGCAGCCGGGGGGGTCGGGCTCTGCTCGCAGGGAACAGGGACAGGAGGAGAGGGAACGGCCTCAGGCTGGGCCAGGGGAGGCTCAGGGTGGATATTGGGGAAATTCCTCCATGGAAAGGGCGCTCAGGCCTTGGCACAGCTGCCCAGGGAGGTTTGGAGTGCCCACCCCTGGGAGTGCTCCAACACCTGTGGCTGTGGCATGGGCGGACGTGGTCAGCGCCGGCCGTGCTGGTGCTGGTTGCACTCAGTGATCTCCGAGGTCTTTTCCAACCTTGATTCCGCTCTCAAGGCAGCCCCACGGAGGAGCAGCACAAAAGGCACCCCCAGGCTGCGAGCGGAGGGTTCAGAACACGCTGCGGCAGCAGGAACGAAGCTCTGCAGGATGAAACTGAAAAGGGGAGAAATGCCGAGCTCTGTGAAAGGGAACAACTGAGAGAGCCACAAACGAGCCACCAAACTTCTCACAGGGGACACCACCAGCAGCACAGGTGTGAAGGGACTTCTTTTTGCCCCAGAAGTGTGAATCCACAGCCCAAGCCACGTGCACACACTGCAGATGTGAAGTGTATTTTTACTGCCAGCAAGCACTTGGCAATAAAAAAACCTCAGCCCCAAAGCTTGATGTCTAAACAGCAACACACAAGTTCTAAGCCAGCTGTCGAGAGAAACAAAACACAGCAAAAACAAAGCAGAAAGGGAGCAAAACCTTGTCACACTGGCTGTGTTTCCGAGCGTGACAGCTTCTGCCCATGCTGGGAATGCAGCACCAAACACAAAAATCCTACTGCAACTCCTGGATCCCATAGCAGGAAGGACATGGAGATTCCCCGTGGGAATCAGGGATGCAGGACTCGGCTGTGCTGCCATCACTCCCTCAGGAATAGCCAGGTTTAGCTCCTTCTGTCTGCCCAGAGAGGGGGATTTGCCCCTGGATGCCCTGGAATGTTCCAGGCCAGGCTGCACACTGGGGCTGGGAGCAGCCCGGGACAGTGGGAGGTGTCCCTGCCCGTGGCAGCGCTGGCACTGGATGAGCTTGAAGGTCCTTCCAAGCCCAAATGGTTCTGTGAGTCTTAGAGCCCTGAGATTCTCATGACAGAGGTGGAAGTGCAAGAGCTTAAGGTCCCTTCCCAAAAAAACCCCATTGCACGACTCTGCAGCTTCTGGAGCCCTGGGTCCATGGAAATGCAGTTGCAGAGGAGCTCCGAGGAAATGGGTGTTTTGGGGAGAGCAGAGTGGCTGGAAGAGAGGAACAGGAACAGTCTCCTCGAGCAAGCCCTTGTGTCTCAGGGAGCGGGATCGGCTCGCTCCTAACGCACCGGGTGACTCCCAGAGCGGGGGATGGAAATGCAGCCCAGGTCCGAAAGAAACCTCTGCGCATCATGCGCGGGCGCGCTGCCCCTCTGCGCGGAGCCCCCACTCGGCACGCCCGCACGGGCGCGGTGGCTACCGCGCATGCGCGGGCGCGGTGGCTACTGCGCATGCGCGGGCGCGGTGGCTACGGCACATGCGCGGGCGCGGGGGCTACTGCGCATGCGCGGGCGCGGGGGCTACTGCGCATGCGGGGGCGCGGTGGCTACTGCGCATGCGGGGGCGCGGTGGCTACTGCGCATGCGCGGGCGTGGGGTGTACTGCGCATGCGCGGGCGCGGTGGCTACGGCGCATGCGCGGGCGCGGTGGCTACGGCGCATGCGCGGGCGCGGTGGCTACTGCGCATGCGCGGGCGCGGGTGCTACTGCGCATGCGCGGGGTCTACGGCGCATGCGCGGGCGCGGGTGCTACTACGCATGCGCGGGCGCGGGGGCTACTGCGCATGCGCGGGCGCGGGGGCTACGGCGCATGCGCGGGCGCGGTGGCTACTGCGCATGCGCGGGCGCGGGTGCTACTACGCATGCGCGGACGCGCTGGCCCTACCCCCACACCACTGCGCATGCGCGGGAGAACTGGGCCCCCCTCACCCCCCACTGCGCATGCGCGGGGCGCTGGGCCCGTCCCTGTGCTGGCACTGCTGGGGCACCTGCAGTGCTGGCAGCACCTCTGGGACAAGAGGGACACGGAGGGGCTGGAGCGAGTCCAGGCAAGGGAACGGAGCTGGCAAGGGGCTGGAGAGTTCCTGAGAGAGCTGGGAAAGGGGCACAGCCCGGAGCAAAGGAGGCTCAGGGGGGACCTTGTGGCTCTGGACAAGTCCCTGACAGGAGGGAGCAGCCGGGGGGGTCGGGCTCTGCTCGCAGGGAACAGGGACAGGAGGAGAGGGAACGGCCTCAGGCTGGGCCAGGGGAGGCTCAGGGTGGATATTGGGGAAATTCCTCCATGGAAAGGGCGCTCAGGCCTTGGCACAGCTGCCCAGGGAGGTTTGGAGTGCCCACCCCTGGGAGTGCTCCAACACCTGTGGCTGTGGCATGGGCGGACGTGGTCAGCGCCGGCCGTGCTGGTGCTGGTTGCACTCAGTGATCTCCGAGGTCTTTTCCAACCTTGATTCCGCTCTCAAGGCAGCCCCACGGAGGAGCAGCACAAAAGGCACCCCCAGGCTGCGAGCGGAGGGTTCAGAACACGCTGCGGCAGCAGGAACGAAGCTCTGCAGGATGAAACTGAAAAGGGGAGAAATGCCGAGCTCTGTGAAAGGGAACAACTGAGAGAGCCACAAACGAGCCACCAAACTTCTCACAGGGGACACCACCAGCAGCACAGGTGTGAAGGGACTTCTTTTTGCCCCAGAAGTGTGAATCCACAGCCCAAGCCACGTGCACACACTGCAGATGTGAAGTGTATTTTTACTGCCAGCAAGCACTTGGGAATAAAAAAACCTCAGCCCCAAAGCTTGATGTCTAAACAGCAACACACAAGTTCTAAGCCAGCTGTCGAGAGAAACAAAACACAGCAAAAACAAAGCAGAAAGGGAGCAAAACCTTGTCACACTGGCTGTGTTTCCGAGCGTGACAGCTTCTGCCCATGCTGGGAATGCAGCACCAAACACAAAAATCCTACTGCAACTCCTGGATCCCATAGCAGGAAGGACATGGAGATTCCCCGTGGGAATCAGGGATGCAGGACTCGGCTGTGCTGCCATCACTCCCTCAGGAATAGCCAGGTTTAGCTCCTTCTGTCTGCCCAGAGAGGGGGATTTGCCCCTGGATGCCCTGGAATGTTCCAGGCCAGGCTGCACACTGGGGCTGGGAGCAGCCCGGGACAGTGGGAGGTGTCCCTGCCCGTGGCAGCGCTGGCACTGGATGAGCTTGAAGGTCCTTCCAAGCCCAAATGGTTCTGTGAGTCTTAGAGCCCTGAGATTCTCATGACAGAGGTGGAAGTGCAAGAGCTTAAGGTCCCTTCCCAAAAAAACCCCATTGCACGACTCTGCAGCTTCTGGAGCCCTGGGTCCATGGAAATGCAGTTGCAGAGGAGCTCCGAGGAAATGGGTGTTTTGGGGAGAGCAGAGTGGCTGGAAGAGAGGAACAGGAACAGTCTCCTCGAGCAAGCCCTTGTGTCTCAGGGAGCGGGATCGGCTCGCTCCTAACGCACCGGGTGACTCCCAGAGCGGGGGATGGAAATGCAGCCCAGGTCCGAAAGAAACCTCTGCGCAT
The DNA here is from genome assembly GCF_965178545.1 of Coloeus monedula. Taxonomy (NCBI): domain Eukaryota; kingdom Metazoa; phylum Chordata; class Aves; order Passeriformes; family Corvidae; genus Coloeus; species Coloeus monedula. Next base: position 366,953 of record NW_028120808.1, on the reverse strand, counting down.
CATGCGCGGGCGCGCTGCCCCTCTGCGCGGAGCCCCCACTCGGCACGCCCGCACGGGCGCGGTGGCTACTGCGCATGCGCGGGCGCGGTGGCTACTGCGCATGCGCGGGCGCGGTGGCTACGGCACATGCGCGGGCGCGGGGGCTACTGCGCATGCGCGGGCGCGGGGGCTACTGCGCATGCGGGGGCGCGGTGGCTACTGCGCATGCGGGGGCGCGGTGGCTACTGCGCATGCGCGGGCGTGGGGTGTACTGCGCATGCGCGGGCGCGGGGTCTACGGCGCATGCGCGGGCGCGGTGGCTACGGCGCATGCGCGGGCGCGGTGGCTACTGCGCATGCGCGGGCGCGGGTGCTACTGCGCATGCGCGGGGTCTACGGCGCATGCGCGGGCGCGGTGGCTACGGCGCATGCGCGGGCGCGGTGGCTACTGCGCATGCGCGGGCGCGGGGGCTACTGCGCATGCGCGGGCGCGGGGGCTACGGCGCATGCGCGGGCGCGGTGGCTACTGCGAATGCGCGGGCGCGGGTGCTACTACGCATGCGCGGACGCGCTGGCCCTACCCCCACACCACTGCGCATGCGCGGGAGAACTGGGCCCCCCTCACCCCCCACTGCGCATGCGCGGGGCGCTGGGCCCGTCCCTGTGCTGGCACTGCTGGGGCACCTGCAGTGCTGGCAGCACCTCTGGGACAAGAGGGACACGGAGGGGCTGGAGCCAGTCCAGGCAAGGGAACGGAGCTGGCAAGGGGTTGGAGAGTTCCTGAGAGAGCTGGGAAAGGGGCACAGCCCGGAGCAAAGGAGGCTCAGGGGGGACCTTGTGGCTCTGGACAAGTCCCTGACAGGAGGGAGCAGCCGGGGGGGTCGGGCTCTGCTCGCAGGGAACAGGGACAGGAGGAGAGGGAACGGCCTCAGGCTGGGCCAGGGGAGGCTCAGGGTGGATATTGGGGAAATTCCTCCATGGAAAGGGCGCTCAGGCCTTGGCACAGCTGCCCAGGGAGGTTTGGAGTGCCCACCCCTGGGAGTGCTCCAACACCTGTGGCTGTGGCATGGGCGGACGTGGTCAGCGCCGGCCGTGCTGGTGCTGGTTGCACTCAGTGATCTCCGAGGTCTTTTCCAACCTTGATTCCGCTCTCAAGGCAGCCCCACGGAGGAGCAGCACAAAAGGCACCCCCAGGCTGCGAGCGGAGGGTTCAGAACACGCTGCGGCAGCAGGAACGAAGCTCTGCAGGATGAAACTGAAAAGGGGAGAAATGCCGAGCTCTGTGAAAGGGAACAACTGAGAGAGCCACAAACGAGCCACCAAACTTCTCACAGGGGACACCACCAGCAGCACAGGTGTGAAGGGACTTCTTTTTGCCCCAGAAGTGTGAATCCACAGCCCAAGCCACGTGCACACACTGCAGATGTGAAGTGTATTTTTACTGCCAGCAAGCACTTGGGAATAAAAAAACCTCAGCCCCAAAGCTTGATGTCTAAACAGCAACACACAAGTTCTAAGCCAGCTGTCGAGAGAAACAAAACACAGCAAAAACAAAGCAGAAAGGGAGCAAAACCTTGTCACACTGGCTGTGTTTCCGAGCGTGACAGCTTCTGCCCATGCTGGGAATGCAGCACCAAACACAAAAATCCTACTGCAACTCCTGGATCCCATAGCAGGAAGGACATGGAGATTCCCCGTGGGAATCAGGGATGCAGGACTCGGCTGTGCTGCCATCACTCCCTCAGGAATAGCCAGGTTTAGCTCCTTCTGTCTGCCCAGAGAGGGGGATTTGCCCCTGGATGCCCTGGAATGTTCCAGGCCAGGCTGCACACTGGGGCTGGGAGCAGCCCGGGACAGTGGGAGGTGTCCCTGCCCGTGGCAGCGCTGGCACTGGATGAGCTTGAAGGTCCTTCCAAGCCCAAATGGTTCTGTGAGTCTTAGAGCCCTGAGATTCTCATGACAGAGGTGGAAGTGCAAGAGCTTAAGGTCCCTTCCCAAAAAAACCCCATTGCACGACTCTGCAGCTTCTGGAGCCCTGGGTCCATGGAAATGCAGTTGCAGAGGAGCTCCGAGGAAATGGGTGTTTTGGGGAGAGCAGAGTGGCTGGAAGAGAGGAACAGGAACAGTCTCCTCGAGCAAGCCCTTGTGTCTCAGGGAGCGGGATCGGCTCGCTCCTAACGCACCGGGTGACTCCCAGAGCGGGGGATGGAAATGCAGCCCAGGTCCGAAAGAAACCTCTGCGCATCATGCGCGGGCGCGCTGCCCCTCTGCGCGGAGCCCCCACTCGGCACGCCCGCACGGGCGCGGTGGCTACTGCGCATGCGCGGGCGCGGTGGCTACTGCGCATGCGCGGGCGCGGTGGCTACGGCACATGCGCGGGCGCGGGGGCTACTGCGCATGCGCGGGCGCGGGGGCTACTGCGCATGCGGGGGCGCGGTGGCTACTGCGCATGCGCGGGGGCGGTGGCTACGGCGCATGCGCGGGCGCGGTGGCTACGGCGCATGCGCGGGCGCGGTGGCTACTGCGCATGCGCGGGCGCGGGGGCTACTGCGCATGCGCGGGCGCGGTGGCTACTGCGCATGCGCGGGCGCGGTGGCTACGGCACATGCGCGGGCGCGGTGGCTACGGCGCATGCGCGGGCGCGGTGGCTACGGCGCATGCGCGGGCGCGGTGGCTACTGCGCATGCGCGGGCGCGGGTGCTACTGCGCATGCGCGGGGTCTACGGCGCATGCGCGGGCGCGGTGGCTACGGCGCATGCGCGGGCGCGGGTGCTACTACGCATGCGCGGGCGCGGGGGCTACTGCGCATGCGCGGGCGCGGGGGCTACGGCGCATGCGCGGGCGCGGTGGCTACTGCGCATGCGCGGGCGCGGGGGCTACGGCGCATGCTCGGGCGTGGGCGCGGTGGCTACGGCGCATGCGCGGGCGCGGGGTCTACGGCGCATGCGCGGGCGCGGTGGCTACGGCGCATGCGCGGGCGCGGTGGCTACTGCGCATGCGCGGGCGCGGTGGCTACTGCGCATGCGCGGGGTCTACGGCGCATGCGCGGGCGCGGTGGCTACTGCGCATGCGCGGGCGCGGGTGCTACTACGCATGCGCGGGCGCGGGGGCTACTGCGCATGCGCGGGCGCGGGGGCTACGGCGCATGCGCGGGCGCGGTGGCTACTGCGAATGCGCGGGCGCGGGTGCTAGTACGCATGCGCGGACGCGCTGGCCCTACCCCCACACCACTGCGCATGCGCGGGAGAACTGGGCCCCCCTCACCCCCCACTGCGCATGCGCGGGGCGCTGGGCCCGTCCCTGTGCTGGCACTGCTGGGGCACCTGCAGTGCTGGCAGCACCTCTGGGACAAGAGGGACACGGAGGGGCTGGAGCCAGTCCAGGCAAGGGAACGGAGCTGGCAAGGGGTTGGAGAGTTCCTGAGAGAGCTGGGAAAGGGGCACAGCCCGGAGCAAAGGAGGCTCAGGGGGGACCTTGTGGCTCTGGACAAGTCCCTGACAGGAGGGAGCAGCCGGGGGGGTCGGGCTCTGCTCGCAGGGAACAGGGACAGGAGGAGAGGGAACGGCCTCAGGCTGGGCCAGGGGAGGCTCAGGGTGGATATTGGGGAAATTCCTCCATGGAAAGGGCGCTCAGGCCTTGGCACAGCTGCCCAGGGAGGTTTGGAGTGCCCACCCCTGGGAGTGCTCCAACACCTGTGGCTGTGGCATGGGCGGACGTGGTCAGCGCCGGCCGTGCTGGTGCTGGTTGCACTCAGTGATCTCCGAGGTCTTTTCCAACCTTGATTCCGCTCTCAAGGCAGCCCCACGGAGGAGCAGCACAAAAGGCACCCCCAGGCTGCGAGCGGAGGGTTCAGAACACGCTGCGGCAGCAGGAACGAAGCTCTGCAGGATGAAACTGAAAAGGGGAGAAATGCCGAGCTCTGTGAAAGGGAACAACTGAGAGAGCCACAAACGAGCCACCAAACTTCTCACAGGGGACACCACCAGCAGCACAGGTGTGAAGGGACTTCTTTTTGCCCCAGAAGTGTGAATCCACAGCCCAAGCCACGTGCACACACTGCAGATGTGAAGTGTATTTTTACTGCCAGCAAGCACTTGGGAATAAAAAAACCTCAGCCCCAAAGCTTGATGTCTAAACAGCAACACACAAGTTCTAAGCCAGCTGTCGAGAGAAACAAAACACAGCAAAAACAAAGCAGAAAGGGAGCAAAACCTTGTCACACTGGCTGTGTTTCCGAGCGTGACAGCTTCTGCCATGCTGGGAATGCAGCACCAAACACAAAAATCCTACTGCAACTCCTGGATCCCATAGCAGGAAGGACATGGAGATTCCCCGTGGGAATCAGGGATGCAGGACTCGGCTGTGCTGCCATCACTCCCTCAGGAATAGCCAGGTTTAGCTCCTTCTGTCTGCCCAGAGAGGGGGATTTGCCCCTGGATGCCCTGGAATGTTCCAGGCCAGGCTGCACACTGGGGCTGGGAGCAGCCCGGGACAGTGGGAGGTGTCCCTGCCCGTGGCAGCGCTGGCACTGGATGAGCTTGAAGGTCCTTCCAAGCCCAAATGGTTCTGTGAGTCTTAGAGCCCTGAGATTCTCATGACAGAGGTGGAAGTGCAAGAGCTTAAGGTCCCTTCCCAAAAAAACCCCATTGCACGACTCTGCAGCTTCTGGAGCCCTGGGTCCATGGAAATGCAGTTGCAGAGGAGCTCCGAGGAAATGGGTGTTTTGGGGAGAGCAGAGTGGCTGGAAGAGAGGAACAGGAACAGTCTCCTCGAGCAAGCCCTTGTGTCTCAGGGAGCGGGATCGGCTCGCTCCTAACGCACCGGGTGACTCCCAGAGCGGGGGATGGAAATGCAGCCCAGGTCCGAAAGAAACCTCTGCGCATCATGCGCGGGCGCGCTGCCCCTCTGCGCGGAGCCCCCACTCGGCACGCCCGCACGGGCGCGGTGGCTACTGCGCATGCGCGGGCGCGGTGGCTACTGCGCATGCGCGGGCGCGGTGGCTACGGCACATGCGCGGGCGCGGGGGCTACTGCGCATGCGCGGGCGCGGGGGCTACTGCGCATGCGGGGGCGCGGTGGCTACTGCGCATGCGGGGGCGCGGTGGCTACTGCGCATGCGCGGGCGTGGGGTGTACTGCGCATGCGCGGGCGCGGTGGCTACGGCGCATGCGCGGGCGCGGTGGCTACGGCGCATGCGCGGGCGCGGTGGCTACTGCGCATGCGCGGGCGCGGGTGCTACTGCGCATGCGCGGGGTCTACGGCGCATGCGCGGGCGCGGTGGCTACGGCGCATGCGCGGGCGCGGGTGCTACTACGCATGCGCGGGCGCGGGGGCTACTGCGCATGCGCGGGCGCGGTGGCTACGGCGCATGCGCGGGCGCGGTGGCTACTGCGCATGCGCGGGCGCGGGGTGTACTGCGCATGCGCGGGCGCGGTGGCTACGGCGCATGCGCGGGCGCGGTGGCTACTGCGCATGCGCGGGCGCGGTGGCTACTGCGCATGCGCGGGCGCGCGTGCTACTGCGCATGCGCGGGGTCTACGGCGCATGCGCGGGCGCGGTGGCTACGGCGCATGCGCGGGCGCGGGTGCTACTGCGCATGCGCGGGCGCGGGCACTACTGCGCATGCGCGGGCGCGGGGGCTACGGCGCATGCGCGGGCGCGTTGGCTACTGCGCATGCGCGGGCGCGGGGTGTACTGCGCATGCGCGGGCGCGGTGGCTACTACTCATGCGCGGGCGCGGGGGCTACTGCGCATGCGCGGGCGCGGGGGCTACGGCGCATGCGCGGGCGCGGTGGCTACTGCGCATGCGCGGGCGCGGTGGCTACGGGGCATGCTCGGGCGCGATGGCTACTGCGCATGCGCGGGCGCGGTGGCTACGGCGCATGCGCGGGCGCGGTGGCTACTGCGCATGCGCGGGAGAACTGGGCCCCCCTCACCCCCCACTGCGCATGCGCGGGGCGCTGGGCCCGTCCCTGTGCTGGCACTGCTGGGGCACCTGCAGTGCTGGCAGCACCTCTGGGACAAGAGGGACACGGAGGGGCTGGAGCCAGTCCAGGCAAGGGAACGGAGCTGGCAAGGGGTTGGAGAGTTCCTGAGAGAGCTGGGAAAGGGGCACAGCCCGGAGCAAAGGAGGCTCAGGGGGGACCTTGTGGCTCTGGACAAGTCCCTGACAGGAGGGAGCAGCCGGGGGGGTCGGGCTCTGCTCGCAGGGAACAGGGACAGGAGGAGAGGGAACGGCCTCAGGCTGGGCCAGGGGAGGCTCAGGGTGGATATTGGGGAAATTCCTCCATGGAAAGGGCGCTCAGGCCTTGGCACAGCTGCCCAGGGAGGTTTGGAGTGCCCACCCCTGGGAGTGCTCCAACACCTGTGGCTGTGGCATGGGCGGACGTGGTCAGCGCCGGCCGTGCTGGTGCTGGTTGCACTCAGTGATCTCCGAGGTCTTTTCCAACCTTGATTCCGCTCTCAAGGCAGCCCCACGGAGGAGCAGCACAAAAGGCACCCCCAGGCTGCGAGCGGAGGGTTCAGAACACGCTGCGGCAGCAGGAACGAAGCTCTGCAGGATGAAACTGAAAAGGGGAGAAATGCCGAGCTCTGTGAAAGGGAACAACTGAGAGAGCCGCAAACGAGCCACCAAACTTCTCACAGGGGACACCACCAGCAGCACAGGTGTGAAGGGACTTCTTTTTGCCCCAGAAGTGTGAATCCACAGCCCAAGCCACGTGCACACACTGCAGATGTGAAGTGTATTTTTACTGCCAGCAAGCACTTGGGAATAAAAAAACCTCAGCCCCAAAGCTTGATGTCTAAACAGCAACACACAAGTTCTAAGCCAGCTGTCGAGAGAAACAAAACACAGCAAAAACAAAGCAGAAAGGGAGCAAAACCTTGTCACACTGGCTGTGTTTCCGAGCGTGACAGCTTCTGCCCATGCTGGGAATGCAGCACCAAACACAAAAATCCTACTGCAACTCCTGGATCCCATAGCAGGAAGGACATGGAGATTCCCCGTGGGAATCAGGGATGCAGGACTCGGCTGTGCTGCCATCACTCCCTCAGGAATAGCCAGGTTTAGCTCCTTCTGTCTGCCCAGAGAGGGGGATTTGCCCCTGGATGCCCTGGAATGTTCCAGGCCAGGCTGCACACTGGGGCTGGGAGCAGCCCGGGACAGTGGGAGGTGTCCCTGCCCGTGGCAGCGCTGGCACTGGATGAGCTTGAAGGTCCTTCCAAGCCCAAATGGTTCTGTGAGTCTTAGAGCCCTGAGATTCTCATGACAGAGGTGGAAGTGCAAGAGCTTAAGGTCCCTTCCCAAAAAAACCCCATTGCACGACTCTGCAGCTTCTGGAGCCCTGGGTCCATGGAAATGCAGTTGCAGAGGAGCTCCGAGGAAATGGGTGTTTTGGGGAGAGCAGAGTGGCTGGAAGAGAGGAACACGAACAGTCTCCTCGAGCAAGCCCTTGTGTCTCAGGGAGCGGGATCGGCTCGCTCCTAACGCACCGGGTGACTCCCAGAGCGGGGGATGGAAATGCAGCCCAGGTCCGAAAGAAACCTCTGCGCATCATGCGCGGGCGCGCTGCCCCTCTGCGCGGAACCCCCACTCGGCACGCCCGCACGGGCGCGGTGCTACTGCGCATGCGGGGGCGCGGTGGCTACTGCGCATGCGCGGGCGCGGTGGCTACGGCACATGCGCGGGCGCGGGGGCTACTGCGCATGCGCGGGCGCGGGGGCTACTGCGCATGCGGGGGCGCGGTGGCTACTGCGCATGCGGGGGCGCGGTGGCTACTGCGCATGCGCGGGCGTGGGGTGTACTGCGCATGCGCGGGCGCGGTGGCTACGGCGCATGCGCGGGCGCGGTGGCTACCGCGCATGCGCGGGCGCGGTGGCTACTGCGCATGCGCGGGCGCGGGTGCTACTGCGCATGCGCGGGGTCTACGGCGCATGCGCGGGCGCGGTGGCTACGGCGCATGCGCGGGCGCGGGTGCTACTACGCATGCGCGGGCGCGGGGGCTACGGCGCATGCGCGGGCGCGGTGGCTACTGCGCATGCGCGGGCGCGGGGTGTACTGCGCATGCGCGGGCGCGGTGGCTACGGCGCATGCGCGGGCGCGCGTGCTACTGCGCATGCGCGGGGTCTACGGCGCATGCGCGGGCGCGGTGGCTACGGCGCATGCGCGGGCGCGGGTGCTACTACGCATGCGCGGGCGCGGGGACTACGGCGCATGCGCGGGCGCGGTGGCTACGGCGCATGCGCGGGCGCGGTGGCTACTGCGCATGCGCGGGCGCGGGGTGTACTGCGCATGCGCGGGCGCGGTGGCTACGGCGCATGCGCGGGCGCGGGGGCTACGGCGCATGCGCGGGATCGGGTGCTACTACGCATGCGCGGGCGCGGTGGCTACTGCGCATGCGCGGGCGCGGGGGCTACGGCGCATGCGCGGGCGCGGTGGCTGCGGCGCATGCGCGGGCGCGGTGGCTACTGCGCATGCGCGAGGGTGTGGGGTACTGCGCATGCGCGGGCGCGGTGGCTACGGCGCATGCGCGGGCGAAGTGGCTACTGCGCATGCGCGGGCGCGGGGGCTACGGCGCATGCGCGGGCGCGGTGGCTACGGCGCATGCGCGGGCGCGGGGGCTACGGTGCATGCTCGGGCGTGGGCGCGGTGGCTACGGCGCATGCGCGGGCGCGGGGTCTACGGCGCATGCGCGGGCGCGGGGGCTACTGCGCATGCGCGGGCGCGGCTGGTCCGGCGCATGCGCGGGCGCGGGGGTTACGGCGCTTGCCCGGGCGCGGGGGATACTGCGCATGCGCGGGCCCGGTGGCTACTGCGCATGCGCGGGCGCGGGGGCTACGGCGCATGCGCGGGCGCGGGGGCTACTGCGCATGCGCGGGCGCTGTGGCTGTTGCGCATGCGCGGGCGCCGTGGCTACGGCGCATGCGCGGGCGCGGTGGCTACGGCGCATGCGCGGGATCGGGTGCTACTACGCATGCGCGGGCGCGGTGGCTACTGCGCATGCGCGGGCGCGGGGTCTACGGCGCATGCGCGGGCGCGGTGGCTACTGCGCATGCCCGGGCGCGGTGGCTACTGCGCATGCGCGGGCGCGGGGGCTGCGGCTCATGCGCGGGCGCGGTGGCTACTGCGCATGCGCGGGCGTGGGGTGTACTGCGCATGCGCGGGCTCGGTGGCTACGGCGCATGCGCGGGCGCGGTGGCTACGGGGCATGCTCGGGCGCGGTGGCTACTGCGCATGCGCGGGCGCGGTGGCTACGGCGCATGCGCGGGCGCGGTGGCTACTGCGCATGCGCGGGAGAACTGGGCCCCCCTCACCCCCCACTGCGCATGCGCGGGGCGCTGGGCCCGTCCCTGTGCTGGCACTGCTGGGGCACCTGCAGTGCTGGCAGCACCTCTGGGACAAGAGGGACACGGAGGGGCTGGAGCCAGTCCAGGCAAGGGAACGGAGCTGGCAAGGGGTTGGAGAGTTCCTGAGAGAGCTGGGAAAGGGGCACAGCCCGGAGCAAAGGAGGCTCAGGGGGGACCTTGTGGCTCTGGACAAGTCCCTGACAGGAGGGAGCAGCCGGGGGGGTCGGGCTCTGCTCGCAGGGAACAGGGACAGGAGGAGAGGGAACGGCCTCAGGCTGGGCCAGGGGAGGCTCAGGGTGGATATTGGGGAAATTCCTCCATGGAAAGGGCGCTCAGGCCTTGGCACAGCTGCCCAGGGAGGTTTGGAGTGCCCACCCCTGGGAGTGCTCCAACACCTGTGGCTGTGGCATGGGCGGACGTGGTCAGCGCCGGCCGTGCTGGTGCTGGTTGCACTCAGTGATCTCCGAGGTCTTTTCCAACCTTGATTCCGCTCTCAAGGCAGCCCCACGGAGGAGCAGCACAAAAGGCACCCCCAGGCTGCGAGCGGAGGGTTCAGAACACGCTGCGGCAGCAGGAACGAAGCTCTGCAGGATGAAACTGAAAAGGGGAGAAATGCCGAGCTCTGTGAAAGGGAACAACTGAGAGAGCCACAAACGAGCCACCAAACTTCTCACAGGGGACACCACCAGCAGCACAGGTGTGAAGGGACTTCTTTTTGCCCCAGAAGTGTGAATCCACAGCCCAAGCCACGTGCACACACTGCAGATGTGAAGTGTATTTTTACTGCCAGCAAGCACTTGGGAATAAAAAAACCTCAGCCCCAAAGCTTGATGTCTAAACAGCAACACACAAGTTCTAAGCCAGCTGTCGAGAGAAACAAAACACAGCAAAAACAAAGCAGAAAGGGAGCAAAACCTTGTCACACTGGCTGTGTTTCCGAGCGTGACAGCTTCTGCCCATGCTGGGAATGCAGCACCAAACACAAAAATCCTACTGCAACTCCTGGATCCCATAGCAGGAAGGACATGGAGATTCCCCGTGGGAATCAGGGATGCAGGACTCGGCTGTGCTGCCATCACTCCCTCAGGAATAGCCAGGTTTAGCTCCTTCTGTCTGCCCAGAGAGGGGGATTTGCCCCTGGATGCCCTGGAATGTTCCAGGCCAGGCTGCACACTGGGGCTGGGAGCAGCCCGGGACAGTGGGAGGTGTCCCTGCCCGTGGCAGCGCTGGCACTGGATGAGCTTGAAGGTCCTTCCAAGCCCAAATGGTTCTGTGAGTCTTAGAGCCCTGAGATTCTCATGACAGAGGTGGAAGTGCAAGAGCTTAAGGTCCCTTCCCAAAAAAACCCCATTGCACGACTCTGCAGCTTCTGGAGCCCTGGGTCCATGGAAATGCAGTTGCAGAGGAGCTCCGAGGAAATGGGTGTTTTGGGGAGAGCAGAGTGGCTGGAAGAGAGGAACAGGAACAGTCTCCTCGAGCAAGCCCTTGTGTCTCAGGGAGCGGGATCGGCTCGCTCCTAACGCACCGGGTGACTCCCAGAGCGGGGGATGGAAATGCAGCCCAGGTCCGAAAGAAACCTCTGCGCATCATGCGCGGGCGCGCTGCCCCTCTGCGCGGAGCCCCCACTCGGCACGCCCGCACGGGCGCGGTGGCTACCGCGCATGCGCGGGCGCGGTGGCTACTGCGCATGCGCGGGCGCGGTGGCTACGGCACATGCGCGGGCGCGGGGGCTACTGCGCATGCGCGGGCGCGGGGGCTACTGCGCATGCGGGGGCGCGGTGGCTACTGCGCATGCGGGGGCGCGGTGGCTACTGCGCATGCGCGGGCGTGGGGTGTACTGCGCATGCGCGGGCGCGGTGGCTACGGCGCATGCGCGGGCGCGGTGGCTACGGCGCATGCGCGGGCGCGGTGGCTACTGCGCATGCGCGGGCGCGGGTGCTACTGCGCATGCGCGGGGTCTACGGCGCATGCGCGGGCGCGGGTGCTACTACGCATGCGCGGGCGCGGGGGCTACTGCGCATGCGCGGGCGCGGGGGCTACGGCGCATGCGCGGGCGCGGTGGCTACTGCGCATGCGCGGGCGCGGGTGCTACTACGCATGCGCGGACGCGCTGGCCCTACCCCCACACCACTGCGCATGCGCGGGAGAACTGGGCCCCCCTCACCCCCCACTGCGCATGCGCGGGGCGCTGGGCCCGTCCCTGTGCTGGCACTGCTGGGGCACCTGCAGTGCTGGCAGCACCTCTGGGACAAGAGGGACACGGAGGGGCTGGAGCGAGTCCAGGCAAGGGAACGGAGCTGGCAAGGGGCTGGAGAGTTCCTGAGAGAGCTGGGAAAGGGGCACAGCCCGGAGCAAAGGAGGCTCAGGGGGGACCTTGTGGCTCTGGACAAGTCCCTGACAGGAGGGAGCAGCCGGGGGGGTCGGGCTCTGCTCGCAGGGAACAGGGACAGGAGGAGAGGGAACGGCCTCAGGCTGGGCCAGGGGAGGCTCAGGGTGGATATTGGGGAAATTCCTCCATGGAAAGGGCGCTCAGGCCTTGGCACAGCTGCCCAGGGAGGTTTGGAGTGCCCACCCCTGGGAGTGCTCCAACACCTGTGGCTGTGGCATGGGCGGACGTGGTCAGCGCCGGCCGTGCTGGTGCTGGTTGCACTCAGTGATCTCCGAGGTCTTTTCCAACCTTGATTCCGCTCTCAAGGCAGCCCCACGGAGGAGCAGCACAAAAGGCACCCCCAGGCTGCGAGCGGAGGGTTCAGAACACGCTGCGGCAGCAGGAACGAAGCTCTGCAGGATGAAACTGAAAAGGGGAGAAATGCCGAGCTCTGTGAAAGGGAACAACTGAGAGAGCCACAAACGAGCCACCAAACTTCTCACAGGGGACACCACCAGCAGCACAGGTGTGAAGGGACTTCTTTTTGCCCCAGAAGTGTGAATCCACAGCCCAAGCCACGTGCACACACTGCAGATGTGAAGTGTATTTTTACTGCCAGCAAGCACTTGGGAATAAAAAAACCTCAGCCCCAAAGCTTGATGTCTAAACAGCAACACACAAGTTCTAAGCCAGCTGTCGAGAGAAACAAAACACAGCAAAAACAAAGCAGAAAGGGAGCAAAACCTTGTCACACTGGCTGTGTTTCCGAGCGTGACAGCTTCTGCCCATGCTGGGAATGCAGCACCAAACACAAAAATCCTACTGCAACTCCTGGATCCCATAGCAGGAAGGACATGGAGATTCCCCGTGGGAATCAGGGATGCAGGACTCGGCTGTGCTGCCATCACTCCCTCAGGAATAGCCAGGTTTAGCTCCTTCTGTCTGCCCAGAGAGGGGGATTTGCCCCTGGATGCCCTGGAATGTTCCAGGCCAGGCTGCACACTGGGGCTGGGAGCAGCCCGGGACAGTGGGAGGTGTCCCTGCCCGTGGCAGCGCTGGCACTGGATGAGCTTGAAGGTCCTTCCAAGCCCAAATGGTTCTGTGAGTCTTAGAGCCCTGAGATTCTCATGACAGAGGTGGAAGTGCAAGAGCTTAAGGTCCCTTCCCAAAAAAACCCCATTGCACGACTCTGCAGCTTCTGGAGCCCTGGGTCCATGGAAATGCAGTTGCAGAGGAGCTCCGAGGAAATGGGTGTTTTGGGGAGAGCAGAGTGGCTGGAAGAGAGGAACAGGAACAGTCTCCTCGAGCAAGCCCTTGTGTCTCAGGGAGCGGGATCGGCTCGCTCCTAACGCACCGGGTGACTCCCAGAGCGGGGGATGGAAATGCAGCCCAGGTCCGAAAGAAACCTCTGCGCATCATGCGCGGGCGCGCTGCCCCTCTGCGCGGAGCCCCCACTCGGCACGCCCGCACGGGCGCGGTGGCTACTGCGCATGCGCGGGCGCGGTGGCTACTGCGCATGCGCGGGCGCGGTGGCTACGGCACATGCGCGGGCGCGGGGGCTACTGCGCATGCGCGGGCGCGGGGGCTACTGCGCATGCGGGGGCGCGGTGGCTACTGCGCATGCGGGGGCGCGGTGGCTACTGCGCATGCGCGGGCGTGGGGTGTACTGCGCATGCGCGGGCGCGGGGTCTACGGCGCATGCGCGGGCGCGGTGGCTACGGCGCATGCGCGGGCGCGGTGGCTACTGCGCATGCGCGGGCGCGGGTGCTACTGCGCATGCGCGGGGTCTACGGCGCATGCGCGGGCGCGGTGGCTACGGCGCATGCGCGGGCGCGGTGGCTACTGCGCATGCGCGGGCGCGGGTGCTACTGCGCATGCGCGGGCGCGGGGGCTACGGCGCATGCGCGGGCGCGGTGGCTACTGCGAATGCGCGGGCGCGGGTGCTACTACGCATGCGCGGACGCGCTGGCCCTACCCCCACACCACTGCGCATGCGCGGGAGAACTGGGCCCCCCTCACCCCCCACTGCGCATGCGCGGGGCGCTGGGCCCGTCCCTGTGCTGGCACTGCTGGGGCACCTGCAGTGCTGGCAGCACCTCTGGGACAAGAGGGACACGGAGGGGCTGGAGCCAGTCCAGGCAAGGGAACGGAGCTGGCAAGGGGTTGGAGAGTTCCTGAGAGAGCTGGGAAAGGGGCACAGCCCGGAGCAAAGGAGGCTCAGGGGGGACCTTGTGGCTCTGGACAAGTCCCTGACAGGAGGGAGCAGCCGGGGGGGTCGGGCTCTGCTCGCAGGGAACAGGGACAGGAGGAGAGGGAACGGCCTCAGGCTGGGCCAGGGGAGGCTCAGGGTGGATATTGGGGAAATTCCTCCATGGAAAGGGCGCTCAGGCCTTGGCACAGCTGCCCAGGGAGGTTTGGAGTGCCCACCCCTGGGAGTGCTCCAACACCTGTGGCTGTGGCATGGGCGGACGTGGTCAGCGCCGGCCGTGCTGGTGCTGGTTGCACTCAGTGATCTCCGAGGTCTTTTCCAACCTTGATTCCGCTCTCAAGGCAGCCCCACGGAGGAGCAGCACAAAAGGCACCCCCAGGCTGCGAGCGGAGGGTTCAGAACACGCTGCGGCAGCAGGAACGAAGCTCTGCAGGATGAAACTGAAAAGGGGAGAAATGCCGAGCTCTGTGAAAGGGAACAACTGAGAGAGCCACAAACGAGCCACCAAACTTCTCACAGGGGACACCACCAGCAGCACAGGTGTGAAGGGACTTCTTTTTGCCCCAGAAGTGTGAATCCACAGCCCAAGCCACGTGCACACACTGCAGATGTGAAGTGTATTTTTACTGCCAGCAAGCACTTGGGAATAAAAAAACCTCAGCCCCAAAGCTTGATGTCTAAACAGCAACACACAAGTTCTAAGCCAGCTGTCGAGAGAAACAAAACACAGCAAAAACAAAGCAGAAAGGGAGCAAAACCTTGTCACACTGGCTGTGTTTCCGAGCGTGACAGCTTCTGCCCATGCTGGGAATGCAGCACCAAACACAAAAATCCTACTGCAACTCCTGGATCCCATAGCAGGAAGGACATGGAGATTCCCCGTGGGAATCAGGGATGCAGGACTCGGCTGTGCTGCCATCACTCCCTCAGGAATAGCCAGGTTTAGCTCCTTCTGTCTGCCCAGAGAGGGGGATTTGCCCCTGGATGCCCTGGAATGTTCCAGGCCAGGCTGCACACTGGGGCTGGGAGCAGCCCGGGACAGTGGGAGGTGTCCCTGCCCGTGGCAGCGCTGGCACTGGATGAGCTTGAAGGTCCTTCCAAGCCCAAATGGTTCTGTGAGTCTTAGAGCCCTGAGATTCTCATGACAGAGGTGGAAGTGCAAGAGCTTAAGGTCCCTTCCCAAAAAAACCCCATTGCACGACTCTGCAGCTTCTGGAGCCCTGGGTCCATGGAAATGCAGTTGCAGAGGAGCTCCGAGGAAATGGGTGTTTTGGGGAGAGCAGAGTGGCTGGAAGAGAGGAACAGGAACAGTCTCCTCGAGCAAGCCCTTGTGTCTCAGGGAGCGGGATCGGCTCGCTCCTAACGCACCGGGTGACTCCCAGAGCGGGGGATGGAAATGCAGCCCAGGTCCGAAAGAAACCTCTGCGCATCATGCGCGGGCGCGCTGCCCCTCTGCGCGGAGCCCCCACTCGGCACGCCCGCACGGGCGCGGTGGCTACTGCGCATGCGCGGGCGCGGTGGCTACTGCGCATGCGCGGGCGCGGTGGCTACGGCACATGCGCGGGCGCGGGGGCTACTGCGCATGCGCGGGCGCGGGGGCTACTGCGCATGCGGGGGCGCGGTGGCTACTGCGCATGCGCGGGGGCGGTGGCTACGGCGCATGCGCGGGCGCGGTGGCTACGGCGCATGCGCGGGCGCGGTGGCTACTGCGCATGCGCGGGCGCGGGGGCTACTGCGCATGCGCGGGCGCGGTGGCTACTGCGCATGCGCGGGCGCGGTGGCTACGGCACATGCGCGGGCGCGGTGGCTACGGCGCATGCGCGGGCGCGGTGGCTACGGCGCATGCGCGGGCGCGGTGGCTACTGCGCATGCGCGGGCGCGGGTGCTACTGCGCATGCGCGGGGTCTACGGCGCATGCGCGGGCGCGGTGGCTACGGCGCATGCGCGGGCGCGGGTGCTACTACGCATGCGCGGGCGCGGGGGCTACTGCGCATGCGCGGGCGCGGGGGCTACGGCGCATGCGCGGGCGCGGTGGCTACTGCGCATGCGCGGGCGCGGGGGCTACGGCGCATGCTCGGGCGTGGGCGCGGTGGCTACGGCGCATGCGCGGGCGCGGGGTCTACGGCGCATGCGCGGGCGCGGTGGCTACGGCGCATGCGCGGGCGCGGTGGCTACTGCGCATGCGCGGGCGCGGGTGCTACTGCGCATGCGCGGGGTCTACGGCGCATGCGCGGGCGCGGTGGCTACTGCGCATGCGCGGGCGCGGGTGCTACTACGCATGCGCGGGCGCGGGGGCTACTGCGCATGCGCGGGCGCGGGGGCTACGGCGCATGCGCGGGCGCGGTGGCTACTGCGAATGCGCGGGCGCGGGTGCTAGTACGCATGCGCGGACGCGCTGGCCCTACCCCCACACCACTGCGCATGCGCGGGAGAACTGGGCCCCCCTCACCCCCCACTGCGCATGCGCGGGGCGCTGGGCCCGTCCCTGTGCTGGCACTGCTGGGGCACCTGCAGTGCTGGCAGCACCTCTGGGACAAGAGGGACACGGAGGGGCTGGAGCCAGTCCAGGCAAGGGAACGGAGCTGGCAAGGGGTTGGAGAGTTCCTGAGAGAGCTGGGAAAGGGGCACAGCCCGGAGCAAAGGAGGCTCAGGGGGGACCTTGTGGCTCTGGACAAGTCCCTGACAGGAGGGAGCAGCCGGGGGGGTCGGGCTCTGCTCGCAGGGAACAGGGACAGGAGGAGAGGGAACGGCCTCAGGCTGGGCCAGGGGAGGCTCAGGGTGGATATTGGGGAAATTCCTCCATGGAAAGGGCGCTCAGGCCTTGGCACAGCTGCCCAGGGAGGTTTGGAGTGCCCACCCCTGGGAGTGCTCCAACACCTGTGGCTGTGGCATGGGCGGACGTGGTCAGCGCCGGCCGTGCTGGTGCTGGTTGCACTCAGTGATCTCCGAGGTCTTTTCCAACCTTGATTCCGCTCTCAAGGCAGCCCCACGGAGGAGCAGCACAAAAGGCACCCCCAGGCTGCGAGCGGAGGGTTCAGAACACGCTGCGGCAGCAGGAACGAAGCTCTGCAGGATGAAACTGAAAAGGGGAGAAATGCCGAGCTCTGTGAAAGGGAACAACTGAGAGAGCCACAAACGAGCCACCAAACTTCTCACAGGGGACACCACCAGCAGCACAGGTGTGAAGGGACTTCTTTTTGCCCCAGAAGTGTGAATCCACAGCCCAAGCCACGTGCACACACTGCAGATGTGAAGTGTATTTTTACTGCCAGCAAGCACTTGGGAATAAAAAAACCTCAGCCCCAAAGCTTGATGTCTAAACAGCAACACACAAGTTCTAAGCCAGCTGTCGAGAGAAACAAAACACAGCAAAAACAAAGCAGAAAGGGAGCAAAACCTTGTCACACTGGCTGTGTTTCCGAGCGTGACAGCTTCTGCCATGCTGGGAATGCAGCACCAAACACAAAAATCCTACTGCAACTCCTGGATCCCATAGCAGGAAGGACATGGAGATTCCCCGTGGGAATCAGGGATGCAGGACTCGGCTGTGCTGCCATCACTCCCTCAGGAATAGCCAGGTTTAGCTCCTTCTGTCTGCCCAGAGAGGGGGATTTGCCCCTGGATGCCCTGGAATGTTCCAGGCCAGGCTGCACACTGGGGCTGGGAGCAGCCCGGGACAGTGGGAGGTGTCCCTGCCCGTGGCAGCGCTGGCACTGGATGAGCTTGAAGGTCCTTCCAAGCCCAAATGGTTCTGTGAGTCTTAGAGCCCTGAGATTCTCATGACAGAGGTGGAAGTGCAAGAGCTTAAGGTCCCTTCCCAAAAAAACCCCATTGCACGACTCTGCAGCTTCTGGAGCCCTGGGTCCATGGAAATGCAGTTGCAGAGGAGCTCCGAGGAAATGGGTGTTTTGGGGAGAGCAGAGTGGCTGGAAGAGAGGAACAGGAACAGTCTCCTCGAGCAAGCCCTTGTGTCTCAGGGAGCGGGATCGGCTCGCTCCTAACGCACCGGGTGACTCCCAGAGCGGGGGATGGAAATGCAGCCCAGGTCCGAAAGAAACCTCTGCGCATCATGCGCGGGCGCGCTGCCCCTCTGCGCGGAGCCCCCACTCGGCACGCCCGCACGGGCGCGGTGGCTACTGCGCATGCGCGGGCGCGGTGGCTACTGCGCATGCGCGGGCGCGGTGGCTACGGCACATGCGCGGGCGCGGGGGCTACTGCGCATGCGCGGGCGCGGGGGCTACTGCGCATGCGGGGGCGCGGTGGCTACTGCGCATGCGGGGGCGCGGTGGCTACGGCGCATGCGCGGGCGTGGGGTGTACTGCGCATGCGCGGGCGCGGGGTCTACGGCGCATGCGCGGGCGCGGTGGCTACGGCGCATGCGCGGGCGCGGTGGCTACTGCGCATGCGCGGGCGCGGGTGCTACTGCGCATGCGCGGGGTCTACGGCGCATGCGCGGGCGCGGTGGCTACGGCGCATGCGCGGGCGCGGGTGCTACTACGCATGCGCGGGCGCGGGGGCTACTGCGCATGCGCGGGCGCGGTGGCTACGGCGCATGCGCGGGCGCGGTGGCTACTGCGCATGCGCGGGCGCGGGGTGTACTGCGCATGCGCGGGCGCGGTGGCTACGGCGCATGCGCGGGCGCGGTGGCTACTGCGCATGCGCCAGCGCGGTGGCTACTGCGCATGCGCGGGCGCGGGGGCTACTGCGCATGCGGGGGCGCGGTGGCTACTGCGCATGCGGGGGCGCGGTGGCTACTGCGCATGCGCGGGCGTGGGGTGTACTGCGCATGCGCGGGCGCGGTGGCTACGGCGCATGCGCGGGCGCGGTGGCTACGGCGCATGCGCGGGCGCGGTGGCTACTGCGCATGCGCGGGCGCGGGTGCTACTGCGCATGCGCGGGGTCTACGGCGCATGCGCGGGCGCGGTGGCTACTGCGCATGCGCGGGCGCGGGTGCTACTACGCATGCGCGGGCGCGGGGGCTACTGCGCATGCGCGGGCGCGGTGGCTACGGCGCATGCGCGGGCGCGGTGGCTACTGCGCATGCGCGGGCGCGGGGTGTACTGCGCATGCGCGGGCGCGGTGGCTACGGCGCATGCGCGGGCGCGGTGGCTACTGCGCATGCGCGGGCGCGGTGGCTACTGCGCATGCGCGGGCGCGCGTGCTACTGCGCATGCGCGGGGTCTACGGCGCATGCGCGGGCGCGGTGGCTACGGCGCATGCGCGGGCGCGGGTGCTACTGCGCATGCGCGGGCGCGGGCACTACTGCGCATGCGCGGGCGCGGGGGCTACGGCGCATGCGCGGGCGCGTTGGCTACTGCGCATGCGCGGGCGCGGGGTGTACTGCGCATGCGCGGGCGCGGTGGCTACTACTCATGCGCGGGCGCGGGGGCTACTGCGCATGCGCGGGCGCGGGGGCTACGGCGCATGCGCGGGCGCGGTGGCTACTGCGCATGCGCGGGCGCGGTGTCTACGGGGCATGCTCGGGCGCGATGGCTACTGCGCATGCGCGGGCGCGGTGGCTACGGCGCATGCGCGGGCGCGGTGGCTACTGCGCATGCGCGGGAGAACTGGGCCCCCCTCACCCCCCACTGCGCATGCGCGGGGCGCTGGGCCCGTCCCTGTGCTGGCACTGCTGGGGCACCTGCAGTGCTGGCAGCACCTCTGGGACAAGAGGGACACGGAGGGGCTGGAGCCAGTCCAGGCAAGGGAACGGAGCTGGCAAGGGGTTGGAGAGTTCCTGAGAGAGCTGGGAAAGGGGCACAGCCCGGAGCAAAGGAGGCTCAGGGGGGACCTTGTGGCTCTGGACAAGTCCCTGACAGGAGGGAGCAGCCGGGGGGGTCGGGCTCTGCTCGCAGGGAACAGGGACAGGAGGAGAGGGAACGGCCTCAGGCTGGGCCAGGGGAGGCTCAGGGTGGATATTGGGGAAATTCCTCCATGGAAAGGGCGCTCAGGCCTTGGCACAGCTGCCCAGGGAGGTTTGGAGTGCCCACCCCTGGGAGTGCTCCAACACCTGTGGCTGTGGCATGGGCGGACGTGGTCAGCGCCGGCCGTGCTGGTGCTGGTTGCACTCAGTGATCTCCGAGGTCTTTTCCAACCTTGATTCCGCTCTCAAGGCAGCCCCACGGAGGAGCAGCACAAAAGGCACCCCCAGGCTGCGAGCGGAGGGTTCAGAACACGCTGCGGCAGCAGGAACGAAGCTCTGCAGGATGAAACTGAAAAGGGGAGAAATGCCGAGCTCTGTGAAAGGGAACAACTGAGAGAGCCGCAAACGAGCCACCAAACTTCTCACAGGGGACACCACCAGCAGCACAGGTGTGAAGGGACTTCTTTTTGCCCCAGAAGTGTGAATCCACAGCCCAAGCCACGTGCACACACTGCAGATGTGAAGTGTATTTTTACTGCCAGCAAGCACTTGGGAATAAAAAAACCTCAGCCCCAAAGCTTGATGTCTAAACAGCAACACACAAGTTCTAAGCCAGCTGTCGAGAGAAACAAAACACAGCAAAAACAAAGCAGAAAGGGAGCAAAACCTTGTCACACTGGCTGTGTTTCCGAGCGTGACAGCTTCTGCCCATGCTGGGAATGCAGCACCAAACACAAAAATCCTACTGCAACTCCTGGATCCCATAGCAGGAAGGACATGGAGATTCCCCGTGGGAATCAGGGATGCAGGACTCGGCTGTGCTGCCATCACTCCCTCAGGAATAGCCAGGTTTAGCTCCTTCTGTCTGCCCAGAGAGGGGGATTTGCCCCTGGATGCCCTGGAATGTTCCAGGCCAGGCTGCACACTGGGGCTGGGAGCAGCCCGGGACAGTGGGAGGTGTCCCTGCCCGTGGCAGCGCTGGCACTGGATGAGCTTGAAGGTCCTTCCAAGCCCAAATGGTTCTGTGAGTCTTAGAGCCCTGAGATTCTCATGACAGAGGTGGAAGTGCAAGAGCTTAAGGTCCCTTCCCAAAAAAACCCCATTGCACGACTCTGCAGCTTCTGGAGCCCTGGGTCCATGGAAATGCAGTTGCAGAGGAGCTCCGAGGAAATGGGTGTTTTGGGGAGAGCAGAGTGGCTGGAAGAGAGGAACAGGAACAGTCTCCTCGAGCAAGCCCTTGTGTCTCAGGGAGCGGGATCGGCTCGCTCCTAACGCACCGGGTGACTCCCAGAGCGGGGGATGGAAATGCAGCCCAGGTCCGAAAGAAACCTCTGCGCATCATGCGCGGGCGCGCTGCCCCTCTGCGCGGAACCCCCACTCGGCACGCCCGCACGGGCGCGGTGCTACTGCGCATGCGGGGGCGCGGTGGCTACTGCGCATGCGCGGGCGCGGTGGCTACGGCACATGCGCGGGCGCGGGGGCTACTGCGCATGCGCGGGCGCGGGGGCTACTGCGCATGCGGGGGCGCGGTGGCTACTGCGCATGCGGGGGCGCGGTGGCTACTGCGCATGCGCGGGCGTGGGGTGTACTGCGCATGCGCGGGCGCGGTGGCTACGGCGCATGCGCGGGCGCGGTGGCTACCGCGCATGCGCGGGCGCGGTGGCTACTGCGCATGCGCGGGCGCGGGTGCTACTGCGCATGCGCGGGGTCTACGGCGCATGCGCGGGCGCGGTGGCTACGGCGCATGCGCGGGCGCGGGTGCTACTACGCATGCGCG
The DNA here is from genome assembly GCF_965178545.1 of Coloeus monedula. Classification (NCBI taxonomy): domain Eukaryota; kingdom Metazoa; phylum Chordata; class Aves; order Passeriformes; family Corvidae; genus Coloeus; species Coloeus monedula. Next base: position 345,411 of record NW_028120808.1, on the reverse strand, counting down.
GGCGCGGGGGCTACGGCGCATGCGCGGGCGCGGTGGCTACTGCGCATGCGCGGGCGCGGGGTGTACTGCGCATGCGCGGGCGCGGTGGCTACGGCGCATGCGCGGGCGCGCGTGCTACTGCGCATGCGCGGGGTCTACGGCGCATGCGCGGGCGCGGTGGCTACGGCGCATGCGCGGGCGCGGGTGCTACTACGCATGCGCGGGCGCGGGGGCTACGGCGCATGCGCGGGCGCGGTGGCTACGGCGCATGCGCGGGCGCGGTGGCTACTGCGCATGCGCGGGCGCGGGGTGTACTGCGCATGCGCGGGCGCGGTGGCTACGGCGCATGCGCGGGCGCGGGGGCTACGGCGCATGCGCGGGATCGGGTGCTACTACGCATGCGCGGGCGCGGTGGCTACTGCGCATGCGCGGGCGCGGGGGCTACGGCGCATGCGCGGGCGCGGTGGCTGCGGCGCATGCGCGGGCGCGGGGGCTACTGCGCATGCGCGAGGGTGTGGGGTACTGCGCATGCGCGGGCGCGGTGGCTACGGCGCATGCGCGGGCGAAGTGGCTACTGCGCATGCGCGGGCGCGGGGGCTACGGCGCATGCGCGGGCGCGGTGGCTACGGCGCATGCGCGGGCGCGGGGGCTACGGTGCATGCTCGGGCGTGGGCGCGGTGGCTACGGCGCATGCGCGGGCGCGGGGTCTACGGCGCATGCGCGGGCGCGGGGGCTACTGCGCATGCGCGGGCGCGGCTGGTCCGGCGCATGCGCGGGCGCGGGGGTTACGGCGCTTGCCCGGGCGCGGGGGATACTGCGCATGCGCGGGCCCGGTGGCTACTGCGCATGCGCGGGCGCGGGGGCTACGGCGCATGCGCGGGCGCGGGGGCTACTGCGCATGCGCGGGCGCTGTGGCTGTTGCGCATGCGCGGGCGCCGTGGCTACGGCGCATGCGCGGGCGCGGTGGCTACGGCGCATGCGCGGGATCGGGTGCTACTACGCATGCGCGGGCGCGGTGGCTACTGCGCATGCGCGGGCGCGGGGTCTACGGCGCATGCGCGGGCGCGGTGGCTACTGCGCATGCCCGGGCGCGGTGGCTACTGCGCATGCGCGGGCGCGGGGGCTGCGGCTCATGCGCGGGCGCGGTGGCTACTGCGCATGCGCGGGCGTGGGGTGTACTGCGCATGCGCGGGCTCGGTGGCTACGGCGCATGCGCGGGCGCGGTGGCTACGGGGCATGCTCGGGCGCGGTGGCTACTGCGCATGCGCGGGCGCGGTGGCTACGGCGCATGCGCGGGCGCGGTGGCTACTGCGCATGCGCGGGAGAACTGGGCCCCCCTCACCCCCCACTGCGCATGCGCGGGGCGCTGGGCCCGTCCCTGTGCTGGCACTGCTGGGGCACCTGCAGTGCTGGCAGCACCTCTGGGACAAGAGGGACACGGAGGGGCTGGAGCCAGTCCAGGCAAGGGAACGGAGCTGGCAAGGGGTTGGAGAGTTCCTGAGAGAGCTGGGAAAGGGGCACAGCCCGGAGCAAAGGAGGCTCAGGGGGGACCTTGTGGCTCTGGACAAGTCCCTGACAGGAGGGAGCAGCCGGGGGGGTCGGGCTCTGCTCGCAGGGAACAGGGACAGGAGGAGAGGGAACGGCCTCAGGCTGGGCCAGGGGAGGCTCAGGGTGGATATTGGGGAAATTCCTCCATGGAAAGGGCGCTCAGGCCTTGGCACAGCTGCCCAGGGAGGTTTGGAGTGCCCACCCCTGGGAGTGCTCCAACACCTGTGGCTGTGGCATGGGCGGACGTGGTCAGCGCCGGCCGTGCTGGTGCTGGTTGCACTCAGTGATCTCCGAGGTCTTTTCCAACCTTGATTCCACTCTCAAGGCAGCCCCACGGAGGAGCAGCACAAAAGGCACCCCCAGGCTGCGAGCGGAGGGTTCAGAACACGCTGCGGCAGCAGGAACGAAGCTCTGCAGGATGAAACTGAAAAGGGGAGAAATGCCGAGCTCTGTGAAAGGGAACAACTGAGAGAGCCACAAACGAGCCACCAAACTTCTCACAGGGGACACCACCAGCAGCACAGGTGTGAAGGGACTTCTTTTTGCCCCAGAAGTGTGAATCCACAGCCCAAGCCACGTGCACACACTGCAGATGTGAAGTGTATTTTTACTGCCAGCAAGCACTTGGGAATAAAAAAACCTCAGCCCCAAAGCTTGATGTCTAAACAGCAACACACAAGTTCTAAGCCAGCTGTCGAGAGAAACAAAACACAGCAAAAACAAAGCAGAAAGGGAGCAAAACCTTGTCACACTGGCTGTGTTTCCGAGCGTGACAGCTTCTGCCCATGCTGGGAATGCAGCACCAAACACAAAAATCCTACTGCAACTCCTGGATCCCATAGCAGGAAGGACATGGAGATTCCCCGTGGGAATCAGGGATGCAGGACTCGGCTGTGCTGCCATCACTCCCTCAGGAATAGCCAGGTTTAGCTCCTTCTGTCTGCCCAGAGAGGGGGATTTGCCCCTGGATGCCCTGGAATGTTCCAGGCCAGGCTGCACACTGGGGCTGGGAGCAGCCCGGGACAGTGGGAGGTGTCCCTGCCCGTGGCAGCGCTGGCACTGGATGAGCTTGAAGGTCCTTCCAAGCCCAAATGGTTCTGTGAGTCTTAGAGCCCTGAGATTCTCATGACAGAGGTGGAAGTGCAAGAGCTTAAGGTCCCTTCCCAAAAAAACCCCATTGCACGACTCTGCAGCTTCTGGAGCCCTGGGTCCATGGAAATGCAGTTGCAGAGGAGCTCCGAGGAAATGGGTGTTTTGGGGAGAGCAGAGTGGCTGGAAGAGAGGAACAGGAACAGTCTCCTCGAGCAAGCCCTTGTGTCTCAGGGAGCGGGATCGGCTCGCTCCTAACGCACCGGGTGACTCCCAGAGCGGGGGATGGAAATGCAGCCCAGGTCCGAAAGAAACCTCTGCGCATCATGCGCGGGCGCGCTGCCCCTCTGCGCGGAGCCCCCACTCGGCACGCCCGCACGGGCGCGGTGGCTACTGCGCATGCGCGGGCGCGGTGGCTACTGCGCATGCGCGGGCGCGGTGGCTACGGCACATGCGCGGGCGCGGGGGCTACTGCGCATGCGCGGGCGCGGGGGCTACTGCGCATGCGGGGCGCGGTGGCTACTGCGCATGCGGGGGCGCGGTGGCTACTGCGCATGCGCGGGCGTGGGGTGTACTGCGCATGCGCGGGCGCGGTGGCTACGGCGCATGCGCGGGCGCGGTGGCTACGGCGCATGCGCGGGCGCGGTGGCTACTGCGCATGCGCGGGCGCGGGTGCTACTGCGCATGCGCGGGGTCTACGGCGCATGCGCGGGCGCGGTGGCTACGGCGCATGCGCGGGCGCGGGTGCTACTACGCATGCGCGGGCGCGGGGGCTACTGCGCATGCGCGGGCGCGGGGGCTACGGCGCATGCGCGGGCGCGGTGGCTACTGCGAATGCGCGGGCGCGGGTGCTACTACGCATGCGCGGACGCGCTGGCCCTACCCCCACACCACTGCGCATGCGCGGGAGAACTGGGCCCCCCTCACCCCCCACTGCGCATGCGCGGGGCGCTGGGCCCGTCCCTGTGCTGGCACTGCTGGGGCACCTGCAGTGCTGGCAGCACCTCTGGGACAAGAGGGACACGGAGGGGCTGGAGCCAGTCCAGGCAAGGGAACGGAGCTGGCAAGGGGCTGGAGAGTTCCTGAGAGAGCTGGGAAAGGGGCACAGCCCGGAGCAAAGGAGGCTCAGGGGGGACCTTGTGGCTCTGGACAAGTCCCTGACAGGAGGGAGCAGCCGGGGGGGTCGGGCTCTGCTCGCAGGGAACAGGGACAGGAGGAGAGGGAACGGCCTCAGGCTGGGCCAGGGGAGGCTCAGGGTGGATATTGGGGAAATTCCTCCATGGAAAGGGCGCTCAGGCCTTGGCACAGCTGCCCAGGGAGGTTTGGAGTGCCCACCCCTGGGAGTGCTCCAACACCTGTGGCTGTGGCATGGGCGGACGTGGTCAGCGCCGGCCGTGCTGGTGCTGGTTGCACTCAGTGATCTCCGAGGTCTTTTCCAACCTTGATTCCGCTCTCAAGGCAGCCCCACGGAGGAGCAGCACAAAAGGCACCCCCAGGCTGCGAGCGGAGGGTTCAGAACACGCTGCGGCAGCAGGAACGAAGCTCTGCAGGATGAAACTGAAAAGGGGAGAAATGCCGAGCTCTGTGAAAGGGAACAACTGAGAGAGCCACAAACGAGCCACCAAACTTCTCACAGGGGACACCACCAGCAGCACAGGTGTGAAGGGACTTCTTTTTGCCCCAGAAGTGTGAATCCACAGCCCAAGCCACGTGCACACACTGCAGATGTGAAGTGTATTTTTACTGCCAGCAAGCACTTGGGAATAAAAAAACCTCAGCCCCAAAGCTTGATGTCTAAACAGCAACACACAAGTTCTAAGCCAGCTGTCGAGAGAAACAAAACACAGCAAAAACAAAGCAGAAAGGGAGCAAAACCTTGTCACACTGGCTGTGTTTCCGAGCGTGACAGCTTCTGCCCATGCTGGGAATGCAGCACCAAACACAAAAATCCTACTGCAACTCCTGGATCCCATAGCAGGAAGGACATGGAGATTCCCCGTGGGAATCAGGGATGCAGGACTCGGCTGTGCTGCCATCACTCCCTCAGGAATAGCCAGGTTTAGCTCCTTCTGTCTGCCCAGAGAGGGGGATTTGCCCCTGGATGCCCTGGAATGTTCCAGGCCAGGCTGCACACTGGGGCTGGGAGCAGCCCGGGACAGTGGGAGGTGTCCCTGCCCGTGGCAGCGCTGGCACTGGATGAGCTTGAAGGTCCTTCCAAGCCCAAATGGTTCTGTGAGTCTTAGAGCCCTGAGATTCTCATGACAGAGGTGGAAGTGCAAGAGCTTAAGGTCCCTTCCCAAAAAAACCCCATTGCACGACTCTGCAGCTTCTGGAGCCCTGGGTCCATGGAAATGCAGTTGCAGAGGAGCTCCGAGGAAATGGGTGTTTTGGGGAGAGCAGAGTGGCTGGAAGAGAGGAACAGGAACAGTCTCCTCGAGCAAGCCCTTGTGTCTCAGGGAGCGGGATCGGCTCGCTCCTAACGCACCGGGTGACTCCCAGAGCGGGGGATGGAAATGCAGCCCAGGTCCGAAAGAAACCTCTGCGCATCATGCGCGGGCGCGCTGCCCCTCTGCGCGGAGCCCCCACTCGGCACGCCCGCACGGGCGCGGTGGCTACTGCGCATGCGCGGGCGCGGTGGCTACTGCGCATGCGCGGGCGCGGTGGCTACGGCACATGCGCGGGCGCGGGGGCTACTGCGCATGCGCGGGCGCGGGGGCTACTGCGCATGCGGGGGCGCGGTGGCTACTGCGCATGCGGGGGCGCGGTGGCTACTGCGCATGCGCGGGCGTGGGGTGTACTGCGCATGCGCGGGCGCGGTGGCTACGGCGCATGCGCGGGCGCGGTGGCTACGGCGCATGCGCGGGCGCGGTGGCTACTGCGCATGCGCGGGCGCGGGTGCTACTGCGCATGCGCGGGGTCTACGGCGCATGCGCGGGCGCGGTGGCTACGGCGCATGCGCGGGCGCGGGTGCTACTACGCATGCGCGGGCGCGGGGGCTACGGCGCATGCGCGGGCGCGGGGGCTACGGCGCATGCGCGGGCGCGGTGGCTACTGCGCATGCGCGGGCGCGGGGTGTACTGCGCATGCGCGGGCGCGGTGGCTACGGCGCATGCGCGGGCGCGGTGGCTACTGCGCATGCGCGGGCGCGGTGGCTACTGCGCATGCGCGGGCGCGCGTGCTACTGCGCATGCGCGGGGTCTACGGCGCATGCGCGGGCGCGGTGGCTACGGCGCATGCGCGGGCGCGGGGTGTACTGCGCATGCTCGGGCGCGGTGGCTACTACGCATGCGCGGGCGCGGGGGCTACTGCGCATGCGCGGGCGCGGGAGCTACGGCGCATGCGCGGGCGCGGTGGCTACGGCACATGCGCGGGCGCGGGGGCTACTGCGCATGCGCGGGCGCGGGGGCTACTGCGCATGCGGGGGCGCGGTGGCTACTGCGCATGCGGGGGCGCGGGGTGTACTGCGCATGCGCGGGCGCGGGGGCTACGGCGCATGCGCGGGCGCGGTGGCTACTGCGCATGCGCGGGCGCGGTGGCTACGGGGCATGCTCGGGCGCGATGGCTACTGCGCATGCGCGGGCGCGGTGGCTACGGCGCATGCGCGGGCGCGGTGGCTACTGCGCATGCGCGGGAGAACTGGGCCCCCCTCACCCCCCACTGCGCATGCGCGGGGCGCTGGGCCCGTCCCTGTGCTGGCACTGCTGGGGCACCTGCAGTGCTGGCAGCACCTCTGGGACAAGAGGGACACGGAGGGGCTGGAGCCAGTCCAGGCAAGGGAACGGAGCTGGCAAGGGGTTGGAGAGTTCCTGAGAGAGCTGGGAAAGGGGCACAGCCCGGAGCAAAGGAGGCTCAGGGGGGACCTTGTGGCTCTGGACAAGTCCCTGACAGGAGGGAGCAGCCGGGGGGGTCGGGCTCTGCTCGCAGGGAACAGGGACAGGAGGAGAGGGAACGGCCTCAGGCTGGGCCAGGGGAGGCTCAGGGTGGATATTGGGGAAATTCCTCCATGGAAAGGGCGCTCAGGCCTTGGCACAGCTGCCCAGGGAGGTTTGGAGTGCCCACCCCTGGGAGTGCTCCAACACCTGTGGCTGTGGCATGGGCGGACGTGGTCAGCGCCGGCCGTGCTGGTGCTGGTTGCACTCAGTGATCTCCGAGGTCTTTTCCAACCTTGATTCCGCTCTCAAGGCAGCCCCACGGAGGAGCAGCACAAAAGGCACCCCCAGGCTGCGAGCGGAGGGTTCAGAACACGCTGCGGCAGCAGGAACGAAGCTCTGCAGGATGAAACTGAAAAGGGGAGAAATGCCGAGCTCTGTGAAAGGGAACAACTGAGAGAGCCACAAACGAGCCACCAAACTTCTCACAGGGGACACCACCAGCAGCACAGGTGTGAAGGGACTTCTTTTTGCCCCAGAAGTGTGAATCCACAGCCCAAGCCACGTGCACACACTGCAGATGTGAAGTGTATTTTTACTGCCAGCAAGCACTTGGGAATAAAAAAACCTCAGCCCCAAAGCTTGATGTCTAAACAGCAACACACAAGTTCTAAGCCAGCTGTCGAGAGAAACAAAACACAGCAAAAACAAAGCAGAAAGGGAGCAAAACCTTGTCACACTGGCTGTGTTTCCGAGCGTGACAGCTTCTGCCCATGCTGGGAATGCAGCACCAAACACAAAAATCCTACTGCAACTCCTGGATCCCATAGCAGGAAGGACATGGAGATTCCCCGTGGGAATCAGGGATGCAGGACTCGGCTGTGCTGCCATCACTCCCTCAGGAATAGCCAGGTTTAGCTCCTTCTGTCTGCCCAGAGAGGGGGATTTGCCCCTGGATGCCCTGGAATGTTCCAGGCCAGGCTGCACACTGGGGCTGGGAGCAGCCCGGGACAGTGGGAGGTGTCCCTGCCCGTGGCAGCGCTGGCACTGGATGAGCTTGAAGGTCCTTCCAAGCCCAAATGGTTCTGTGAGTCTTAGAGCCCTGAGATTCTCATGACAGAGGTGGAAGTGCAAGAGCTTAAGGTCCCTTCCCAAAAAAACCCCATTGCACGACTCTGCAGCTTCTGGAGCCCTGGGTCCATGGAAATGCAGTTGCAGAGGAGCTCCGAGGAAATGGGTGTTTTGGGGAGAGCAGAGTGGCTGGAAGAGAGGAACAGGAACAGTCTCCTCGAGCAAGCCCTTGTGTCTCAGGGAGCGGGATCGGCTCGCTCCTAACGCACCGGGTGACTCCCAGAGCGGGGGATGGAAATGCAGCCCAGGTCCGAAAGAAACCTCTGCGCATCATGCGCGGGCGCGCTGCCCCTCTGCGCGGAGCCCCCACTCGGCACGCCCGCACGGGCGCGGTGGCTACTGCGCATGCGCGGGCGCGGTGGCTACTGCGCATGCGCGGGCGCGGTGGCTACGGCACATGCGCGGGCGCGGGGGCTACTGCGCATGCGCGGGCGCGGGGGCTACTGCGCATGCGGGGGCGCGGTGGCTACTGCGCATGCGGGGGCGCGGTGGCTACGGCGCATGCGCGGGCGTGGGGTGTACTGCGCATGCGCGGGCGCGGTGGCTACGGCGCATGCGCGGGCGCGGTGGCTACGGCGCATGCGCGGGCGCGGTGGCTACTGCGCATGCGCGGGCGCGGGTGCTACTGCGCATGCGCGGGGTCTACGGCGCATGCGCGGGCGCGGTGGCTACGGCGCATGCGCGGGCGCGGGTGCTACTACGCATGCGCGGGCGCGGGGGCTACTGCGCATGCGCGGGCGCGGGGGCTACGGCGCATGCGCGGGCGCGGTGGCTACTGCGCATGCGCGGGCGCGGGGTGTACTGCGCATGCGCGGGCGCGGTGGCTACGGCGCATGCGCGGGCGCGGGGGCTACGGCGCATGCGCGGGCGCGGTGGCTACGGCGCATGCGCGGGATCGCGTGCTACTGCGCATGCGCGGGGTCTACGGCGCATGCGCGGGCGCGGTGGCTACGGCGCATGCGCGGGCGCGGGTGCTACTGCGCATGCGCGGGCGCGGGGGCTACTGCGCATGCGCGGGCGCGGGGGCTACGGCGCATGCGCGGGCGCGGTGGCTACTGCGCATGCGCGGGCGCGGGGTGTACTGCGCATGCTCGGGCGCGGTGGCTACTGCGAATGCGCGGGCGCGGGTGCTACTACGCATGCGCGGGCGCGGTGGCTGCGGCGCATGCGCGGGCGCGGTGGCTACTGCGCATGCGCGAGGGTGTGGGCTACTGCGCATGCGCGGGCGCGGTGGCTACGGCGCATGCGCGGGCGCGGTGGCTACTGCGCATGCGCGGGCGCGGTGGCTACGGCACATGCGCGGGCGCGGGGGCTACTGCGCATGCGCGGGCGCGGGGGCTACTGCGCATGCGGGGGCGCGGTGGCTACTGCGCATGCGGGGGCGCGGTGGCTACTGCGCATGCGCGGGCGTGGGGTGTACTGCGCATGCGCGGGCGCGGTGGCTACGGCGCATGCGCGGGCGCGGTGGCTACTGCGCATGCGCGGGCGCGGGTGCTACTGCGCATGCGCGGGGTCTACGGCGCATGCGCGGGCGCGGTGGCTACGGCGCATGCGCGGGCGCGGGTGCTACTACGCATGCGCGGGCGCGGGGGCTACTGCGCATGCGCGGGCGCGGGTGCTACGGCGCATGCGCGGGCGCGGTGGCTACTGCGCATGCGGGGGCGCGGGTGCTACTACGCATGCGCGGACGCGCTGGCCCTACCCCCACACCACTGCGCATGCGCGGGAGAACTGGGCCCCCCTCACCCCCCACTGCGCATGCGCGGGGCGCTGGGCCCGTCCCTGTGCTGGCACTGCTGGGGCACCTGCAGTGCTGGCAGCACCTCTGGGACAAGAGGGACACGGAGGGGCTGGAGCGAGTCCAGGCAAGGGAACGGAGCTGGCAAGGGGCTGGAGAGTTCCTGAGAGAGCTGGGAAAGGGGCACAGCCCGGAGCAAAGGAGGCTCAGGGGGGACCTTGTGGCTCTGGACAAGTCCCTGACAGGAGGGAGCAGCCGGGGGGGTCGGGCTCTGCTCGCAGGGAACAGGGACAGGAGGAGAGGGAACGGCCTCAGGCTGGGCCAGGGGAGGCTCAGGGTGGATATTGGGGAAATTCCTCCATGGAAAGGGCGCTCAGGCCTTGGCACAGCTGCCCAGGGAGGTTTGGAGTGCCCACCCCTGGGAGTGCTCCAACACCTGTGGCTGTGGCATGGGCGGACGTGGTCAGCGCCGGCCGTGCTGGTGCTGGTTGCACTCAGTGATCTCCGAGGTCTTTTCCAACCTTGATTCCGCTCTCAAGGCAGCCCCACGGAGGAGCAGCACAAAAGGCACCCCCAGGCTGCGAGCGGAGGGTTCAGAACACGCTGCGGCAGCAGGAACGAAGCTCTGCAGGATGAAACTGAAAAGGGGAGAAATGCCGAGCTCTGTGAAAGGGAACAACTGAGAGAGCCACAAACGAGCCACCAAACTTCTCACAGGGGACACCACCAGCAGCACAGGTGTGAAGGGACTTCTTTTTGCCCCAGAAGTGTGAATCCACAGCCCAAGCCACGTGCACACACTGCAGATGTGAAGTGTATTTTTACTGCCAGCAAGCACTTGGGAATAAAAAAACCTCAGCCCCAAAGCTTGATGTCTAAACAGCAACACACAAGTTCTAAGCCAGCTGTCGAGAGAAACAAAACACAGCAAAAACAAAGCAGAAAGGGAGCAAAACCTTGTCACACTGGCTGTGTTTCCGAGCGTGACAGCTTCTGCCCATGCTGGGAATGCAGCACCAAACACAAAAATCCTACTGCAACTCCTGGATCCCATAGCAGGAAGGACATGGAGATTCCCCGTGGGAATCAGGGATGCAGGACTCGGCTGTGCTGCCATCACTCCCTCAGGAATAGCCAGGTTTAGCTCCTTCTGTCTGCCCAGAGAGGGGGATTTGCCCCTGGATGCCCTGGAATGTTCCAGGCCAGGCTGCACACTGGGGCTGGGAGCAGCCCGGGACAGTGGGAGGTGTCCCTGCCCGTGGCAGCGCTGGCACTGGATGAGCTTGAAGGTCCTTCCAAGCCCAAATGGTTCTGTGAGTCTTAGAGCCCTGAGATTCTCATGACAGAGGTGGAAGTGCAAGAGCTTAAGGTCCCTTCCCAAAAAAACCCCATTGCACGACTCTGCAGCTTCTGGAGCCCTGGGTCCATGGAAATGCAGTTGCAGAGGAGCTCCGAGGAAATGGGTGTTTTGGGGAGAGCAGAGTGGCTGGAAGAGAGGAACAGGAACAGTCTCCTCGAGCAAGCCCTTGTGTCTCAGGGAGCGGGATCGGCTCGCTCCTAACGCACCGGGTGACTCCCAGAGCGGGGGATGGAAATGCAGCCCAGGTCCGAAAGAAACCTCTGCGCATCATGCGCGGGCGCGCTGCCCCTCTGCGCGGAGCCCCCACTCGGCACGCCCGCACGGGCGCGGTGGCTACTGCGCATGCGCGGGCGCGGTGGCTACTGCGCATGCGGGGGCGCGGTGGCTACTGCGCATGCGGGGGCGCGGTGGCTACTGCGCATGCGCGGGCGTGGGGTGTACTGCGCATGCGCGGGCGCGGTGGCTACGGCGCATGCGCGGGCGCGGTGGCTACGGCGCATGCGCGGGCGCGGTGGCTACTGCGCATGCGCGGGCGCGGGTGCTACTGCGCATGCGCGGGGTCTACGGCGCATGCGCGGGCGCGGTGGCTACGGCGCATGCGCGGGCGCGGTGGCTACGGCGCATGCGCGGGCGCGGGGGCTACTGCGCATGCGCGGGCGCGGTGGCTACGGCGCATGCGCGGGCGCGGGGTGTACTGGGCATGCGCGGGCGCGGGGTGTACGGCGCATGCGCGGGCGCGGTGGCTACGGCGCATGCGCGGGCGCGGTGGCTACGGCGCATGCGCGGGCGCGGTGGCTACTGCGCATGCGCGGGCGCGGGTGCTACTGCGCATGCGCGGGGTCTACGGCGCATGCGCGGGCGCGGTGGCTACGGCGCATGCGCGGGCGCGGGTGCTACTACGCATGCGCGGGCGCGGGGGCTACTGCGCATGCGCGGGCGCGGGGGCTACGGCGCATGCGCGGGCGCGGTGGCTACTGCGCATGCGTGGTCGCGGGGTGTACTGCGCATGCGCGGGCGCGGTGGCTACGGCGCATGCGCGGGCGCGGTGGCTACTGCGCATGCGCCAGCGCGGTGGCTACTGCGCATGCGCGGGCGCGCGTGCTACTGCGCATGCGCGGGGTCTACGGCGCATGCGCGGGCGCGGTGGCTACGGCGCATGCGCGGGCGCGGGTGCTACTGCGCATGCGCGGGCGCGGGGGCTACTGCGCATGCGCGGGCGCGGGGGCTACGGCGCATGCGCGGGCGCGGTGGCTACTGCGCATGCGCGGGCGCGGGGTGTACTGCGCATGCTCGGGCGCGGGGGCTACTACGCATGCGCGGGCGCGGGGGCTACTGCGCATGCGCGGGCGCGGGCGCTACGGCGCATGCGCGGGCGCGGTGGCTACGGCACATGCGCGGGCGCGGGGGCTACTGCGCATGCGCGGGCGCGGGGGCTACTGCGCATGCGGGGGCGCGGTGGCTACTGCGCATGCGGGGGCGCGGTGGCTACTGCGCATGCGCGGGCGTGGGGTGTACTGCGCATGCGCGGGCGCGGTGGCTACGGCGCATGCGCGGGCGCGGTGGCTACTGCGCATGCGCGGGCGCGGGTGCTACTGCGCATGCGCGGGGTCTACGGCGCATGCGCGGGCGCGGTGGCTACGGCGCATGCGCGGGCGCGGGTGCTACTACGCATGCGCGGGCGCGGGGGCTACTGCGCATGCGCGGGCGCGGGGGCTACGGCGCATGCGCGGGCGCGGTGGCTACTGCGCATGCGCGGGCGCGGGGTGTACTGCGCATGCGCGGGCGCGGTGGCTACGGCGCATGCGCGGGCGCGGTGGCTACTGCGCATGCGCGGGCGCGGTGGCTACTGCGCATGCGCGGGCGCGCGTGCTACTGCGCATGCGCGGGGTCTACGGCGCATGCGCGGGCGCGGTGGCTACGGCGCATGCGCGGGCGCGGGTGCTACTGCGCATGCGCGGGCGCGGGGGCTACTGCGCATGCGCGGGCGCGGGGGCTACGGCGCATGCGCGGGCGCGGTGGCTACTGCGCATGCGCGGGCGCGGTGGCTACTGCGCATGCGCGGGCGCGGTGGCTACTACGCATGCGCGGGCGCGGGGGCTACTGCGCATGCGCGGGCGCGGGGGCTACGGCGCATGCGCGGGCGCGGTGGCTACTGCGCATGCGCGGGCGCGGTGGCTACGGGGCATGCTCGGGCGCGGTGGCTACTGCGCATGCGCGGGCGCGGTGGCTACGGCGCATGCGCGGGCGCGGTGGCTACTGCGCATGCGCGGGAGAACTGGGCCCCCCTCACCCCCCACTGCGCATGCGCGGGGCGCTGGGCCCGTCCCTGTGCTGGCACTGCTGGGGCACCTGCAGTGCTGGCAGCACCTCTGGGACAAGAGGGACACGGAGGGGCTGGAGCCAGTCCAGGCAAGGGAACGGAGCTGGCAAGGGGTTGGAGAGTTCCTGAGAGAGCTGGGAAAGGGGCACAGCCCGGAGCAAAGGAGGCTCAGGGGGGACCTTGTGGCTCTGGACAAGTCCCTGACAGGAGGGAGCAGCCGGGGGGGTCGGGCTCTGCTCGCAGGGAACAGGGACAGGAGGAGAGGGAACGGCCTCAGGCTGGGCCAGGGGAGGCTCAGGGTGGATATTGGGGAAATTCCTCCATGGAAAGGGCGCTCAGGCCTTGGCACAGCTGCCCAGGGAGGTTTGGAGTGCCCACCCCTGGGAGTGCTCCAACACCTGTGGCTGTGGCATGGGCGGACGTGGTCAGCGCCGGCCGTGCTGGTGCTGGTTGCACTCAGTGATCTCCGAGGTCTTTTCCAACCTTGATTCCGCTCTCAAGGCAGCCCCACGGAGGAGCAGCACAAAAGGCACCCCCAGGCTGCGAGCGGAGGGTTCAGAACACGCTGCGGCAGCAGGAACGAAGCTCTGCAGGATGAAACTGAAAAGGGGAGAAATGCCGAGCTCTGTGAAAGGGAACAACTGAGAGAGCCACAAACGAGCCACCAAACTTCTCACAGGGGACACCACCAGCAGCACAGGTGTGAAGGGACTTCTTTTTGCCCCAGAAGTGTGAATCCACAGCCCAAGCCACGTGCACACACTGCAGATGTGAAGTGTATTTTTACTGCCAGCAAGCACTTGGGAATAAAAAAACCTCAGCCCCAAAGCTTGATGTCTAAACAGCAACACACAAGTTCTAAGCCAGCTGTCGAGAGAAACAAAACACAGCAAAAACAAAGCAGAAAGGGAGCAAAACCTTGTCACACTGGCTGTGTTTCCGAGCGTGACAGCTTCTGCCCATGCTGGGAATGCAGCACCAAACACAAAAATCCTACTGCAACTCCTGGATCCCATAGCAGGAAGGACATGGAGATTCCCCGTGGGAATCAGGGATGCAGGACTCGGCTGTGCTGCCATCACTCCCTCAGGAATAGCCAGGTTTAGCTCCTTCTGTCTGCCCAGAGAGGGGGATTTGCCCCTGGATGCCCTGGAATGTTCCAGGCCAGGCTGCACACTGGGGCTGGGAGCAGCCCGGGACAGTGGGAGGTGTCCCTGCCCGTGGCAGCGCTGGCACTGGATGAGCTTGAAGGTCCTTCCAAGCCCAAATGGTTCTGTGAGTCTTAGAGCCCTGAGATTCTCATGACAGAGGTGGAAGTGCAAGAGCTTAAGGTCCCTTCCCAAAAAAACCCCATTGCACGACTCTGCAGCTTCTGGAGCCCTGGGTCCATGGAAATGCAGTTGCAGAGGAGCTCCGAGGAAATGGGTGTTTTGGGGAGAGCAGAGTGGCTGGAAGAGAGGAACAGGAACAGTCTCCTCGAGCAAGCCCTTGTGTCTCAGGGAGCGGGATCGGCTCGCTCCTAACGCACCGGGTGACTCCCAGAGCGGGGGATGGAAATGCAGCCCAGGTCCGAAAGAAACCTCTGCGCATCATGCGCGGGCGCGCTGCCCCTCTGCGCGGAGCCCCCACTCGGCACGCCCGCACGGGCGCGGTGGCTACCGCGCATGCGCGGGCGCGGTGGCTACTGCGCATGCGCGGGCGCGGTGGCTACGGCACATGCGCGGGCGCGGGGGCTACTGCGCATGCGCGGGCGCGGGGGCTACTGCGCATGCGGGGGCGCGGTGGCTACTGCGCATGCGGGGGCGCGGTGGCTACTGCGCATGCGCGGGCGTGGGGTGTACTGCGCATGCGCGGGCGCGGTGGCTACGGCGCATGCGCGGGCGCGGTGGCTACGGCGCATGCGCGGGCGCGGTGGCTACGGCGCATGCGCGGGCGCGGTGGCTACTGCGCATGCGCGGGCGCGGGTGCTACTGCGCATGCGCGGGGTCTACGGCGCATGCGCGGGCGCGGGTGCTACTACGCATGCGCGGGCGCGGGGGCTACTGCGCATGCGCGGGCGCGGTGGCTACGGCGCATGCGCGGGCGCGGTGGCTACTGCGCATGCGCGGGCGCGGGTGCTACTACGCATGCGCGGACGCGCTGGCCCTACCCCCACACCACTGCGCATGCGCGGGAGAACTGGGCCCCCCTCACCCCCCACTGCGCATGCGCGGGGCGCTGGGCCCGTCCCTGTGCTGGCACTGCTGGGGCACCTGCAGTGCTGGCAGCACCTCTGGGACAAGAGGGACACGGAGGGGCTGGAGCGAGTCCAGGCAAGGGAACGGAGCTGGCAAGGGGCTGGAGAGTTCCTGAGAGAGCTGGGAAAGGGGCACAGCCCGGAGCAAAGGAGGCTCAGGGGGGACCTTGTGGCTCTGGACAAGTCCCTGACAGGAGGGAGCAGCCGGGGGGGTCGGGCTCTGCTCGCAGGGAACAGGGACAGGAGGAGAGGGAACGGCCTCAGGCTGGGCCAGGGGAGGCTCAGGGTGGATATTGGGGAAATTCCTCCATGGAAAGGGCGCTCAGGCCTTGGCACAGCTGCCCAGGGAGGTTTGGAGTGCCCACCCCTGGGAGTGCTCCAACACCTGTGGCTGTGGCATGGGCGGACGTGGTCAGCGCCGGCCGTGCTGGTGCTGGTTGCACTCAGTGATCTCCGAGGTCTTTTCCAACCTTGATTCCGCTCTCAAGGCAGCCCCACGGAGGAGCAGCACAAAAGGCACCCCCAGGCTGCGAGCGGAGGGTTCAGAACACGCTGCGGCAGCAGGAACGAAGCTCTGCAGGATGAAACTGAAAAGGGGAGAAATGCCGAGCTCTGTGAAAGGGAACAACTGAGAGAGCCACAAACGAGCCACCAAACTTCTCACAGGGGACACCACCAGCAGCACAGGTGTGAAGGGACTTCTTTTTGCCCCAGAAGTGTGAATCCACAGCCCAAGCCACGTGCACACACTGCAGATGTGAAGTGTATTTTTACTGCCAGCAAGCACTTGGGAATAAAAAAACCTCAGCCCCAAAGCTTGATGTCTAAACAGCAACACACAAGTTCTAAGCCAGCTGTCGAGAGAAACAAAACACAGCAAAAACAAAGCAGAAAGGGAGCAAAACCTTGTCACACTGGCTGTGTTTCCGAGCGTGACAGCTTCTGCCATGCTGGGAATGCAGCACCAAACACAAAAATCCTACTGCAACTCCTGGATCCCATAGCAGGAAGGACATGGAGATTCCCCGTGGGAATCAGGGATGCAGGACTCGGCTGTGCTGCCATCACTCCCTCAGGAATAGCCAGGTTTAGCTCCTTCTGTCTGCCCAGAGAGGGGGATTTGCCCCTGGATGCCCTGGAATGTTCCAGGCCAGGCTGCACACTGGGGCTGGGAGCAGCCCGGGACAGTGGGAGGTGTCCCTGCCCGTGGCAGCGCTGGCACTGGATGAGCTTGAAGGTCCTTCCAAGCCCAAATGGTTCTGTGAGTCTTAGAGCCCTGAGATTCTCATGACAGAGGTGGAAGTGCAAGAGCTTAAGGTCCCTTCCCAAAAAAACCCCATTGCACGACTCTGCAGCTTCTGGAGCCCTGGGTCCATGGAAATGCAGTTGCAGAGGAGCTCCGAGGAAATGGGTGTTTTGGGGAGAGCAGAGTGGCTGGAAGAGAGGAACAGGAACAGTCTCCTCGAGCAAGCCCTTGTGTCTCAGGGAGCGGGATCGGCTCGCTCCTAACGCACCGGGTGACTCCCAGAGCGGGGGATGGAAATGCAGCCCAGGTCCGAAAGAAACCTCTGCGCATCATGCGCGGGCGCGCTGCCCCTCTGCGCGGAGCCCCCACTCGGCACGCCCGCACGGGCGCGGTGGCTACTGCGCATGCGCGGGCGCGGTGGCTACTGCGCATGCGCGGGCGCGGTGGCTACGGCACATGCGCGGGCGCGGGGGCTACTGCGCATGCGCGGGCGCGGGGGCTACTGCGCATGCGGGGGCGCGGTGGCTACTGCGCATGCGGGGGCGCGGTGGCTACTGCGCATGCGCGGGCGTGGGGTGTACTGCGCATGCGCGGGCGCGGTGGCTACGGCGCATGCGCGGGCGCGGTGGCTACGGCGCATGCGCGGGCGCGGTGGCTACTGCGCATGCGCGGGCGCGCGTGGTACTGCGCATGCGCCGGGTCTACGGCGCATGCGCGGGCGCGGTGGCTACGGCGCATGCGCGGGCGTGGGGTGCTACTACGCATGCGCGGGCGCGGGGGCTACGGCGCATGCGCGGGCGCGGTGGCTACTGCGCATGCGCGGGCGCGGGGTGTACTGCGCATGCGCGGGCGCGGTGGCTACGGCGCATGCGCGGGCGCGCGTGCTACTGCGCATGCGCGGGGTCTACGGCGCATGCGCGGGCGCGGTGGCTACGGCGCATGCGCGGGCGCGGGTGCTACTACGCATGCGCGGGCGCGGGGGCTACGGCGCATGCGCGGGCGCGGTGGCTACGGCGCATGCGCGGGCGCGGTGGCTACTGCGCATGCGCGGGCGCGGGGTGTACTGCGCATGCGCGGGCGCGGTGGCTACGGCGCATGCGCGGGCGCGGGGGCTACGGCGCATGCGCGGGATCGGGTGCTACTACGCATGCGCGGGCGCGGTGGCTACTGCGCATGCGCGGGCGCGGGGGCTACGGCGCATGCGCGGGCGCGGTGGCTGCGGCGCATGCGCGGGCGCGGTGGCTACTGCGCATGCGCGAGGGTGTGGGCTACTGCGCATGCGCGGGCGCGGTGGCTACGGCGCATGCGCGGGCGCGGTGGCTACTGCGCATGCGCGGGCGCGGTGGCTACGGCACATGCGCGGGCGCGGGGGCTACTGCGCATGCGCGGGCGCGGGGGCTACTGCGCATGCGGGGGCGCGGTGGCTACTGCGCATGCGGGGGCGCGGTGGCTACTGCGCATGCGCGGGCGTGGGGTGTACTGCGCATGCGCGGGCGCGGTGGCTACGGCGCATGCGCGGGCGCGGTGGCTACGGCGCATGCGCGGGCGCGGTGGCTACTGCGCATGCGCGGGCGCGGGTGCTACTGCGCATGCGCGGGGTCTACGGCGCATGCGCGGGCGCGGTGGCTACGGCGCATGCGCGGGCGCGGGTGCTACTACGCATGCGCGGGCGCGGGGGCTACTGCGCATGCGCGGGCGCGGGTGCTACGGCGCATGCGCGGGCGCGGTGGCTACTGCGCATGCGGGGGCGCGGGTGCTACTACGCATGCGCGGACGCGCTGGCCCTACCCCCACACCACTGCGCATGCGCGGGAGAACTGGGCCCCCCTCACCCCCCACTGCGCATGCGCGGGGCGCTGGGCCCGTCCCTGTGCTGGCACTGCTGGGGCACCTGCAGTGCTGGCAGCACCTCTGGGACAAGAGGGACACGGAGGGGCTGGAGCGAGTCCAGGCAAGGGAACGGAGCTGGCAAGGGGCTGGAGAGTTCCTGAGAGAGCTGGGAAAGGGGCACAGCCCGGAGCAAAGGAGGCTCAGGGGGGACCTTGTGGCTCTGGACAAGTCCCTGACAGGAGGGAGCAGCCGGGGGGGTCGGGCTCTGCTCGCAGGGAACAGGGACAGGAGGAGAGGGAACGGCCTCAGGCTGGGCCAGGGGAGGCTCAGGGTGGATATTGGGGAAATTCCTCCATGGAAAGGGCGCTCAGGCCTTGGCACAGCTGCCCAGGGAGGTTTGGAGTGCCCACCCCTGGGAGTGCTCCAACACCTGTGGCTGTGGCATGGGCGGACGTGGTCAGCGCCGGCCGTGCTGGTGCTGGTTGCACTCAGTGATCTCCGAGGTCTTTTCCAACCTTGATTCCGCTCTCAAGGCAGCCCCACGGAGGAGCAGCACAAAAGGCACCCCCAGGCTGCGAGCGGAGGGTTCAGAACACGCTGCGGCAGCAGGAACGAAGCTCTGCAGGATGAAACTGAAAAGGGGAGAAATGCCGAGCTCTGTGAAAGGGAACAACTGAGAGAGCCACAAACGAGCCACCAAACTTCTCACAGGGGACACCACCAGCAGCACAGGTGTGAAGGGACTTCTTTTTGCCCCAGAAGTGTGAATCCACAGCCCAAGCCACGTGCACACACTGCAGATGTGAAGTGTATTTTTACTGCCAGCAAGCACTTGGGAATAAAAAAACCTCAGCCCCAAAGCTTGATGTCTAAACAGCAACACACAAGTTCTAAGCCAGCTGTCGAGAGAAACAAAACACAGCAAAAACAAAGCAGAAAGGGAGCAAAACCTTGTCACACTGGCTGTGTTTCCGAGCGTGACAGCTTCTGCCCATGCTGGGAATGCAGCACCAAACACAAAAATCCTACTGCAACTCCTGGATCCCATAGCAGGAAGGACATGGAGATTCCCCGTGGGAATCAGGGATGCAGGACTCGGCTGTGCTGCCATCACTCCCTCAGGAATAGCCAGGTTTAGCTCCTTCTGTCTGCCCAGAGAGGGGGATTTGCCCCTGGATGCCCTGGAATGTTCCAGGCCAGGCTGCACACTGGGGCTGGGAGCAGCCCGGGACAGTGGGAGGTGTCCCTGCCCGTGGCAGCGCTGGCACTGGATGAGCTTGAAGGTCCTTCCAAGCCCAAATGGTTCTGTGAGTCTTAGAGCCCTGAGATTCTCATGACAGAGGTGGAAGTGCAAGAGCTTAAGGTCCCTTCCCAAAAAAACCCCATTGCACGACTCTGCAGCTTCTGGAGCCCTGGGTCCATGGAAATGCAGTTGCAGAGGAGCTCCGAGGAAATGGGTGTTTTGGGGAGAGCAGAGTGGCTGGAAGAGAGGAACAGGAACAGTCTCCTCGAGCAAGCCCTTGTGTCTCAGGGAGCGGGATCGGCTCGCTCCTAACGCACCGGGTGACTCCCAGAGCGGGGGATGGAAATGCAGCCCAGGTCCGAAAGAAACCTCTGCGCATCATGCGCGGGCGCGCTGCCCCTCTGCGCGGAGCCCCCACTCGGCACGCCCGCACGGGCGCGGTGGCTACTGCGCATGCGCGGGCGCGGTGGCTACTGCGCATGCGCGGGCGCGGTGGCTACGGCACATGCGCGGGCGCGGGGGCTACTGCGCATGCGCGGGCGCGGGGGCTACTGCGCATGCGGGGGCGCGGTGGCTACTGCGCATGCGGGGGCGCGGTGGCTACTGCGCATGCGCGGGCGTGGGGTGTACTGCGCATGCGCGGGCGCGGTGGCTACGGCGCATGCGCGGGCGCGGTGGCTACGGCGCATGCGCGGGCGCGGGGGCTACTGCGCATGCGCGGGCGCGGGTGCTACTGCGCATGCGCGGGGTCTACGGCGCATGCGCGGGCGCGGTGGCTACGGCGCATGCGCGGGCGCGGGTGCTACTACGCATGCGCGGGCGCGGGGGCTACTGCGCATGCGCGGGCGCGGTGGCTACGGCGCATGCGCGGGCGCGGGGTGTACTGCGCATGCGCGGGCGCGGGGTGTACGGCGCATGCGCGGGCGCGGTGGCTACGGCGCATGCGCGGGCGCGGTGGCTACGGCGCATGCGCGGGCGCGGTGGCTACTGCGCATGCGCGGGCGCGGTGGCTACTGCGCATGCGCGGGGTCTACGGCGCATGCGCGGGCGCGGTGGCTACGGCGCATGCGCGGGCGCGGGTGCTACTACGCATGCGCGGGCGCGGGGGCTACTGCGCATGCGCGGGCGCGGGGGCTACGGCGCATGCGCGGGCGCGGTGGCTACTGCGCATGCGTGGTCGCGGGGTGTACTGCGCATGCGCGGGCGCGGTGGCTACGGCGCATGCGCGGGCGCGGTGGCTACTGCGCATGCGCCAGCGCGGTGGCTACTGCGCATGCGCGGGCGCGCGTGCTACTGCGCATGCGCGGGGTCTACGGCGCATGCGCGGGCGCGGTGGCTACGGCGCATGCGCGGGCGCGGGTGCTACTGCGCATGCGCGGGCGCGGGGGCTACTGCGCATGCGCGGGCGCGGGGGCTACGGCGCATGCGCGGGCGCGGTGGCTACTGCGCATGCGCGGGCGCGGGGTGTACTGCGCATGCTCGGGCGCGGGGGCTACTACGCATGCGCGGGCGCGGGGGCTACTGCGCATGCGCGGGCGCGGGGGCTACTGCGCATGCGCGGGCGCGGGGGCTACTGCGCATGCGGGGGCGCGGTGGCTACTGCGCATGCGGGGGCGCGGTGGCTACTGCGCATGCGCGGGCGTGGGGTGTACTGCGCATGCGCGGGCGCGGTGGCTACGGCGCATGCGCGGGCGCGGTGGCTACGGCGCATGCGCGGGCGCGGTGGCTACTGCGCATGCGCGGGCGCGGGTGCTACTGCGCATGCGCGGGGTCTACGGCGCATGCGCGGGCGCGGTGGCTACGGCGCATGCGCGGGCGCGGGTGCTACTACGCATGCGCGGGCGCGGGGGCTACTGCGCATGCGCGGGCGCGGGGGCTACGGCGCATGCGCGGGCGCGGTGGCTACTGCGCATGCGCGGGCGCGGGGTGTACTGCGCATGCGCGGGCGCGGTGGCTACGGCGCATGCGCGGGCGCGGTGGCTACTGCGCATGCGCGGGCGCGGTGGCTACTGCGCATGCGCGGGCGCGCGTGCTACTGCGCATGCGCGGGGTCTACGGCGCATGCGCGGGCGCGGTGGCTACGGCGCATGCGCGGGCGTGGGTGCTACTGCGCATGCGCGGGCGCGGGGGCTACTGCGCATGCGCGGGCGCGGGGGCTACGGCGCATGCGCGGGCGCGGTGGCTACTGCGCATGCGCGGGCGCGGTGGCTACTGCGCATGCGCGGGCGCGGTGGCTACTACGCATGCGCGGGCGCGGGGGCTACTGCGCATGCGCGGGCGCGGGGGCTACGGCGCATGCGCGGGCGCGGTGGCTACTGCGCATGCGCGGGCGCGGTGGCTACGGGGCATGCTCGGGCGCGGTGGCTACTGCGCATGCGCGGGCGCGGTGGCTACGGCGCATGCGCGGGCGCGGTGGCTACTGCGCATGCGCGGGAGAACTGGGCCCCCCTCACCCCCCACTGCGCATGCGCGGGGCGCTGGGCCCGTCCCTGTGCTGGCACTGCTGGGGCACCTGCAGTGCTGGCAGCACCTCTGGGACAAGAGGGACACGGAGGGGCTGGAGCCAGTCCAGGCAAGGGAACGGAGCTGGCAAGGGGTTGGAGAGTTCCTGAGAGAGCTGGGAAAGGGGCACAGCCCGGAGCAAAGGAGGCTCAGGGGGGACCTTGTGGCTCTGGACAAGTCCCTGACAGGAGGGAGCAGCCGGGGGGGTCGGGCTCTGCTCGCAGGGAACAGGGACAGGAGGAGAGGGAACGGCCTCAGGCTGGGCCAGGGGAGGCTCAGGGTGGATATTGGGGAAATTCCTCCATGGAAAGGGCGCTCAGGCCTTGGCACAGCTGCCCAGGGAGGTTTGGAGTGCCCACCCCTGGGAGTGCTCCAACACCTGTGGCTGTGGCATGGGCGGACGTGGTCAGCGCCGGCCGTGCTGGTGCTGGTTGCACTCAGTGATCTCCGAGGTCTTTTCCAACCTTGATTCCGCTCTCAAGGCAGCCCCACGGAGGAGCAGCACAAAAGGCACCCCCAGGCTGCGAGCGGAGGGTTCAGAACACGCTGCGGCAGCAGGAACGAAGCTCTGCAGGATGAAACTGAAAAGGGGAGAAATGCCGAGCTCTGTGAAAGGGAACAACTGAGAGAGCCACAAACGAGCCACCAAACTTCTCACAGGGGACACCACCAGCAGCACAGGTGTGAAGGGACTTCTTTTTGCCCCAGAAGTGTGAATCCACAGCCCAAGCCACGTGCACACACTGCAGATGTGAAGTGTATTTTTACTGCCAGCAAGCACTTGGCAATAAA
Organism: Coloeus monedula; assembly: GCF_965178545.1. Taxonomy (NCBI): domain Eukaryota; kingdom Metazoa; phylum Chordata; class Aves; order Passeriformes; family Corvidae; genus Coloeus; species Coloeus monedula. Next base: position 322,528 of record NW_028120808.1, on the reverse strand, counting down.
AAAACCTCAGCCCCAAAGCTTGATGTCTAAACAGCAACACACAAGTTCTAAGCCAGCTGTCGAGAGAAACAAAACACAGCAAAAACAAAGCAGAAAGGGAGCAAAACCTTGTCACACTGGCTGTGTTTCCGAGCGTGACAGCTTCTGCCCATGCTGGGAATGCAGCACCAAACACAAAAATCCTACTGCAACTCCTGGATCCCATAGCAGGAAGGACATGGAGATTCCCCGTGGGAATCAGGGATGCAGGACTCGGCTGTGCTGCCATCACTCCCTCAGGAATAGCCAGGTTTAGCTCCTTCTGTCTGCCCAGAGAGGGGGATTTGCCCCTGGATGCCCTGGAATGTTCCAGGCCAGGCTGCACACTGGGGCTGGGAGCAGCCCGGGACAGTGGGAGGTGTCCCTGCCCGTGGCAGCGCTGGCACTGGATGAGCTTGAAGGTCCTTCCAAGCCCAAATGGTTCTGTGAGTCTTAGAGCCCTGAGATTCTCATGACAGAGGTGGAAGTGCAAGAGCTTAAGGTCCCTTCCCAAAAAAACCCCATTGCACGACTCTGCAGCTTCTGGAGCCCTGGGTCCATGGAAATGCAGTTGCAGAGGAGCTCCGAGGAAATGGGTGTTTTGGGGAGAGCAGAGTGGCTGGAAGAGAGGAACAGGAACAGTCTCCTCGAGCAAGCCCTTGTGTCTCAGGGAGCGGGATCGGCTCGCTCCTAACGCACCGGGTGACTCCCAGAGCGGGGGATGGAAATGCAGCCCAGGTCCGAAAGAAACCTCTGCGCATCATGCGCGGGCGCGCTGCCCCTCTGCGCGGAGCCCCCACTCGGCACGCCCGCACGGGCGCGGTGGCTACCGCGCATGCGCGGGCGCGGTGGCTACTGCGCATGCGCGGGCGCGGTGGCTACGGCACATGCGCGGGCGCGGGGGCTACTGCGCATGCGCGGGCGCGGGGGCTACTGCGCATGCGGGGGCGCGGTGGCTACTGCGCATGCGGGGGCGCGGTGGCTACTGCGCATGCGCGGGCGTGGGGTGTACTGCGCATGCGCGGGCGCGGTGGCTACGGCGCATGCGCGGGCGCGGTGGCTACGGCGCATGCGCGGGCGCGGTGGCTACTGCGCATGCGCGGGCGCGGGTGCTACTGCGCATGCGCGGGGTCTACGGCGCATGCGCGGGCGCGGGTGCTACGGCGCATGCGCGGGCGCGGGGGCTACTGCGCATGCGCGGGCGCGGGGGCTACGGCGCATGCGCGGGCGCGGTGGCTACTGCGCATGCGCGGGCGCGGGTGCTACTACGCATGCGCGGACGCGCTGGCCCTACCCCCACACCACTGCGCATGCGCGGGAGAACTGGGCCCCCCTCACCCCCCACTGCGCATGCGCGGGGCGCTGGGCCCGTCCCTGTGCTGGCACTGCTGGGGCACCTGCAGTGCTGGCAGCACCTCTGGGACAAGAGGGACACGGAGGGGCTGGAGCGAGTCCAGGCAAGGGAACGGAGCTGGCAAGGGGCTGGAGAGTTCCTGAGAGAGCTGGGAAAGGGGCACAGCCCGGAGCAAAGGAGGCTCAGGGGGGACCTTGTGGCTCTGGACAAGTCCCTGACAGGAGGGAGCAGCCGGGGGGGTCGGGCTCTGCTCGCAGGGAACAGGGACAGGAGGAGAGGGAACGGCCTCAGGCTGGGCCAGGGGAGGCTCAGGGTGGATATTGGGGAAATTCCTCCATGGAAAGGGCGCTCAGGCCTTGGCACAGCTGCCCAGGGAGGTTTGGAGTGCCCACCCCTGGGAGTGCTCCAACACCTGTGGCTGTGGCATGGGCGGACGTGGTCAGCGCCGGCCGTGCTGGTGCTGGTTGCACTCAGTGATCTCCGAGGTCTTTTCCAACCTTGATTCCGCTCTCAAGGCAGCCCCACGGAGGAGCAGCACAAAAGGCACCCCCAGGCTGCGAGCGGAGGGTTCAGAACACGCTGCGGCAGCAGGAACGAAGCTCTGCAGGATGAAACTGAAAAGGGGAGAAATGCCGAGCTCTGTGAAAGGGAACAACTGAGAGAGCCACAAACGAGCCACCAAACTTCTCACAGGGGACACCACCAGCAGCACAGGTGTGAAGGGACTTCTTTTTGCCCCAGAAGTGTGAATCCACAGCCCAAGCCACGTGCACACACTGCAGATGTGAAGTGTATTTTTACTGCCAGCAAGCACTTGGGAATAAAAAAACCTCAGCCCCAAAGCTTGATGTCTAAACAGCAACACACAAGTTCTAAGCCAGCTGTCGAGAGAAACAAAACACAGCAAAAACAAAGCAGAAAGGGAGCAAAACCTTGTCACACTGGCTGTGTTTCCGAGCGTGACAGCTTCTGCCCATGCTGGGAATGCAGCACCAAACACAAAAATCCTACTGCAACTCCTGGATCCCATAGCAGGAAGGACATGGAGATTCCCCGTGGGAATCAGGGATGCAGGACTCGGCTGTGCTGCCATCACTCCCTCAGGAATAGCCAGGTTTAGCTCCTTCTGTCTGCCCAGAGAGGGGGATTTGCCCCTGGATGCCCTGGAATGTTCCAGGCCAGGCTGCACACTGGGGCTGGGAGCAGCCCGGGACAGTGGGAGGTGTCCCTGCCCGTGGCAGCGCTGGCACTGGATGAGCTTGAAGGTCCTTCCAAGCCCAAATGGTTCTGTGAGTCTTAGAGCCCTGAGATTCTCATGACAGAGGTGGAAGTGCAAGAGCTTAAGGTCCCTTCCCAAAAAAACCCCATTGCACGACTCTGCAGCTTCTGGAGCCCTGGGTCCATGGAAATGCAGTTGCAGAGGAGCTCCGAGGAAATGGGTGTTTTGGGGAGAGCAGAGTGGCTGGAAGAGAGGAACAGGAACAGTCTCCTCGAGCAAGCCCTTGTGTCTCAGGGAGCGGGATCGGCTCGCTCCTAACGCACCGGGTGACTCCCAGAGCGGGGGATGGAAATGCAGCCCAGGTCCGAAAGAAACCTCTGCACATCATGCGCGGGCGCGCTGCCCCTCTGCGCGGAGCCCCCACTCGGCACGCCCGCACGGGCGCGGTGGCTACTGCGCATGCGCGGGCGCGGTGGCTACTGCGCATGCGCGGGCGCGGTGGCTACGGCACATGCGCGGGCGCGGGGGCTACTGCGCATGCGCGGGCGCGGGGGCTACTGCGCATGCGGGGGCGCGGTGGCTACTGCGCATGCGGGGGCGCGGTGGCTACTGCGCATGCGCGGGCGTGGGGTGTACTGCGCATGCGCGGGCGCGGGGTCTACGGCGCATGCGCGGGCGCGGTGGCTACGGCGCATGCGCGGGCGCGGTGGCTACTGCGCATGCGCGGGCGCGGGTGCTACTGCGCATGCGCGGGGTCTACGGCGCATGCGCGGGCGCGGTGGCTACGGCGCATGCGCGGGCGCGGTGGCTACTGCGCATGCGCGGGCGCGGGGGCTACTGCGCATGCGCGGGCGCGGGGGCTACGGCGCATGCGCGGGCGCGGTGGCTACTGCGAATGCGCGGGCGCGGGTGCTACTACGCATGCGCGGACGCGCTGGCCCTACCCCCACACCACTGCGCATGCGCGGGAGAACTGGGCCCCCCTCACCCCCCACTGCGCATGCGCGGGGCGCTGGGCCCGTCCCTGTGCTGGCACTGCTGGGGCACCTGCAGTGCTGGCAGCACCTCTGGGACAAGAGGGACACGGAGGGGCTGGAGCCAGTCCAGGCAAGGGAACGGAGCTGGCAAGGGGTTGGAGCGTTCCTGAGAGAGCTGGGAAAGGGGCACAGCCCGGAGCAAAGGAGGCTCAGGGGGGACCTTGTGGCTCTGGACAAGTCCCTGACAGGAGGGAGCAGCCGGGGGGGTCGGGCTCTGCTCGCAGGGAACAGGGACAGGAGGAGAGGGAACGGCCTCAGGCTGGGCCAGGGGAGGCTCAGGGTGGATATTGGGGAAATTCCTCCATGGAAAGGGCGCTCAGGCCTTGGCACAGCTGCCCAGGGAGGTTTGGAGTGCCCACCCCTGGGAGTGCTCCAACACCTGTGGCTGTGGCATGGGCGGACGTGGTCAGCGCCGGCCGTGCTGGTGCTGGTTGCACTCAGTGATCTCCGAGGTCTTTTCCAACCTTGATTCCGCTCTCAAGGCAGCCCCACGGAGGAGCAGCACAAAAGGCACCCCCAGGCTGCGAGCGGAGGGTTCAGAACACGCTGCGGCAGCAGGAACGAAGCTCTGCAGGATGAAACTGAAAAGGGGAGAAATGCCGAGCTCTGTGAAAGGGAACAACTGAGAGAGCCACAAACGAGCCACCAAACTTCTCACAGGGGACACCACCAGCAGCACAGGTGTGAAGGGACTTCTTTTTGCCCCAGAAGTGTGAATCCACAGCCCAAGCCACGTGCACACACTGCAGATGTGAAGTGTATTTTTACTGCCAGCAAGCACTTGGGAATAAAAAAACCTCAGCCCCAAAGCTTGATGTCTAAACAGCAACACACAAGTTCTAAGCCAGCTGTCGAGAGAAACAAAACACAGCAAAAACAAAGCAGAAAGGGAGCAAAACCTTGTCACACTGGCTGTGTTTCCGAGCGTGACAGCTTCTGCCCATGCTGGGAATGCAGCACCAAACACAAAAATCCTACTGCAACTCCTGGATCCCATAGCAGGAAGGACATGGAGATTCCCCGTGGGAATCAGGGATGCAGGACTCGGCTGTGCTGCCATCACTCCCTCAGGAATAGCCAGGTTTAGCTCCTTCTGTCTGCCCAGAGAGGGGGATTTGCCCCTGGATGCCCTGGAATGTTCCAGGCCAGGCTGCACACTGGGGCTGGGAGCAGCCCGGGACAGTGGGAGGTGTCCCTGCCCGTGGCAGCGCTGGCACTGGATGAGCTTGAAGGTCCTTCCAAGCCCAAATGGTTCTGTGAGTCTTAGAGCCCTGAGATTCTCATGACAGAGGTGGAAGTGCAAGAGCTTAAGGTCCCTTCCCAAAAAAACCCCATTGCACGACTCTGCAGCTTCTGGAGCCCTGGGTCCATGGAAATGCAGTTGCAGAGGAGCTCCGAGGAAATGGGTGTTTTGGGGAGAGCAGAGTGGCTGGAAGAGAGGAACAGGAACAGTCTCCTCGAGCAAGCCCTTGTGTCTCAGGGAGCGGGATCGGCTCGCTCCTAACGCACCGGGTGACTCCCAGAGCGGGGGATGGAAATGCAGCCCAGGTCCGAAAGAAACCTCTGCGCATCATGCGCGGGCGCGCTGCCCCTCTGCGCGGAGCCCCCACTCGGCACGCCCGCACGGGCGCGGTGGCTACTGCGCATGCGCGGGCGCGGTGGCTACTGCGCATGCGCGGGCGCGGTGGCTACGGCACATGCGCGGGCGCGGGGGCTACTGCGCATGCGCGGGCGCGGGGGCTACTGCGCATGCGGGGGCGCGGTGGCTACTGCGCATGCGCGGGGGCGGTGGCTACGGCGCATGCGCGGGCGCGGTGGCTACGGCGCATGCGCGGGCGCGGTGGCTACTGCGCATGCGCGGGCGCGGGGGCTACTGCGCATGCGCGGGCGCGGTGGCTACTGCGCATGCGCGGGCGCGGTGGCTACGGCACATGCGCGGGCGCGGTGGCTACGGCGCATGCGCGGGCGCGGTGGCTACGGCGCATGCGCGGGCGCGGTGGCTACTGCGCATGCGCGGGCGCGGGTGCTACTGCGCATGCGCGGGGTCTACGGCGCATGCGCGGGCGCGGTGGCTACGGCGCATGCGCGGGCGCGGGTGCTACTACGCATGCGCGGGCGCGGGGGCTACTGCGCATGCGCGGGCGCGGGGGCTACGGCGCATGCGCGGGCGCGGTGGCTACTGCGCATGCGCGGGCGCGGGGGCTACGGCGCATGCTCGGGCGTGGGCGCGGTGGCTACGGCGCATGCGCGGGCGCGGGGTCTACGGCGCATGCGCGGGCGCGGTGGCTACGGCGCATGCGCGGGCGCGGTGGCTACTGCGCATGCGCGGGCGCGGGTGCTACTGCGCATGCGCGGGGTCTACGGCGCATGCGCGGGCGCGGTGGCTACTGCGCATGCGCGGGCGCGGGTGCTACTACGCATGCGCGGGCGCGGGGGCTACTGCGCATGCGCGGGCGCGGGGGCTACGGCGCATGCGCGGGCGCGGTGGCTACTGCGAATGCGCGGGCGCGGGTGCTAGTACGCATGCGCGGACGCGCTGGCCCTACCCCCACACCACTGCGCATGCGCGGGAGAACTGGGCCCCCCTCACCCCCCACTGCGCATGCGCGGGGCGCTGGGCCCGTCCCTGTGCTGGCACTGCTGGGGCACCTGCAGTGCTGGCAGCACCTCTGGGACAAGAGGGACACGGAGGGGCTGGAGCCAGTCCAGGCAAGGGAACGGAGCTGGCAAGGGGTTGGAGAGTTCCTGAGAGAGCTGGGAAAGGGGCACAGCCCGGAGCAAAGGAGGCTCAGGGGGGACCTTGTGGCTCTGGACAAGTCCCTGACAGGAGGGAGCAGCCGGGGGGGTCGGGCTCTGCTCGCAGGGAACAGGGACAGGAGGAGAGGGAACGGCCTCAGGCTGGGCCAGGGGAGGCTCAGGGTGGATATTGGGGAAATTCCTCCATGGAAAGGGCGCTCAGGCCTTGGCACAGCTGCCCAGGGAGGTTTGGAGTGCCCACCCCTGGGAGTGCTCCAACACCTGTGGCTGTGGCATGGGCGGACGTGGTCAGCGCCGGCCGTGCTGGTGCTGGTTGCACTCAGTGATCTCCGAGGTCTTTTCCAACCTTGATTCCGCTCTCAAGGCAGCCCCACGGAGGAGCAGCACAAAAGGCACCCCCAGGCTGCGAGCGGAGGGTTCAGAACACGCTGCGGCAGCAGGAACGAAGCTCTGCAGGATGAAACTGAAAAGGGGAGAAATGCCGAGCTCTGTGAAAGGGAACAACTGAGAGAGCCACAAACGAGCCACCAAACTTCTCACAGGGGACACCACCAGCAGCACAGGTGTGAAGGGACTTCTTTTTGCCCCAGAAGTGTGAATCCACAGCCCAAGCCACGTGCACACACTGCAGATGTGAAGTGTATTTTTACTGCCAGCAAGCACTTGGGAATAAAAAAACCTCAGCCCCAAAGCTTGATGTCTAAACAGCAACACACAAGTTCTAAGCCAGCTGTCGAGAGAAACAAAACACAGCAAAAACAAAGCAGAAAGGGAGCAAAACCTTGTCACACTGGCTGTGTTTCCGAGCGTGACAGCTTCTGCCATGCTGGGAATGCAGCACCAAACACAAAAATCCTACTGCAACTCCTGGATCCCATAGCAGGAAGGACATGGAGATTCCCCGTGGGAATCAGGGATGCAGGACTCGGCTGTGCTGCCATCACTCCCTCAGGAATAGCCAGGTTTAGCTCCTTCTGTCTGCCCAGAGAGGGGGATTTGCCCCTGGATGCCCTGGAATGTTCCAGGCCAGGCTGCACACTGGGGCTGGGAGCAGCCCGGGACAGTGGGAGGTGTCCCTGCCCGTGGCAGCGCTGGCACTGGATGAGCTTGAAGGTCCTTCCAAGCCCAAATGGTTCTGTGAGTCTTAGAGCCCTGAGATTCTCATGACAGAGGTGGAAGTGCAAGAGCTTAAGGTCCCTTCCCAAAAAAACCCCATTGCACGACTCTGCAGCTTCTGGAGCCCTGGGTCCATGGAAATGCAGTTGCAGAGGAGCTCCGAGGAAATGGGTGTTTTGGGGAGAGCAGAGTGGCTGGAAGAGAGGAACAGGAACAGTCTCCTCGAGCAAGCCCTTGTGTCTCAGGGAGCGGGATCGGCTCGCTCCTAACGCACCGGGTGACTCCCAGAGCGGGGGATGGAAATGCAGCCCAGGTCCGAAAGAAACCTCTGCGCATCATGCGCGGGCGCGCTGCCCCTCTGCGCGGAGCCCCCACTCGGCACGCCCGCACGGGCGCGGTGGCTACCGCGCATGCGCGGGCGCGGTGGCTACTGCGCATGCGCGGGCGCGGTGGCTACGGCACATGCGCGGGCGCGGGGGCTACTGCGCATGCGCGGGCGCGGGGGCTACTGCGCATGCGGGGGCGCGGTGGCTACTGCGCATGCGGGGGCGCGGTGGCTACTGCGCATGCGCGGGCGTGGGGTGTACTGCGCATGCGCGGGCGCGGTGGCTACTGCGCATGCGCGGGCGCGGTGGCTACTGCGCATGCGCGGGCGCGGTGGCTACTGCGCATGCGCGGGCGCGGGTGCTACTGCGCATGCGCGGGGTCTACGGCGCATGCGCGGGCGCGGTGGCTACGGCGCATGCGCGGGCGCGGGGGCTACTACGCATGCGCGGGCGCGGGGGCTACTGCGCATGCGCGGGCGCGGTGGCTACGGCGCATGCGCGGGCGCGGTGGCTACTGCGCATGCGCGGGCGCGGGGTGTACTGCGCATGCGCGGGCGCGGTGGCTACGGCGCATGCGCGGGCGCGGTGGCTACTGCGCATGCGCCAGCGCGGTGGCTACTGCGCATGCGCGGGCGCGCGTGCTACTGCGCATGCGCGGGGTCTACGGCGCATGCGCGGGCGCGGTGGCTACGGCGCATGCGCGGGCGCGGGTGCTACTGCGCATGCGCGGGCGCGGGGGCTACTGCGCATGCGCGGGCGCGGTGGCTACGGCGCATGCGCGGGCGCGGGGGCTACGGCGCATGCGCGGGATCGGGTGCTACTACGCATGCGCGGGCGCGGTGGCTACTGCGCATGCGCGGGCGCGGGGGCTACGGCGCATGCGCGGGCGCGGTGGCTGCGGCGCATGCGCGGGCGCGGTGGCTACTGCGCATGCGCGAGGGTGTGGGCTACTGCGCATGCGCGGGCGCGGTGGCTACGGCGCATGCGCGGGCGAAGTGGCTACTGCGCATGCGCGGGCGCGGGGGCTACTGCGCATGCGCGGGCGCGGGGGCTACGGCGCATGCGCGGGCGCGGGGGCTACGGCGCATGCGCGGGCGCGGTGGCTACTGCGCATGCGCGGGCGCGGGGTGTACTGCGCATGCGCGGGCGCGGTGGCTACGGCGCATGCGCGGGCGCGGTGGCTACTGCGCATGCGCCAGCGCGGTGGCTACTGCGCATGCGCGGGCGCGCGTGCTACTGCGCATGCGCGGGGTCTACGGCGCATGCGCGGGCGCGGTGGCTACGGCGCATGCGCGGGCGCGGGTGCTACTGCGCATGCGCGGGCGCGGGGGCTACTGCGCATGCGCGGGCGCGGGGGCTACGGCGCATGCGCGGGCGCGGTGGCTACTGCGCATGCGCGGGCGCGGGGTGTACTGCGCATGCTCGGGCGCGGTGGCTACTACGCATGCGCGGGCGCGGGGGCTACTGCGCATGCGCGGGCGCGGGCGCTACGGCGCATGCGCGGGCGCGGTGGCTACGGCACATGCGCGGGCGCGGGGGCTACTGCGCATGCGCGGGCGCGGGGGCTACTGCGCATGCGGGGGCGCGGTGGCTACTGCGCATGCGGGGGCGCGGTGGCTACTGCGCATGCGCGGGCGTGGGGTGTACTGCGCATGCGCGGGCGCGGTGGCTACGGCGCATGCGCGGGCGCGGTGGCTACGGCGCATGCGCGGGGGCGGTGGCTACTACGCATGCGCGGGCGCGGGGGCTACTGCGCATGCGCGGGCGCGGGGGCTACGGCGCATGCGCGGGCGCGGTGGCTACTGCGCATGCGCGGGCGCGGGGTGTACTGCGCATGCGCGGGCGCGGTGGCTACGGCGCATGCGCGGGCGCGGTGGCTACTGCGCATGCGCGGGCGCGGTGGCTACTGCGCATGCGCGGGCGCGCGTGCTACTGCGCATGCGCGGGGTCTACGGCGCATGCGCGGGCGCGGTGGCTACTGCGCATGCGCGGGCGCGGGTGCTACTGCGCATGCGCGGGCGCGGGGGCTACTGCGCATGCGCGGGCGCGGGGGCTACGGCGCATGCGCGGGCGCGGTGGCTACTGCGCATGCGCGGGCGCGGGGTGTACTGCGCATGCGCGGGCGCGGTGGCTACTACGCATGCGCGGGCGCGGGGGCTACTGCGCATGCGCGGGCGCGGGGGCTACGGCGCATGCGCGGGCGCGGTGGCTACTGCGCATGCGCGGGCGCGGTGGCTACGGGGCATGCTCGGGCGCGGTGGCTACTGCGCATGCGCGGGCGCGGTGGCTACGGCGCATGCGCGGGCGCGGTGGCTACTGCGCATGCGCGGGAGAACTGGGCCCCCCTCACCCCCCACTGCGCATGCGCGGGGCGCTGGGCCCGTCCCTGTGCTGGCACTGCTGGGGCACCTGCAGTGCTGGCAGCACCTCTGGGACAAGAGGGACACGGAGGGGCTGGAGCCAGTCCAGGCAAGGGAACGGAGCTGGCAAGGGGTTGGAGAGTTCCTGAGAGAGCTGGGAAAGGGGCACAGCCCGGAGCAAAGGAGGCTCAGGGGGGACCTTGTGGCTCTGGACAAGTCCCTGACAGGAGGGAGCAGCCGGGGGGGTCGGGCTCTGCTCGCAGGGAACAGGGACAGGAGGAGAGGGAACGGCCTCAGGCTGGGCCAGGGGAGGCTCAGGGTGGATATTGGGGAAATTCCTCCATGGAAAGGGCGCTCAGGCCTTGGCACAGCTGCCCAGGGAGGTTTGGAGTGCCCACCCCTGGGAGTGCTCCAACACCTGTGGCTGTGGCATGGGCGGACGTGGTCAGCGCCGGCCGTGCTGGTGCTGGTTGCACTCAGTGATCTCCGAGGTCTTTTCCAACCTTGATTCCGCTCTCAAGGCAGCCCCACGGAGGAGCAGCACAAAAGGCACCCCCAGGCTGCGAGCGGAGGGTTCAGAACACGCTGCGGCAGCAGGAACGAAGCTCTGCAGGATGAAACTGAAAAGGGGAGAAATGCCGAGCTCTGTGAAAGGGAACAACTGAGAGAGCCACAAACGAGCCACCAAACTTCTCACAGGGGACACCACCAGCAGCACAGGTGTGAAGGGACTTCTTTTTGCCCCAGAAGTGTGAATCCACAGCCCAAGCCACGTGCACACACTGCAGATGTGAAGTGTATTTTTACTGCCAGCAAGCACTTGGGAATAAAAAAACCTCAGCCCCAAAGCTTGATGTCTAAACAGCAACACACAAGTTCTAAGCCAGCTGTCGAGAGAAACAAAACACAGCAAAAACAAAGCAGAAAGGGAGCAAAACCTTGTCACACTGGCTGTGTTTCCGAGCGTGACAGCTTCTGCCCATGCTGGGAATGCAGCACCAAACACAAAAATCCTACTGCAACTCCTGGATCCCATAGCAGGAAGGACATGGAGATTCCCCGTGGGAATCAGGGATGCAGGACTCGGCTGTGCTGCCATCACTCCCTCAGGAATAGCCAGGTTTAGCTCCTTCTGTCTGCCCAGAGAGGGGGATTTGCCCCTGGATGCCCTGGAATGTTCCAGGCCAGGCTGCACACTGGGGCTGGGAGCAGCCCGGGACAGTGGGAGGTGTCCCTGCCCGTGGCAGCGCTGGCACTGGATGAGCTTGAAGGTCCTTCCAAGCCCAAATGGTTCTGTGAGTCTTAGAGCCCTGAGATTCTCATGACAGAGGTGGAAGTGCAAGAGCTTAAGGTCCCTTCCCAAAAAAACCCCATTGCACGACTCTGCAGCTTCTGGAGCCCTGGGTCCATGGAAATGCAGTTGCAGAGGAGCTCCGAGGAAATGGGTGTTTTGGGGAGAGCAGAGTGGCTGGAAGAGAGGAACAGGAACAGTCTCCTCGAGCAAGCCCTTGTGTCTCAGGGAGCGGGATCGGCTCGCTCCTAACGCACCGGGTGACTCCCAGAGCGGGGGATGGAAATGCAGCCCAGGTCCGAAAGAAACCTCTGCGCATCATGCGCGGGCGCGCTGCCCCTCTGCGCGGAGCCCCCACTCGGCACGCCCGCACGGGCGCGGTGGCTACCGCGCATGCGCGGGCGCGGTGGCTACTGCGCATGCGCGAGGGCGTGGGCTACTGCACATGCGCGGGCGCGGGGGCTACTGCGCATGCGGGGGCGCGGTGGCTACTGCGCATGCGGGGGCGCGGTGGCTACTGCGCATGCGCGGGCGTGGGGTGTACTGCGCATGCGCGGGCGCGGTGGCTACGGCGCATGCGCGGGCGCGGTGGCTACGGCGCATGCGCGGGCGCGGTGGCTACTGCGCATGCGCGGGCGCGCGTGCTACTGCGCATGCGCGGGGTCTACGGCGCATGCGCGGGCGCGGTGGCTACTGCGCATGCGCGGGCGCGGGTGCTACTGCGCATGCGCGGGCGCGGGGGCCACTGCGCATGCGCGGGCGCGGGGGCTACTGCGCATGCGCGGGCGCGGTGGCTACGGCGCATGCGCGGGCGCGGTGGCTGCTGCGCATGCGCGGGGGTGTGGCTACGGCGCATGCGCCAGCGCGGTGGCTACTGCGCATGCGCGGGCGCGGTGCTACCGCGCATGCGCGGGGTCTACGGCGCATGCGCGGGCGCGGTGGCTACGGCGCATGCGCGGGCGCGGTGGCTACTACGCATGCGCGGGCGCGGGGGCTACTGCGCATGCGCGGGCGCGGGGGCTACGGTGCATGCGCGGGCGCGGTGGCTACTGCGCATGCGCCGGCGCGGTGGCTACTGCGCATGCGCGGGCGCGGTGGCTACGGGGCATGCTCGGGCGCGGTGGCTACTGCGCATGCGCGGGAGAACTGGGCCCCCCTCACCCCCCACTGCGCATGCGCGGGGCGCTGGGCCCGTCCCTGTGCTGGCACTGCTGGGGCACCTGCAGTGCTGGCAGCACCTCTGGGACAAGAGGGACACGGAGGGGCTGGAGCGAGTCCAGGCAAGGGAACGGAGCTGGCAAGGGGTTGGAGAGTTCCTGAGAGAGCTGGGAAAGGGGCACAGCCCGGAGCAAAGGAGGCTCAGGGGGGACCTTGTGGCTCTGGACAAGTCCCTGACAGGAGGGAGCAGCCGGGGGGGTCGGGCTCTGCTCGCAGGGAACAGGGACAGGAGGAGAGGGAACGGCCTCAGGCTGGGCCAGGGGAGGCTCAGGGTGGATATTGGGGAAATTCCTCCATGGAAAGGGCGCTCAGGCCTTGGCACAGCTGCCCAGGGAGGTTTGGAGTGCCCACCCCTGGGAGTGCTCCAACACCTGTGGCTGTGGCATGGGCGGACGTGGTCAGCGCCGGCCGTGCTGGTGCTGGTTGCACTCAGTGATCTCCGAGGTCTTTTCCAACCTTGATTCCGCTCTCAAGGCAGCCCCACGGAGGAGCAGCACAAAAGGCACCCCCAGGCTGCGAGCGGAGGGTTCAGAACACGCTGCGGCAGCAGGAACGAAGCTCTGCAGGATGAAACTGAAAAGGGGAGAAATGCCGAGCTCTGTGAAAGGGAACAACTGAGAGAGCCGCAAACGAGCCACCAAACTTCTCACAGGGGACACCACCAGCAGCACAGGTGTGAAGGGACTTCTTTTTGCCCCAGAAGTGTGAATCCACAGCCCAAGCCACGTGCACACACTGCAGATGTGAAGTGTATTTTTACTGCCAGCAAGCACTTGGGAATAAAAAAACCTCAGCCCCAAAGCTTGATGTCTAAACAGCAACACACAAGTTCTAAGCCAGCTGTCGAGAGAAACAAAACACAGCAAAAACAAAGCAGAAAGGGAGCAAAACCTTGTCACACTGGCTGTGTTTCCGAGCGTGACAGCTTCTGCCCATGCTGGGAATGCAGCACCAAACACAAAAATCCTACTGCAACTCCTGGATCCCATAGCAGGAAGGACATGGAGATTCCCCGTGGGAATCAGGGATGCAGGACTCGGCTGTGCTGCCATCACTCCCTCAGGAATAGCCAGGTTTAGCTCCTTCTGTCTGCCCAGAGAGGGGGATTTGCCCCTGGATGCCCTGGAATGTTCCAGGCCAGGCTGCACACTGGGGCTGGGAGCAGCCCGGGACAGTGGGAGGTGTCCCTGCCCGTGGCAGCGCTGGCACTGGATGAGCTTGAAGGTCCTTCCAAGCCCAAATGGTTCTGTGAGTCTTAGAGCCCTGAGATTCTCATGACAGAGGTGGAAGTGCAAGAGCTTAAGGTCCCTTCCCAAAAAAACCCCATTGCACGACTCTGCAGCTTCTGGAGCCCTGGGTCCATGGAAATGCAGTTGCAGAGGAGCTCCGAGGAAATGGGTGTTTTGGGGAGAGCAGAGTGGCTGGAAGAGAGGAACAGGAACAGTCTCCTCGAGCAAGCCCTTGTGTCTCAGGGAGCGGGATCGGCTCGCTCCTAACGCACCGGGTGACTCCCAGAGCGGGGGATGGAAATGCAGCCCAGGTCCGAAAGAAACCTCTGCGCATCATGCGCGGGCGCGCTGCCCCTCTGCGCGGAGCCCCCACTCGGCACGCCCGCACGGGCGCGGTGGCTACTGCGCATGCGCGGGCGCGGTGGCTACTGCGCATGCGCGGGCGCGGTGGCTACGGCACATGCGCGGGCGCGGGGGCTACTGCGCATGCGCGGGCGCGGGGGCTACTGCGCATGCGGGGGCGCGGTGGCTACTGCGCATGCGGGGGCGCGGTGGCTACTGCGCATGCGCGGGCGTGGGGTGTACTGCGCATGCGCGGGCGCGGTGGCTACGGCGCATGCGCGGGCGCGGTGGCTACGGCGCATGCGCGGGCGCGGTGGCTACTGCGCATGCGCGGGCGCGGGTGCTACTGCGCATGCGCGGGGTCTACGGCGCATGCGCGGGCGCGGTGGCTACGGCGCATGCGCGGGCGCGGGTGCTACTACGCATGCGCGGGCGCGGGGGCTACTGCGCATGCGCGGGCGCGGGGGCTACGGCGCATGCGCGGGCGCGGTGGCTACTGCGCATGCGCGGGCGCGGGGTGTACTGCGCATGCGCGGGCGCGGTGGCTACGGCGCATGCGCGGGCGCGGTGGCTACTGCGCATGCGCCAGCGCGGTGGCTACTGCGCATGCGCGGGCGCGCGTGCGACTGCGCATGCGCGGGGTCTACGGCGCATGCGCGGGCGCGGTGGCTACGGCGCATGCGCGGGCGCGGGTGCTACTGCGCATGCGCGGGCGCGGGGGCTACTGCGCATGCGCGGGCGCGGGGGCTACGGCGCATGCGCGGGCGCGGTGGCTACTGCGCATGCGCGGGCGCGGGGTGTACTGCGCATGCTCGGGCGCGGTGGCTACTACGCATGCGCGGGCGCGGGGGCTACTGCGCATGCGCGGGCGCGGGCGCTACGGCGCATGCGCGGGCGCGGTGGCTACGGCACATGCGCGGGCGCGGGGGCTACTGCGCATGCGCGGGCGCGGGGGCTACTGCGCATGCGGGGGCGCGGTGGCTACTGCGCATGCGGGGGCGCGGTGGCTACTGCGCATGCGCGGGCGTGGGGTGTACTGCGCATGCGCGGGCGCGGTGGCTACGGCGCATGCGCGGGCGCGGTGGCTACGGCGCATGCGCGGGCGCGGTGGCTACTGCGCATGCGCGGGCGCGGGTGCTACTGCGCATGCGCGGGGTCTACGGCGCATGCGCGGGCGCGGTGGCTACGGCGCATGCGCGGGCGCGGGTGCTACTACGCATGCGCGGGCGCGGGGGCTACTGCGCATGCGCGGGCGCGGGGGCTACGGCGCATGCGCGGGCGCGGTGGCTACTGCGCATGCGCGGGCGCGGGGTGTACTGCGCATGCGCGGGCGCGGTGGCTACGGCGCATGCGCGGGCGCGGTGGCTACTGCGCATGCGCGGGCGCGGTGGCTACTGCGCATGCGCGGGCGCGCGTGCTACTGCGCATGCGCGGGGTCTGCGGCGCATGCGCGGGCGCGGTGGCTACGGCGCATGCGCGGGCGCGGGTGCTACTGCGCATGCGCGGGCGCGGGGGCTACTGCGCATGCGCGGGCGCGGGGGCTACGGCGCATGCGCGGGCGCGGTGGCTACTGCGCATGCGCGGGCGCGGGGTGTACTGCGCATGCGCGGGCGCGGTGGCTACTACGCATGCGCGGGCGCGGGGGCTACTGCGCATGCGCGGGCGCGGGGGCTACGGCGCATGCGCGGGCGCGGGGGCTACTGCGCATGCGCGGGCGCGGGGGCTACGGGGCATGCTCGGGCGCGGTGGCTACTGCGCATGCGCGGGCGCGGTGGCTACGGCGCATGCGCGGGCGCGGTGGCTACTGCGCATGCGCGGGAGAACTGGGCCCCCCTCACCCCCCACTGCGCATGCGCGGGGCGCTGGGCCCGTCCCTGTGCTGGCACTGCTGGGGCACCTGCAGTGCTGGCAGCACCTCTGGGACAAGAGGGACACGGAGGGGCTGGAGCCAGTCCAGGCAAGGGAACGGAGCTGGCAAGGGGTTGGAGAGTTCCTGAGAGAGCTGGGAAAGGGGCACAGCCCGGAGCAAAGGAGGCTCAGGGGGGACCTTGTGGCTCTGGACAAGTCCCTGACAGGAGGGAGCAGCCGGGGGGGTCGGGCTCTGCTCGCAGGGAACAGGGACAGGAGGAGAGGGAACGGCCTCAGGCTGGGCCAGGGGAGGCTCAGGGTGGATATTGGGGAAATTCCTCCATGGAAAGGGCGCTCAGGCCTTGGCACAGCTGCCCAGGGAGGTTTGGAGTGCCCACCCCTGGGAGTGCTCCAACACCTGTGGCTGTGGCATGGGCGGACGTGGTCAGCGCCGGCCGTGCTGGTGCTGGTTGCACTCAGTGATCTCCGAGGTCTTTTCCAACCTTGATTCCGCTCTCAAGGCAGCCCCACGGAGGAGCAGCACAAAAGGCACCCCCAGGCTGCGAGCGGAGGGTTCAGAACACGCTGCGGCAGCAGGAACGAAGCTCTGCAGGATGAAACTGAAAAGGGGAGAAATGCCGAGCTCTGTGAAAGGGAACAACTGAGAGAGCCGCAAACGAGCCACCAAACTTCTCACAGGGGACACCACCAGCAGCACAGGTGTGAAGGGACTTCTTTTTGCCCCAGAAGTGTGAATCCACAGCCCAAGCCACGTGCACACACTGCAGATGTGAAGTGTATTTTTACTGCCAGCAAGCACTTGGGAATAAAAAAACCTCAGCCCCAAAGCTTGATGTCTAAACAGCAACACACAAGTTCTAAGCCAGCTGTCGAGAGAAACAAAACACAGCAAAAACAAAGCAGAAAGGGAGCAAAACCTTGTCACACTGGCTGTGTTTCCGAGCGTGACAGCTTCTGCCCATGCTGGGAATGCAGCACCAAACACAAAAATCCTACTGCAACTCCTGGATCCCATAGCAGGAAGGACATGGAGATTCCCCGTGGGAATCAGGGATGCAGGACTCGGCTGTGCTGCCATCACTCCCTCAGGAATAGCCAGGTTTAGCTCCTTCTGTCTGCCCAGAGAGGGGGATTTGCCCCTGGATGCCCTGGAATGTTCCAGGCCAGGCTGCACACTGGGGCTGGGAGCAGCCCGGGACAGTGGGAGGTGTCCCTGCCCGTGGCAGCGCTGGCACTGGATGAGCTTGAAGGTCCTTCCAAGCCCAAATGGTTCTGTGAGTCTTAGAGCCCTGAGATTCTCATGACAGAGGTGGAAGTGCAAGAGCTTAAGGTCCCTTCCCAAAAAAACCCCATTGCACGACTCTGCAGCTTCTGGAGCCCTGGGTCCATGGAAATGCAGTTGCAGAGGAGCTCCGAGGAAATGGGTGTTTTGGGGAGAGCAGAGTGGCTGGAAGAGAGGAACAGGAACAGTCTCCTCGAGCAAGCCCTTGTGTCTCAGGGAGCGGGATCGGCTCGCTCCTAACGCACCGGGTGACTCCCAGAGCGGGGGATGGAAATGCAGCCCAGGTCCGAAAGAAACCTCTGCGCATCATGCGCGGGCGCGCTGCCCCTCTGCGCGGAGCCCCCACTCGGCACGCCCGCACGGGCGCGGTGGCTACTGCGCATGCGCGGGCGCGGTGGCTACTGCGCATGCGCGGGCGCGGTGGCTACGGCACATGCGCGGGCGCTACTGCGCATGCGCGGGCGCGGGGGCTACTGCGCATGCGGGGGCGCGGTGGCTACTGCGCATGCGGGGGCGCGGTGGCTACTGCGCATGCGCGGGCGTGGGGTGTACTGCGCATGCGCGGGCGCGGTGGCTACGGCGCATGCGCGGGCGCGGTGGCTACGGCGCATGCGCGGGCGCGGTGGCTACTGCGCATGCGCGGGCGCGGGTGCTACTGCGCATGCGCGGGGTCTACGGCGCATGCGCGGGCGCGGTGGCTACGGCGCATGCGCGGGCGCGGGTGCTACTACGCATGCGCGGGCGCGGGGGCTACTGCGCATGCGCGGGCGCGGGGGCTACGGCGCATGCGCGGGCGCGGTGGCTACTGCGAATGCGCGGGCGCGGGTGCTACTACGCATGCGCGGACGCGCTGGCCCTACCCCCACACCACTGCGCATGCGCGGGAGAACTGGGCCCCCCTCACCCCCCACTGCGCATGCGCGGGGCGCTGGGCCCGTCCCTGTGCTGGCACTGCTGGGGCACCTGCAGTGCTGGCAGCACCTCTGGGACAAGAGGGACACGGAGGGGCTGGAGCCAGTCCAGGCAAGGGAACGGAGCTGGCAAGGGGTTGGAGAGTTCCTGAGAGAGCTGGGAAAGGGGCACAGCCCGGAGCAAAGGAGGCTCAGGGGGGACCTTGTGGCTCTGGACAAGTCCCTGACAGGAGGGAGCAGCCGGGGGGGTCGGGCTCTGCTCGCAGGGAACAGGGACAGGAGGAGAGGGAACGGCCTCAGGCTGGGCCAGGGGAGGCTCAGGGTGGATATTGGGGAAATTCCTCCATGGAAAGGGCGCTCAGGCCTTGGCACAGCTGCCCAGGGAGGTTTGGAGTGCCCACCCCTGGGAGTGCTCCAACACCTGTGGCTGTGGCATGGGCGGACGTGGTCAGCGCCGGCCGTGCTGGTGCTGGTTGCACTCAGTGATCTCCGAGGTCTTTTCCAACCTTGATTCCGCTCTCAAGGCAGCCCCACGGAGGAGCAGCACAAAAGGCACCCCCAGGCTGCGAGCGGAGGGTTCAGAACACGCTGCGGCAGCAGGAACGAAGCTCTGCAGGATGAAACTGAAAAGGGGAGAAATGCCGAGCTCTGTGAAAGGGAACAACTGAGAGAGCCACAAACGAGCCACCAAACTTCTCACAGGGGACACCACCAGCAGCACAGGTGTGAAGGGACTTCTTTTTGCCCCAGAAGTGTGAATCCACAGCCCAAGCCACGTGCACACACTGCAGATGTGAAGTGTATTTTTACTGCCAGCAAGCACTTGGGAATAAAAAAACCTCAGCCCCAAAGCTTGATGTCTAAACAGCAACACACAAGTTCTAAGCCAGCTGTCGAGAGAAACAAAACACAGCAAAAACAAAGCAGAAAGGGAGCAAAACCTTGTCACACTGGCTGTGTTTCCGAGCGTGACAGCTTCTGCCCATGCTGGGAATGCAGCACCAAACACAAAAATCCTACTGCAACTCCTGGATCCCATAGCAGGAAGGACATGGAGATTCCCCGTGGGAATCAGGGATGCAGGACTCGGCTGTGCTGCCATCACTCCCTCAGGAATAGCCAGGTTTAGCTCCTTCTGTCTGCCCAGAGAGGGGGATTTGCCCCTGGATGCCCTGGAATGTTCCAGGCCAGGCTGCACACTGGGGCTGGGAGCAGCCCGGGACAGTGGGAGGTGTCCCTGCCCGTGGCAGCGCTGGCACTGGATGAGCTTGAAGGTCCTTCCAAGCCCAAATGGTTCTGTGAGTCTTAGAGCCCTGAGATTCTCATGACAGAGGTGGAAGTGCAAGAGCTTAAGGTCCCTTCCCAAAAAAACCCCATTGCACGACTCTGCAGCTTCTGGAGCCCTGGGTCCATGGAAATGCAGTTGCAGAGGAGCTCCGAGGAAATGGGTGTTTTGGGGAGAGCAGAGTGGCTGGAAGAGAGGAACAGGAACAGTCTCCTCGAGCAAGCCCTTGTGTCTCAGGGAGCGGGATCGGCTCGCTCCTAACGCACCGGGTGACTCCCAGAGCGGGGGATGGAAATGCAGCCCAGGTCCGAAAGAAACCTCTGCGCATCATGCGCGGGCGCGCTGCCCCTCTGCGCGGAGCCCCCACTCGGCACGCCCGCACGGGCGCGGTGGCTACTGCGCATGCGCGGGCGCGGTGGCTACTGCGCATGCGCGGGCGCGGTGGCTACGGCACATGCGCGGGCGCGGGGGCTACTGCGCATGCGCGGGCGCGGGGGCTACTGCGCATGCGGGGGCGCGGTGGCTACTGCGCATGCGGGGGCGCGGTGGCTACTGCGCATGCGCGGGCGTGGGGTGTACTGCGCATGCGCGGGCGCGGTGGCTACGGCGCATGCGCGGGCGCGGTGGCTACGGCGCATGCGCGGGCGCGGTGGCTACTGCGCATGCGCGGGCGCGGGTGCTACTGCGCATGCGCGGGGTCTACGGCGCATGCGCGGGCGCGGTGGCTACGGCGCATGCGCGGGCGCGGGTGCTACTGCGCATGCGCGGGGTCTACGGCGCATGCGCGGGCGCGGGTGCTACTACGCATGCGCGGACGCGGGGGCTACTGCGCATGCGCGGGCGCGGGGGCTACGGCGCATGCGCGGGCGCGGTGGCTACTGCGCATGCGCGGGCGCGGGTGCTACTACGCATGCGCGGACGCGCTGGCCCTACCCCCACACCACTGCGCATGCGCGGGAGAACTGGGCCCCCCTCACCCCCCACTGCGCATGCGCGGGGCGCTGGGCCCGTCCCTGTGCTGGCACTGCTGGGGCACCTGCAGTGCTGGCAGCACCTCTGGGACAAGAGGGACACGGAGGGGCTGGAGCGAGTCCAGGCAAGGGAACGGAGCTGGCAAGGGGCTGGAGAGTTCCTGAGAGAGCTGGGAAAGGGGCACAGCCCGGAGCAAAGGAGGCTCAGGGGGGACCTTGTGGCTCTGGACAAGTCCCTGACAGGAGGGAGCAGCCGGGGGGGTCGGGCTCTGCTCGCAGGGAACAGGGACAGGAGGAGAGGGAACGGCCTCAGGCTGGGCCAGGGGAGGCTCAGGGTGGATATTGGGGAAATTCCTCCATGGAAAGGGCGCTCAGGCCTTGGCACAGCTGCCCAGGGAGGTTTGGAGTGCCCACCCCTGGGAGTGCTCCAACACCTGTGGCTGTGGCATGGGCGGACGTGGTCAGCGCCGGCCGTGCTGGTGCTGGTTGCACTCAGTGATCTCCGAGGTCTTTTCCAACCTTGATTCCGCTCTCAAGGCAGCCCCACGGAGGAGCAGCACAAAAGGCACCCCCAGGCTGCGAGCGGAGGGTTCAGAACACGCTGCGGCAGCAGGAACGAAGCTCTGCAGGATGAAACTGAAAAGGGGAGAAATGCCGAGCTCTGTGAAAGGGAACAACTGAGAGAGCCACAAACGAGCCACCAAACTTCTCACAGGGGACACCACCAGCAGCACAGGTGTGAAGGGACTTCTTTTTGCCCCAGAAGTGTGAATCCACAGCCCAAGCCACGTGCACACACTGCAGATGTGAAGTGTATTTTTACTGCCAGCAAGCACTTGGGAATAAAAAAACCTCAGCCCCAAAGCTTGATGTCTAAACAGCAACACACAAGTTCTAAGCCAGCTGTCGAGAGAAACAAAACACAGCAAAAACAAAGCAGAAAGGGAGCAAAACCTTGTCACACTGGCTGTGTTTCCGAGCGTGACAGCTTCTGCCCATGCTGGGAATGCAGCACCAAACACAAAAATCCTACTGCAACTCCTGGATCCCATAGCAGGAAGGACATGGAGATTCCCCGTGGGAATCAGGGATGCAGGACTCGGCTGTGCTGCCATCACTCCCTCAGGAATAGCCAGGTTTAGCTCCTTCTGTCTGCCCAGAGAGGGGGATTTGCCCCTGGATGCCCTGGAATGTTCCAGGCCAGGCTGCACACTGGGGCTGGGAGCAGCCCGGGACAGTGGGAGGTGTCCCTGCCCGTGGCAGCGCTGGCACTGGATGAGCTTGAAGGTCCTTCCAAGCCCAAATGGTTCTGTGAGTCTTAGAGCCCTGAGATTCTCATGACAGAGGTGGAAGTGCAAGAGCTTAAGGTCCCTTCCCAAAAAAACCCCATTGCACGACTCTGCAGCTTCTGGAGCCCTGGGTCCATGGAAATGCAGTTGCAGAGGAGCTCCGAGGAAATGGGTGTTTTGGGGAGAGCAGAGTGGCTGGAAGAGAGGAACAGGAACAGTCTCCTCGAGCAAGCCCTTGTGTCTCAGGGAGCGGGATCGGCTCGCTCCTAACGCACCGGGTGACTCCCAGAGCGGGGGATGGAAATGCAGCCCAGGTCCGAAAGAAACCTCTGCGCATCATGCGCGGGCGCGCTGCCCCTCTGCGCGGAGCCCCCACTCGGCACGCCCGCACGGGCGCGGTGGCTACCGCGCATGCGCGGGCGCGGTGGCTACTGCGCATGCGCGGGCGCGGTGGCTACGGCACATGCGCGGGCGCGGGGGCTACTGCGCATGCGCGGGCGCGGGGGCTACTGCGCATGCGGGGGCGCGGTGGCTACTGCGCATGCGGGGGCGCGGTGGCTACTGCGCATGCGCGGGCGTGGGGTGTACTGCGCATGCGCGGGCGCGGTGGCTACGGCGCATGCGCGGGCGCGGTGGCTACGGCGCATGCGCGGGCGCGGTGGCTACTGCGCATGCGCGGGCGCGGGTGCTACTGCGCATGCGCGGGGTCTACGGCGCATGCGCGGGCGCGGTGGCTACGGCGCATGCGCGGGCGCGGGTGCTACTACGCATGCGCGGGCGCGGGGGCTACTGCGCATGCGCGGGCGCGGGTGCTACGGCGCATGCGCGGGCGCGGTGGCTACTGCGCATGCGGGGGCGCGGGTGCTACTACGCATGCGCGGACGCGCTGGCCCTACCCCCACACCACTGCGCATGCGCGGGAGAACTGGGCCCCCCTCACCCCCCACTGCGCATGCGCGGGGCGCTGGGCCCGTCCCTGTGCTGGCACTGCTGGGGCACCTGCAGTGCTGGCAGCACCTCTGGGACAAGAGGGACACGGAGGGGCTGGAGCGAGTCCAGGCAAGGGAACGGAGCTGGCAAGGGGCTGGAGAGTTCCTGAGAGAGCTGGGAAAGGGGCACAGCCCGGAGCAAAGGAGGCTCAGGGGGGACCTTGTGGCTCTGGACAAGTCCCTGACAGGAGGGAGCAGCCGGGGGGGTCGGGCTCTGCTCGCAGGGAACAGGGACAGGAGGAGAGGGAACGGCCTCAGGCTGGGCCAGGGGAGGCTCAGGGTGGATATTGGGGAAATTCCTCCATGGAAAGGGCGCTCAGGCCTTGGCACAGCTGCCCAGGGAGGTTTGGAGTGCCCACCCCTGGGAGTGCTCCAACACCTGTGGCTGTGGCATGGGCGGACGTGGTCAGCGCCGGCCGTGGTGGTGCTGGTTGCACTCAGTGATCTCCGAGGTCTTTTCCAACCTTGATTCCGCTCTCAAGGCAGCCCCACGGAGGAGCAGCACAAAAGGCACCCCCAGGCTGCGAGCGGAGGGTTCAGAACACGCTGCGGCAGCAGGAACGAAGCTCTGCAGGATGAAACTGAAAAGGGGAGAAATGCCGAGCTCTGTGAAAGGGAACAACTGAGAGAGCCACAAACGAGCCACCAAACTTCTCACAGGGGACACCACCAGCAGCACAGGTGTGAAGGGACTTCTTTTTGCCCCAGAAGTGTGAATCCACAGCCCAAGCCACGTGCACACACTGCAGATGTGAAGTGTATTTTTACTGCCAGCAAGCACTTGGGAATAAAAAAACCTCAGCCCCAAAGCTTGATGTCTAAACAGCAACACACAAGTTCTAAGCCAGCTGTCGAGAGAAACAAAACACAGCAAAAACAAAGCAGAAAGGGAGCAAAACCTTGTCACACTGGCTGTGTTTCCGAGCGTGACAGCTTCTGCCCATGCTGGGAATGCAGCACCAAACACAAAAATCCTACTGCAACTCCTGGATCCCATAGCAGGAAGGACATGGAGATTCCCCGTGGGAATCAGGGATGCAGGACTCGGCTGTGCTGCCATCACTCCCTCAGGAATAGCCAGGTTTAGCTCCTTCTGTCTGCCCAGAGAGGGGGATTTGCCCCTGGATGCCCTGGAATGTTCCAGGCCAGGCTGCACACTGGGGCTGGGAGCAGCCCGGGACAGTGGGAGGTGTCCCTGCCCGTGGCAGCGCTGGCACTGGATGAGCTTGAAGGTCCTTCCAAGCCCAAATGGTTCTGTGAGTCTTAGAGCCCTGAGATTCTCATGACAGAGGTGGAAGTGCAAGAGCTTAAGGTCCCTTCCCAAAAAAACCCCATTGCACGACTCTGCAGCTTCTGGAGCCCTGGGTCCATGGAAATGCAGTTGCAGAGGAGCTCCGAGGAAATGGGTGTTTTGGGGAGAGCAGAGTGGCTGGAAGAGAGGAACAGGAACAGTCTCCTCGAGCAAGCCCTTGTGTCTCAGGGAGCGGGATCGGCTCGCTCCTAACGCACCGGGTGACTCCCAGAGCGGGGGATGGAAATGCAGCCCAGGTCCGAAAGAAACCTCTGCGCATCATGCGCGGGCGCGCTGCCCCTCTGCGCGGAGCCCCCACTCGGCACGCCCGCACGGGCGCGGTGGCTACTGCGCATGCGCGGGCGCGGTGGCTACTGCGCATGCGCGGGCGCGGGGGCTACGGCGCATGCGCGGGCGCGGTGGCTACTGCGAATGCGCGGGCGCGGGTGCTACTACGCATGCGCGGACGCGCTGGCCCTACCCCCACACCACTGCGCATGCGCGGGAGAACTGGGCCCCCCTCACCCCCCACTGCGCATGCGCGGGGCGCTGGGCCCGTCCCTGTGCTGGCACTGCTGGGGCACCTGCAGTGCTGGCAGCACCTCTGGGACAAGAGGGACACGGAGGGGCTGGAGCCAGTCCAGGCAAGGGAACGGAGCTGGCAAGGGGTTGGAGAGTTCCTGAGAGAGCTGGGAAAGGGGCACAGCCCGGAGCAAAGGAGGCTCAGGGGGGACCTTGTGGCTCTGGACAAGTCCCTGACAGGAGGGAGCAGCCGGGGGGGTCGGGCTCTGCTCGCAGGGAACAGGGACAGGAGGAGAGGGAACGGCCTCAGGCTGGGCCAGGGGAGGCTCAGGGTGGATATTGGGGAAATTCCTCCATGGAAAGGGCGCTCAGGCCTTGGCACAGCTGCCCAGGGAGGTTTGGAGTGCCCACCCCTGGGAGTGCTCCAACACCTGTGGCTGTGGCATGGGCGGACGTGGTCAGCGCCGGCCGTGCTGGTGCTGGTTGCACTCAGTGATCTCCGAGGTCTTTTCCAACCTTGATTCCGCTCTCAAGGCAGCCCCACGGAGGAGCAGCACAAAAGGCACCCCCAGGCTGCGAGCGGAGGGTTCAGAACACGCTGCGGCAGCAGGAACGAAGCTCTGCAGGATGAAACTGAAAAGGGGAGAAATGCCGAGCTCTGTGAAAGGGAACAACTGAGAGAGCCACAAACGAGCCACCAAACTTCTCACAGGGGACACCACCAGCAGCACAGGTGTGAAGGGACTTCTTTTTGCCCCAGAAGTGTGAATCCACAGCCCAAGCCACGTGCACACACTGCAGATGTGAAGTGTATTTTTACTGCCAGCAAGCACTTGGGAATAAAAAAACCTCAGCCCCAAAGCTTGATGTCTAAACAGCAACACACAAGTTCTAAGCCAGCTGTCGAGAGAAACAAAACACAGCAAAAACAAAGCAGAAAGGGAGCAAAACCTTGTCACACTGGCTGTGTTTCCGAGCGTGACAGCTTCTGCCCATGCTGGGAATGCAGCACCAAACACAAAAATCCTACTGCAACTCCTGGATCCCATAGCAGGAAGGACATGGAGATTCCCCGTGGGAATCAGGGATGCAGGACTCGGCTGTGCTGCCATCACTCCCTCAGGAATAGCCAGGTTTAGCTCCTTCTGTCTGCCCAGAGAGGGGGATTTGCCCCTGGATGCCCTGGAATGTTCCAGGCCAGGCTGCACACTGGGGCTGGGAGCAGCCCGGGACAGTGGGAGGTGTCCCTGCCCGTGGCAGCGCTGGCACTGGATGAGCTTGAAGGTCCTTCCAAGCCCAAATGGTTCTGTGAGTCTTAGAGCCCTGAGATTCTCATGACAGAGGTGGAAGTGCAAGAGCTTAAGGTCCCTTCCCAAAAAAACCCCATTGCACGACTCTGCAGCTTCTGGAGCCCTGGGTCCATGGAAATGCAGTTGCAGAGGAGCTCCGAGGAAATGGGTGTTTTGGGGAGAGCAGAGTGGCTGGAAGAGAGGAACAGGAACAGTCTCCTCGAGCAAGCCCTTGTGTCTCAGGGAGCGGGATCGGCTCGCTCCTAACGCACCGGGTGACTCCCAGAGCGGGGGATGGAAATGCAGCCCAGGTCCGAAAGAAACCTCTGCGCGGAGCCCCCACTCGGCACGCCCGCACGGGCGCGGTGGCTACTGCGCATGCGCGGGCGCGGTGGCTACTGCGCATGCGCGGGCGCGGTGGCTACGGCACATGCGCGGGCGCGGGGGCTACTGCGCATGCGCGGGCGCGGGGGCTACTGCGCATGCGGGGGCGCGGTGGCTACTGCGCATGCGGGGGCGCGGTGGCTACTGCGCATGCGCGGGCGTGGGGTGTACTGCGCATGCGCGGGCGCGGTGGCTACGGCGCATGCGCGGGCGCGGTGGCTACGGCGCATGCGCGGGCGCGGTGGCTACTGCGCATGCGCGGGCGCGGGTGCTACTGCGCATGCGCGGGGTCTACGGCGCATGCGCGGGCGCGGTGGCTACGGCGCATGCGCGGGCGCGGGTGCTACTACGCATGCGCGGGCGCGGGGGCTACTGCGCATGCGCGGGCGCGGTGGCTACGGCGCATGCGCGGGCGCGGTGGCTACTACGCATGCGCGGGCGCGGTGGCTACTGCGCATGCGCGGGGTCTACGGCGCATGCGCGGGCGCGGTGGCTACGGCGCATGCGCGGGCGCGGGTGCTACTGCGCATGCGCGGGCGCGGGGGCTACTGCGCATGCGCGGGCGCGGGGGCTACGGCGCATGCGCGGGCGCGGTGGCTACTGCGCATGCGCGGGTGCGGGGTGTACTGCGCATGCTCGGGCGCGGTGGCTACTACGCATGCGCGGGCGCGGGGGCTACTGCGCATGCGCGGGCGCGGGCGCTACGGCGCATGCGCGGGCGCGGTGGCTACGGCACATGCGCGGGCGCGGGGGCTACTGCGCATGCGCGGGCGCGGGGGCTACTGCGCATGCGGGGGCGCGGTGGCTACTGCGCATGCGGGGGCGCGGTGGCTACTGCGCATGCGCGGGCGTGGGGTGTACTGCGCATGCGCGGGCGCGGTGGCTACGGCGCATGCGCGGGCGCGGTGGCTACGGCGCATGCGCGGGCGCGGTGGCTACTGCGCATGCGCGGGCGCGGGTGCTACTGCGCATGCGCGGGGTCTACGGCGCATGCGCGGGCGCGGTGGCTACTGCGCATGCGCGGGCGCGGGTGCTACTACGCATGCGCGGGCGCGGGGGCTACTGCGCATGCGCGGGCGCGGGGGCTACGGCGCATGCGCGGGCGCGGTGGCTACTGCGCATGCGCGGGCGCGGGGTGTACTGCGCATGCGCGGGCGCGGTGGCTACGGCGCATGCGCGGGCGCGGTGGCTACTGCGCATGCGCGGGCGCGGTGGCTACTGCGCATGCGCGGGCGCGTTGGCTACTGCGCATGCGCGGGCGCGGGGTGTACTGCGCATGCGCGGGCGCGGTGGCTACTACTCATGCGCGGGCGCGGGGGCTACTGCGCATGCGCGGGCGCGGGGGCTACGGCGCATGCGCGGGCGCGGTGGCTACTGCGCATGCGCGGGCGCGGTGGCTACGGGGCATGCTCGGGCGCGATGGCTACTGCACATGCGCGGGCGCGGTGGCTACGGCGCATGCGCGGGCGCGGTGGCTACTGCGCATGCGCGGGAGAACTGGGCCCCCCTCACCCCCCACTGCGCATGCGCGGGGCGCTGGGCCCGTCCCTGTGCTGGCACTGCTGGGGCACCTGCAGTGCTGGCAGCACCTCTGGGACAAGAGGGACACGGAGGGGCTGGAGCCAGTCCAGGCAAGGGAACGGAGCTGGCAAGGGGTTGGAGAGTTCCTGAGAGAGCTGGGAAAGGGGCACAGCCCGGAGCAAAGGAGGCTCAGGGGGGACCTTGTGGCTCTGGACAAGTCCCTGACAGGAGGGAGCAGCCGGGGGGGTCGGGCTCTGCTCGCAGGGAACAGGGACAGGAGGAGAGGGAACGGCCTCAGGCTGGGCCAGGGGAGGCTCAGGGTGGATATTGGGGAAATTCCTCCATGGAAAGGGCGCTCAGGCCTTGGCACAGCTGCCCAGGGAGGTTTGGAGTGCCCACCCCTGGGAGTGCTCCAACACCTGTGGCTGTGGCATGGGCGGACGTGGTCAGCGCCGGCCGTGCTGGTGCTGGTTGCACTCAGTGATCTCCGAGGTCTTTTCCAACCTTGATTCCGCTCTCAAGGCAGCCCCACGGAGGAGCAGCACAAAAGGCACCCCCAGGCTGCGAGCGGAGGGTTCAGAACACGCTGCGGCAGCAGGAACGAAGCTCTGCAGGATGAAACTGAAAAGGGGAGAAATGCCGAGCTCTGTGAAAGGGAACAACTGAGAGAGCCACAAACGAGCCACCAAACTTCTCACAGGGGACACCACCAGCAGCACAGGTGTGAAGGGACTTCTTTTTGCCCCAGAAGTGTGAATCCACAGCCCAAGCCACGTGCACACACTGCAGATGTGAAGTGTATTTTTACTGCCAGCAAGCACTTGGGAATAAAAAAACCTCAGCCCCAAAGCTTGATGTCTAAACAGCAACACACAAGTTCTAAGCCAGCTGTCGAGAGAAACAAAACACAGCAAAAACAAAGCAGAAAGGGAGCAAAACCTTGTCACACTGGCTGTGTTTCCGAGCGTGACAGCTTCTGCCCATGCTGGGAATGCAGCACCAAACACAAAAATCCTACTGCAACTCCTGGATCCCATAGCAGGAAGGACATGGAGATTCCCCGTGGGAATCAGGGATGCAGGACTCGGCTGTGCTGCCATCACTCCCTCAGGAATAGCCAGGTTTAGCTCCTTCTGTCTGCCCAGAGAGGGGGATTTGCCCCTGGATGCCCTGGAATGTTCCAGGCCAGGCTGCACACTGGGGCTGGGAGCAGCCCGGGACAGTGGGAGGTGTCCCTGCCCGTGGCAGCGCTGGCACTGGATGAGCTTGAAGGTCCTTCCAAGCCCAAATGGTTCTGTGAGTCTTAGAGCCCTGAGATTCTCATGACAGAGGTGGAAGTGCAAGAGCTTAAGGTCCCTTCCCAAAAAAACCCCATTGCACGACTCTGCAGCTTCTGGAGCCCTGGGTCCATGGAAATGCAGTTGCAGAGGAGCTCCGAGGAAATGGGTGTTTTGGGGAGAGCAGAGTGGCTGGAAGAGAGGAACAGGAACAGTCTCCTCGAGCAAGCCCTTGTGTCTCAGGGAGCGGGATCGGCTCGCTCCTAACGCACCGGGTGACTCCCAGAGCGGGGGATGGAAATGCAGCCCAGGTCCGAAAGAAACCTCTGCGCATCATGCGCGGGCGCGCTGCCCCTCTGCGCGGAGCCCCCACTCGGCACGCCCGCACGGGCGCGGTGGCTACCGCGCATGCGCGGGCGCGGTGGCTACTGCGCATGCGCGGGCGCGGTGGCTACGGCACATGCGCGGGCGCGGGGGCTACTGCGCATGCGCGGGCGCGGGGGCTACTGCGCATGCGGGGGCGCGGTGGCTACTGCGCATGCGGGGGCGCGGTGGCTACTGCGCATGCGCGGGCGCGGTGGCTACGGCGCATGCGCGGGCGCGGGGTCTACTACGCATGCGCGGGCGCGGGGGCTACTGCGCATGCGCGGGCGCGGGGGCTACGGCGCATGCGCGGGCGCGGTGGCTACTGCGCATGCGCGGGCGCGGGGTGTACTGCGCATGCGCGGGCGCGGTGGCTACGGCGCATGCGCGGGCGCGGTGGCTACTGCGCATGCGCGGGCGCGGGGGCTACTGCGCATGCGCGGGCGCGGTGGCTACTGCGCATGCGCGGGTGCTACTGCGCATGCGCGGGCGCGGTGGCTACTGCGCATGCGCGGGCGCGGGGGCTACTGCGCATGCGCGGGCGCGGGGGCTACGGCGCATGCGCGGGCGCGGTGGCTACTGCGCATGCGCGGGCGCGGTGGCTACGGGGCATGCTCGGGCGCGGTGGCTACGGCGCATGCGCGGGCGCGGTGGCTACGGCGCATGCGCGGGCGCGGTGGCTACTGCGCATGCGCGGGCGCGGGTGCTACTGCGCATGCGCGGGGTCTACGGCGCATGCGCGGGCGCGGTGGCTACGGCGCATGCGCGGGCGCGGGTGCTACTACGCATGCGCGGGCGCGGGGGCTACGGCGCATGCGCGGGCGCGGTGGCTACTGCGCATGCGCGGGCGCGGGGTGTACTGCGCATGCGCGGGCGCGGTGGCTACGGCGCATGCGCGGGCGCGCGTGCTACTGCGCATGCGCGGGGTCTACGGCGCATGCGCGGGCGCGGTGGCTACGGCGCATGCGCGGGCGCGGGTGCTACTACGCATGCGCGGGCGCGGGGGCTACGGCGCATGCGCGGGCGCGGTGGCTACGGCGCATGCGCGGGCGCTGTGGCTACTGCGCATGCGCGGGCGCGGGGTGTACTGCGCATGCGCGGGCGCGGTGGCTACGGCGCATGCGCGGGCGCGGGGGCTACGGCGCATGCGCGGGATCGGGTGCTACTACGCATGCGCGGGCGCGGTGGCTACTGCGCATGCGCGGGCGCGGGGGCTACGGCGCATGCGCGGGCGCGGGTGCTACTACGCATGCGCGGGCGCGGGGGCTACGGCGCATGCGCGGGCGCGGTGGCTACTGCGCATGCGCGGGCGCGGGGTGTACTGCGCATGCGCGGGCGCGGTGGCTACGGCGCATGCGCGGGCGCGCGTGCTACTGCGCATGCGCGGGGTCTACGGCGCATGCGCGGGCGCGGTGGCTACGGCGCATGCGCGGGCGCGGGTGCTACTACGCATGCGCGGGCGCGGGGGCTACGGCGCATGCGCGGGCGCGGTGGCTACGGCGCATGCGCGGGCGCTGTGGCTACTGCGCATGCGCGGGCGCGGGGTG
Source organism: Coloeus monedula (assembly GCF_965178545.1). Taxonomy (NCBI): domain Eukaryota; kingdom Metazoa; phylum Chordata; class Aves; order Passeriformes; family Corvidae; genus Coloeus; species Coloeus monedula. The sequence goes on along the minus strand of NW_028120808.1, from coordinate 291,471 downwards.
TACTGCGCATGCGCGGGCGCGGTGGCTACGGCGCATGCGCGGGCGCGGGGGCTACGGCGCATGCGCGGGATCGGGTGCTACTACGCATGCGCGGGCGCGGTGGCTACTGCGCATGCGCGGGCGCGGGGGCTACGGCGCATGCGCGGGCGCGGTGGCTGCGGCGCATGCGCGGGCGCGGTGGCTACTGCGCATGCGCGAGGGTGTGGGGTACTGCGCATGCGCGGGCGCGGTGGCTACGGCGCATGCGCGGGCGAAGTGGCTACTGCGCATGCGCGGGCGCGGGGGCTACGGCGCATGCGCGGGCGCGGTGGCTACGGCGCATGCGCGGGCGCGGGGGCTACGGCGCATGCTCGGGCGTGGGCGCGGTGGCTACGGCGCATGCGCGGGCGCGGGGTCTACGGCGCATGCGCGGGCGCGGGGGCTACTGCGCATGCGCGGGCGCGGCTGGTCCGGCGCATGCGCGGGCGCGGGGGTTACGGCGCTTGCCCGGGCGCGGGGGATACTGCGCATGCGCGGGCCCGGTGGCTACTGCGCATGCGCGGGCGCGGGGGCTACGGCGCATGCGCGGGCGCGGTGGCTACGGCGCATGCGCGGGATCGGGTGCTACTACGCATGCGCGGGCGCGGTGGCTACTGCGCATGCGCGGGCGCGGGGTCTACGGCGCATGCGCGGGCGCGGTGGCTACTGCGCATGCGCGGGCGCGGTGGCTACTGCGCATGCGCGGGCGCGGGGGCTGCGGCTCATGCGCGGGCGCGGTGGCTACTGCGCATGCGCGGGCGTGGGGTGTACTGCGCATGCGCGGGCTCGGTGGCTACGGCGCATGCGCGGGCGCGGTGGCTACGGGGCATGCTCGGGCGCGGTGGCTACTGCGCATGCGCGGGCGCGGTGGCTACGGCGCATGCGCGGGCGCGGTGGCTACTGCGCATGCGCGGGAGAACTGGGCCCCCCTCACCCCCCACTGCGCATGCGCGGGGCGCTGGGCCCGTCCCTGTGCTGGCACTGCTGGGGCACCTGCAGTGCTGGCAGCACCTCTGGGACAAGAGGGACACGGAGGGGCTGGAGCGAGTCCAGGCAAGGGAACGGAGCTGGCAAGGGGTTGGAGAGTTCCTGAGAGAGCTGGGAAAGGGGCACAGCCCGGAGCAAAGGAGGCTCAGGGGGGACCTTGTGGCTCTGGACAAGTCCCTGACAGGAGGGAGCAGCCGGGGGGGTCGGGCTCTGCTCGCAGGGAACAGGGACAGGAGGAGAGGGAACGGCCTCAGGCTGGGCCAGGGGAGGCTCAGGGTGGATATTGGGGAAATTCCTCCATGGAAAGGGCGCTCAGGCCTTGGCACAGCTGCCCAGGGAGGTTTGGAGTGCCCACCCCTGGGAGTGCTCCAACACCTGTGGCTGTGGCATGGGCGGACGTGGTCAGCGCCGGCCGTGCTGGTGCTGGTTGCACTCAGTGATCTCCGAGGTCTTTTCCAACCTTGATTCCACTCTCAAGGCAGCCCCACGGAGGAGCAGCACAAAAGGCACCCCCAGGCTGCGAGCGGAGGGTTCAGAACACGCTGCGGCAGCAGGAACGAAGCTCTGCAGGATGAAACTGAAAAGGGGAGAAATGCCGAGCTCTGTGAAAGGGAACAACTGAGAGAGCCACAAACGAGCCACCAAACTTCTCACAGGGGACACCACCAGCAGCACAGGTGTGAAGGGACTTCTTTTTGCCCCAGAAGTGTGAATCCACAGCCCAAGCCACGTGCACACACTGCAGATGTGAAGTGTATTTTTACTGCCAGCAAGCACTTGGGAATAAAAAAACCTCAGCCCCAAAGCTTGATGTCTAAACAGCAACACACAAGTTCTAAGCCAGCTGTCGAGAGAAACAAAACACAGCAAAAACAAAGCAGAAAGGGAGCAAAACCTTGTCACACTGGCTGTGTTTCCGAGCGTGACAGCTTCTGCCCATGCTGGGAATGCAGCACCAAACACAAAAATCCTACTGCAACTCCTGGATCCCATAGCAGGAAGGACATGGAGATTCCCCGTGGGAATCAGGGATGCAGGACTCGGCTGTGCTGCCATCACTCCCTCAGGAATAGCCAGGTTTAGCTCCTTCTGTCTGCCCAGAGAGGGGGATTTGCCCCTGGATGCCCTGGAATGTTCCAGGCCAGGCTGCACACTGGGGCTGGGAGCAGCCCGGGACAGTGGGAGGTGTCCCTGCCCGTGGCAGCGCTGGCACTGGATGAGCTTGAAGGTCCTTCCAAGCCCAAATGGTTCTGTGAGTCTTAGAGCCCTGAGATTCTCATGACAGAGGTGGAAGTGCAAGAGCTTAAGGTCCCTTCCCAAAAAAACCCCATTGCACGACTCTGCAGCTTCTGGAGCCCTGGGTCCATGGAAATGCAGTTGCAGAGGAGCTCCGAGGAAATGGGTGTTTTGGGGAGAGCAGAGTGGCTGGAAGAGAGGAACAGGAACAGTCTCCTCGAGCAAGCCCTTGTGTCTCAGGGAGCGGGATCGGCTCGCTCCTAACGCACCGGGTGACTCCCAGAGCGGGGGATGGAAATGCAGCCCAGGTCCGAAAGAAACCTCTGCGCATCATGCGCGGGCGCGCTGCCCCTCTGCGCGGAGCCCCCACTCGGCACGCCCGCACGGGCGCGGTGGCTACTGCGCATGCGCGGGCGCGGTGGCTACTGCGCATGCGCGGGCGCGGTGGCTACGGCACATGCGCGGGCGCGGGGGCTACTGCGCATGCGCGGGCGCGGGGGCTACTGCGCATGCGGGGGCGCGGTGGCTACTGCGCATGCGGGGGCGCGGTGGCTACTGCGCATGCGCGGGCGTGGGGTGTACTGCGCATGCGCGGGCGCGGTGGCTACGGCGCATGCGCGGGCGCGGTGGCTACGGCGCATGCGCGGGCGCGGTGGCTACTGCGCATGCGCGGGCGCGGGTGCTACTGCGCATGCGCGGGGTCTACGGCGCATGCGCGGGCGCGGTGGCTACGGCGCATGCGCGGGCGCGGGTGCTACTACGCATGCGCGGGCGCGGGGGCTACTGCGAATGCGCGGGCGCGGGTGCTACTACGCATGCGCGGACGCGCTGGCCCTACCCCCACACCACTGCGCATGCGCGGGAGAACTGGGCCCCCCTCACCCCCCACTGCGCATGCGCGGGGCGCTGGGCCCGTCCCTGTGCTGGCACTGCTGGGGCACCTGCAGTGCTGGCAGCACCTCTGGGACAAGAGGGACACGGAGGGGCTGGAGCGAGTCCAGGCAAGGGAACGGAGCTGGCAAGGGGTTGGAGAGTTCCTGAGAGAGCTGGGAAAGGGGCACAGCCCTGCAGCAAAGGAGGCTCAGGGGGGACCTTGTGGCTCTGGACAAGTCCCTGACAGGAGGGAGCAGCCGGGGGGGTCGGGCTCTGCTCGCAGGGAACAGGGACAGGAGGAGAGGGAACGGCCTCAGGCTGGGCCAGGGGAGGCTCAGGGTGGATATTGGGGAAATTCCTCCATGGAAAGGGCGCTCAGGCCTTGGCACAGCTGCCCAGGGAGGTTTGGAGTGCCCACCCCTGGGAGTGCTCCAACACCTGTGGCTGTGGCATGGGCGGACGTGGTCAGCGCCGGCCGTGCTGGTGCTGGTTGCACTCAGTGATCTCCGAGGTCTTTTCCAACCTTGATTCCGCTCTCAAGGCAGCCCCACGGAGGAGCAGCACAAAAGGCACCCCCAGGCTGCGAGCGGAGGGTTCAGAACACGCTGCGGCAGCAGGAACGAAGCTCTGCAGGATGAAACTGAAAAGGGGAGAAATGCCGAGCTCTGTGAAAGGGAACAACTGAGAGAGCCACAAACGAGCCACCAAACTTCTCACAGGGGACACCACCAGCAGCACAGGTGTGAAGGGACTTCTTTTTGCCCCAGAAGTGTGAATCCACAGCCCAAGCCACGTGCACACACTGCAGATGTGAAGTGTATTTTTACTGCCAGCAAGCACTTGGGAATAAAAAAACCTCAGCCCCAAAGCTTGATGTCTAAACAGCAACACACAAGTTCTAAGCCAGCTGTCGAGAGAAACAAAACACAGCAAAAACAAAGCAGAAAGGGAGCAAAACCTTGTCACACTGGCTGTGTTTCCGAGCGTGACAGCTTCTGCCATGCTGGGAATGCAGCACCAAACACAAAAATCCTACTGCAACTCCTGGATCCCATAGCAGGAAGGACATGGAGATTCCCCGTGGGAATCAGGGATGCAGGACTCGGCTGTGCTGCCATCACTCCCTCAGGAATAGCCAGGTTTAGCTCCTTCTGTCTGCCCAGAGAGGGGGATTTGCCCCTGGATGCCCTGGAATGTTCCAGGCCAGGCTGCACACTGGGGCTGGGAGCAGCCCGGGACAGTGGGAGGTGTCCCTGCCCGTGGCAGCGCTGGCACTGGATGAGCTTGAAGGTCCTTCCAAGCCCAAATGGTTCTGTGAGTCTTAGAGCCCTGAGATTCTCATGACAGAGGTGGAAGTGCAAGAGCTTAAGGTCCCTTCCCAAAAAAACCCCATTGCACGACTCTGCAGCTTCTGGAGCCCTGGGTCCATGGAAATGCAGTTGCAGAGGAGCTCCGAGGAAATGGGTGTTTTGGGGAGAGCAGAGTGGCTGGAAGAGAGGAACAGGAACAGTCTCCTCGAGCAAGCCCTTGTGTCTCAGGGAGCGGGATCGGCTCGCTCCTAACGCACCGGGTGACTCCCAGAGCGGGGGATGGAAATGCAGCCCAGGTCCGAAAGAAACCTCTGCGCATCATGCGCGGGCGCGCTGCCCCTCTGCGCGGAGCCCCCACTCGGCACGCCCGCACGGGCGCGGTGGCTACTGCGCATGCGCGGGCGCGGTGGCTACTGCGCATGCGCGGGCGCGGTGGCTACGGCACATGCGCGGGCGCGGGGGCTACTGCGCATGCGCGGGCGCGGGGGCTACTGCGCATGCGGGGGCGCGGTGGCTACTGCGCATGCGGGGGCGCGGTGGCTACTGCGCATGCGCGGGCGTGGGGTGTACTGCGCATGCGCGGGCGCGGTGGCTACGGCGCATGCGCGGGCGCGGTGGCTACGGCGCATGCGCGGGCGCGGTGGCTACTGCGCATGCGCGGGCGCGGGTGCTACTGCGCATGCGCGGGGTCTACGGCGCATGCGCGGGCGCGGTGGCTACGGCGCATGCGCGGGCGCGGGTGCTACTACGCATGCGCGGGCGCGGGGGCTACTGCGCATGCGCGGGCGCGGGGGCTACGGCGCATGCGCGGGCGCGGTGGCTACTGCGAATGCGCGGGCGCGGGTGCTACTACGCAGGCGCGGACGCGCTGGCCCTACCCCCACACCACTGCGCATGCGCGGGAGAACTGGGCCCCCCTCACCCCCCACTGCGCATGCGCGGGGCGCTGGGCCCGTCCCTGTGCTGGCACTGCTGGGGCACCTGCAGTGCTGGCAGCACCTCTGGGACAAGAGGGACACGGAGGGGCTGGAGCGAGTCCAGGCAAGGGAACGGAGCTGGCAAGGGGTTGGAGAGTTCCTGAGAGAGCTGGGAAAGGGGCACAGCCCGGAGCAAAGGAGGCTCAGGGGGGACCTTGTGGCTCTGGACAAGTCCCTGACAGGAGGGAGCAGCCGGGGGGGTCGGGCTCTGCTCGCAGGGAACAGGGACAGGAGGAGAGGGAACGGCCTCAGGCTGGGCCAGGGGAGGCTCAGGGTGGATATTGGGGAAATTCCTCCATGGAAAGGGCGCTCAGGCCTTGGCACAGCTGCCCAGGGAGGTTTGGAGTGCCCACCCCTGGGAGTGCTCCAACACCTGTGGCTGTGGCATGGGCGGACGTGGTCAGCGCCGGCCGTGCTGGTGCTGGTTGCACTCAGTGATCTCCGAGGTCTTTTCCAACCTTGATTCCGCTCTCAAGGCAGCCCCACGGAGGAGCAGCACAAAAGGCACCCCCAGGCTGCGAGCGGAGGGTTCAGAACACGCTGCGGCAGCAGGAACGAAGCTCTGCAGGATGAAACTGAAAAGGGGAGAAATGCCGAGCTCTGTGAAAGGGAACAACTGAGAGAGCCACAAACGAGCCACCAAACTTCTCACAGGGGACACCACCAGCAGCACAGGTGTGAAGGGACTTCTTTTTGCCCCAGAAGTGTGAATCCACAGCCCAAGCCACGTGCACACACTGCAGATGTGAAGTGTATTTTTACTGCCAGCAAGCACTTGGGAATAAAAAAACCTCAGCCCCAAAGCTTGATGTCTAAACAGCAACACACAAGTTCTAAGCCAGCTGTCGAGAGAAACAAAACACAGCAAAAACAAAGCAGAAAGGGAGCAAAACCTTGTCACACTGGCTGTGTTTCCGAGCGTGACAGCTTCTGCCCATGCTGGGAATGCAGCACCAAACACAAAAATCCTACTGCAACTCCTGGATCCCATAGCAGGAAGGACATGGAGATTCCCCGTGGGAATCAGGGATGCAGGACTCGGCTGTGCTGCCATCACTCCCTCAGGAATAGCCAGGTTTAGCTCCTTCTGTCTGCCCAGAGAGGGGGATTTGCCCCTGGATGCCCTGGAATGTTCCAGGCCAGGCTGCACACTGGGGCTGGGAGCAGCCCGGGACAGTGGGAGGTGTCCCTGCCCGTGGCAGCGCTGGCACTGGATGAGCTTGAAGGTCCTTCCAAGCCCAAATGGTTCTGTGAGTCTTAGAGCCCTGAGATTCTCATGACAGAGGTGGAAGTGCAAGAGCTTAAGGTCCCTTCCCAAAAAAACCCCATTGCACGACTCTGCAGCTTCTGGAGCCCTGGGTCCATGGAAATGCAGTTGCAGAGGAGCTCCGAGGAAATGGGTGTTTTGGGGAGAGCAGAGTGGCTGGAAGAGAGGAACAGGAACAGTCTCCTCGAGCAAGCCCTTGTGTCTCAGGGAGCGGGATCGGCTCGCTCCTAACGCACCGGGTGACTCCCAGAGCGGGGGATGGAAATGCAGCCCAGGTCCGAAAGAAACCTCTGCGCATCATGCGCGGGCGCGCTGCCCCTCTGCGCGGAGCCCCCACTCGGCACGCCCGCACGGGCGCGGTGGCTACTGCGCATGCGCGGGCGCGGTGGCTACTGCGCATGCGCGGGCGCGGTGGCTACGGCACATGCGCGGGCGCGGGGGCTACTGCGCATGCGCGGGCGCGGGGGCTACTGCGCATGCGGGGGCGCGGGGGCTACTGCGCATGCGGGGGCGCGGTGGCTACTGCGCATGCGCGGGCGTGGGGTGTACTGCGCATGCGCGGGCGCGGTGGCTACGGCGCATGCGCGGGCGCGGTGGCTACGGCGCATGCGCGGGCGCGGTGGCTACTGCGCATGCGCGGGCGCGGGTGCTACTGCGCATGCGCGGGGTCTACGGCGCATGCGCGGGCGCGGTGGCTACTGCGCATGCGCGGGCGCGGGTGCTACTACGCATGCGCGGGCGCGGGGGCTACTGCGCATGCGCGGGCGCGGGGGCTACGGCGCATGCGCGGGCGCGGTGGCTACTGCGAATGCGCGGGCGCGGGTGCTACTACGCATGCGCGGACGCGCTGGCCCTACCCCCACACCACTGCGCATGCGCGGGAGAACTGGGCCCCCCTCACCCCCCACTGCGCATGCGCGGGGCGCTGGGCCCGTCCCTGTGCTGGCACTGCTGGGGCACCTGCAGTGCTGGCAGCACCTCTGGGACAAGAGGGACACGGAGGGGCTGGAGCGAGTCCAGGCAAGGGAACGGAGCTGGCAAGGGGTTGGAGAGTTCCTGAGAGAGCTGGGAAAGGGGCACAGCCCGGAGCAAAGGAGGCTCAGGGGGGACCTTGTGGCTCTGGACAAGTCCCTGACAGGAGGGAGCAGCCGGGGGGGTCGGGCTCTGCTCGCAGGGAACAGGGACAGGAGGAGAGGGAACGGCCTCAGGCTGGGCCAGGGGAGGCTCAGGGTGGATATTGGGGAAATTCCTCCATGGAAAGGGCGCTCAGGCCTTGGCACAGCTGCCCAGGGAGGTTTGGAGTGCCCACCCCTGGGAGTGCTCCAACACCTGTGGCTGTGGCATGGGCGGACGTGGTCAGCGCCGGCCGTGCTGGTGCTGGTTGCACTCAGTGATCTCCGAGGTCTTTTCCAACCTTGATTCCGCTCTCAAGGCAGCCCCACGGAGGAGCAGCACAAAAGGCACCCCCATGCCGAGCCCACCCCCCCAGTGCTGCGCATGCGCGGGCAAGCTGGGCCCCCCCACCCCCCACTGCGCATGCGCGGGCGCGCCGGCCCCCCCCTCCCCACTTTGTGGTTTTGGATGTGCCGTGCTTAACTTGGCCTGCCTTTCGCATGATCAGTGTCCCTGGAGCTCCTGGCTTTGTGGTTTTCTCAACCTTAACCCTAGGCGTAACCCTAACCCTAACCCAAGGCCTAACCCTATCCCTAACCCTACCTTGAGCCAGAAATCCGGCAGAGGGTTGTGGCAAGTTCTGAGCAGTATGACAAAGAGGGAGCAAGGTTTGGGCGGTGTCCTCCTCACCTTGGTATGCCTTTTGCATGCTGACTATCCCTGGAGCTCCTGGCTTTGTGGTTTTGTGAACCCTAACCCTAGGCATAACCCTAACCCTAGCCCTAAGCCTAACCCTAGACTGAGGCAGTAATCTGGCATTGGGCTGTGGGGAGTTCCGAGCAGAATGACGAAGAGGGAGAGGGGATTTGGATGTGCTACGCTCAACTTGGCCTGCCTTTTGCATGGTGAGTATCCCTGGAGCTCCTGGCTTTGTGGTTTTGTGAACCCTAACCCTAGGCATAACCCTAACCCTAGCCCTAAGCCTAACCCTAGACTGAGGCAGTAATCGGGCATTGGGCTGTGGTGAGTTCCGAGCAGAATGACGTAGAGGGAGCAAGGATTTGGATGTGCTACGCTCAACTTGGCCTGCCTTTTGCATGGTGAGTATCCCTGGAGCTCCTGGCTTTGTGGTTTTGTGAACCCTAACCCTAGGCATAACCCTAACCCTAGCCCTAAGCTTAACCCTAGACTGAGGCAGTAATCGGGCATTGGGCTGTGGTGAGTTCCGAGCAGAATGACAAAGAGGGAGCAAGGATTTGGATGTGCTACGCTCAACTTGGCCTGCCTTTTGCATGGGGAGTATCCCTGGAGCTCCTGGCTTTGTGGTTTTGTGAACCCTAACCCTAGGCATAACCCTAACCCTAGCCCTAAGCCTAACCCTAGACTGAGGCAGTAATCGGGCATTGGGCTGTGGGGAGTTCCGAGCAGAATGAAGAAGAGGGAGCAAGGATTTGGATGTGCTACGCTCAACTTGGCCTGCCTTTTGCATGGTATCCCTGGAGCTCCTGGCTTTGTGGTTTTCTGAACCCTAACCCTAGGCATAACCCTAACCCTAGCCCTAAGCCTAACCCTAGACTGAGCCAGTAATCTGGCATTGGGCTGTGGGAAGTTCCGAGCAGAATGACGAAGAGGGAGAGGGGATTTGGATGTGCTACACTCAACTTGGCCTGCCTTTTGCATGGTGAGTATCCCTGGAGCTCCTGGCTTTGTGGTTTTCTGAACCCTAACCCTAGGCATAACCCTAACCCTAGCCCTAAGCCTAACCCTAGACTGAGGCAGAAATCGGGCATTGGGCTGTGGGGAGTTCTGAGCAGAATGACGAAGAGGGAGAGGGGATTTGGATGTGCTACGCTCAACTTGGCCTGCCTTTTGCATGGTGAGTATCCCTGGAGCTCATGGCTTTGGGGTTTTGTGAACCCTAACCCTAGGCATAACCCTAACCCTAGCCCTAAGCCTAACCCTAGACTGAGGCAGTAATCGGGCATTGGGCTGTGGTGAGTTCCGAGCAGAATGACGTAGAGGGAGCAAGGATTTGGATGTGCTACGCTCAACTTGGCCTGCCTTTTGCATGGGGAGTATCCCTGGAGCTCCTGGCTTTGTGGTTTTCTGAACCCTAACCCTAGGCATAACCCTAACCCTAGCCCTAAGCTTAACCCTAGACTGAGGCAGTAATCGGGCATTGGGCTGTGGTGAGTTCCGAGCAGAATGACAAAGAGGGAGCAAGGATTTGGATGTGCTACGCTCAACTTGGCCTGCCTTTTGCATGGGGAGCATCCCTGGAGCTCCTGGCTTTGTGGTTTTGTGAACCCTAACCCTAGGCATAACCCTAACCCTAGCCCTAAGCCTAACCCTAGACTGAGGCAGAAATCGGGCATTGGGCTGTGGGGAGTTCCGAGCAGAATGACGAAGAGGGAGCAAGGATTTGGATGTGCTACACTCAACTTGGCCTGCCTTTTGCATGGGGAGTATCCCTGGAGCTCCTGGCTTTGTGGTTTTCTGAACCCTAACCCTAGGCATAACCCTAACCCTAGCCCTAAACCTAACCCTAGACTGAGGCAGAAATCGGGCATTGGGCTGTGGTGAGTTCCGAGCAGAATGACGAAGAGGGAGCAAGGATTTGGATGTGCTACGCTCAACTTGGCCTGCCTTTTGCATGGGGAGTATCTCTGGAGCTCCTGGCTTTGTGGTTTTGTGAACCCTAACCCTAGGCATAACCCTAACCCTAGCCCTAAGCCGAACCCTAGACTGAGGCAGAAATCGGGCATTGGGCTGTGGTGAGTTCCGAGCAGAATGACAAAGAGGGAGAGGGGATTTGGATGTGCTACGCTCAACTTGGCCTGCCTTTTGCATGGTGAGTATCCCTGGAGCTCCTGGCTTTGTGGTTTTGTGAACCCTAACCCTAGGCATAACCCTAACCCTAGCCCTAAGCCTAACCCTAGACTGAGGCAGAAATCGGGCATTGGGCTGTGGTGAGTTCCGAGCAGAATGACGAAGAGGGAGAGGGGATTTGGATGTGCTACGCTCAACTTGGCCTGCCTTTTGCATGGGGAGTATCCCTGGAGCTCCTGGCTTTGTGGTTTTGTGAACCCTAACCCTAGGCATAACCCTAACCCTAGCCCTAAGCCTAACCCTAGACTGAGGCAGAAATCGGGCATTGGGCTGTGGTGAATTCCGAGCAGAATGACGAAGAGGGAGAGGGGATTTGGATGTGCTACGCTCAACTTGGCCTGCCTTTTGCATGCTTAGTGTGCCTGGGTCCCCTGGCTTTGTCGTTTTCTCAATCCTAACCCTAGTCAAAACCCTAACCCTAACCCTACCCCTAACCCTAACCCCTAACACTAACCCGAGCCCCTAACCCTAACCCTTGCAGAAAGAAGAAGAGGGAGCAAGGTTTTGGATGTGCCGTGCTTAACTTGGCCTGCCTTTCGCATGATCAGTGTCCCTGGAGCTCCTGGCTTTGTGGTTTTGTGAACCCTAACCCTAGGCATAACCCTAACCCTAGCCCTAAGCCTAACCCTAGACTGAGGCAGTAATCGGGCATGGGGCTGTGGGGAGTTCCGAGCAGAATGACGAAGAGGGAGCAAGGATTTGGATGTGCTACGCTCAACTTGGCCTGCCTTTTGCATGGGGAGTATCCCTGGAGCTCCTGGCTTTGTGGTTTTGTGAACCCTAACCCTAGGCATAACCCTAACCCTAGCCCTAAACCTAACCCTAGACTGAGGCAGAAATCGGGCATGGGGCTGTGGTGAGTTCCGAGCAGAATGAGGAAGAGGGAGAGGGGATTTGGATGTGCTACGCTCAACTTGGCCTGCCTTTTGCATGGTGAGTATCCCTGGAGCTCCTGGCTTTGTGGTTTTGTGAACCCTAACCCTAGGCATAACCCTAACCCTAGCCCTAAGCCTAACCCTAGACTGAGGCAGAAATCGGGCATTGGGCTGTGGGGAGTTCCGAGCAGAATGACGAAGAGGGAGAGGGGATTTGGATGTGCTACGCTCAACTTGGCCTGCCTTTTGCATGGTGAGTATCCCTGGAGCTCCTGGCTTTGTGGTTTTCTGAACCCTAACCCTAAGCATAACCCTAATCCTAGCCCTAAGCCTAACCCTAGACTGAGGCAGAAATCGGGCATTGGGCTGTGGTGAGTTCCGAGCAGAATGACAAAGAGGGAGAGGGGATTTGGATGTGCTACGCTCAACTTGGCCTGCCTTTTGCATGGTGAGTATCCCTGGAGCTCCTGGCTTTGTGGTTTTGTGAACCCTAACCCTAGGCATAACCCTAACCCTAGCCCTAAGCCTAACCCTAGACTGAGCCAGTAATCGGGCATTGGGCTGTGGGGAGTTCCGAGGAGAATGACAAAGAGGGAGAGGGGATTTGGATGTGCTACGCTCAACTTGGCCTGCCTTTTGCATGGTGAGTATCCCTGGAGCTCCTGGCTTTGTGGTTTTGTGAACCCTAACCCTAGGCATAACCCTAACCCTAGCCCTAAGCCTAACCCTAGACTGAGGCAGTAATCGGGCATTGGGCTGTGGTGAGTTCCGAGCAGAATGACAAAGAGGGAGAGGGGATTTGGATGTGCTACGCTCAACTTGGCCTGCCTTTTGCATGGTGAGTATCCCTGGAGCTCCTGGCTTTGTGGTTTTGTGAACCCTAACCCTAGGCATAACCCTAACCCTAGCCCTAAGCCTAACCCTAGACTGAGGCAGAAATCGGGCATTGGGCTGTGGTGAGTTCCGAGCAGAATGACGAAGAGGGAGAGGGGATTTGGATGTGCTACGCTCAACTTGGCCTGCCTTTTGCATGGTGAGTATCCCTGGAGCTCCTGGCTTTGTGGTTTTCTGAACCCTAACCCTAGGCATAACCCTAACCCTAGGCATAACCCTAACCCTAGCCTTAAGCCTAACCCTAGACTGAGGCAGAAATCGGGCATTGGGCTGTGGTGAGTTCCGAGCAGAATGACGAAGAGGGAGAGGGGATTTGGATGTGCTACGCTCAACTTGGCCTGCCTTTTGCATGCTTAGTGTGCCTGGGTCCCCTGGCTTTGTGGTTTTGTGAACCCTAACCCTAGTCAAAACCCTAACCCTAACCCTACCCCTAACCCTAACCCCTAACCCTAACCCGAGCCCCTAACCCTAACCCTTGCAGAAAGAAGAAGAGGGAGCAAGGTTTTGGATGTGCCGTGCTTAACTTGGCCTGCCTTTCGCATGATCAGTGTCCCTGGAGCTCCTGGCTTTGTGGTTTTGTGAACCCTAACCCTAGGCATAACCCTAACCCTAGCCCTAAGCCTAACCCTAGACTGAGGCAGAAATCGGGCATTGGGCTGTGGGGAGTTCCGAGCAGAATGACGAAGAGGGAGCAAGGATTTGGATTGGCTGCGCTCAACTTGGCCTGCCTTTTGCATGGGGAGTATCCCTAGAGCTCCTGGCTTTGTGGTTTTCTGAACCCTAACCCTAGGCATAACCCTAACCCTAGCCCTAAGCCTAACCCTAGACTGAGGCAGAAATCGGGCATGGGGCTGTGGTGAGTTCCGAGCAGAATGACAAAGAGGGAGCAAGGATTTGGATGTGCTACGCTCAACTTGGCCTGCCTTTTGCATGGGGAGTATCCCTGGAGCTCCTGGCTTTGTGGTTTTGTGAACCCTAACCCTAGGCATAACCCTAACCCTAGCCCTAAGCCTAACCCTAGACTGAGGCAGAAATCGGGCATTGGGCTGTGGTGAGTTCCGAGCAGAATGACGAAGAGGGAGAGGGGATTTGGATGTGCTACGCTCAACTTGGCCTGCCTTTTGCATGGTGAGTATCCCTGGAGCTCCTGGCTTTGTGGTTTTCTGAACCCTAACCCTAGGCATAACCCTAACCCTAGCCCTAAGCCTAACCCTAGACTGAGGCAGTAATCGGGCATTGGGCTGTGGTGAGTTCCGAGCAGAATGACGTAGAGGGAGCAAGGATTTGGATGTGCTACGCTCAACTTGGCCTGCCTTTTGCATGGTGAGTATCCCTGGAGCTCCTGGCTTTGTGGTTTTCTGAACCCTAACCCTAGGCATAACCCTAACCCTAGCCCTAAGCTTAACCCTAGACTGAGGCAGTAATCGGGCATTGGGCTGTGGTGAGTTCCGAGCAGAATGACAAAGAGGGAGCAAGGATTTGGATGTGCAACGCTCAACTTGGCCTGCCTTTTGCATGGGGAGTATCTCTGGAGCTCGTGGCTTTGTGGTTTTGTGAACCCTAACCCTAGGCATAACCCTAACCCTAGCCCTAAGCCGAGCCCTAGACTGAGGCAGAAATCGGGCATTGGGCTGTGGGGAGTTCCGAGCAGAATGACAAAGAGGGAGAGGGGATTTGGATGTGCTACGCTCAACTTGGCCTGCCTTTTGCATGGGGAGTATCCCTGGAGCTCCTGGCTTTGTGGTTTTCTGAACCCTAACCCTAGGCATAACCCTAACCCTAGCCCCAAGCCGAACCCTAGACTGAGGCAGAAATCGGGCATTGGGCTGTGGGGAGTTCCTAGCAGAATGACGAAGAGGGAGAGGGGATTTGGATGTGCTACGCTCAACTTGGCCTGCCTTTTGCATGGTGAGTATCCCTGGAGCTCCTGGCTTTGTGGTTTTCTGAACCCTAACCCTAAGCATAACCCTAATCCTAGCCCTAAGCCTAACCCTAGACTGAGGTAGAAATCGGGCATTGGGCTGTGGTGAGTTCCGAGCAGAATGACAAAGAGGGAGAGGGGATTTGGATGTGCTACGCTCAACTTGGCCTGCCTTTTGCATGGTGAGTATCCCTGGAGCTCCTGGCTTTGTGGTTTTCTGAACCCTAACCCTAGGCATAACCCTAACCCTAGCCCTAAGCTTAACCCTAGACTGAGGCAGTAATCGGGCATTGGGCTGTGGTGAGTTCCGAGCAGAATGACGAAGAGGGAGCAAGGATTTGGATGTGCTACGCTCAACTTGGCCTGCCTTTTGCATGGGGAGTATCCCTGGAGCTCCTGGCTTTGTGGTTTTGTGAACCCTAACCCTAGGCATAACCCTAACCCTAGCCCTAAGCCTAACCCTAGACTGAGGCACAAATCGGGCATTGGGCTGTGGGGAGTTCCGAGCAGAATGACGAAGAGGGAGCAAGGATTTGGATGTGCTACACTCAACTTGGCCTGCCTTTTGCATGGTGAGTATCCCTGGAGCTCCTGGCTTTGTGGTTTTCTGAACCCTAACCCTAGGCATAACCCTAACCCTAGCCCTAAACCTAACCCTAGACTGAGGCAGAAATCGGGCATTGGGCTGTGGTGAGTTCCGAGCAGAATGACGAAGAGGGAGAGGGGATTTGGATGTGCTACGCTCAACTTGGCCTGCCTTTTGCATGGGGAGTATCCCTGGAGCTCCTGGCTTTGTGGTTTTGTGAACCCTAACCCTAGGCATAACCCTAACCCTAGCCCTAAGCCTAACCCTAGACTGAGGCAGAAATCGGGCATTGGGCTGTGGTGAATTCCGAGCAGAATGACGAAGAGGGAGAGGGGATTTGGATGTGCTACGCTCAACTTGGCCTGCCTTTTGCATGCTTAGTGTGCCTGGGTCCCCTGGCTTTGTCGTTTTCTCAATCCTAACCCTAGTCAAAACCCTAACCCTAACCCTACCCCTAACCCTAACCCCTAACCCTAACCCGAGCCCCTAACCCTAACCCTTGCAGAAAGAAGAAGAGGGAGCAAGGTTTTGGATGTGCCGTGCTTAACTTGGCCTGCCTTTCGCATGATCAGTGTCCCTGGAGCTCCTGGCTTTGTGGTTTTGTGAACCCTAACCCTAGGCATAACCCTAACCCTAGCCCTAAGCCTAACCCTAGACTGAGGCAGTAATCGGGCATTGGGCTGTGGGGAGTTCCGAGCAGAATGACGAAGAGGGAGCAAGGATTTGGATGTGCTACGCTCAACTTGGCCTGCCTTTTGCATGGGGAGTATCCCTGGAGCTCCTGGCTTTGTGGTTTTGTGAACCCTAACCCTAGGCATAACCCTAACCCTAGCCCTAAACCTAACCCTAGACTGAGGCAGAAATCGGGCATGGGGCTGTGGTGAGTTCCGAGCAGAATGACAAAGAGGGAGCAATGATTTGGATGTGCTACGCTCAACTTGGCCTGCCTTTTGCATGGGGAGTATCCCTGGAGCTCCTGGCTTTGTGGTTTTCTGAACCCTAACCCTAGGCATAACCCTAACCCTAGCCCTAAGCCTAACCCTAGACTGAGGCAGTAATCGGGCATTGGGCTGTGGGGAGTTCCGAGGAGAATGACAAAGAGGGAGAGGGGATTTGGATGTGCTACGCTCAACTTGGCCTGCCTTTTGCATGGTGAGTATCCCTGGAGCTCCTGGCTTTGTGGTTTTGTGAACCCTAACCCTAGGCATAACCCTAACCCTAGCCCTAAGCCTAACCCTAGACTGAGGCAGTAATCGGGCATTGGGCTGTGGTGAGTTCCGAGCAGAATGACGAAGAGGGAGAGGGGATTTGGATGTGCTACGCTCAACTTGGCCTGCCTTTTGCATGGTGAGTATCCCTGGAGCTCCTGGCTTTGTGGTTTTGTGAACCCTAACCCTAGGCATAACCCTAACCCTAGCCCTAAGCCTAACCCTAGACTGAGGCAGTAATCGGGCATTGGGCTGTGGTGAGTTCCGAGCAGAATGACGAAGAGGGAGAGGGGATTTGGATGTGCTACGCTCAACTTGGCCTGCCTTTTGCATGGTGAGTATCCCTGGAGCTCCTGGCTTTGTGGTTTTCTGAACCCTAACCCTAGGCATAACCCTAACCCTAGGCATAACCCTAACCCTAGCCTTAAGCCTAACCCTAGACTGAGGCAGAAATCGGGCATTGGGCTGTGGTGAGTTCCGAGCAGAATGACGAAGAGGGAGAGGGGATTTGGATGTGCTACGCTCAACTTGGCCTGCCTTTTGCATGCTTAGTGTGCCTGGGTCCCCTGGCTTTGTGGTTTTGTGAACCCTAACCCTAGTCAAAACCCTAACCCTAACCCTACCCCTAACCCTAACCCCTAACCCTAACCCGAGCCCCTAACCCTAACCCTTGCAGAAAGAAGAAGAGGGAGCAAGGTTTTGGATGTGCCGTGCTTAACTTGGCCTGCCTTTCGCATGATCAGTGTCCCTGGAGCTCCTGGCTTTGTGGTTTTGTGAACCCTAACCCTAGGCATAACCCTAACCCTAGCCCTAAGCCTAACCCTAGACTGAGGCAGACATCGGGCATTGGGCCGTGGTGAGTTCCGAGCAGAATGAAGAAGAGGGAGCAAGGATTTGGATGTGCTACACTCAACTTGGCCTGCCTTTTGCATGGTGAGTATCCCTGGAGCTCCTGGCTTTGTGGTTTTGTGAACCCTAACCCTAGGCATAACCCTAACCCTAGCCCTAAGCCTAACCCTAGACTGAGGCAGAAATCGGGCATTGGGCTGTGGTGAATTCCGAGCAGAATGACGAAGAGGGAGAGGGGATTTGGATGTGCTACGCTCAACTTGGCCTGCCTTTTGCATGCTTAGTGTGCGTGGGTCCCCTGGCTTTGTCGTTTTCTCAATCCTAACCCTAGTCAAAACCCTAACCCTAACCCTACCCCTAACCCTAACCCCTAACACTAACCCGAGCCCCAACCCTAACCCTTGCAGAAAGAAGAAGAGGGAGCAAGGTTTTGGATGTGCCGTGCTTAACTTGGCCTGCCTTTCGCATGATCAGTGTCCCTGGAGCTCCTGGCTTTGTGGTTTTGAGAACCCTAACCCTAGGCATAACCCTAACCCTAGCCCTAAGCCTAACCCTAGACTGAGGCAGTAATCGGGCATTGGGCTGTGGTGAGTTCCGAGCAGAATGACGAAGAGGGAGCAAGGATTTGGATGTGCTACGCTCAACTTGGCCTGCCTTTTGCATGGGGAGTATCCCTGGAGCTCCTGGCTTTGTGGTTTTGTGAACCCTAACCCTAGGCATAACCCTAACCCTAGCCCTAAACCTAACCCTAGACTGAGGCAGAAATCGGGCATGGGGCTGTGGTGAGTTCCGAGCAGAATGACAAAGAGGGAGAGGGGATTTGGATGTGCTACGCTCAACTTGGCCTGCCTTTTGCATGGTGAGTATCCCTGGAGCTCCTGGCTTTGTGGTTTTGTGAACCCTAACCCTAGGCATAACCCTAACCCTAGCCCTAAGCCTAACCCTAGACTGAGCCAGTAATCGGGCATTGGGCTGTGGGGAGTTCCGAGGAGAATGACAAAGAGGGAGAGGGGATTTGGATGTGCTACGCTCAACTTGGCCTGCCTTTTGCATGGTGAGTATCCCTGGAGCTCCTGGCTTTGTGGTTTTGTGAACCCTAACCCTAGGCATAACCCTAACCCTAGCCCTAAGCCTAACCCTAGACTGAGCCAGTAATCGGGCATTGGGCTGTGGGGAGTTCCGAGGAGAATGACAAAGAGGGAGAGGGGATTTGGATGTGCTACGCTCAACTTGGCCTGCCTTTTGCATGGTGAGTATCCCTGGAGCTCCAGGCTTTGTGGTTTTCTGAACCCTAACCCTAGGCATAACCCTAACCCTAGGCATAACCCTAACCCTAGCCTTAAGCCTAACCCTAGACTGAGGCAGAAATCGGGCATTGGGCTGTGGTGAGTTCCGAGCAGAATGACGAAGAGGGAGAGGGGATTTGGATGTGCTACGCTCAACTTGGCCTGCCTTTTGCATGGTGAGTATCCCTGGAGCTCCTGGCTTTGTGGTTTTCTGAACCCTAACCCTAGGCATAACCCTAACCCTAGGCATAACCCTAAGCCTAACCCCTAACCCTAACCCGAGCCCCTAACCCTAACCCTTGCAGAAAGAAGAAGAGGGAGCAAGGTTTTGGATGTGCCGTGCTTAACTTGGCCTGCCTTTCGCATGATCAGTGTCCCTGGAGCTCCTGGCTTTGTGGTTTTCTGAACCCTAACCCTAGGCATAACCCTAACCCTAGCCCTAAGCCTAACCCTAGACTGAGCCAGAAATCGGGCATTGGGCTGTGGGGAGTTCTGAGCAGAATGAAGAAGAGGGAGCAAGGATTTGGATGTGCTACGCTCAACTTGGCCTGCCTTTTGCATGGTATCCCTGGAGCTCCTGGCTTTGTGGTTTTGTGAACCCTAACCCTAGGCATAACCCTAACCCTAGCCCTAAGCCTAACCCTAGACTGAGCCAGTAATCTGGCATTGGGCTGTGGGAAGTTCTGAGCAGAATGACAAAGAGGGAGAGGGGATTTGGATGTGCTACGCTCAACTTGGCCTGCCTTTTGCATGGGGAGTATCCCTGGAGCTCCTGGCTTTGTGGTTTTCTGAACCCTAACCCTAGGCATAACCCTAACCCTAGCCCTAAGCCTAACCCTAGACTGAGGCAGAAATCGGGCATTGGGCTGTGGGGAGTTCCGAGCAGAATGACGAAGAGGGAGCAATGATTTGGATTGGCTGCGCTCAACTTGGCCTGCCTTTTGCATGGGGAGTATCCCTGGAGCTCCTGGCTTTGTGGTTTTCTGAACCCTAACCCTAGGCATAACCCTAACCCTAGCCCTAAGCCTAACCCTAGACTGAGGCAGAAATCGAGCATGGGGCTGTGGTGAGTTCCGAGCAGAATGACAAAGAGGGAGCAATGATTTGGATGTGCTACGCTCAACTTGGCCTGCCTTTTGCATGGTGAGTATCCCTGGAGCTCCTGGCTTTGTGGTTTTGTGAACCCTAACCCTAGGCATAACCCTAACCCTAGCCCTAAGCCTAACCCTAGACTGAGGCAGATATCGGGCATTGGGCCGTGGTGAGTTCCGAGCAGAATGAAGAAGAGGGAGCAAGGATTTGGATGTGCTACACTCAACTTGGCCTGCCTTTTGCATGGTGAGTATCCCTGGAGCTCCTGGCTTTGTGGTTTTGTGAACCCTAACCCTAGGCATAACCCTAACCCTAGCCCTAAGCCTAACCCTAGACTGAGGCAGAAATCGGGCATTGGGCTGTGGTGAATTCCGAGCAGAATGACGAAGAGGGAGAGGGGATTTGGATGTGCTACGCTCAACTTGGCCTGCCTTTTGCATGGTGAGTATCCCTGGAGCTCCTGGCTTTGTGGTTTTCTGAACCCTAACCCTAAGCATAACCCTAACCCTAGCCCTAAGCCTAACCCTAGACTGAGGCAGATATCGGGCATTGGGCTGTGGTGAGTTCCGAGCAGAATGACGTAGAGGGAGCAAGGATTTGGATGTGCTACACTCAACTTGGCCTGCCTTTTGCATGGTGAGTATCCCTGGAGCTCCTGGCTTTGTGGTTTTCTGAACCCTAACCCTAGGCATAACCCTAACCCTAGCCCTAAGCCTAACCCTAGACTGAGGCAGAAATCGGGCATTGGGCTGTGGTGAATTCCGAGCAGAATGACGAAGAGGGAGAGGGGATTTGGATGTGCTACGCTCAACTTGGCCTGCCTTTTGCATGCTTAGTGTGCCTGGGTCCCCTGGCTTTGTCGTTTTCTCAATCCTAACCCTAGTCAAAACCCTAACCCTAACCCTACCCCTAACCCTAACCCCTAACACTAACCCGAGCCCCTAACCCTAACCCTTGCAGAAAGAAGAAGAGGGAGCAAGGTTTTGGATGTGCCGTGCTTAACTTGGCCTGCCTTTCGCATGATCAGTGTCCCTGGAGCTCCTGGCTTTGTGGTTTTCTGAACCCTAACCCTAGGCATAACCCTAACCCTAGCCCTAAGCCTAACCCTAGACTGAGGCAGTAATCGGGCATTGGGCTGTGGTGAGTTCCGAGCAGAATGACGAAGAGGGTGCAAGGATTTGGATGTGCTACGCTCAACTTGGCCTGCCTTTTGCATGGGGAGTATCCCTGGAGCTCCTGGCTTTGTGGTTTTCTGAACCCTAACCCTAGGCATAACCCTAACCCTAGCCCTAAACCTAACCCTAGACTGAGGCAGAAATCGGGCATGGGGCTGTGGTGAGTTCCGAGCAGAATGAGGAAGAGGGAGAGGGGATTTGGATGTGCTACGCTCAACTTGGCCTGCCTTTTGCATGGTGAGTATCCCTGGAGCTCCTGGCTTTGTGGTTTTGTGAACCCTAACCCTAGGCATAACCCTAACCCTAGCCCCAAGCCGAACCCTAGACTGAGGCAGAAATCGGGCATTGGGCTGTGGGGAGTTCCGAGCAGAATGACGAAGAGGGAGAGGGGATTTGGATGTGCTACGCTCAACTTGGCCTGCCTTTTGCATGGTGAGTATCCCTGGAGCTCCTGGCTTTGTGGTTTTCTGAACCCTAACCCTAAGCATAACCCTAATCCTAGCCCTAAGCCTAACCCTAGACTGAGGCAGAAATCGGGCATTGGGCTGTGGTGAGTTCCGAGCAGAATGACAAAGAGGGAGAGGGGATTTGGATGTGCTACGCTCAACTTGGCCTGCCTTTTGCATGGTGAGTATCCCTGGAGCTCCTGGCTTTGTGGTTTTGTGAACCCTAACCCTAGGCATAACCCTAACCCTAGCCCTAAGCCTAACCCTAGACTGAGCCAGTAATCGGGCATTGGGCTGTGGGGAGTTCCGAGGAGAATGACAAAGAGGGAGAGGGGATTTGGATGTGCTACGCTCAACTTGGCCTGCCTTTTGCATGGTGAGTATCCCTGGAGCTCCTGGCTTTGTGGTTTTGTGAACCCTAACCCTAGGCATAACCCTAACCCTAGCCCTAAGCCTAACCCTAGACTGAGGCAGTAATCGGGCATTGGGCTGTGGTGAGTTCCGAGCAGAATGACGAAGAGGGAGAGGGGATTTGGATGTGCTACGCTCAACTTGGCCTGCCTTTTGCATGGTGAGTATCCCTGGAGCTCCTGGCTTTGTGGTTTTCTGAACCCTAACCCTAGGCATAACCCTAACCCTAGGCATAACCCTAACCCTAACCCCTAACCCTAACCCGAGCCCCTAACCCTAACCCTTGCAGAAAGAAGAAGAGGGAGCAAGGTTTTGGATGTGCCGTGCTTAACTTGGCCTGCCTTTCGCATGATCAGTGTCCCTGGAGCTCCTGGCTTTGTGGTTTTCTGAACCCTAACCCTAGGCATAACCCTAACCCTAGCCCTAAGCCTAACCCTAGACTGAGGCAGAAATCGGGCATTGGGCTGTGGGGAGTTCCGAGCAGAATGACGAAGAGGGAGCAAGGATTTGGATTGGCTGCGCTCAACTTGGCCTGCCTTTTGCATGGGGAGTATCCCTGGAGCTCCTGGCTTTGTGGTTTTGTGAACCCTAACCCTAGGCATAACCCTAACCCTAGCCCTAAGCCTAACCCTAGACTGAGGCAGAAATCGGGCATGGGGCTGTGGTGAGTTCCGAGTAGAATGACAAAGAGGGAGCAAGGATTTGGATGTGCTACGCTCAACTTGGCCTGCCTTTTGCATGGTGAGTATCCCTGGAGCTCCTGGCTTTGTGGTTTTGTGAACCCTAACCCTAGGCATAACCCTAACCCTAGCCCTAAGCCTAACCCTAGACTGAGGCAGAAATCGGGCATTGGGCTGTGGTGAGTTCCGAGCAGAATGACGAAGAGGGAGAGGGGATTTGGATGTGCTACGCTCAACTTGGCCTGCCTTTTGCATGGTGAGTATCCCTGGAGCTCCTGGCTTTGTGGTTTTGTGAACCCTAACCCTAAGCATAACCCTAATCCTAGCCCTAAGCCTAACCGTAGACTGAGGCAGAAATCGGGCATTGGGCTGTGGTGAGTTCCGAGCAGAATGACAAAGAGGGAGAGGGGATTTGGATGTGCTACGCTCAACTTGGCCTGCCTTTTGCATGGGGAGTATCCCTGGAGCTCCTGGCTTTGTGGTTTTCTGAACCCTAACCCTAGGCATAACCCTAACCCTAGCCCTAAGCCTAACCCTAGACTGAGGCAGAAATCGGGCATTGGGCTGTGGGGAGTTCCGAGCAGAATGACGAAGAGGAAGCAAGGATTTGGATGTGCTACACTCAACTTGGCCTGCCTTTTGCATGGTGAGTATCCCTGGAGCTCCTGGCTTTGTGGTTTTCTGAACCCTAACCCTAGGCATAACCCTAACCCTAGCCCTAAGCCTAACCCTAGACTGAGCCAGAAATCGGGCATTGGGCTGTGGGGAGTTCCGAGCAGAATGAAGAAGAGGGAGCAAGGATTTGGATGTGCTACGCTCAACTTGGCCTGCCTTTTGCATGGTATCCCTGGAGCTCCTGGCTTTGTGGTTTTGTGAACCCTAACCCTAGGCATAACCCTAACCCTAGCCCTAAGCCTAACCCTAGACTGAGCCAGTAATCTGGCATTGGGCTGTGGGAAGTTCCGAGCAGAATGACGAAGAGGGAGAGGGGATTTGGATGTGCTACACTCAACTTGGCCTGCCTTTTGCATGGTGAGTATCCCTGGAGCTCCTGGCTTTGTGGTTTTGTGAACCCTAACCCTAGGCATAACCCTAACCCTAGCCCTAAGCCTAACCCTAGACTGAGGCAGAAATCGGACATTGGGCTGTGGGGAGTTCCGAGCAGAATGACGAAGAGGGAGCAAGGATTTGGATTGGCTGCGCTCAACTTGGCCTGCCTTTTGCATGGGGAGTATCCCTGGAGCTCCTGGCTTTGTGGTTTTGTGAACCCTAACCCTAGGCATAACCCTAACCCTAGCCCTAAGCCTAACCCTAGACTGAGGCAGAAATCGGGCATGGGGCTGTGGTGAGTTCCGAGCAGAATGACAAAGAGGGAGCAATGATTTGGATGTGCTACGCTCAACTTGGCCTGCCTTTTGCATGGTGAGTATCCCTGGAGCTCCTGGCTTTGTGGTTTTGTGAACCCTAACCCTAGGCATAACCCTAACCCTAGCCCTAAGCCTAACCCTAGACTGAGGCAGAAATCGGACATTGGGCTGTGGTGAGTTCCGAGCAGAATGACGAAGAGGGAGAGGGGATTTGGATGTGCTACGCTCAACTTGGCCTGCCTTTTGCATGGTGAGTATCCCTGGAGCTCCTGGCTTTGTGGTTTTGTGAACCCTAACCCTAGGCATAACCCTAACCCTAGCCCTAAGCCTAACCCTAGACTGAGGCAGACATCGGGCATTGGGCCGTGGTGAGTTCCGAGCAGAATGAAGAAGAGGGAGCAAGGATATGGATGTGCTACACTCAACTTGGCCTGCCTTTTGCATGGTGAGTATCCCTGGAGCTCCTGGCTTTGTGGTTTTCTGAACCCTAACCCTAGGCATAACCCTAACCCTAGCCCTAAGCCTAACCCTAGACTGAGGCAGAAATCGGGCATTGGGCTGTGGTGAATTCCGAGCAGAATGACGAAGAGGGAGAGGGGATTTGGATGTGCTACGCTCAACTTGGCCTGCCTTTTGCATGCTTAGTGTGCCTTGGTCCCCTGGCTTTGTGGTTTTCTCAATCCTAACCCTAGTCAAAACCCTAACCCTAACCCTACCCCTAACCCTAACCCCTAACACTAACCCGAGCCCCTAACCCTAACCCTTGCAGAAAGAAGAAGAGGGAGCAAGGTTTTGGATGTGCCGTGCTTAACTTGGCCTGCCTTTCGCATGATCAGTGTCCCTGGAGCTCCTGGCTTTGTGGTTTTGTGAACCCTAACCCTAGGCATAACCCTAACCCTAGCCCTAAGCCTAACCCTAGACTGAGCCAGTAATCTGGCATTGGGCTGTCGGAAGTTCTGAGCAGAATGACAAAGAGGGAGCAAGGATTTGGATGTGCTACGCTCAACTTGGCCTGCCTTTTGCATGGGGAGTATCCCTGGAGCTCCTGGCTTTGTGGTTTTCTGAACCCTAACCCTAGGCATAACCCTAACCCTAGCCCTAAGCCTAACCCTAGACTGAGGCAGAAATCGGGCATTGGGCTGTGGGGAGTTCCGAGCAGAATGACGAAGAGGGAGCAAGGATTTGGATTGGCTGCGCTCAACTTGGCCTGCCTTTTGCATGGGGAGTATCCCTGGAGCTCCTGGCTTTGTGGTTTTCTGAACCCTAACCCTAGGCATAACCCTAACCCTAGCCCTAAGCCTAACCCTAGACTGAGGCAGAAATCGAGCATGGGGCTGTGGTGAGTTCCGAGCAGAATGACAAAGAGGGAGCAATGATTTGGATGTGCTACGCTCAACTTGGCCTGCCTTTTGCATGGTGAGTATCCCTGGAGCTCCTGGCTTTGTGGTTTTGTGAACCCTAACCCTAGGCATAACCCTAACCCTAGCCCTAAGCCTAACCCTAGACTGAGGCAGAAATCGGGCATTGGGCTGTGGTGAGTTCCGAGCAGAATGACGAAGAGGGAGAGGGGATTTGGATGTGCTACGCTCAACTTGGCCTGCCTTTTGCATGGTGAGTATCCCTGGAGCTCCTGGCTTTGTGGTTTTGTGAACCCTAACCCTAGGCATAACCCTAACCCTAGCCCTAAGCCTAACCCTAGACTGAGGCAGATATCGGGCATTGGGCTGTGGTGAGTTCCGAGCAGAATGACGTAGAGGGAGCAAGGATTTGGATGTGCTACACTCAACTTGGCCTGCCTTTTGCATGGTGAGTATCCCTGGAGCTCCTGGCTTTGTGGTTTTCTGAACCCTAACCCTAGGCATAACCCTAACCCTAGCCCTAAGCCTAACCCTAGACTGAGGCAGAAATCGGGCATTGGGCTGTGGTGAATTCCGAGCAGAATGACGAAGAGGGAGAGGGGATTTGGATGTGCTACGCTCAACTTGGCCTGCCTTTTGCATGCTTAGTGTGCCTGGGTCCCCTGGCTTTGTCGTTTTCTCAATCCTAACCCTAGTCAAAACCCTAACCCTAACCCTACCCCTAACCCTAACCCCTAACACTAACCCGAGCCCCTAACCCTAACCCTTGCAGAAAGAAGAAGAGGGAGCAAGGTTTTGGATGTGCCGTGCTTAACTTGGCCTGCCTTTCGCATGATCAGTGTCCCTGGAGCTCCTGGCTTTGTGGTTTTGTGAACCCTAACCCTAGGCATAACCCTAACCCTAGCCCTAAGCCTAACCCTAGACTGAGCCAGTAATCTGGCATTGGGCTGTGGGAAGTTCTGAGCAGAATGACGTAGAGGGAGCAAGGATTTGGATGTGCTACGCTCAACTTGGCCAGCCTTTTGCATGGTGAGTATCCCTGGAGCTCCTGGCTTTGTGGTTTTCTGAACCCTAACCCTAGGCATAACCCTAACCCTAGCCCTAAGCCTAACCCTAGACTGAGGCAGTAATCGGGCATTGGGCTGTGGGGAGTTCCGAGCAGAATGACAAAGAGGGAGAGGGGATTTGGATGTGCTACGCTCAACTTGGCCTGCCTTTTGCATGGTGAGTATCCCTGGAGCTCCTGGCTTTGTGGTTTTGTGAACCCTAACCCTAGGCATAACCCTAACCCTAGCCCTAAGCCTAACCCTAGACTGAGGCAGTAATCGGGCATTGGGCTGTGGTGAGTTCCGAGCAGAATGACGAAGAGGGAGAGCGGATTTGGATGTGCTACGCTCAACTTGGCCTGCCTTTTGCATGGTGAGTATCCCTGGAGCTCCTGGCTTTGTGGTTTTCTGAACCCTAACCCTAGGCATAACCCTAACCCTAGCCCTAAGCCTAACCCTAGACTGAGCCAGTAATCGGGCATTGGGCTGTGGGGAGTTCCGAGGAGAATGACAAAGAGGGAGAGGGGATTTGGATGTGCTACGCTCAACTTGGCCTGCCTTTTGCATGGTGAGTATCCCTGGAGCTCCTGGCTTTGTGGTTTTGTGAACCCTAACCCTAGGCATAACCCTAACCCTAGCCCTAAGCCTAACCCTAGACTGAGGCAGTAATCGGGCATTGGGCTGTGGGGAGTTCCGAGCAGAATGACGAAGAGGGAGAGGGGATTTGGATGTGCTACGCTCAACTTGGCCTGCCTTTTGCATGGTGAGTATCCCTGGAGCTCCTGGCTTTGTGGTTTTGTGAACCCTAACCCTAGGCATAACCCTAACCCTAGCCCTAAGCCTAACCCTAGACTGAGGCAGTAATCGGGCATTGGGCTGTGGGGAGTTCCGAGGAGAATGACAAAGAGGGAGAGGGGATTTGGATGTGCTACGCTCAACTTGGCCTGCCTTTTGCATGGTGAGTATCCCTGGAGCTCCTGGCTTTGTGGTTTTGTGAACCCTAACCCTAGGCATAACCCTAACCCTAGCCCTAAGCCTAACCCTAGACTGAGGCAGAAATCGGGCATTGGGCTGTGGTGAGTTCCGAGCAGAATGACGAAGAGGGAGAGGGGATTTGGATGTGCTACGCTCAACTTGGCCTGCCTTTTGCATGGTGAGTATCCCTGGAGCTCCTGGCTTTGTGGTTTTCTGAACCCTAACCCTAGGCATAACCCTAACCCTAGGCATAACCCTAACCCTAGCCCTAAGCCTAACCCTAGACTGAGGCAGAAATCGGGCATTGGGCTGTGGTGAGTTAAGAGCAGAATGACGAAGAGGGAGAGGGGATTTGGATGTGCTACGCTCAACTTGGCCTGCCTTTTGCATGCTTAGTGTGCCTGGGTCCCCTGGCTTTGTGGTTTTGTGAACCCTAACCCTAGTCAAAACCCTAACCCTAACCCTACCCCTAACCCTAACCCCTAACCCTAACCCGAGCCCCTAACCCTAACCCTTGCAGAAAGAAGAAGAGGGAGCAAGGTTTTGGATGTGCCGTGCTTAACTTGGCCTGCCTTTCGCATGATCAGTGTCCCTGGAGCTCCTGGTTTGTGGTTTTCTGAACCCTAACCCTAGGCATAACCCTAACCCTAGCCCTAAGCCTAACCCTAGACTGAGGCAGAAATCGGGCATTGGGCTGTGGGGAGTTCCGAGCAGAATGACGAAGAGGGAGCAAGGATTTGGATTGGCTGCGCTCAACTTGGCCTGCCTTTTGCATGGGGAGTATCCCTGGAGCTCCTGGCTTTGTGGTTTTCTGAACCCTAACCCTAGGCATAACCCTAACCCTAGCCCTAAGCCTAACCCTAGACTGAGCCAGTAATCGGGCATTGGGCTGTGGTGAGTTCCGAGCAGAATGACGTAGAGGGAGCAAGGATTTGGATGTGCTACGCTCAACTTGGCCTGCCTTTTGCATGGTGAGTATCCCTGGAGCTCCTGGCTTTGTGGTTTTCTGAACCCTAACCCTAGGCATAACCCTAACCCTAGCCCTAAGCCTAACCCTAGACTGAGGCAGAAATCGAGCATGGGGCTGTGGTGAGTTCCGAGCAGAATGACAAAGAGGGAGCAATGATTTGGATGTGCTACGCTCAACTTGGCCTGCCTTTTGCATGGTGAGTATCCCTGGAGCTCCTGGCTTTGTGGTTTTGTGAACCCTAACCCTAGGCATAACCCTAACCCTAGCCCTAAGCCTAACCCTAGACTGAGGCAGATATCGGGCATTGGGCCGTGGTGAGTTCCGAGCAGAATGAAGAAGAGGGAGCAAGGATTTGGATGTGCTACACTCAACTTGGCCTGCCTTTTGCATGGTGAGTATCCCTGGAGCTCCTGGCTTTGTGGTTTTGTGAACCCTAACCCTAGGCATAACCCTAACCCTAGCCCTAAGCCTAACCCTAGACTGAGGCAGAAATCGGGCATTGGGCTGTGGTGAATTCCGAGCAGAATGACGAAGAGGGAGAGGGGATTTGGATGTGCTACGCTCAACTTGGCCTGCCTTTTGCATGGTGAGTATCCCTGGAGCTCCTGGCTTTGTGGTTTTCTGAACCCTAACCCTAAGCATAACCCTAACCCTAGCCCTAAGCCTAACCCTAGACTGAGGCAGATATCGGGCATTGGGCTGTGGTGAGTTCCGAGCAGAATGACGTAGAGGGAGCAAGGATTTGGATGTGCTACACTCAACTTGGCCTGCCTTTTGCATGGTGAGTATCCCTGGAGCTCCTGGCTTTGTGGTTTTCTGAACCCTAACCCTAGGCATAACCCTAACCCTAGCCCTAAGCCTAACCCTAGACTGAGGCAGAAATCGGGCATTGGGCTGTGGTGAATTCCGAGCAGAATGACGAAGAGGGAGAGGGGATTTGGATGTGCTACGCTCAACTTGGCCTGCCTTTTGCATGCTTAGTGTGCCTGGGTCCCCTGGCTTTGTCGTTTTCTCAATCCTAACCCTAGTCAAAACCCTAACCCTAACCCTACCCCTAACCCTAACCCCTAACACTAACCCGAGCCCCTAACCCTAACCCTTGCAGAAAGAAGAAGAGGGAGCAAGGTTTTGGATGTGCCGTGCTTAACTTGGCCTGCCTTTCGCATGATCAGTGTCCCTGGAGCTCCTGGCTTTGTGGTTTTCTGAACCCTAACCCTAGGCATAACCCTAACCCTAGCCCTAAGCCTAACCCTAGACTGAGGCAGTAATCGGGCATTGGGCTGTGGTGAGTTCCGAGCAGAATGACGAAGAGGGTGCAAGGATTTGGATGTGCTACGCTCAACTTGGCCTGCCTTTTGCATGGGGAGTATCCCTGGAGCTCCTGGCTTTGTGGTTTTCTGAACCCTAACCCTAGGCATAACCCTAACCCTAGCCCTAAACCTAACCCTAGACTGAGGCAGAAATCGGGCATGGGGCTGTGGTGAGTTCCGAGCAGAATGAGGAAGAGGGAGAGGGGATTTGGATGTGCTACGCTCAACTTGGCCTGCCTTTTGCATGGTGAGTATCCCTGGAGCTCCTGGCTTTGTGGTTTTGTGAACCCTAACCCTAGGCATAACCCTAACCCTAGCCCCAAGCCGAACCCTAGACTGAGGCAGAAATCGGGCATTGGGCTGTGGGGAGTTCCGAGCAGAATGACGAAGAGGGAGAGGGGATTTGGATGTGCTACGCTCAACTTGGCCTGCCTTTTGCATGGGGAGTATCCCTGGAGCTCCTGGCTTTGTGGTTTTCTGAACCCTAACCCTAAGCATAACCCTAATCCTAGCCCTAAGCCTAACCCTAGACTGAGGCAGAAATCGGGCATTGGGCTGTGGTGAGTTCCGAGCAGAATGACAAAGAGGGAGAGGGGATTTGGATGTGCTACGCTCAACTTGGCCTGCCTTTTGCATGGTGAGTATCCCTGGAGCTCCTGGCTTTGTGGTTTTGTGAACCCTAACCCTAGGCATAACCCTAACCCTAGCCCTAAGCCTAACCCTAGACTGAGCCAGTAATCGGGCATTGGGCTGTGGGGAGTTCCGAGGAGAATGACAAAGAGGGAGAGGGGATTTGGATGTGCTACGCTCAACTTGGCCTGCCTTTTGCATGGTGAGTATCCCTGGAGCTCCTGGCTTTGTGGTTTTGTGAACCCTAACCCTAGGCATAACCCTAACCCTAGCCCTAAGCCTAACCCTAGACTGAGGCAGTAATCGGGCATTGGGCTGTGGTGAGTTCCGAGCAGAATGACGAAGAGGGAGAGGGGATTTGGATGTGCTACGCTCAACTTGGCCTGCCTTTTGCATGGTGAGTATCCCTGGAGCTCCTGGCTTTGTGGTTTTCTGAACCCTAACCCTAGGCATAACCCTAACCCTAGGCATAACCCTAACCCTAACCCCTAACCCTAACCCGAGCCCCTAACCCTAACCCTTGCAGAAAGAAGAAGAGGGAGCAAGGTTTTGGATGTGCCGTGCTTAACTTGGCCTGCCTTTCGCATGATCAGTGTCCCTGGAGCTCCTGGCTTTGTGGTTTTCTGAACCCTAACCCTAGGCATAACCCTAACCCTAGCCCTAAGCCTAACCCTAGACTGAGGCAGAAATCGGGCATTGGGCTGTGGGGAGTTCCGAGCAGAATGACGAAGAGGGAGCAAGGATTTGGATTGGCTGCGCTCAACTTGGCCTGCCTTTTGCATGGGGAGTATCCCTGGAGCTCCTGGCTTTGTGGTTTTGTGAACCCTAACCCTAGGCATAACCCTAACCCTAGCCCTAAGCCTAACCCTAGACTGAGGCAGAAATCGGGCATGGGGCTGTGGTGAGTTCCGAGTAGAATGACAAAGAGGGAGCAAGGATTTGGATGTGCTACGCTCAACTTGGCCTGCCTTTTGCATGGTGAGTATCCCTGGAGCTCCTGGCTTTGTGGTTTTGTGAACCCTAACCCTAGGCATAACCCTAACCCTAGCCCTAAGCCTAACCCTAGACTGAGGCAGAAATCGGGCATTGGGCTGTGGTGAGTTCCGAGCAGAATGACGAAGAGGGAGAGGGGATTTGGATGTGCTACGCTCAACTTGGCCTGCCTTTTGCATGGTGAGTATCCCTGGAGCTCCTGGCTTTGTGGTTTTGTGAACCCTAACCCTAAGCATAACCCTAATCCTAGCCCTAAGCCTAACCGTAGACTGAGGCAGAAATCGGGCATTGGGCTGTGGTGAGTTCCGAGCAGAATGACAAAGAGGGAGAGGGGATTTGGATGTGCTACGCTCAACTTGGCCTGCCTTTTGCATGGGGAGTATCCCTGGAGCTCCTGGCTTTGTGGTTTTCTGAACCCTAACCCTAGGCATAACCCTAACCCTAGCCCTAAGCCTAACCCTAGACTGAGGCAGAAATCGGGCATTGGGCTGTGGGGAGTTCCGAGCAGAATGACGAAGAGGAAGCAAGGATTTGGATGTGCTACACTCAACTTGGCCTGCCTTTTGCATGGTGAGTATCCCTGGAGCTCCTGGCTTTGTGGTTTTCTGAACCCTAACCCTAGGCATAACCCTAACCCTAGCCCTAAGCCTAACCCTAGACTGAGCCAGAAATCGGGCATTGGGCTGTGGGGAGTTCCGAGCAGAATGAAGAAGAGGGAGCAAGGATTTGGATGTGCTACGCTCAACTTGGCCTGCCTTTTGCATGGTATCCCTGGAGCTCCTGGCTTTGTGGTTTTGTGAACCCTAACCCTAGGCATAACCCTAACCCTAGCCCTAAGCCTAACCCTAGACTGAGCCAGTAATCTGGCATTGGGCTGTGGGAAGTTCCGAGCAGAATGACGAAGAGGGAGAGGGGATTTGGATGTGCTACACTCAACTTGGCCTGCCTTTTGCATGGTGAGTATCCCTGGAGCTCCTGGCTTTGTGGTTTTGTGAACCCTAACCCTAGGCATAACCCTAACCCTAGCCCTAAGCCTAACCCTAGACTGAGGCAGAAATCGGACATTGGGCTGTGGGGAGTTCCGAGCAGAATGACGAAGAGGGAGCAAGGATTTGGATTGGCTGCGCTCAACTTGGCCTGCCTTTTGCATGGGGAGTATCCCTGGAGCTCCTGGCTTTGTGGTTTTGTGAACCCTAACCCTAGGCATAACCCTAACCCTAGCCCTAAGCCTAACCCTAGACTGAGGCAGAAATCGGGCATGGGGCTGTGGTGAGTTCCGAGCAGAATGACAAAGAGGGAGCAATGATTTGGATGTGCTACGCTCAACTTGGCCTGCCTTTTGCATGGTGAGTATCCCTGGAGCTCCTGGCTTTGTGGTTTTGTGAACCCTAACCCTAGGCATAACCCTAACCCTAGCCCTAAGCCTAACCCTAGACTGAGGCAGAAATCGGACATTGGGCTGTGGTGAGTTCCGAGCAGAATGACGAAGAGGGAGAGGGGATTTGGATGTGCTACGCTCAACTTGGCCTGCCTTTTGCATGGTGAGTATCCCTGGAGCTCCTGGCTTTGTGGTTTTGTGAACCCTAACCCTAGGCATAACCCTAACCCTAGCCCTAAGCCTAACCCTAGACTGAGGCAGACATCGGGCATTGGGCCGTGGTGAGTTCCGAGCAGAATGAAGAAGAGGGAGCAAGGATTTGGATGTGCTACACTCAACTTGGCCTGCCTTTTGCATGGTGAGTATCCCTGGAGCTCCTGGCTTTGTGGTTTTCTGAACCCTAACCCTAGGCATAACCCTAACCCTAGCCCTAAGCCTAACCCTAGACTGAGGCAGAAATCGGGCATTGGGCTGTGGTGAATTCCGAGCAGAATGACGAAGAGGGAGAGGGGATTTGGATGTGCTACGCTCAACTTGGCCTGCCTTTTGCATGCTTAGTGTGCCTTGGTCCCCTGGCTTTGTGGTTTTCTCAATCCTAACCCTAGTCAAAACCCTAACCCTAACCCTACCCCTAACCCTAACCCCTAACACTAACCCGAGCCCCTAACCCTAGCCCTTGCAGAAAGAAGAAGAGGGAGCAAGGTTTTGGATGTGCCGTGCTTAACTTGGCCTGCCTTTCGCATGATCAGTGTCCCTGGAGCTCCTGGCTTTGTGGTTTTGTGAACCCTAACCCTAGGCATAACCCTAACCCTAGCCCTAAGCCTAACCCTAGACTGAGCCAGTAATCTGGCATTGGGCTGTCGGAAGTTCTGAGCAGAATGACAAAGAGGGAGCAAGGATTTGGATGTGCTACGCTCAACTTGGCCTGCCTTTTGCATGGGGAGTATCCCTGGAGCTCCTGGCTTTGTGGTTTTCTGAACCCTAACCCTAGGCATAACCCTAACCCTAGCCCTAAGCCTAACCCTAGACTGAGGCAGAAATCGGGCATTGGGCTGTGGGGAGTTCCGAGCAGAATGACGAAGAGGGAGCAAGGATTTGGATTGGCTGCGCTCAACTTGGCCTGCCTTTTGCATGGTGAGTATCCCTGGAGCTCCTGGCTTTGTGGTTTTGTGAACCCTAACCCTAGGCATAACCCTAACCCTAGCCCTAAGCCTAACCCTAGACTGAGGCAGAAATCGGGCATTGGGCTGTGGTGAGTTCCGAGCAGAATGACGAAGAGGGAGAGGGGATTTGGATGTGCTACGCTCAACTTGGCCTGCCTTTTGCATGGTGAGTATCCCTGGAGCTCCTGGCTTTGTGGTTTTGTGAACCCTAACCCTAGGCATAACCCTAACCCTAGCCCTAAGCCTAACCCTAGACTGAGGCAGATATCGGGCATTGGGCTGTGGTGAGTTCCGAGCAGAATGACGTAGAGGGAGCAAGGATTTGGATGTGCTACACTCAACTTGGCCTGCCTTTTGCATGGTGAGTATCCCTGGAGCTCCTGGCTTTGTGGTTTTCTGAACCCTAACCCTAGGCATAACCCTAACCCTAGCCCTAAGCCTAACCCTAGACTGAGGCAGAAATCGGGCATTGGGCTGTGGTGAATTCCGAGCAGAATGACGAAGAGGGAGAGGGGATTTGGATGTGCTACGCTCAACTTGGCCTGCCTTTTGCATGCTTAGTGTGCCTGGGTCCCCTGGCTTTGTCGTTTTCTCAATCCTAACCCTAGTCAAAACCCTAACCCTAACCCTACCCCTAACCCTAACCCCTAACACTAACCCGAGCCCCTAACCCTAACCCTTGCAGAAAGAAGAAGAGGGAGCAAGGTTTTGGATGTGCCGTGCTTAACTTGGCCTGCCTTTCGCATGATCAGTGTCCCTGGAGCTCCTGGCTTTGTGGTTTTGTGAACCCTAACCCTAGGCATAACCCTAACCCTAGCCCTAAGCCTAACCCTAGACTGAGCCAGTAATCTGGCATTGGGCTGTGGGAAGTTCTGAGCAGAATGACAAAGAGGGAG
The DNA here is from genome assembly GCF_965178545.1 of Coloeus monedula. NCBI lineage: Eukaryota > Metazoa > Chordata > Aves > Passeriformes > Corvidae > Coloeus > Coloeus monedula. Next base: position 257,292 of record NW_028120808.1, on the reverse strand, counting down.
CAAGGATTTGGATGTGCTACGCTCAACTTGGCCAGCCTTTTGCATGGTGAGTATCCCTGGAGCTCCTGGCTTTGTGGTTTTCTGAACCCTAACCCTAGGCATAACCCTAACCCTAGCCCTAAGCCTAACCCTAGACTGAGGCAGTAATCGGGCATTGGGCTGTGGGGAGTTCCGAGGAGAATGACAAAGAGGGAGAGGGGATTTGGATGTGCTACGCTCAACTTGGCCTGCCTTTTGCATGGTGAGTATCCCTGGAGCTCCTGGCTTTGTGGTTTTGTGAACCCTAACCCTAGGCATAACCCTAACCCTAGCCCTAAGCCTAACCCTAGACTGAGGCAGTAATCGGGCATTGGGCTGTGGTGAGTTCCGAGCAGAATGACGAAGAGGGAGAGGGGATTTGGATGTGCTACGCTCAACTTGGCCTGCCTTTTGCATGGTGAGTATCCCTGGAGCTCCTGGCTTTGTGGTTTTCTGAACCCTAACCCTAGGCATAACCCTAACCCTAGCCCTAAGCCTAACCCTAGACTGAGCCAGTAATCGGGCATTGGGCTGTGGGGAGTTCCGAGGAGAATGACAAAGAGGGAGAGGGGATTTGGATGTGCTACGCTCAACTTGGCCTGCCTTTTGCATGGTGAGTATCCCTGGAGCTCCTGGCTTTGTGGTTTTGTGAACCCTAACCCTAGGCATAACCCTAACCCTAGCCCTAAGCCTAACCCTAGACTGAGGCAGTAATCGGGCATTGGGCTGTGGGGAGTTCCGAGCAGAATGACGAAGAGGGAGAGGGGATTTGGATGTGCTACGCTCAACTTGGCCTGCCTTTTGCATGGTGAGTATCCCTGGAGCTCCTGGCTTTGTGGTTTTGTGAACCCTAACCCTAGGCATAACCCTAACCCTAGCCCTAAGCCTAACCCTAGACTGAGGCAGTAATCGGGCATTGGGCTGTGGGGAGTTCCGAGGAGAATGACAAAGAGGGAGAGGGGATTTGGATGTGCTACGCTCAACTTGGCCTGCCTTTTGCATGGTGAGTATCCCTGGAGCTCCTGGCTTTGTGGTTTTGTGAACCCTAACCCTAGGCATAACCCTAACCCTAGCCCTAAGCCTAACCCTAGACTGAGGCAGAAATCGGGCATTGGGCTGTGGTGAGTTCCGAGCAGAATGACGAAGAGGGAGAGGGGATTTGGATGTGCTACGCTCAACTTGGCCTGCCTTTTGCATGGTGAGTATCCCTGGAGCTCCTGGCTTTGTGGTTTTCTGAACCCTAACCCTAGGCATAACCCTAACCCTAGGCATAACCCTAACCCTAGCCCTAAGCCTAACCCTAGACTGAGGCAGAAATCGGGCATTGGGCTGTGGTGAGTTCCGAGCAGAATGACGAAGAGGGAGAGGGGATTTGGATGTGCTACGCTCAACTTGGCCTGCCTTTTGCATGCTTAGTGTGCCTGGGTCCCCTGGCTTTGTGGTTTTGTGAACCCTAACCCTAGTCAAAACCCTAACCCTAACCCTACCCCTAACCCTAACCCCTAACCCTAACCCGAGCCCCTAACCCTAACCCTTGCAGAAAGAAGAAGAGGGAGCAAGGTTTTGGATGTGCCGTGCTTAACTTGGCCTGCCTTTCGCATGATCAGTGTCCCTGGAGCTCCTGGTTTGTGGTTTTCTGAACCCTAACCCTAGGCATAACCCTAACCCTAGCCCTAAGCCTAACCCTAGACTGAGGCAGAAATCGGGCATTGGGCTGTGGGGAGTTCCGAGCAGAATGACGAAGAGGGAGCAAGGATTTGGATTGGCTGCGCTCAACTTGGCCTGCCTTTTGCATGGGGAGTATCCCTGGAGCTCCTGGCTTTGTGGTTTTCTGAACCCTAACCCTAGGCATAACCCTAACCCTAGCCCTAAGCCTAACCCTAGACTGAGGCAGTAATCGGGCATTGGGCTGTGGTGAGTTCCGAGCAGAATGACGTAGAGGGAGCAAGGATTTGGATGTGCTACGCTCAACTTGGCCTGCCTTTTGCATGGTGAGTATCCCTGGAGCTCCTGGCTTTGTGGTTTTCTGAACCCTAACCCTAGGCATAACCCTAACCCTAGCCCTAAGCTTAACCCTAGACTGAGGCAGTAATCGGGCATTGGGCTGTGGTGAGTTCCGAGCAGAATGACGTAGAGGGAGCAAGGATTTGGATGTGCTACGCTCAACTTGGCCTGCCTTTTGCATGGGGAGTATCCCTGGAGCTCCTGGCTTTGTGGTTTTGTGAACCCTAACCCTAGGCATAACCCTAACCCTAGCCCTAAGCCTAACCCTAGACTGAGGCAGAAATCGGGCATTGGGCTGTGGTGAGTTCCGAGCAGAATGACAAAGAGGGAGCAATGATTTGGATGTGCTACGCTCAACTTGGCCTGCCTTTTGCATGGTGAGTATCCCTGGAGCTCCTGGCTTTGTGGTTTTGTGAACCCTAACCCTAGGCATAACCCTAACCCTAGCCCTAAGCCTAACCCTAGACTGAGGCAGAAATCGGACATTGGGCTGTGGTGAGTTCCGAGCAGAATGACGAAGAGGGAGAGGGGATTTGGATGTGCTACGCTCAACTTGGCCTGCCTTTTGCATGGTGAGTATCCCTGGAGCTCCTGGCTTTGTGGTTTTGTGAACCCTAACCCTAGGCATAACCCTAACCCTAGCCCTAAGCCTAACCCTAGACTGAGGCAGACATCGGGCATTGGGCCGTGGTGAGTTCCGAGCAGAATGAAGAAGAGGGAGCAAGGATTTGGATGTGCTACACTCAACTTGGCCTGCCTTTTGCATGGTGAGTATCCCTGGAGCTCCTGGCTTTGTGGTTTTCTGAACCCTAACCCTAGGCATAACCCTAACCCTAGCCCTAAGCCTAACCCTAGACTGAGGCAGAAATCGGGCATTGGGCTGTGGTGAATTCCGAGCAGAATGACGAAGAGGGAGAGGGGATTTGGATGTGCTACGCTCAACTTGGCCTGCCTTTTGCATGCTTAGTGTGCCTTGGTCCCCTGGCTTTGTGGTTTTCTCAATCCTAACCCTAGTCAAAACCCTAACCCTAACCCTACCCCTAACCCTAACCCCTAACACTAACCCGAGCCCCTAACCCTAACCCTTGCAGAAAGAAGAAGAGGGAGCAAGGTTTTGGATGTGCCGTGCTTAACTTGGCCTGCCTTTCGCATGATCAGTGTCCCTGGAGCTCCTGGCTTTGTGGTTTTGTGAACCCTAACCCTAGGCATAACCCTAACCCTAGCCCTAAGCCTAACCCTAGACTGAGCCAGTAATCTGGCATTGGGCTGTGGGAAGTTCTGAGCAGAATGACAAAGAGGGAGCAAGGATTTGGATTGGCTGCGCTCAACTTGGCCTGCCTTTTGCATGGGGAGTATCCCTGGAGCTCCTGGCTTTGTGGTTTTCTGAACCCTAACCCTAGGCATAACCCTAACCCTAGCCCTAAGCCTAACCCTAGACTGAGGCAGAAATCGAGCATGGGGCTGTGGTGAGTTCCGAGCAGAATGACAAAGAGGGAGCAATGATTTGGATGTGCTACGCTCAACTTGGCCTGCCTTTTGCATGGTGAGTATCCCTGGAGCTCCTGGCTTTGTGGTTTTGTGAACCCTAACCCTAGGCATAACCCTAACCCTAGCCCTAAGCCTAACCCTAGACTGAGGCAGAAATCGGGCATTGGGCTGTGGTGAGTTCCGAGCAGAATGACGAAGAGGGAGAGGGGATTTGGATGTGCTACGCTCAACTTGGCCTGCCTTTTGCATGGTGAGTATCCCTGGAGCTCCTGGCTTTGTGGTTTTGTGAACCCTAACCCTAGGCATAACCCTAACCCTAGCCCTAAGCCTAACCCTAGACTGAGGCAGATATCGGGCATTGGGCTGTGGTGAGTTCCGAGCAGAATGACGTAGAGGGAGCAAGGATTTGGATGTGCTACACTCAACTTGGCCTGCCTTTTGCATGGTGAGTATCCCTGGAGCTCCTGGCTTTGTGGTTTTCTGAACCCTAACCCTAGGCATAACCCTAACCCTAGCCCTAAGCCTAACCCTAGACTGAGGCAGAAATCGGGCATTGGGCTGTGGTGAATTCCGAGCAGAATGACGAAGAGGGAGAGGGGATTTGGATGTGCTACGCTCAACTTGGCCTGCCTTTTGCATGCTTAGTGTGCCTGGGTCCCCTGGCTTTGTCGTTTTCTCAATCCTAACCCTAGTCAAAACCCTAACCCTAACCCTACCCCTAACCCTAACCCCTAACACTAACCCGAGCCCCTAACCCTAACCCTTGCAGAAAGAAGAAGAGGGAGCAAGGTTTTGGATGTGCCGTGCTTAACTTGGCCTGCCTTTCGCATGATCAGTGTCCCTGGAGCTCCTGGCTTTGTGGTTTTGTGAACCCTAACCCTAGGCATAACCCTAACCCTAGCCCTAAGCCTAACCCTAGACTGAGCCAGTAATCTGGCATTGGGCTGTGGGAAGTTCTGAGCAGAATGACGTAGAGGGAGCAAGGATTTGGATGTGCTACGCTCAACTTGGCCAGCCTTTTGCATGGTGAGTATCCCTGGAGCTCCTGGCTTTGTGGTTTTCTGAACCCTAACCCTAGGCATAACCCTAACCCTAGCCCTAAGCCTAACCCTAGACTGAGGCAGTAATCGGGCATTGGGCTGTGGGGAGTTCCGAGGAGAATGACAAAGAGGGAGAGGGGATTTGGATGTGCTACGCTCAACTTGGCCTGCCTTTTGCATGGTGAGTATCCCTGGAGCTCCTGGCTTTGTGGTTTTGTGAACCCTAACCCTAGGCATAACCCTAACCCTAGCCCTAAGCCTAACCCTAGACTGAGGCAGTAATCGGGCATTGGGCTGTGGTGAGTTCCGAGCAGAATGACGAAGAGGGAGAGGGGATTTGGATGTGCTACGCTCAACTTGGCCTGCCTTTTGCATGGTGAGTATCCCTGGAGCTCCTGGCTTTGTGGTTTTCTGAACCCTAACCCTAGGCATAACCCTAACCCTAGCCCTAAGCCTAACCCTAGACTGAGCCAGTAATCGGGCATTGGGCTGTGGGGAGTTCCGAGGAGAATGACAAAGAGGGAGAGGGGATTTGGATGTGCTACGCTCAACTTGGCCTGCCTTTTGCATGGTGAGTATCCCTGGAGCTCCTGGCTTTGTGGTTTTGTGAACCCTAACCCTAGGCATAACCCTAACCCTAGCCCTAAGCCTAACCCTAGACTGAGGCAGTAATCGGGCATTGGGCTGTGGGGAGTTCCGAGCAGAATGACGAAGAGGGAGAGGGGATTTGGATGTGCTACGCTCAACTTGGCCTGCCTTTTGCATGGTGAGTATCCCTGGAGCTCCTGGCTTTGTGGTTTTGTGAACCCTAACCCTAGGCATAACCCTAACCCTAGCCCTAAGCCTAACCCTAGACTGAGGCAGTAATCGGGCATTGGGCTGTGGGGAGTTCCGAGGAGAATGACAAAGAGGGAGAGGGGATTTGGATGTGCTACGCTCAACTTGGCCTGCCTTTTGCATGGTGAGTATCCCTGGAGCTCCTGGCTTTGTGGTTTTGTGAACCCTAACCCTAGGCATAACCCTAACCCTAGCCCTAAGCCTAACCCTAGACTGAGGCAGAAATCGGGCATTGGGCTGTGGTGAGTTCCGAGCAGAATGACAAAGAGGGAGAGGGGATTTGGATGTGCTACGCTCAACTTGGCCTGCCTTTTGCATGGTGAGTATCCCTGGAGCTCCTGGCTTTGTGGTTTTCTGAACCCTAACCCTAGGCATAACCCTAACCCTAGGCATAACCCTAACCCTAGCCCTAAGCCTAACCCTAGACTGAGGCAGAAATCGGGCATTGGGCTGTGGTGAGTTCCGAGCAGAATGACGAAGAGGGAGAGGGGATTTGGATGTGCTACGCTCAACTTGGCCTGCCTTTTGCATGCTTAGTGTGCCTGGGTCCCCTGGCTTTGTGGTTTTGTGAACCCTAACCCTAGTCAAAACCCTAACCCTAACCCTACCCCTAACCCTAACCCCTAACCCTAACCCGAGCCCCTAACCCTAACCCTTGCAGAAAGAAGAAGAGGGAGCAAGGTTTTGGATGTGCCGTGCTTAACTTGGCCTGCCTATCGCATGATCAGTGTCCCTGGAGCTCCTGGTTTGTGGTTTTCTGAACCCTAACCCTAGGCATAACCCTAACCCTAGCCCTAAGCCTAACCCTAGACTGAGGCAGAAATCGGGCATTGGGCTGTGGGGAGTTCCGAGCAGAATGACGAAGAGGGAGCAAGGATTTGGATTGGCTGCGCTCAACTTGGCCTGCCTTTTGCATGGGGAGTATCCCTGGAGCTCCTGGCTTTGTGGTTTTCTGAACCCTAACCCTAGGCATAACCCTAACCCTAGCCCTAAGCCTAACCCTAGACTGAGGCAGTAATCGGGCATTGGGCTGTGGTGAGTTCCGAGCAGAATGACAAAGAGGGAGCAAGGATTTGGATGTGCTACGCTCAACTTGGCCTGCCTTTTGCATGGTGAGTATCCCTGGAGCTCCTGGCTTTGTGGTTTTCTGAACCCTAACCCTAGGCATAACCCTAACCCTAGCCCTAAGCTTAACCCTAGACTGAGGCAGTAATCGGGCATTGGGCTGTGGTGAGTTCCGAGCAGAATGACAAAGAGGGAGCAAGGATTTGGATGTGCTACGCTCAACTTGGCCTGCCTTTTGCATGGGGAGTATCCCTGGAGCTCCTGGCTTTGTGGTTTTGTGAACCCTAACCCTAGGCATAACCCTAACCCTAGCCCTAAGCCTAACCCTAGACTGAGGCAGAAATCGGGCATTGGGCTGTGGTGAGTTCCGAGCAGAATGACAAAGAGGGAGCAATGATTTGGATGTGCTACGCTCAACTTGGCCTGCCTTTTGCATGGTGAGTATCCCTGGAGCTCCTGGCTTTGTGGTTTTGTGAACCCTAACCCTAGGCATAACCCTAACCCTAGCCCTAAGCCTAACCCTAGACTGAGGCAGAAATCGGACATTGGGCTGTGGTGAGTTCCGAGCAGAATGACGAAGAGGGAGAGGGGATTTGGATGTGCTACGCTCAACTTGGCCTGCCTTTTGCATGGTGAGTATCCCTGGAGCTCCTGGCTTTGTGGTTTTGTGAACCCTAACCCTAGGCATAACCCTAACCCTAGCCCTAAGCCTAACCCTAGACTGAGGCAGACATCGGGCATTGGGCCGTGGTGAGTTCCGAGCAGAATGAAGAAGAGGGAGCAAGGATTTGGATGTGCTACACTCAACTTGGCCTGCCTTTTGCATGGTGAGTATCCCTGGAGCTCCTGGCTTTGTGGTTTTCTGAACCCTAACCCTAGGCATAACCCTAACCCTAGCCCTAAGCCTAACCCTAGACTGAGGCAGAAATCGGGCATTGGGCTGTGGTGAATTCCGAGCAGAATGACGAAGAGGGAGAGGGGATTTGGATGTGCTACGCTCAACTTGGCCTGCCTTTTGCATGCTTAGTGTGCCTTGGTCCCCTGGCTTTGTGGTTTTCTCAATCCTAACCCTAGTCAAAACCCTAACCCTAACCCTACCCCTAACCCTAACCCCTAACACTAACCCGAGCCCCTAACCCTAACCCTTGCAGAAAGAAGAAGAGGGAGCAAGGTTTTGGATGTGCCGTGCTTAACTTGGCCTGCCTTTCGCATGATCAGTGTCCCTGGAGCTCCTGGCTTTGTGGTTTTGTGAACCCTAACCCTAGGCATAACCCTAACCCTAGCCCTAAGCCTAACCCTAGACTGAGCCAGTAATCTGGCATTGGGCTGTGGGAAGTTCTGAGCAGAATGACAAAGAGGGAGCAAGGATTTGGATGTGCTACGCTCAACTTGGCCTGCCTTTTGCATGGGGAGTATCCCTGGAGCTCCTGGCTTTGTGGTTTTCTGAACCCTAACCCTAGGCATAACCCTAACCCTAGCCCTAAGCCTAACCCTAGACTGAGGCAGAAATCGGGCATTGGGCTGTGGGGAGTTCCGAGGAGAATGACAAAGAGGGAGCAATGATTTGGATTGGCTGCGCTCAACTTGGCCTGCCTTTTGCATGGGGAGTATCCCTGGAGCTCCTGGCTTTGTGGTTTTCTGAACCCTAACCCTAGGCATAACCCTAACCCTAGCCCTAAGCCTAACCCTAGACTGAGGCAGAAATCGAGCATGGGGCTGTGGTGAGTTCCGAGCAGAATGACAAAGAGGGAGCAATGATTTGGATGTGCTACGCTCAACTTGGCCTGCCTTTTGCATGGTGAGTATCCCTGGAGCTCCTGGCTTTGTGGTTTTGTGAACCCTAACCCTAGGCATAACCCTAACCCTAGCCCTAAGCCTAACCCTAGACTGAGGCAGATATCGGGCATTGGGCCGTGGTGAGTTCCGAGCAGAATGAAGAAGAGGGAGCAAGGATTTGGATGTGCTACACTCAACTTGGCCTGCCTTTTGCATGGTGAGTATCCCTGGAGCTCCTGGCTTTGTGGTTTTGTGAACCCTAACCCTAGGCATAACCCTAACCCTAGCCCTAAGCCTAACCCTAGACTGAGGCAGAAATCGGGCATTGGGCTGTGGTGAATTCCGAGCAGAATGACGAAGAGGGAGAGGGGATTTGGATGTGCTACGCTCAACTTGGCCTGCCTTTTGCATGCTTAGTGTGCCTGGGTCCCCTGGCTTTGTCGTTTTCTCAATCCTAACCCTAGTCAAAACCCTAACCCTAACCCTACCCCTAACCCTAACCCCTAACACTAACCCGAGCCCCTAACCCTAACCCTTGCAGAAAGAAGAAGAGGGAGCAAGGTTTTGGATGTGCCGTGCTTAACTTGGCCTGCCTTTCGCATGATCAGTGTCCCTGGAGCTCCTGGCTTTGTGGTTTTCTGAACCCTAACCCTAGGCATAACCCTAACCCTAGCCCTAAGCCTAACCCTAGACTGAGGCAGTAATCGGGCATTGGGCTGTGGTGAGTTCCGAGCAGAATGACGAAGAGGGTGCAAGGATTTGGATGTGCTACGCTCAACTTGGCCTGCCTTTTGCATGGGGAGTATCCCTGGAGCTCCTGGCTTTGTGGTTTTCTGAACCCTAACCCTAGGCATAACCCTAACCCTAGCCCTAAACCTAACCCTAGACTGAGGCAGAAATCGGGCATGGGGCTGTGGTGAGTTCCGAGCAGAATGAGGAAGAGGGAGAGGGGATTTGGATGTGCTACGCTCAACTTGGCCTGCCTTTTGCATGGTGAGTATCCCTGGAGCTCCTGGCTTTGTGGTTTTGTGAACCCTAACCCTAGGCATAACCCTAACCCTAGCCCCAAGCCGAACCCTAGACTGAGGCAGAAATCGGGCATTGGGCTGTGGGGAGTTCCGAGCAGAATGACGAAGAGGGAGAGGGGATTTGGATGTGCTACGCTCAACTTGGCCTGCCTTTTGCATGGTGAGTATCCCTGGAGCTCCTGGCTTTGTGGTTTTCTGAACCCTAACCCTAAGCATAACCCTAATCCTAGCCCTAAGCCTAACCCTAGACTGAGGCAGAAATCGGGCATTGGGCTGTGGTGAGTTCCGAGCAGAATGACAAAGAGGGAGAGGGGATTTGGATGTGCTACGCTCAACTTGGCCTGCCTTTTGCATGGTGAGTATCCCTGGAGCTCCTGGCTTTGTGGTTTTGTGAACCCTAACCCTAGGCATAACCCTAACCCTAGCCCTAAGCCTAACCCTAGACTGAGCCAGTAATCGGGCATTGGGCTGTGGGGAGTTCCGAGGAGAATGACAAAGAGGGAGAGGGGATTTGGATGTGCTACGCTCAACTTGGCCTGCCTTTTGCATGGTGAGTATCCCTGGAGCTCCTGGCTTTGTGGTTTTGTGAACCCTAACCCTAGGCATAACCCTAACCCTAGCCCTAAGCCTAACCCTAGACTGAGGCAGTAATCGGGCATTGGGCTGTGGTGAGTTCCGAGCAGAATGACGAAGAGGGAGAGGGGATTTGGATGTGCTACGCTCAACTTGGCCTGCCTTTTGCATGGTGAGTATCCCTGGAGCTCCTGGCTTTGTGGTTTTCTGAACCCTAACCCTAGGCATAACCCTAACCCTAGGCATAACCCTAACCCTAACCCCTAACCCTAACCCGAGCCCCTAACCCTAACCCTTGCAGAAAGAAGAAGAGGGAGCAAGGTTTTGGATGTGCCGTGCTTAACTTGGCCTGCCTTTCGTATGATCAGTGTCCCTGGAGCTCCTGGCTTTGTGGTTTTCTGAACCCTAACCCTAGGCATAACCCTAACCCTAGCCCTAAGCCTAACCCTAGACTGAGGCAGAAATCGGGCATTGGGCTGTGGGAAGTTCCGAGCAGAATGACGAAGAGGGAGCAAGGATTTGGATTGGCTGCGCTCAACTTGGCCTGCCTTTTGCATGGGGAGTATCCCTGGAGCTCCTGGCTTTGTGGTTTTGTGAACCCTAACCCTAGGCATAACCCTAACCCTAGCCCTAAGCCTAACCCTAGACTGAGGCAGAAATCGGGCATGGGGCTGTGGTGAGTTCCGAGTAGAATGACAAAGAGGGAGCAAGGATTTGGATGTGCTACGCTCAACTTGGCCTGCCTTTTGCATGGTGAGTATCCCTGGAGCTCCTGGCTTTGTGGTTTTGTGAACCCTAACCCTAGGCATAACCCTAACCCTAGCCCTAAGCCTAACCCTAGACTGAGGCAGAAATCGGGCATTGGGCTGTGGTGAGTTCCGAGCAGAATGACGAAGAGGGAGAGGGGATTTGGATGTGCTACGCTCAACTTGGCCTGCCTTTTGCATGGTGAGTATCCCTGGAGCTCCTGGCTTTGTGGTTTTGTGAACCCTAACCCTAAGCATAACCCTAATCCTAGCCCTAAGCCTAACCGTAGACTGAGGCAGAAATCGGGCATTGGGCTGTGGTGAGTTCCGAGCAGAATGACAAAGAGGGAGAGGGGATTTGGATGTGCTACGCTCAACTTGGCCTGCCTTTTGCATGGGGAGTATCCCTGGAGCTCCTGGCTTTGTGGTTTTCTGAACCCTAACCCTAGGCATAACCCTAACCCTAGCCCTAAACCTAACCCTAGACTGAGGCAGAAATCGGGCATTGGGCTGTGGGGAGTTCCGAGCAGAATGACGAAGAGGAAGCAAGGATTTGGATGTGCTACACTCAACTTGGCCTGCCTTTTGCATGGTGAGTATCCCTGGAGCTCCTGGCTTTGTGGTTTTCTGAACCCTAACCCTAGGCATAACCCTAACCCTAGCCCTAAGCCTAACCCTAGACTGAGCCAGAAATCGGGCATTGGGCTGTGGGGAGTTCCGAGCAGAATGAAGAAGAGGGAGCAAGGATTTGGATGTGCTACGCTCAACTTGGCCTGCCTTTTGCATGGTATCCCTGGAGCTCCTGGCTTTGTGGTTTTGTGAACCCTAACCCTAGGCATAACCCTAACCCTAGCCCTAAGCCTAACCCTAGACTGAGCCAGTAATCTGGCATTGGGCTGTGGGAAGTTCCGAGCAGAATGACGAAGAGGGAGAGGGGATTTGGATGTGCTACACTCAACTTGGCCTGCCTTTTGCATGGTGAGTATCCCTGGAGCTCCTGGCTTTGTGGTTTTCTGAACCCTAACCCTAGGCATAACCCTAACCCTAGCCCTAAGCCTAACCCTAGACTGAGGCAGAAATCGGACATTGGGCTGTGGTGAGTTCCGAGCAGAATGACGAAGAGGGAGCAAGGATTTGGATTGGCTGCGCTCAACTTGGCCTGCCTTTTGCATGGGGAGTATCCCTGGAGCTCCTGGCTTTGTGGTTTTGTGAACCCTAACCCTAGGCATAACCCTAACCCTAGCCCTAAGCCTAACCCTAGACTGAGGCAGAAATCGGGCATGGGGCTGTGGTGAGTTCCGAGCAGAATGACAAAGAGGGAGCAATGATTTGGATGTGCTACGCTCAACTTGGCCTGCCTTTTGCATGGTGAGTATCCCTGGAGCTCCTGGCTTTGTGGTTTTGTGAACCCTAACCCTAGGCATAACCCTAACCCTAGCCCTAAGCCTAACCCTAGACTGAGGCAGAAATCGGACATTGGGCTGTGGTGAGTTCCGAGCAGAATGACGAAGAGGGAGAGGGGATTTGGATGTGCTACGCTCAACTTGGCCTGCCTTTTGCATGGTGAGTATCCCTGGAGCTCCTGGCTTTGTGGTTTTGTGAACCCTAACCCTAGGCATAACCCTAACCCTAGCCCTAAGCCTAACCCTAGACTGAGGCAGACATCGGGCATTGGGCCGTGGTGAGTTCCGAGCAGAATGAAGAAGAGGGAGCAAGGATTTGGATGTGCTACACTCAACTTGGCCTGCCTTTTGCATGGTGAGTATCCCTGGAGCTCCTGGCTTTGTGGTTTTCTGAACCCTAACCCTAGGCATAACCCTAACCCTAGCCCTAAGCCTAACCCTAGACTGAGGCAGAAATCGGGCATTGGGCTGTGGTGAATTCCGAGCAGAATGACGAAGAGGGAGAGGGGATTTGGATGTGCTACGCTCAACTTGGCCTGCCTTTTGCATGCTTAGTGTGCCTTGGTCCCCTGGCTTTGTGGTTTTCTCAATCCTAACCCTAGTCAAAACCCTAACCCTAACCCTACCCCTAACCCTAACCCCTAACACTAACCCGAGCCCCTAACCCTAACCCTTGCAGAAAGAAGAAGAGGGAGCAAGGTTTTGGATGTGCCGTGCTTAACTTGGCCTGCCTTTCGCATGATCAGTGTCCCTGGAGCTCCTGGCTTTGTGGTTTTGTGAACCCTAACCCTAGGCATAACCCTAACCCTAGCCCTAAGCCTAACCCTAGACTGAGCCAGTAATCTGGCATTGGGCTGTCGGAAGTTCTGAGCAGAATGACAAAGAGGGAGCAAGGATTTGGATGTGCTACGCTCAACTTGGCCTGCCTTTTGCATGGGGAGTATCCCTGGAGCTCCTGGCTTTGTGGTTTTCTGAACCCTAACCCTAGGCATAACCCTAACCCTAGCCCTAAGCCTAACCCTAGACTGAGGCAGAAATCGGGCATTGGGCTGTGGGGAGTTCCGAGCAGAATGACGAAGAGGGAGCAAGGATTTGGATTGGCTGCGCTCAACTTGGCCTGCCTTTTGCATGGGGAGTATCCCTGGAGCTCCTGGCTTTGTGGTTTTCTGAACCCTAACCCTAGGCATAACCCTAACCCTAGCCCTAAGCCTAACCCTAGACTGAGGCAGAAATCGAGCATGGGGCTGTGGTGAGTTCCGAGCAGAATGACAAAGAGGGAGCAATGATTTGGATGTGCTACGCTCAACTTGGCCTGCCTTTTGCATGGTGAGTATCCCTGGAGCTCCTGGCTTTGTGGTTTTGTGAACCCTAACCCTAGGCATAACCCTAACCCTAGCCCTAAGCCTAACCCTAGACTGAGGCAGAAATCGGGCATTGGGCTGTGGTGAGTTCCGAGCAGAATGACGAAGAGGGAGAGGGGATTTGGATGTGCTACGCTCAACTTGGCCTGCCTTTTGCATGGTGAGTATCCCTGGAGCTCCTGGCTTTGTGGTTTTGTGAACCCTAACCCTAGGCATAACCCTAACCCTAGCCCTAAGCCTAACCCTAGACTGAGGCAGATATCGGGCATTGGGCTGTGGTGAGTTCCGAGCAGAATGACGTAGAGGGAGCAAGGATTTGGATGTGCTACACTCAACTTGGCCTGCCTTTTGCATGGTGAGTATCCCTGGAGCTCCTGGCTTTGTGGTTTTCTGAACCCTAACCCTAGGCATAACCCTAACCCTAGCCCTAAGCCTAACCCTAGACTGAGGCAGAAATCGGGCATTGGGCTGTGGTGAATTCCGAGCAGAATGACGAAGAGGGAGAGGGGATTTGGATGTGCTACGCTCAACTTGGCCTGCCTTTTGCATGCTTAGTGTGCCTGGGTCCCCTGGCTTTGTCGTTTTCTCAATCCTAACCCTAGTCAAAACCCTAACCCTAACCCTACCCCTAACCCTAACCCCTAACCCTAACCCGAGCCCCTAACCCTAACCCTTGCAGAAAGAAGAAGAGGGAGCAAGGTTTTGGATGTGCCGTGCTTAACTTGGCCTGCCTTTCGCATGATCAGTGTCCCTGGAGCTCCTGGCTTTGTGGTTTTGTGAACCCTAACCCTAGGCATAACCCTAACCCTAGCCCTAAGCCTAACCCTAGACTGAGCCAGTAATCTGGCATTGGGCTGTGGGAAGTTCTGAGCAGAATGACGTAGAGGGAGCAAGGATTTGGATGTGCTACGCTCAACTTGGCCAGCCTTTTGCATGGTGAGTATCCCTGGAGCTCCTGGCTTTGTGGTTTTCTGAACCCTAACCCTAGGCATAACCCTAACCCTAGCCCTAAGCCTAACCCTAGACTGAGGCAGTAATCGGGCATTGGGCTGTGGGGAGTTCCGAGGAGAATGACAAAGAGGGAGAGGGGATTTGGATGTGCTACGCTCAACTTGGCCTGCCTTTTGCATGGTGAGTATCCCTGGAGCTCCTGGCTTTGTGGTTTTGTGAACCCTAACCCTAGGCATAACCCTAACCCTAGCCCTAAGCCTAACCCTAGACTGAGGCAGAAATCGGGCATTGGGCTGTGGTGAGTTCCGAGCAGAATGACGAAGAGGGAGAGGGGATTTGGATGTGCTACGCTCAACTTGGCCTGCCTTTTGCATGGTGAGTATCCCTGGAGCTCCTGGCTTTGTGGTTTTCTGAACCCTAACCCTAGGCATAACCCTAACCCTAGGCATAACCCTAACCCTAGCCCTAAGCCTAACCCTAGACTGAGGCAGAAATCGGGCATTGGGCTGTGGTGAGTTCCGAGCAGAATGACGAAGAGGGAGAGGGGATTTGGATGTGCTACGCTCAACTTGGCCTGCCTTTTGCATGCTTAGTGTGCCTGGGTCCCCTGGCTTTGTGGTTTTGTGAACCCTAACCCTAGTCAAAACCCTAACCCTAACCCTACCCCTAACCCTAACCCCTAACCCTAACCCGAGCCCCTAACCCTAACCCTTGCAGAAAGAAGAAGAGGGAGCAAGGTTTTGGATGTGCCGTGCTTAACTTGGCCTGCCTTTCGCATGATCAGTGTCCCTGGAGCTCCTGGCTTTGTGGTTTTCTGAACCCTAACCCTAGGCATAACCCTAACCCTAGCCCTAAGCCTAACCCTAGACTGAGGCAGAAATCGGGCATTGGGCTGTGGGGAGTTCCGAGCAGAATGACGAAGAGGGAGCAAGGATTTGGATTGGCTGCGCTCAACTTGGCCTGCCTTTTGCATGGGGAGTATCCCTGGAGCTCCTGGCTTTGTGGTTTTCTGAACCCTAACCCTAGGCATAACCCTAACCCTAGCCCTAAGCCTAACCCTAGACTGAGCCAGTAATCGGGCATTGGGCTGTGGTGAGTTCCGAGCAGAATGACGTAGAGGGAGCAAGGATTTGGATGTGCTACGCTCAACTTGGCCTGCCTTTTGCATGGTGAGTATCCCTGGAGCTCCTGGCTTTGTGGTTTTCTGAACCCTAACCCTAGGCATAACCCTAACCCTAGCCCTAAGCCTAACCCTAGACTGAGGCAGAAATCGAGCATGGGGCTGTGGTGAGTTCCGAGCAGAATGACAAAGAGGGAGCAATGATTTGGATGTGCTACGCTCAACTTGGCCTGCCTTTTGCATGGTGAGTATCCCTGGAGCTCCTGGCTTTGTGGTTTTGTGAACCCTAACCCTAGGCATAACCCTAACCCTAGCCCTAAGCCTAACCCTAGACTGAGGCAGATATCGGGCATTGGGCCGTGGTGAGTTCCGAGCAGAATGAAGAAGAGGGAGCAAGGATTTGGATGTGCTACACTCAACTTGGCCTGCCTTTTGCATGGTGAGTATCCCTGGAGCTCCTGGCTTTGTGGTTTTGTGAACCCTAACCCTAGGCATAACCCTAACCCTAGCCCTAAGCCTAACCCTAGACTGAGGCAGAAATCGGGCATTGGGCTGTGGTGAATTCCGAGCAGAATGACGAAGAGGGAGAGGGGATTTGGATGTGCTACGCTCAACTTGGCCTGCCTTTTGCATGGGGAGTATCCCTGGAGCTCCTGGCTTTGTGGTTTTCTGAACCCTAACCCTAAGCATAACCCTAACCCTAGCCCTAAGCCTAACCCTAGACTGAGGCAGATATCGGGCATTGGGCTGTGGTGAGTTCCGAGCAGAATGACGTAGAGGGAGCAAGGATTTGGATGTGCTACACTCAACTTGGCCTGCCTTTTGCATGGTGAGTATCCCTGGAGCTCCTGGCTTTGTGGTTTTCTGAACCCTAACCCTAGGCATAACCCTAACCCTAGCCCTAAGCCTAACCCTAGACTGAGCCAGTAATCTGGCATTGGGCTGTGGGAAGTTCTGAGCAGAATGACGTAGAGGGAGCAAGGATTTGGATGTGCTACGCTCAACTTGGCCAGCCTTTTGCATGGTGAGTATCCCTGGAGCTCCTGGCTTTGTGGTTTTCTGAACCCTAACCCTAGGCATAACCCTAACCCTAGCCCTAAGCCTAACCCTAGACTGAGGCAGTAATCGGGCATTGGGCTGTGGGGAGTTCCGAGGAGAATGACAAAGAGGGAGAGGGGATTTGGATGTGCTACGCTCAACTTGGCCTGCCTTTTGCATGGTGAGTATCCCTGGAGCTCCTGGCTTTGTGGTTTTGTGAACCCTAACCCTAGGCATAACCCTAACCCTAGCCCTAAGCCTAACCCTAGACTGAGGCAGAAATCGGGCATTGGGCTGTGGTGAGTTCCGAGCAGAATGACGAAGAGGGAGAGGGGATTTGGATGTGCTACGCTCAACTTGGCCTGCCTTTTGCATGGTGAGTATCCCTGGAGCTCCTGGCTTTGTGGTTTTCTGAACCCTAACCCTAGGCATAACCCTAACCCTAGGCATAACCCTAACCCTAGCCCTAAGCCTAACCCTAGACTGAGGCAGAAATCGGGCATTGGGCTGTGGTGAGTTCCGAGCAGAATGACGAAGAGGGAGAGGGGATTTGGATGTGCTACGCTCAACTTGGCCTGCCTTTTGCATGCTTAGTGTGCCTGGGTCCCCTGGCTTTGTGGTTTTGTGAACCCTAACCCTAGTCAAAACCCTAACCCTAACCCTACCCCTAACCCTAACCCCTAACCCTAACCCGAGCCCCTAACCCTAACCCTTGCAGAAAGAAGAAGAGGGAGCAAGGTTTTGGATGTGCCGTGCTTAACTTGGCCTGCCTTTCGCATGATCAGTGTCCCTGGAGCTCCTGGCTTTGTGGTTTTCTGAACCCTAACCCTAGGCATAACCCTAACCCTAGCCCTAAGCCTAACCCTAGACTGAGGCAGAAATCGGGCATTGGGCTGTGGGGAGTTCCGAGCAGAATGACGAAGAGGGAGCAAGGATTTGGATTGGCTGCGCTCAACTTGGCCTGCCTTTTGCATGGGGAGTATCCCTGGAGCTCCTGGCTTTGTGGTTTTCTGAACCCTAACCCTAGGCATAACCCTAACCCTAGCCCTAAGCCTAACCCTAGACTGAGCCAGTAATCGGGCATTGGGCTGTGGTGAGTTCCGAGCAGAATGACGTAGAGGGAGCAAGGATTTGGATGTGCTACGCTCAACTTGGCCTGCCTTTTGCATGGTGAGTATCCCTGGAGCTCCTGGCTTTGTGGTTTTCTGAACCCTAACCCTAGGCATAACCCTAACCCTAGCCCTAAGCCTAACCCTAGACTGAGGCAGAAATCGAGCATGGGGCTGTGGTGAGTTCCGAGCAGAATGACAAAGAGGGAGCAATGATTTGGATGTGCTACGCTCAACTTGGCCTGCCTTTTGCATGGTGAGTATCCCTGGAGCTCCTGGCTTTGTGGTTTTGTGAACCCTAACCCTAGGCATAACCCTAACCCTAGCCCTAAGCCTAACCCTAGACTGAGGCAGATATCGGGCATTGGGCCGTGGTGAGTTCCGAGCAGAATGAAGAAGAGGGAGCAAGGATTTGGATGTGCTACACTCAACTTGGCCTGCCTTTTGCATGGTGAGTATCCCTGGAGCTCCTGGCTTTGTGGTTTTGTGAACCCTAACCCTAGGCATAACCCTAACCCTAGCCCTAAGCCTAACCCTAGACTGAGGCAGAAATCGGGCATTGGGCTGTGGTGAATTCCGAGCAGAATGACGAAGAGGGAGAGGGGATTTGGATGTGCTACGCTCAACTTGGCCTGCCTTTTGCATGGTGAGTATCCCTGGAGCTCCTGGCTTTGTGGTTTTCTGAACCCTAACCCTAAGCATAACCCTAACCCTAGCCCTAAGCCTAACCCTAGACTGAGGCAGATATCGGGCATTGGGCTGTGGTGAGTTCCGAGCAGAATGACGTAGAGGGAGCAAGGATTTGGATGTGCTACACTCAACTTGGCCTGCCTTTTGCATGGTGAGTATCCCTGGAGCTCCTGGCTTTGTGGTTTTCTGAACCCTAACCCTAGGCATAACCCTAACCCTAGCCCTAAGCCTAACCCTAGACTGAGGCAGAAATCGGGCATTGGGCTGTGGTGAATTCCGAGCAGAATGACGAAGAGGGAGAGGGGATTTGGATGTGCTACGCTCAACTTGGCCTGCCTTTTGCATGCTTAGTGTGCCTGGGTCCCCTGGCTTTGTCGTTTTCTCAATCCTAACCCTAGTCAAAACCCTAACCCTAACCCTACCCCTAACCCTAACCCCTAACACTAACCCGAGCCCCTAACCCTAACCCTTGCAGAAAGAAGAAGAGGGAGCAAGGTTTTGGATGTGCCGTGCTTAACTTGGCCTGCCTTTCGCATGATCAGTGTCCCTGGAGCTCCTGGCTTTGTGGTTTTCTGAACCCTAACCCTAGGCATAACCCTAACCCTAGCCCTAAGCCTAACCCTAGACTGAGGCAGTAATCGGGCATTGGGCTGTGGTGAGTTCCGAGCAGAATGACGAAGAGGGTGCAAGGATTTGGATGTGCTACGCTCAACTTGGCCTGCCTTTTGCATGGGGAGTATCCCTGGAGCTCCTGGCTTTGTGGTTTTCTGAACCCTAACCCTAGGCATAACCCTAACCCTAGCCCTAAACCTAACCCTAGACTGAGGCAGAAATCGGGCATGGGGCTGTGGTGAGTTCCGAGCAGAATGAGGAAGAGGGAGAGGGGATTTGGATGTGCTACGCTCAACTTGGCCTGCCTTTTGCATGGTGAGTATCCCTGGAGCTCCTGGCTTTGTGGTTTTGTGAACCCTAACCCTAGGCATAACCCTAACCCTAGCCCCAAGCCGAACCCTAGACTGAGGCAGAAATCGGGCATTGGGCTGTGGGGAGTTCCGAGCAGAATGACGAAGAGGGAGAGGGGATTTGGATGTGCTACGCTCAACTTGGCCTGCCTTTTGCATGGTGAGTATCCCTGGAGCTCCTGGCTTTGTGGTTTTGTGAACCCTAACCCTAGGCATAACCCTAACCCTAGCCCTAAGCCTAACCCTAGACTGAGCCAGTAATCGGGCATTGGGCTGTGGGGAGTTCCGAGGAGAATGACAAAGAGGGAGAGGGGATTTGGATGTGCTACGCTCAACTTGGCCTGCCTTTTGCATGGGGAGTATCCCTGGAGCTCCTGGCTTTGTGGTTTTGTGAACCCTAACCCTAGGCATAACCCTAACCCTAGCCCTAAGCCTAACCCTAGACTGAGGCAGTAATCGGGCATTGGGCTGTGGTGAGTTCCGAGCAGAATGACGAAGAGGGAGAGGGGATTTGGATGTGCTACGCTCAACTTGGCCTGCCTTTTGCATGGTGAGTATCCCTGGAGCTCCTGGCTTTGTGGTTTTCTGAACCCTAACCCTAGGCATAACCCTAACCCTAGGCATAACCCTAACCCTAACCCCTAACCCTAACCCGAGCCCCTAACCCTAACCCTTGCAGAAAGAAGAAGAGGGAGCAAGGTTTTGGATGTGCCGTGCTTAACTTGGCCTGCCTTTCGCATGATCAGTGTCCCTGGAGCTCCTGGCTTTGTGGTTTTCTGAACCCTAACCCTAGGCATAACCCTAACCCTAGCCCTAAGCCTAACCCTAGACTGAGGCAGAAATCGGGCATTGGGCTGTGGGGAGTTCCGAGCAGAATGACGAAGAGGGAGCAAGGATTTGGATTGGCTGCGCTCAACTTGGCCTGCCTTTTGCATGGGGAGTATCCCTGGAGCTCCTGGCTTTGTGGTTTTGTGAACCCTAACCCTAGGCATAACCCTAACCCTAGCCCTAAGCCTAACCCTAGACTGAGGCAGAAATCGGGCATGGGGCTGTGGTGAGTTCCGAGTAGAATGACAAAGAGGGAGCAAGGATTTGGATGTGCTACGCTCAACTTGGCCTGCCTTTTGCATGGTGAGTATCCCTGGAGCTCCTGGCTTTGTGGTTTTGTGAACCCTAACCCTAGGCATAACCCTAACCCTAGCCCTAAGCCTAACCCTAGACTGAGGCAGAAATCGGGCATTGGGCTGTGGTGAGTTCCGAGCAGAATGACGAAGAGGGAGAGGGGATTTGGATGTGCTACGCTCAACTTGGCCTGCCTTTTGCATGGTGAGTATCCCTGGAGCTCCTGGCTTTGTGGTTTTGTGAACCCTAACCCTAAGCATAACCCTAATCCTAGCCCTAAGCCTAACCGTAGACTGAGGCAGAAATCGGGCATTGGGCTGTGGTGAGTTCCGAGCAGAATGACAAAGAGGGAGAGGGGATTTGGATGTGCTACGCTCAACTTGGCCTGCCTTTTGCATGGGGAGTATCCCTGGAGCTCCTGGCTTTGTGGTTTTCTGAACCCTAACCCTAGGCATAACCCTAACCCTAGCCCTAAGCCTAACCCTAGACTGAGGCAGAAATCGGGCATTGGGCTGTGGGGAGTTCCGAGCAGAATGACGAAGAGGAAGCAAGGATTTGGATGTGCTACACTCAACTTGGCCTGCCTTTTGCATGGTGAGTATCCCTGGAGCTCCTGGCTTTGTGGTTTTCTGAACCCTAACCCTAGGCATAACCCTAACCCTAGCCCTAAGCCTAACCCTAGACTGAGCCAGAAATCGGGCATTGGGCTGTGGGGAGTTCCGAGCAGAATGAAGAAGAGGGAGCAAGGATTTGGATGTGCTACGCTCAACTTGGCCTGCCTTTTGCATGGTATCCCTGGAGCTCCTGGCTTTGTGGTTTTGTGAACCCTAACCCTAGGCATAACCCTAACCCTAGCCCTAAGCCTAACCCTAGACTGAGCCAGTAATCTGGCATTGGGCTGTGGGAAGTTCCGAGCAGAATGACGAAGAGGGAGAGGGGATTTGGATGTGCTACACTCAACTTGGCCTGCCTTTTGCATGGTGAGTATCCCTGGAGCTCCTGGCTTTGTGGTTTTGTGAACCCTAACCCTAGGCATAACCCTAACCCTAGCCCTAAGCCTAACCCTAGACTGAGGCAGAAATCGGACATTGGGCTGTGGGGAGTTCCGAGCAGAATGACGAAGAAGGAGCAAGGATTTGGATTGGCTGCGCTCAACTTGGCCTGCCTTTTGCATGGGGAGTATCCCTGGAGCTCCTGGCTTTGTGGTTTTGTGAACCCTAACCCTAGGCATAACCCTAACCCTAGCCCTAAGCCTAACCCTAGACTGAGGCAGAAATCGGGCATGGGGCTGTGGTGAGTTCCGAGCAGAATGACAAAGAGGGAGCAATGATTTGGATGTGCTACGCTCAACTTGGCCTGCCTTTTGCATGGTGAGTATCCCTGGAGCTCCTGGCTTTGTGGTTTTGTGAACCCTAACCCTAGGCATAACCCTAACCCTAGCCCTAAGCCTAACCCTAGACTGAGGCAGAAATCGGACATTGGGCTGTGGTGAGTTCCGAGCAGAATGACGAAGAGGGAGAGGGGATTTGGATGTGCTACGCTCAACTTGGCCTGCCTTTTGCATGGTGAGTATCCCTGGAGCTCCTGGCTTTGTGGTTTTGTGAACCCTAACCCTAGGCATAACCCTAACCCTAGCCCTAAGCCTAACCCTAGACTGAGGCAGACATCGGGCATTGGGCCGTGGTGAGTTCCGAGCAGAATGAAGAAGAGGGAGCAAGGATTTGGATGTGCTACACTCAACTTGGCCTGCCTTTTGCATGGTGAGTATCCCTGGAGCTCCTGGCTTTGTGGTTTTCTGAACCCTAACCCTAGGCATAACCCTAACCCTAGCCCTAAGCCTAACCCTAGACTGAGGCAGAAATCGGGCATTGGGCTGTGGTGAATTCCGAGCAGAATGACGAAGAGGGAGAGGGGATTTGGATGTGCTACGCTCAACTTGGCCTGCCTTTTGCATGCTTAGTGTGCCTTGGTCCCCTGGCTTTGTGGTTTTCTCAATCCTAACCCTAGTCAAAACCCTAACCCTAACCCTACCCCTAACCCTAACCCCTAACACTAACCCGAGCCCCTAACCCTAACCCTTGCAGAAAGAAGAAGAGGGAGCAAGGTTTTGGATGTGCCGTGCTTAACTTGGCCTGCCTTTCGCATGATCAGTGTCCCTGGAGCTCCTGGCTTTGTGGTTTTGTGAACCCTAACCCTAGGCATAACCCTAACCCTAGCCCTAAGCCTAACCCTAGACTGAGCCAGTAATCTGGCATTGGGCTGTCGGAAGTTCTGAGCAGAATGACAAAGAGGGAGCAAGGATTTGGATGTGCTACGCTCAACTTGGCCTGCCTTTTGCATGGGGAGTATCCCTGGAGCTCCTGGCTTTGTGGTTTTCTGAACCCTAACCCTAGGCATAACCCTAACCCTAGCCCTAAGCCTAACCCTAGACTGAGGCAGAAATCGGGCATTGGGCTGTGGGGAGTTCCGAGCAGAATGACGAAGAGGGAGCAAGGATTTGGATTGGCTGCGCTCAACTTGGCCTGCCTTTTGCATGGGGAGTATCCCTGGAGCTCCTGGCTTTGTGGTTTTCTGAACCCTAACCCTAGGCATAACCCTAACCCTAGCCCTAAGCCTAACCCTAGACTGAGGCAGAAATCGAGCATGGGGCTGTGGTGAGTTCCGAGCAGAATGACAAAGAGGGAGCAATGATTTGGATGTGCTACGCTCAACTTGGCCTGCCTTTTGCATGGTGAGTATCCCTGGAGCTCCTGGCTTTGTGGTTTTGTGAACCCTAACCCTAGGCATAACCCTAACCCTAGCCCTAAGCCTAACCCTAGACTGAGGCAGAAATCGGGCATTGGGCTGTGGTGAGTTCCGAGCAGAATGACGAAGAGGGAGAGGGGATTTGGATGTGCTACGCTCAACTTGGCCTGCCTTTTGCATGGTGAGTATCCCTGGAGCTCCTGGCTTTGTGGTTTTGTGAACCCTAACCCTAGGCATAACCCTAACCCTAGCCCTAAGCCTAACCCTAGACTGAGGCAGATATCGGGCATTGGGCTGTGGTGAGTTCCGAGCAGAATGACGTAGAGGGAGCAAGGATTTGGATGTGCTACACTCAACTTGGCCTGCCTTTTGCATGGTGAGTATCCCTGGAGCTCCTGGCTTTGTGGTTTTCTGAACCCTAACCCTAGGCATAACCCTAACCCTAGCCCTAAGCCTAACCCTAGACTGAGGCAGAAATCGGGCATTGGGCTGTGGTGAATTCCGAGCAGAATGACGAAGAGGGAGAGGGGATTTGGATGTGCTACGCTCAACTTGGCCTGCCTTTTGCATGCTTAGTGTGCCTGGGTCCCCTGGCTTTGTCGTTTTCTCAATCCTAACCCTAGTCAAAACCCTAACCCTAACCCTACCCCTAACCCTAACCCCTAACACTAACCCGAGCCCCTAACCCTAACCCTTGCAGAAAGAAGAAGAGGGAGCAAGGTTTTGGATGTGCCGTGCTTAACTTGGCCTGCCTTTCGCATGATCAGTGTCCCTGGAGCTCCTGGCTTTGTGGTTTTGTGAACCCTAACCCTAGGCATAACCCTAACCCTAGCCCTAAGCCTAACCCTAGACTGAGCCAGTAATCTGGCATTGGGCTGTGGGAAGTTCTGAGCAGAATGACGTAGAGGGAGCAAGGATTTGGATGTGCTACGCTCAACTTGGCCAGCCTTTTGCATGGTGAGTATCCCTGGAGCTCCTGGCTTTGTGGTTTTCTGAACCCTAACCCTAGGCATAACCCTAACCCTAGCCCTAAGCCTAACCCTAGACTGAGGCAGTAATCGGGCATTGGGCTGTGGGGAGTTCCGAGGAGAATGACAAAGAGGGAGAGGGGATTTGGATGTGCTACGCTCAACTTGGCCTGCCTTTTGCATGGTGAGTATCCCTGGAGCTCCTGGCTTTGTGGTTTTGTGAACCCTAACCCTAGGCATAACCCTAACCCTAGCCCTAAGCCTAACCCTAGACTGAGGCAGTAATCGGGCATTGGGCTGTGGTGAGTTCCGAGCAGAATGACGAAGAGGGAGAGGGGATTTGGATGTGCTACGCTCAACTTGGCCTGCCTTTTGCATGGTGAGTATCCCTGGAGCTCCTGGCTTTGTGGTTTTCTGAACCCTAACCCTAGGCATAACCCTAACCCTAGCCCTAAGCCTAACCCTAGACTGAGCCAGTAATCGGGCATTGGGCTGTGGGGAGTTCCGAGGAGAATGACAAAGAGGGAGAGGGGATTTGGATGTGCTACGCTCAACTTGGCCTGCCTTTTGCATGGTGAGTATCCCTGGAGCTCCTGGCTTTGTGGTTTTGTGAACCCTAACCCTAGCCATAACCCTAACCCTAGCCCTAAGCCTAACCCTAGACTGAGGCAGTAATCGGGCATTGGGCTGTGGGGAGTTCCGAGCAGAATGACGAAGAGGGAGAGGGGATTTGGATGTGCTACGCTCAACTTGGCCTGCCTTTTGCATGGTGAGTATCCCTGGAGCTCCTGGCTTTGTGGTTTTGTGAACCCTAACCCTAGGCATAACCCTAACCCTAGCCCTAAGCCTAACCCTAGACTGAGGCAGTAATCGGGCATTGGGCTGTGGGGAGTTCCGAGGAGAATGACAAAGAGGGAGAGGGGATTTGGATGTGCTACGCTCAACTTGGCCTGCCTTTTGCATGGTGAGTATCCCTGGAGCTCCTGGCTTTGTGGTTTTGTGAACCCTAACCCTAGGCATAACCCTAACCCTAGCCCTAAGCCTAACCCTAGACTGAGGCAGAAATCGGGCATTGGGCTGTGGTGAGTTCCGAGCAGAATGACGAAGAGGGAGAGGGGATTTGGATGTGCTACGCTCAACTTGGCCTGCCTTTTGCATGGTGAGTATCCCTGGAGCTCCTGGCTTTGTGGTTTTCTGAACCCTAACCCTAGGCATAACCCTAACCCTAGGCATAACCCTAACCCTAGCCCTAAGCCTAACCCTAGACTGAGGCAGAAATCGGGCATTGGGCTGTGGTGAGTTCCGAGCAGAATGACGAAGAGGGAGAGGGGATTTGGATGTGCTACGCTCAACTTGGCCTGCCTTTTGCATGCTTAGTGTGCCTGGGTCCCCTGGCTTTGTGGTTTTGTGAACCCTAACCCTAGTCAAAACCCTAACCCTAACCCTACCCCTAACCCTAACCCCTAACCCTAACCCGAGCCCCTAACCCTAACCCTTGCAGAAAGAAGAAGAGGGAGCAAGGTTTTGGATGTGCCGTGCTTAACTTGGCCTGCCTTTCGCATGATCAGTGTCCCTGGAGCTCCTGGTTTGTGGTTTTCTGAACCCTAACCCTAGGCATAACCCTAACCCTAGCCCTAAGCCTAACCCTAGACTGAGGCAGAAATCGGGCATTGGGCTGTGGGGAGTTCCGAGCAGAATGACGAAGAGGGAGCAAGGATTTGGATTGGCTGCGCTCAACTTGGCCTGCCTTTTGCATGGGGAGTATCCCTGGAGCTCCTGGCTTTGTGGTTTTCTGAACCCTAACCCTAGGCATAACCCTAACCCTAGCCCTAAGCCTAACCCTAGACTGAGGCAGTAATCGGGCATTGGGCTGTGGTGAGTTCCGAGCAGAATGACGTAGAGGGAGCAAGGATTTGGATGTGCTACGCTCAACTTGGCCTGCCTTTTGCATGGTGAGTATCCCTGGAGCTCCTGGCTTTGTGGTTTTCTGAACCCTAACCCTAGGCATAACCCTAACCCTAGCCCTAAGCTTAACCCTAGACTGAGGCAGTAATCGGGCATTGGGCTGTGGTGAGTTCCGAGCAGAATGACGTAGAGGGAGCAAGGATTTGGATGTGCTACGCTCAACTTGGCCTGCCTTTTGCATGGGGAGTATCCCTGGAGCTCCTGGCTTTGTGGTTTTGTGAACCCTAACCCTAGGCATAACCCTAACCCTAGCCCTAAGCCTAACCCTAGACTGAGGCAGAAATCGGGCATTGGGCTGTGGTGAGTTCCGAGCAGAATGACAAAGAGGGAGCAATGATTTGGATGTGCTACGCTCAACTTGGCCTGCCTTTTGCATGGTGAGTATCCCTGGAGCTCCTGGCTTTGTGGTTTTGTGAACCCTAACCCTAGGCATAACCCTAACCCTAGCCCTAAGCCTAACCCTAGACTGAGGCAGAAATCGGACATTGGGCTGTGGTGAGTTCCGAGCAGAATGACGAAGAGGGAGAGGGGATTTGGATGTGCTACGCTCAACTTGGCCTGCCTTTTGCATGGTGAGTATCCCTGGAGCTCCTGGCTTTGTGGTTTTGTGAACCCTAACCCTAGGCATAACCCTAACCCTAGCCCTAAGCCTAACCCTAGACTGAGGCAGACATCGGGCATTGGGCCGTGGTGAGTTCCGAGCAGAATGAAGAAGAGGGAGCAAGGATTTGGATGTGCTACACTCAACTTGGCCTGCCTTTTGCATGGTGAGTATCCCTGGAGCTCCTGGCTTTGTGGTTTTCTGAACCCTAACCCTAGGCATAACCCTAACCCTAGCCCTAAGCCTAACCCTAGACTGAGGCAGAAATCGGGCATTGGGCTGTGGTGAATTCCGAGCAGAATGACGAAGAGGGAGAGGGGATTTGGATGTGCTACGCTCAACTTGGCCTGCCTTTTGCATGCTTAGTGTGCCTTGGTCCCCTGGCTTTGTGGTTTTCTCAATCCTAACCCTAGTCAAAACCCTAACCCTAACCCTACCCCTAACCCTAACCCCTAACACTAACCCGAGCCCCTAACCCTAACCCTTGCAGAAAGAAGAAGAGGGAGCAAGGTTTTGGATGTGCCGTGCTTAACTTGGCCTGCCTTTCGCATGATCAGTGTCCCTGGAGCTCCTGGCTTTGTGGTTTTGTGAACCCTAACCCTAGGCATAACCCTAACCCTAGCCCTAAGCCTAACCCTAGACTGAGCCAGTAATCTGGCATTGGGCTGTGGGAAGTTCTGAGCAGAATGACAAAGAGGGAGCAAGGATTTGGATTGGCTGCGCTCAACTTGGCCTGCCTTTTGCATGGGGAGTATCCCTGGAGCTCCTGGCTTTGTGGTTTTCTGAACCCTAACCCTAGGCATAACCCTAACCCTAGCCCTAAGCCTAACCCTAGACTGAGGCAGAAATCGAGCATGGGGCTGTGGTGAGTTCCGAGCAGAATGACAAAGAGGGAGCAATGATTTGGATGTGCTACGCTCAACTTGGCCTGCCTTTTGCATGGTGAGTATCCCTGGAGCTCCTGGCTTTGTGGTTTTGTGAACCCTAACCCTAGGCATAACCCTAACCCTAGCCCTAAGCCTAACCCTAGACTGAGGCAGAAATCGGGCATTGGGCTGTGGTGAGTTCCGAGCAGAATGACGAAGAGGGAGAGGGGATTTGGATGTGCTACGCTCAACTTGGCCTGCCTTTTGCATGGTGAGTATCCCTGGAGCTCCTGGCTTTGTGGTTTTGTGAACCCTAACCCTAGGCATAACCCTAACCCTAGCCCTAAGCCTAACCCTAGACTGAGGCAGATATCGGGCATTGGGCTGTGGTGAGTTCCGAGCAGAATGACGTAGAGGGAGCAAGGATTTGGATGTGCTACACTCAACTTGGCCTGCCTTTTGCATGGTGAGTATCCCTGGAGCTCCTGGCTTTGTGGTTTTCTGAACCCTAACCCTAGGCATAACCCTAACCCTAGCCCTAAGCCTAACCCTAGACTGAGGCAGAAATCGGGCATTGGGCTGTGGTGAATTCCGAGCAGAATGACGAAGAGGGAGAGGGGATTTGGATGTGCTACGCTCAACTTGGCCTGCCTTTTGCATGCTTAGTGTGCCTGGGTCCCCTGGCTTTGTCGTTTTCTCAATCCTAACCCTAGTCAAAACCCTAACCCTAACCCTACCCCTAACCCTAACCCCTAACACTAACCCGAGCCCCTAACCCTAACCCTTGCAGAAAGAAGAAGAGGGAGCAAGGTTTTGGATGTGCCGTGCTTAACTTGGCCTGCCTTTCGCATGATCAGTGTCCCTGGAGCTCCTGGCTTTGTGGTTTTGTGAACCCTAACCCTAGGCATAACCCTAACCCTAGCCCTAAGCCTAACCCTAGACTGAGCCAGTAATCTGGCATTGGGCTGTGGGAAGTTCTGAGCAGAATGACGTAGAGGGAGCAAGGATTTGGATGTGCTACGCTCAACTTGGCCAGCCTTTTGCATGGTGAGTATCCCTGGAGCTCCTGGCTTTGTGGTTTTCTGAACCCTAACCCTAGGCATAACCCTAACCCTAGCCCTAAGCCTAACCCTAGACTGAGGCAGTAATCGGGCATTGGGCTGTGGGGAGTTCCGAGGAGAATGACAAAGAGGGAGAGGGGATTTGGATGTGCTACGCTCAACTTGGCCTGCCTTTTGCATGGTGAGTATCCCTGGAGCTCCTGGCTTTGTGGTTTTGTGAACCCTAACCCTAGGCATAACCCTAACCCTAGCCCTAAGCCTAACCCTAGACTGAGGCAGTAATCGGGCATTGGGCTGTGGTGAGTTCCGAGCAGAATGACGAAGAGGGAGAGGGGATTTGGATGTGCTACGCTCAACTTGGCCTGCCTTTTGCATGGTGAGTATCCCTGGAGCTCCTGGCTTTGTGGTTTTCTGAACCCTAACCCTAGGCATAACCCTAACCCTAGCCCTAAGCCTAACCCTAGACTGAGCCAGTAATCGGGCATTGGGCTGTGGGGAGTTCCGAGGAGAATGACAAAGAGGGAGAGGGGATTTGGATGTGCTACGCTCAACTTGGCCTGCCTTTTGCATGGTGAGTATCCCTGGAGCTCCTGGCTTTGTGGTTTTGTGAACCCTAACCCTAGGCATAACCCTAACCCTAGCCCTAAGCCTAACCCTAGACTGAGGCAGTAATCGGGCATTGGGCTGTGGGGAGTTCCGAGCAGAATGACGAAGAGGGAGAGGGGATTTGGATGTGCTACGCTCAACTTGGCCTGCCTTTTGCATGGTGAGTATCCCTGGAGCTCCTGGCTTTGTGGTTTTGTGAACCCTAACCCTAGGCATAACCCTAACCCTAGCCCTAAGCCTAACCCTAGACTGAGGCAGTAATCGGGCATTGGGCTGTGGGGAGTTCCGAGGAGAATGACAAAGAGGGAGAGGGGATTTGGATGTGCTACGCTCAACTTGGCCTGCCTTTTGCATGGTGAGTATCCCTGGAGCTCCTGGCTTTGTGGTTTTGTGAACCCTAACCCTAGGCATAACCCTAACCCTAGCCCTAAGCCTAACCCTAGACTGAGGCAGAAATCGGGCATTGGGCTGTGGTGAGTTCCGAGCAGAATGACAAAGAGGGAGAGGGGATTTGGATGTGCTACGCTCAACTTGGCCTGCCTTTTGCATGGTGAGTATCCCTGGAGCTCCTGGCTTTGTGGTTTTCTGAACCCTAACCCTAGGCATAACCCTAACCCTAGGCATAACCCTAACCCTAGCCCTAAGCCTAACCCTAGACTGAGGCAGAAATCGGGCATTGGGCTGTGGTGAGTTCCGAGCAGAATGACGAAGAGGGAGAGGGGATTTGGATGTGCTACGCTCAACTTGGCCTGCCTTTTGCATGCTTAGTGTGCCTGGGTCCCCTGGCTTTGTGGTTTTGTGAACCCTAACCCTAGTCAAAACCCTAACCCTAACCCTACCCCTAACCCTAACCCCTAACCCTAACCCGAGCCCCTAACCCTAACCCTTGCAGAAAGAAGAAGAGGGAGCAAGGTTTTGGATGTGCCGTGCTTAACTTGGCCTGCCTTTCGCATGATCAGTGTCCCTGGAGCTCCTGGTTTGTGGTTTTCTGAACCCTAACCCTAGGCATAACCCTAACCCTAGCCCTAAGCCTAACCCTAGACTGAGGCAGAAATCGGGCATTGGGCTGTGGGGAGTTCCGAGCAGAATGACGAAGAGGGAGCAAGGATTTGGATTGGCTGCGCTCAACTTGGCCTGCCTTTTGCATGGGGAGTATCCCTGGAGCTCCTGGCTTTGTGGTTTTCTGAACCCTAACCCTAGGCATAACCCTAACCCTAGCCCTAAGCCTAACCCTAGACTGAGGCAGTAATCGGGCATTGGGCTGTGGTGAGTTCCGAGCAGAATGACGTAGAGGGAGCAAGGATTTGGATGTGCTACGCTCAACTTGGCCTGCCTTTTGCATGGTGAGTATCCCTGGAGCTCCTGGCTTTGTGGTTTTCTGAACCCTAACCCTAGGCATAACCCTAACCCTAGCCCTAAGCTTAACCCTAGACTGAGGCAGTAATCGGGCATTGGGCTGTGGTGAGTTCCGAGCAGAATGACAAAGAGGGAGCAAGGATTTGGATGTGCTACGCTCAACTTGGCCTGCCTTTTGCATGGGGAGTATCCCTGGAGCTCCTGGCTTTGTGGTTTTGTGAACCCTAACCCTAGGCATAACCCTAACCCTAGCCCTAAGCCTAACCCTAGACTGAGGCAGAAATCGGGCATTGGGCTGTGGTGAGTTCCGAGCAGAATGACAAAGAGGGAGCAATGATTTGGATGTGCTACGCTCAACTTGGCCTGCCTTTTGCATGGTGAGTATCCCTGGAGCTCCTGGCTTTGTGGTTTTGTGAACCCTAACCCTAGGCATAACCCTAACCCTAGCCCTAAGCCTAACCCTAGACTGAGGCAGAAATCGGACATTGGGCTGTGGTGAGTTCCGAGCAGAATGACGAAGAGGGAGAGGGGATTTGGATGTGCTACGCTCAACTTGGCCTGCCTTTTGCATGGTGAGTATCCCTGGAGCTCCTGGCTTTGTGGTTTTGTGAACCCTAACCCTAGGCATAACCCTAACCCTAGCCCTAAGCCTAACCCTAGACTGAGGCAGACATCGGGCATTGGGCCGTGGTGAGTTCCGAGCAGAATGAAGAAGAGGGAGCAAGGATTTGGATGTGCTACACTCAACTTGGCCTGCCTTTTGCATGGTGAGTATCCCTGGAGCTCCTGGCTTTGTGGTTTTCTGAACCCTAACCCTAGGCATAACCCTAACCCTAGCCCTAAGCCTAACCCTAGACTGAGGCAGAAATCGGGCATTGGGCTGTGGTGAATTCCGAGCAGAATGACGAAGAGGGAGAGGGGATTTGGATGTGCTACGCTCAACTTGGCCTGCCTTTTGCATGCTTAGTGTGCCTTGGTCCCCTGGCTTTGTGGTTTTCTCAATCCTAACCCTAGTCAAAACCCTAACCCTAACCCTACCCCTAACCCTAACCCCTAACACTAACCCGAGCCCCTAACCCTAACCCTTGCAGAAAGAAGAAGAGGGAGCAAGGTTTTGGATGTGCCGTGCTTAACTTGGCCTGCCTTTCGCATGATCAGTGTCCCTGGAGCTCCTGGCTTTGTGGTTTTGTGAACCCTAACCCTAGGCATAACCCTAACCCTAGCCCTAAGCCTAACCCTAGACTGAGCCAGTAATCTGGCATTGGGCTGTCGGAAGTTCTGAGCAGAATGACAAAGAGGGAGCAAGGATTTGGATGTGCTACGCTCAACTTGGCCTGCCTTTTGCATGGGGAGTATCCCTGGAGCTCCTGGCTTTGTGGTTTTCTGAACCCTAACCCTAGGCATAACCCTAACCCTAGCCCTAAGCCTAACCCTAGACTGAGGCAGAAATCGGGCATTGGGCTGTGGGGAGTTCCGAGCAGAATGACGAAGAGGGAGCAAGGATTTGGATTGGCTGCGCTCAACTTGGCCTGCCTTTTGCATGGGGAGTATCCCTGGAGCTCCTGGCTTTGTGGTTTTCTGAACCCTAACCCTAGGCATAACCCTAACCCTAGCCCTAAGCCTAACCCTAGACTGAGGCAGAAATCGAGCATGGGGCTGTGGTGAGTTCCGAGCAGAATGACAAAGAGGGAGCAATGATTTGGATGTGCTACGCTCAACTTGGCCTGCCTTTTGCATGGTGAGTATCCCTGGAGCTCCTGGCTTTGTGGTTTTGTGAACCCTAACCCTAGGCATAACCCTAACCCTAGCCCTAAGCCTAACCCTAGACTGAGGCAGAAATCGGGCATTGGGCTGTGGTGAGTTCCGAGCAGAATGACGAAGAGGGAGAGGGGATTTGGATGTGCTACGCTCAACTTGGCCTGCCTTTTGCATGGTGAGTATCCCTGGAGCTCCTGGCTTTGTGGTTTTGTGAACCCTAACCCTAGGCATAACCCTAACCCTAGCCCTAAGCCTAACCCTAGACTGAGGCAGATATCGGGCATTGGGCTGTGGTGAGTTCCGAGCAGAATGACGTAGAGGGAGCAAGGATTTGGATGTGCTACACTCAACTTGGCCTGCCTTTTGCATGGTGAGTATCCCTGGAGCTCCTGGCTTTGTGGTTTTCTGAACCCTAACCCTAGGCATAACCCTAACCCTAGCCCTAAGCCTAACCCTAGACTGAGGCAGAAATCGGGCATTGGGCTGTGGTGAATTCCGAGCAGAATGACGAAGAGGGAGAGGGGATTTGGATGTGCTACGCTCAACTTGGCCTGCCTTTTGCATGCTTAGTGTGCCTGGGTCCCCTGGCTTTGTCGTTTTCTCAATCCTAACCCTAGTCAAAACCCTAACCCTAACCCTACCCCTAACCCTAACCCCTAACACTAACCCGAGCCCCTAACCCTAACCCTTGCAGAAAGAAGAAGAGGGAGCAAGGTTTTGGATGTGCCGTGCTTAACTTGGCCTGCCTTTCGCATGATCAGTGTCCCTGGAGCTCCTGGCTTTGTGGTTTTGTGAACCCTAACCCTAGGCATAACCCTAACCCTAGCCCTAAGCCTAACCCTAGACTGAGCCAGTAATCTGGCATTGGGCTGTGGGAAGTTCTGAGCAGAATGACGTAGAGGGAGCAAGGATTTGGATGTGCTACGCTCAACTTGGCCAGCCTTTTGCATGGTGAGTATCCCTGGAGCTCC
Source organism: Coloeus monedula (assembly GCF_965178545.1). Taxonomy (NCBI): domain Eukaryota; kingdom Metazoa; phylum Chordata; class Aves; order Passeriformes; family Corvidae; genus Coloeus; species Coloeus monedula. The sequence goes on along the minus strand of NW_028120808.1, from coordinate 224,064 downwards.
TGGCTTTGTGGTTTTCTGAACCCTAACCCTAGGCATAACCCTAACCCTAGCCCTAAGCCTAACCCTAGACTGAGGCAGTAATCGGGCATTGGGCTGTGGGGAGTTCCGAGGAGAATGACAAAGAGGGAGAGGGGATTTGGATGTGCTACGCTCAACTTGGCCTGCCTTTTGCATGGTGAGTATCCCTGGAGCTCCTGGCTTTGTGGTTTTGTGAACCCTAACCCTAGGCATAACCCTAACCCTAGCCCTAAGCCTAACCCTAGACTGAGGCAGTAATCGGGCATTGGGCTGTGGTGAGTTCCGAGCAGAATGACGAAGAGGGAGAGGGGATTTGGATGTGCTACGCTCAACTTGGCCTGCCTTTTGCATGGTGAGTATCCCTGGAGCTCCTGGCTTTGTGGTTTTCTGAACCCTAACCCTAGGCATAACCCTAACCCTAGCCCTAAGCCTAACCCTAGACTGAGCCAGTAATCGGGCATTGGGCTGTGGGGAGTTCCGAGGAGAATGACAAAGAGGGAGAGGGGATTTGGATGTGCTACGCTCAACTTGGCCTGCCTTTTGCATGGTGAGTATCCCTGGAGCTCCTGGCTTTGTGGTTTTGTGAACCCTAACCCTAGGCATAACCCTAACCCTAGCCCTAAGCCTAACCCTAGACTGAGGCAGTAATCGGGCATTGGGCTGTGGGGAGTTCCGAGCAGAATGACGAAGAGGGAGAGGGGATTTGGATGTGCTACGCTCAACTTGGCCTGCCTTTTGCATGGTGAGTATCCCTGGAGCTCCTGGCTTTGTGGTTTTGTGAACCCTAACCCTAGGCATAACCCTAACCCTAGCCCTAAGCCTAACCCTAGACTGAGGCAGTAATCGGGCATTGGGCTGTGGGGAGTTCCGAGGAGAATGACAAAGAGGGAGAGGGGATTTGGATGTGCTACGCTCAACTTGGCCTGCCTTTTGCATGGGGAGTATCCCTGGAGCTCCTGGCTTTGTGGTTTTGTGAACCCTAACCCTAGGCATAACCCTAACCCTAGCCCTAAGCCTAACCCTAGACTGAGGCAGAAATCGGGCATTGGGCTGTGGGGAGTTCCGAGCAGAATGACGAAGAGGGAGAGGGGATTTGGATGTGCTACGCTCAACTTGGCCTGCCTTTTGCATGGTGAGTATCCCTGGACCTCCTGGCTTTGTGGTTTTCTGAACCCTAACCCTAGGCATAACCCTAACCCTAGGCATAACCCTAACCCTAGCCCTAAGCCTAACCCTAGACTGAGGCAGAAATCGGGCATTGGGCTGTGGTGAGTTCCGAGCAGAATGACGAAGAGGGAGAGGGGATTTGGATGTGCTACGCTCAACTTGGCCTGCCTTTTGCATGCTTAGTGTGCCTGGGTCCCCTGGCTTTGTGGTTTTGTGAACCCTAACCCTAGTCAAAACCCTAACCCTAACCCTACCCCTAACCCTAACCCCTAACCCTAACCCGAGCCCCTAACCCTAACCCTTGCAGAAAGAAGAAGAGGGAGCAAGGTTTTGGATGTGCCGTGCTTAACTTGGCCTGCCTTTCGCATGATCAGTGTCCCTGGAGCTCCTGGCTTTGTGGTTTTGTGAACCCTAACCCTAGGCATAACCCTAACCCTAGCCCTAAGCCTAACCCTAGACTGAGGCAGAAATCGGGCATTGGGCTGTGGGGAGTTCCGAGCAGAATGACAAAGAGGGAGCAAGGATTTGGATTGGCTGCGCTCAACTTGGCCTGCCTTTTGCATGGGGAGTATCCCTGGAGCTCCTGGCTTTGTGGTTTTCTGAACCCTAACCCTAGGCATAACCCTAACCCTAGCCCTAAGCCTAACCCTAGACTGAGGCAGTAATCGGGCATTGGGCTGTGGTGAGTTCCGAGCAGAATGACGTAGAGGGAGCAAGGATTTGGATGTGCTACGCTCAACTTGGCCTGCCTTTTGCATGGTGAGTATCCCTGGAGCTCCTGGCTTTGTGGTTTTCTGAACCCTAACCCTAGGCATAACCCTAACCCTAGCCCTAAGCTTAACCCTAGACTGAGGCAGTAATCGGGCATTGGGCTGTGGTGAGTTCCGAGCAGAATGACGTAGAGGGAGCAAGGATTTGGATGTGCTACGCTCAACTTGGCCTGCCTTTTGCATGGGGAGTATCCCTGGAGCTCCTGGCTTTGTGGTTTTGTGAACCCTAACCCTAGGCATAACCCTAACCCTAGCCCTAAGCCTAACCCTAGACTGAGGCAGAAATCGGGCATTGGGCTGTGGTGAGTTCCGAGCAGAATGACAAAGAGGGAGCAATGATTTGGATGTGCTACGCTCAACTTGGCCTGCCTTTTGCATGGTGAGTATCCCTGGAGCTCCTGGCTTTGTGGTTTTGTGAACCCTAACCCTAGGCATAACCCTAACCCTAGCCCTAAGCCTAACCCTAGACTGAGGCAGAAATCGGACATTGGGCTGTGGTGAGTTCCGAGCAGAATGACGAAGAGGGAGAGGGGATTTGGATGTGCTACGCTCAACTTGGCCTGCCTTTTGCATGGTGAGTATCCCTGGAGCTCCTGGCTTTGTGGTTTTGTGAACCCTAACCCTAGGCATAACCCTAACCCTAGCCCTAAGCCTAACCCTAGACTGAGGCAGACATCGGGCATTGGGCCGTGGTGAGTTCCGAGCAGAATGAAGAAGAGGGAGCAAGGATTTGGATGTGCTACACTCAACTTGGCCTGCCTTTTGCATGGTGAGTATCCCTGGAGCTCCTGGCTTTGTGGTTTTCTGAACCCTAACCCTAGGCATAACCCTAACCCTAGCCCTAAGCCTAACCCTAGACTGAGGCAGAAATCGGGCATTGGGCTGTGGTGAATTCCGAGCAGAATGACGAAGAGGGAGAGGGGATTTGGATGTGCTACGCTCAACTTGGCCTGCCTTTTGCATGCTTAGTGTGCCTTGGTCCCCTGGCTTTGTGGTTTTCTCAATCCTAACCCTAGTCAAAACCCTAACCCTAACCCTACCCCTAACCCTAACCCCTAACACTAACCCGAGCCCCTAACCCTAACCCTTGCAGAAAGAAGAAGAGGGAGCAAGGTTTTGGATGTGCCGTGCTTAACTTGGCCTGCCTTTCGCATGATCAGTGTCCCTGGAGCTCCTGGCTTTGTGGTTTTGTGAACCCTAACCCTAGGCATAACCCTAACCCTAGCCCTAAGCCTAACCCTAGACTGAGCCAGTAATCTGGCATTGGGCTGTGGGAAGTTCTGAGCAGAATGACAAAGAGGGAGCAAGGATTTGGATTGGCTGCGCTCAACTTGGCCTGCCTTTTGCATGGGGAGTATCCCTGGAGCTCCTGGCTTTGTGGTTTTCTGAACCCTAACCCTAGGCATAACCCTAACCCTAGCCCTAAGCCTAACCCTAGACTGAGGCAGAAATCGAGCATGGGGCTGTGGTGAGTTCCGAGCAGAATGACAAAGAGGGAGCAATGATTTGGATGTGCTACGCTCAACTTGGCCTGCCTTTTGCATGGTGAGTATCCCTGGAGCTCCTGGCTTTGTGGTTTTGTGAACCCTAACCCTAGGCATAACCCTAACCCTAGCCCTAAGCCTAACCCTAGACTGAGGCAGAAATCGGGCATTGGGCTGTGGTGAGTTCCGAGCAGAATGACGAAGAGGGAGAGGGGATTTGGATGTGCTACGCTCAACTTGGCCTGCCTTTTGCATGGTGAGTATCCCTGGAGCTCCTGGCTTTGTGGTTTTGTGAACCCTAACCCTAGGCATAACCCTAACCCTAGCCCTAAGCCTAACCCTAGACTGAGGCAGATATCGGGCATTGGGCTGTGGTGAGTTCCGAGCAGAATGACGTAGAGGGAGCAAGGATTTGGATGTGCTACACTCAACTTGGCCTGCCTTTTGCATGGTGAGTATCCCTGGAGCTCCTGGCTTTGTGGTTTTCTGAACCCTAACCCTAGGCATAACCCTAACCCTAGCCCTAAGCCTAACCCTAGACTGAGGCAGAAATCGGGCATTGGGCTGTGGTGAATTCCGAGCAGAATGACGAAGAGGGAGAGGGGATTTGGATGTGCTACGCTCAACTTGGCCTGCCTTTTGCATGCTTAGTGTGCCTGGGTCCCCTGGCTTTGTCGTTTTCTCAATCCTAACCCTAGTCAAAACCCTAACCCTAACCCTACCCCTAACCCTAACCCCTAACACTAACCCGAGCCCCTAACCCTAACCCTTGCAGAAAGAAGAAGAGGGAGCAAGGTTTTGGATGTGCCGTGCTTAACTTGGCCTGCCTTTCGCATGATCAGTGTCCCTGGAGCTCCTGGCTTTGTGGTTTTGTGAACCCTAACCCTAGGCATAACCCTAACCCTAGCCCTAAGCCTAACCCTAGACTGAGCCAGTAATCTGGCATTGGGCTGTGGGAAGTTCTGAGCAGAATGACGTAGAGGGAGCAAGGATTTGGATGTGCTACGCTCAACTTGGCCAGCCTTTTGCATGGTGAGTATCCCTGGAGCTCCTGGCTTTGTGGTTTTCTGAACCCTAACCCTAGGCATAACCCTAACCCTAGCCCTAAGCCTAACCCTAGACTGAGGCAGTAATCGGGCATTGGGCTGTGGGGAGTTCCGAGGAGAATGACAAAGAGGGAGAGGGGATTTGGATGTGCTACGCTCAACTTGGCCTGCCTTTTGCATGGTGAGTATCCCTGGAGCTCCTGGCTTTGTGGTTTTGTGAACCCTAACCCTAGGCATAACCCTAACCCTAGCCCTAAGCCTAACCCTAGACTGAGGCAGTAATCGGGCATTGGGCTGTGGTGAGTTCCGAGCAGAATGACGAAGAGGGAGAGGGGATTTGGATGTGCTACGCTCAACTTGGCCTGCCTTTTGCATGGTGAGTATCCCTGGAGCTCCTGGCTTTGTGGTTTTCTGAACCCTAACCCTAGGCATAACCCTAACCCTAGCCCTAAGCCTAACCCTAGACTGAGCCAGTAATCGGGCATTGGGCTGTGGGGAGTTCCGAGGAGAATGACAAAGAGGGAGAGGGGATTTGGATGTGCTACGCTCAACTTGGCCTGCCTTTTGCATGGTGAGTATCCCTGGAGCTCCTGGCTTTGTGGTTTTGTGAACCCTAACCCTAGGCATAACCCTAACCCTAGCCCTAAGCCTAACCCTAGACTGAGGCAGTAATCGGGCATTGGGCTGTGGGGAGTTCCGAGCAGAATGACGAAGAGGGAGAGGGGATTTGGATGTGCTACGCTCAACTTGGCCTGCCTTTTGCATGGTGAGTATCCCTGGAGCTCCTGGCTTTGTGGTTTTGTGAACCCTAACCCTAGGCATAACCCTAACCCTAGCCCTAAGCCTAACCCTAGACTGAGGCAGTAATCGGGCATTGGGCTGTGGGGAGTTCCGAGGAGAATGACAAAGAGGGAGAGGGGATTTGGATGTGCTACGCTCAACTTGGCCTGCCTTTTGCATGGTGAGTATCCCTGGAGCTCCTGGCTTTGTGGTTTTGTGAACCCTAACCCTAGGCATAACCCTAACCCTAGCCCTAAGCCTAACCCTAGACTGAGGCAGAAATCGGGCATTGGGCTGTGGTGAGTTCCGAGCAGAATGACAAAGAGGGAGAGGGGATTTGGATGTGCTACGCTCAACTTGGCCTGCCTTTTGCATGGTGAGTATCCCTGGAGCTCCTGGCTTTGTGGTTTTCTGAACCCTAACCCTAGGCATAACCCTAACCCTAGGCATAACCCTAACCCTAGCCCTAAGCCTAACCCTAGACTGAGGCAGAAATCGGGCATTGGGCTGTGGTGAGTTCCGAGCAGAATGACGAAGAGGGAGAGGGGATTTGGATGTGCTACGCTCAACTTGGCCTGCCTTTTGCATGCTTAGTGTGCCTGGGTCCCCTGGCTTTGTGGTTTTGTGAACCCTAACCCTAGTCAAAACCCTAACCCTAACCCTACCCCTAACCCTAACCCCTAACCCTAACCCGAGCCCCTAACCCTAACCCTTGCAGAAAGAAGAAGAGGGAGCAAGGTTTTGGATGTGCCGTGCTTAACTTGGCCTGCCTTTCGCATGATCAGTGTCCCTGGAGCTCCTGGTTTGTGGTTTTCTGAACCCTAACCCTAGGCATAACCCTAACCCTAGCCCTAAGCCTAACCCTAGACTGAGGCAGAAATCGGGCATTGGGCTGTGGGGAGTTCCGAGCAGAATGACGAAGAGGGAGCAAGGATTTGGATTGGCTGCGCTCAACTTGGCCTGCCTTTTGCATGGGGAGTATCCCTGGAGCTCCTGGCTTTGTGGTTTTCTGAACCCTAACCCTAGGCATAACCCTAACCCTAGCCCTAAGCCTAACCCTAGACTGAGGCAGTAATCGGGCATTGGGCTGTGGTGAGTTCCGAGCAGAATGACGTAGAGGGAGCAAGGATTTGGATGTGCTACGCTCAACTTGGCCTGCCTTTTGCATGGTGAGTATCCCTGGAGCTCCTGGCTTTGTGGTTTTCTGAACCCTAACCCTAGGCATAACCCTAACCCTAGCCCTAAGCTTAACCCTAGACTGAGGCAGTAATCGGGCATTGGGCTGTGGTGAGTTCCGAGCAGAATGACAAAGAGGGAGCAAGGATTTGGATGTGCTACGCTCAACTTGGCCTGCCTTTTGCATGGGGAGTATCCCTGGAGCTCCTGGCTTTGTGGTTTTGTGAACCCTAACCCTAGGCATAACCCTAACCCTAGCCCTAAGCCTAACCCTAGACTGAGGCAGAAATCGGGCATTGGGCTGTGGTGAGTTCCGAGCAGAATGACAAAGAGGGAGCAATGATTTGGATGTGCTACGCTCAACTTGGCCTGCCTTTTGCATGGTGAGTATCCCTGGAGCTCCTGGCTTTGTGGTTTTGTGAACCCTAACCCTAGGCATAACCCTAACCCTAGCCCTAAGCCTAACCCTAGACTGAGGCAGAAATCGGACATTGGGCTGTGGTGAGTTCCGAGCAGAATGACGAAGAGGGAGAGGGGATTTGGATGTGCTACGCTCAACTTGGCCTGCCTTTTGCATGGTGAGTATCCCTGGAGCTCCTGGCTTTGTGGTTTTGTGAACCCTAACCCTAGGCATAACCCTAACCCTAGCCCTAAGCCTAACCCTAGACTGAGGCAGACATCGGGCATTGGGCCGTGGTGAGTTCCGAGCAGAATGAAGAAGAGGGAGCAAGGATTTGGATGTGCTACACTCAACTTGGCCTGCCTTTTGCATGGTGAGTATCCCTGGAGCTCCTGGCTTTGTGGTTTTCTGAACCCTAACCCTAGGCATAACCCTAACCCTAGCCCTAAGCCTAACCCTAGACTGAGGCAGAAATCGGGCATTGGGCTGTGGTGAATTCCGAGCAGAATGACGAAGAGGGAGAGGGGATTTGGATGTGCTACGCTCAACTTGGCCTGCCTTTTGCATGCTTAGTGTGCCTTGGTCCCCTGGCTTTGTGGTTTTCTCAATCCTAACCCTAGTCAAAACCCTAACCCTAACCCTACCCCTAACCCTAACCCCTAACACTAACCCGAGCCCCTAACCCTAACCCTTGCAGAAAGAAGAAGAGGGAGCAAGGTTTTGGATGTGCCGTGCTTAACTTGGCCTGCCTTTCGCATGATCAGTGTCCCTGGAGCTCCTGGCTTTGTGGTTTTGTGAACCCTAACCCTAGGCATAACCCTAACCCTAGCCCTAAGCCTAACCCTAGACTGAGCCAGTAATCTGGCATTGGGCTGTGGGAAGTTCTGAGCAGAATGACAAAGAGGGAGCAAGGATTTGGATGTGCTACGCTCAACTTGGCCTGCCTTTTGCATGGGGAGTATCCCTGGAGCTCCTGGCTTTGTGGTTTTCTGAACCCTAACCCTAGGCATAACCCTAACCCTAGCCCTAAGCCTAACCCTAGACTGAGGCAGAAATCGGGCATTGGGCTGTGGGGAGTTCCGAGCAGAATGACAAAGAGGGAGCAATGATTTGGATTGGCTGCGCTCAACTTGGCCTGCCTTTTGCATGGGGAGTATCCCTGGAGCTCCTGGCTTTGTGGTTTTCTGAACCCTAACCCTAGGCATAACCCTAACCCTAGCCCTAAGCCTAACCCTAGACTGAGGCAGAAATCGAGCATGGGGCTGTGGTGAGTTCCGAGCAGAATGACAAAGAGGGAGCAATGATTTGGATGTGCTACGCTCAACTTGGCCTGCCTTTTGCATGGTGAGTATCCCTGGAGCTCCTGGCTTTGTGGTTTTGTGAACCCTAACCCTAGGCATAACCCTAACCCTAGCCCTAAGCCTAACCCTAGACTGAGGCAGATATCGGGCATTGGGCCGTGGTGAGTTCCGAGCAGAATGAAGAAGAGGGAGCAAGGATTTGGATGTGCTACACTCAACTTGGCCTGCCTTTTGCATGGTGAGTATCCCTGGAGCTCCTGGCTTTGTGGTTTTGTGAACCCTAACCCTAGGCATAACCCTAACCCTAGCCCTAAGCCTAACCCTAGACTGAGGCAGAAATCGGGCATTGGGCTGTGGTGAATTCCGAGCAGAATGACGAAGAGGGAGAGGGGATTTGGATGTGCTACGCTCAACTTGGCCTGCCTTTTGCATGGTGAGTATCCCTGGAGCTCCTGGCTTTGTGGTTTTCTGAACCCTAACCCTAAGCATAACCCTAACCCTAGCCCTAAGCCTAACCCTAGACTGAGGCAGATATCGGGCATTGGGCTGTGGTGAGTTCCGAGCAGAATGACGTAGAGGGAGCAAGGATTTGGATGTGCTACACTCAACTTGGCCTGCCTTTTGCATGGTGAGTATCCCTGGAGCTCCTGGCTTTGTGGTTTTCTGAACCCTAACCCTAGGCATAACCCTAACCCTAGCCCTAAGCCTAACCCTAGACTGAGGCAGAAATCGGGCATTGGGCTGTGGTGAATTCCGAGCAGAATGACGAAGAGGGAGAGGGGATTTGGATGTGCTACGCTCAACTTGGCCTGCCTTTTGCATGCTTAGTGTGCCTGGGTCCCCTGGCTTTGTCGTTTTCTCAATCCTAACCCTAGTCAAAACCCTAACCCTAACCCTACCCCTAACCCTAACCCCTAACACTAACCCGAGCCCCTAACCCTAACCCTTGCAGAAAGAAGAAGAGGGAGCAAGGTTTTGGATGTGCCGTGCTTAACTTGGCCTGCCTTTCGCATGATCAGTGTCCCTGGAGCTCCTGGCTTTGTGGTTTTCTGAACCCTAACCCTAGGCATAACCCTAACCCTAGCCCTAAGCCTAACCCTAGACTGAGGCAGTAATCGGGCATTGGGCTGTGGTGAGTTCCGAGCAGAATGACGAAGAGGGTGCAAGGATTTGGATGTGCTACGCTCAACTTGGCCTGCCTTTTGCATGGGGAGTATCCCTGGAGCTCCTGGCTTTGTGGTTTTCTGAACCCTAACCCTAGGCATAACCCTAACCCTAGCCCTAAACCTAACCCTAGACTGAGGCAGAAATCGGGCATGGGGCTGTGGTGAGTTCCGAGCAGAATGAGGAAGAGGGAGAGGGGATTTGGATGTGCTACGCTCAACTTGGCCTGCCTTTTGCATGGTGAGTATCCCTGGAGCTCCTGGCTTTGTGGTTTTGTGAACCCTAACCCTAGGCATAACCCTAACCCTAGCCCCAAGCCGAACCCTAGACTGAGGCAGAAATCGGGCATTGGGCTGTGGGGAGTTCCGAGCAGAATGACGAAGAGGGAGAGGGGATTTGGATGTGCTACGCTCAACTTGGCCTGCCTTTTGCATGGTGAGTATCCCTGGAGCTCCTGGCTTTGTGGTTTTCTGAACCCTAACCCTAAGCATAACCCTAATCCTAGCCCTAAGCCTAACCCTAGACTGAGGCAGAAATCGGGCATTGGGCTGTGGTGAGTTCCGAGCAGAATGACAAAGAGGGAGAGGGGATTTGGATGTGCTACGCTCAACTTGGCCTGCCTTTTGCATGGTGAGTATCCCTGGAGCTCCTGGCTTTGTGGTTTTGTGAACCCTAACCCTAGGCATAACCCTAACCCTAGCCCTAAGCCTAACCCTAGACTGAGCCAGTAATCGGGCATTGGGCTGTGGGGAGTTCCGAGGAGAATGACAAAGAGGGAGAGGGGATTTGGATGTGCTACGCTCAACTTGGCCTGCCTTTTGCATGGTGAGTATCCCTGGAGCTCCTGGCTTTGTGGTTTTGTGAACCCTAACCCTAGGCATAACCCTAACCCTAGCCCTAAGCCTAACCCTAGACTGAGGCAGTAATCGGGCATTGGGCTGTGGTGAGTTCCGAGCAGAATGACGAAGAGGGAGAGGGGATTTGGATGTGCTACGCTCAACTTGGCCTGCCTTTTGCATGGTGAGTATCCCTGGAGCTCCTGGCTTTGTGGTTTTCTGAACCCTAACCCTAGGCATAACCCTAACCCTAGGCATAACCCTAACCCTAACCCCTAACCCTAACCCGAGCCCCTAACCCTAACCCTTGCAGAAAGAAGAAGAGGGAGCAAGGTTTTGGATGTGCCGTGCTTAACTTGGCCTGCCTTTCGTATGATCAGTGTCCCTGGAGCTCCTGGCTTTGTGGTTTTCTGAACCCTAACCCTAGGCATAACCCTAACCCTAGCCCTAAGCCTAACCCTAGACTGAGGCAGAAATCGGGCATTGGGCTGTGGGGAGTTCCGAGCAGAATGACGAAGAGGGAGCAAGGATTTGGATTGGCTGCGCTCAACTTGGCCTGCCTTTTGCATGGGGAGTATCCCTGGAGCTCCTGGCTTTGTGGTTTTGTGAACCCTAACCCTAGGCATAACCCTAACCCTAGCCCTAAGCCTAACCCTAGACTGAGGCAGAAATCGGGCATGGGGCTGTGGTGAGTTCCGAGTAGAATGACAAAGAGGGAGCAAGGATTTGGATGTGCTACGCTCAACTTGGCCTGCCTTTTGCATGGTGAGTATCCCTGGAGCTCCTGGCTTTGTGGTTTTGTGAACCCTAACCCTAGGCATAACCCTAACCCTAGCCCTAAGCCTAACCCTAGACTGAGGCAGAAATCGGGCATTGGGCTGTGGTGAGTTCCGAGCAGAATGACGAAGAGGGAGAGGGGATTTGGATGTGCTACGCTCAACTTGGCCTGCCTTTTGCATGGTGAGTATCCCTGGAGCTCCTGGCTTTGTGGTTTTGTGAACCCTAACCCTAAGCATAACCCTAATCCTAGCCCTAAGCCTAACCGTAGACTGAGGCAGAAATCGGGCATTGGGCTGTGGTGAGTTCCGAGCAGAATGACAAAGAGGGAGAGGGGATTTGGATGTGCTACGCTCAACTTGGCCTGCCTTTTGCATGGGGAGTATCCCTGGAGCTCCTGGCTTTGTGGTTTTCTGAACCCTAACCCTAGGCATAACCCTAACCCTAGCCCTAAACCTAACCCTAGACTGAGGCAGAAATCGGGCATTGGGCTGTGGGGAGTTCCGAGCAGAATGACGAAGAGGAAGCAAGGATTTGGATGTGCTACACTCAACTTGGCCTGCCTTTTGCATGGTGAGTATCCCTGGAGCTCCTGGCTTTGTGGTTTTCTGAACCCTAACCCTAGGCATAACCCTAACCCTAGCCCTAAGCCTAACCCTAGACTGAGCCAGAAATCGGGCATTGGGCTGTGGGGAGTTCCGAGCAGAATGAAGAAGAGGGAGCAAGGATTTGGATGTGCTACGCTCAACTTGGCCTGCCTTTTGCATGGTATCCCTGGAGCTCCTGGCTTTGTGGTTTTGTGAACCCTAACCCTAGGCATAACCCTAACCCTAGCCCTAAGCCTAACCCTAGACTGAGCCAGTAATCTGGCATTGGGCTGTGGGAAGTTCCGAGCAGAATGACGAAGAGGGAGAGGGGATTTGGATGTGCTACACTCAACTTGGCCTGCCTTTTGCATGGTGAGTATCCCTGGAGCTCCTGGCTTTGTGGTTTTGTGAACCCTAACCCTAGGCATAACCCTAACCCTAGCCCTAAGCCTAACCCTAGACTGAGGCAGAAATCGGACATTGGGCTGTGGTGAGTTCCGAGCAGAATGACGAAGAGGGAGCAAGGATTTGGATTGGCTGCGCTCAACTTGGCCTGCCTTTTGCATGGGGAGTATCCCTGGAGCTCCTGGCTTTGTGGTTTTGTGAACCCTAACCCTAGGCATAACCCTAACCCTAGCCCTAAGCCTAACCCTAGACTGAGGCAGAAATCGGGCATGGGGCTGTGGTGAGTTCCGAGCAGAATGACAAAGAGGGAGCAATGATTTGGATGTGCTACGCTCAACTTGGCCTGCCTTTTGCATGGTGAGTATCCCTGGAGCTCCTGGCTTTGTGGTTTTGTGAACCCTAACCCTAGGCATAACCCTAACCCTAGCCCTAAGCCTAACCCTAGACTGAGGCAGAAATCGGACATTGGGCTGTGGTGAGTTCCGAGCAGAATGACGAAGAGGGAGAGGGGATTTGGATGTGCTACGCTCAACTTGGCCTGCCTTTTGCATGGTGAGTATCCCTGGAGCTCCTGGCTTTGTGGTTTTGTGAACCCTAACCCTAGGCATAACCCTAACCCTAGCCCTAAGCCTAACCCTAGACTGAGGCAGACATCGGGCATTGGGCCGTGGTGAGTTCCGAGCAGAATGAAGAAGAGGGAGCAAGGATTTGGATGTGCTACACTCAACTTGGCCTGCCTTTTGCATGGTGAGTATCCCTGGAGCTCCTGGCTTTGTGGTTTTCTGAACCCTAACCCTAGGCATAACCCTAACCCTAGCCCTAAGCCTAACCCTAGACTGAGGCAGAAATCGGGCATTGGGCTGTGGTGAATTCCGAGCAGAATGACGAAGAGGGAGAGGGGATTTGGATGTGCTACGCTCAACTTGGCCTGCCTTTTGCATGCTTAGTGTGCCTTGGTCCCCTGGCTTTGTGGTTTTCTCAATCCTAACCCTAGTCAAAACCCTAACCCTAACCCTACCCCTAACCCTAACCCCTAACACTAACCCGAGCCCCTAACCCTAACCCTTGCAGAAAGAAGAAGAGGGAGCAAGGTTTTGGATGTGCCGTGCTTAACTTGGCCTGCCTTTCGCATGATCAGTGTCCCTGGAGCTCCTGGCTTTGTGGTTTTGTGAACCCTAACCCTAGGCATAACCCTAACCCTAGCCCTAAGCCTAACCCTAGACTGAGCCAGTAATCTGGCATTGGGCTGTCGGAAGTTCTGAGCAGAATGACAAAGAGGGAGCAAGGATTTGGATGTGCTACGCTCAACTTGGCCTGCCTTTTGCATGGGGAGTATCCCTGGAGCTCCTGGCTTTGTGGTTTTCTGAACCCTAACCCTAGGCATAACCCTAACCCTAGCCCTAAGCCTAACCCTAGACTGAGGCAGAAATCGGGCATTGGGCTGTGGGGAGTTCCGAGCAGAATGACGAAGAGGGAGCAAGGATTTGGATTGGCTGCGCTCAACTTGGCCTGCCTTTTGCATGGGGAGTATCCCTGGAGCTCCTGGCTTTGTGGTTTTCTGAACCCTAACCCTAGGCATAACCCTAACCCTAGCCCTAAGCCTAACCCTAGACTGAGGCAGAAATCGAGCATGGGGCTGTGGTGAGTTCCGAGCAGAATGACAAAGAGGGAGCAATGATTTGGATGTGCTACGCTCAACTTGGCCTGCCTTTTGCATGGTGAGTATCCCTGGAGCTCCTGGCTTTGTGGTTTTGTGAACCCTAACCCTAGGCATAACCCTAACCCTAGCCCTAAGCCTAACCCTAGACTGAGGCAGAAATCGGGCATTGGGCTGTGGTGAGTTCCGAGCAGAATGACGAAGAGGGAGAGGGGATTTGGATGTGCTACGCTCAACTTGGCCTGCCTTTTGCATGGTGAGTATCCCTGGAGCTCCTGGCTTTGTGGTTTTGTGAACCCTAACCCTAGGCATAACCCTAACCCTAGCCCTAAGCCTAACCCTAGACTGAGGCAGAAATCGGGCATTGGGCTGTGGTGAATTCCGAGCAGAATGACGAAGAGGGAGAGGGGATTTGGATGTGCTACGCTCAACTTGGCCTGCCTTTTGCATGCTTAGTGTGCCTTGGTCCCCTGGCTTTGTGGTTTTCTCAATCCTAACCCTAGTCAAAACCCTAACCCTAACCCTACCCCTAACCCTAACCCCTAACACTAACCCGAGCCCCTAACCCTAACCCTTGCAGAAAGAAGAAGAGGGAGCAAGGTTTTGGATGTGCCGTGCTTAACTTGGCCTGCCTTTCGCATGATCAGTGTCCCTGGAGCTCCTGGCTTTGTGGTTTTGTGAACCCTAACCCTAGGCATAACCCTAACCCTAGCCCTAAGCCTAACCCTAGACTGAGCCAGTAATCTGGCATTGGGCTGTCGGAAGTTCTGAGCAGAATGACAAAGAGGGAGCAAGGATTTGGATGTGCTACGCTCAACTTGGCCTGCCTTTTGCATGGGGAGTATCCCTGGAGCTCCTGGCTTTGTGGTTTTCTGAACCCTAACCCTAGGCATAACCCTAACCCTAGCCCTAAGCCTAACCCTAGACTGAGGCAGAAATCGGGCATTGGGCTGTGGGGAGTTCCGAGCAGAATGACGAAGAGGGAGCAAGGATTTGGATTGGCTGCGCTCAACTTGGCCTGCCTTTTGCATGGGGAGTATCCCTGGAGCTCCTGGCTTTGTGGTTTTCTGAACCCTAACCCTAGGCATAACCCTAACCCTAGCCCTAAGCCTAACCCTAGACTGAGGCAGAAATCGAGCATGGGGCTGTGGTGAGTTCCGAGCAGAATGACAAAGAGGGAGCAATGATTTGGATGTGCTACGCTCAACTTGGCCTGCCTTTTGCATGGTGAGTATCCCTGGAGCTCCTGGCTTTGTGGTTTTGTGAACCCTAACCCTAGGCATAACCCTAACCCTAGCCCTAAGCCTAACCCTAGACTGAGGCAGAAATCGGGCATTGGGCTGTGGTGAGTTCCGAGCAGAATGACGAAGAGGGAGAGGGGATTTGGATGTGCTACGCTCAACTTGGCCTGCCTTTTGCATGGTGAGTATCCCTGGAGCTCCTGGCTTTGTGGTTTTGTGAACCCTAACCCTAGGCATAACCCTAACCCTAGCCCTAAGCCTAACCCTAGACTGAGGCAGATATCGGGCATTGGGCTGTGGTGAGTTCCGAGCAGAATGACGTAGAGGGAGCAAGGATTTGGATGTGCTACACTCAACTTGGCCTGCCTTTTGCATGGTGAGTATCCCTGGAGCTCCTGGCTTTGTGGTTTTCTGAACCCTAACCCTAGGCATAACCCTAACCCTAGCCCTAAGCCTAACCCTAGACTGAGGCAGAAATCGGGCATTGGGCTGTGGTGAATTCCGAGCAGAATGACGAAGAGGGAGAGGGGATTTGGATGTGCTACGCTCAACTTGGCCTGCCTTTTGCATGCTTAGTGTGCCTGGGTCCCCTGGCTTTGTCGTTTTCTCAATCCTAACCCTAGTCAAAACCCTAACCCTAACCCTACCCCTAACCCTAACCCCTAACACTAACCCGAGCCCCTAACCCTAACCCTTGCAGAAAGAAGAAGAGGGAGCAAGGTTTTGGATGTGCCGTGCTTAACTTGGCCTGCCTTTCGCATGATCAGTGTCCCTGGAGCTCCTGGCTTTGTGGTTTTGTGAACCCTAACCCTAGGCATAACCCTAACCCTAGCCCTAAGCCTAACCCTAGACTGAGCCAGTAATCTGGCATTGGGCTGTGGGAAGTTCTGAGCAGAATGACGTAGAGGGAGCAAGGATTTGGATGTGCTACGCTCAACTTGGCCAGCCTTTTGCATGGTGAGTATCCCTGGAGCTCCTGGCTTTGTGGTTTTCTGAACCCTAACCCTAGGCATAACCCTAACCCTAGCCCTAAGCCTAACCCTAGACTGAGGCAGTAATCGGGCATTGGGCTGTGGGGAGTTCCGAGGAGAATGACAAAGAGGGAGAGGGGATTTGGATGTGCTACGCTCAACTTGGCCTGCCTTTTGCATGGTGAGTATCCCTGGAGCTCCTGGCTTTGTGGTTTTGTGAACCCTAACCCTAGGCATAACCCTAACCCTAGCCCTAAGCCTAACCCTAGACTGAGGCAGTAATCGGGCATTGGGCTGTGGTGAGTTCCGAGCAGAATGACGAAGAGGGAGAGGGGATTTGGATGTGCTACGCTCAACTTGGCCTGCCTTTTGCATGGTGAGTATCCCTGGAGCTCCTGGCTTTGTGGTTTTCTGAACCCTAACCCTAGGCATAACCCTAACCCTAGGCATAACCCTAACCCTAGCCCTAAGCCTAACCCTAGACTGAGGCAGAAATCGGGCATTGGGCTGTGGTGAGTTCCGAGCAGAATGACGAAGAGGGAGAGGGGATTTGGATGTGCTACGCTCAACTTGGCCTGCCTTTTGCATGCTTAGTGTGCCTGGGTCCCCTGGCTTTGTGGTTTTGTGAACCCTAACCCTAGTCAAAACCCTAACCCTAACCCTACCCCTAACCCTAACCCCTAACCCTAACCCGAGCCCCTAACCCTAACCCTTGCAGAAAGAAGAAGAGGGAGCAAGGTTTTGGATGTGCCGTGCTTAACTTGGCCTGCCTTTCGCATGATCAGTGTCCCTGGAGCTCCTGGTTTGTGGTTTTCTGAACCCTAACCCTAGGCATAACCCTAACCCTAGCCCTAAGCCTAACCCTAGACTGAGGCAGAAATCGGGCATTGGGCTGTGGGGAGTTCCGAGCAGAATGACGAAGAGGGAGCAAGGATTTGGATTGGCTGCGCTCAACTTGGCCTGCCTTTTGCATGGGGAGTATCCCTGGAGCTCCTGGCTTTGTGGTTTTCTGAACCCTAACCCTAGGCATAACCCTAACCCTAGCCCTAAGCCTAACCCTAGACTGAGGCAGTAATCGGGCATTGGGCTGTGGTGAGTTCCGAGCAGAATGACGTAGAGGGAGCAAGGATTTGGATGTGCTACGCTCAACTTGGCCTGCCTTTTGCATGGTGAGTATCCCTGGAGCTCCTGGCTTTGTGGTTTTCTGAACCCTAACCCTAGGCATAACCCTAACCCTAGCCCTAAGCTTAACCCTAGACTGAGGCAGTAATCGGGCATTGGGCTGTGGTGAGTTCCGAGCAGAATGACAAAGAGGGAGCAAGGATTTGGATGTGCTACGCTCAACTTGGCCTGCCTTTTGCATGGGGAGTATCCCTGGAGCTCCTGGCTTTGTGGTTTTGTGAACCCTAACCCTAGGCATAACCCTAACCCTAGCCCTAAGCCTAACCCTAGACTGAGGCAGAAATCGGGCATTGGGCTGTGGTGAGTTCCGAGCAGAATGACGAAGAGGGAGCAAGGATTTGGATGTGCTACACTCAACTTGGCCTGCCTTTTGCATGGGGAGTATCCCTGGAGCTCCTGGCTTTGTGGTTTTCTGAACCCTAACCCTAGGCATAACCCTAACCCTAGCCCTAAACCTAACCCTAGACTGAGGCAGAAATCGGGCATTGGGCTGTGGTGAGTTCCGAGCAGAATGACGAAGAGGGAGCAAGGATTTGGATGTGCTACGCTCAACTTGGCCTGCCTTTTGCATGGGGAGTATCTCTGGAGCTCCTGGCTTTGTGGTTTTGTGAACCCTAACCCTAGGCATAACCCTAACCCTAGCCCTAAGCCTAACCCTAGACTGAGGCAGAAATCGGGCATTGGGCTGTGGTGAGTTCCGAGCAGAATGACAAAGAGGGAGAGGGGATTTGGATGTGCTACGCTCAACTTGGCCTGCCTTTTGCATGGTGAGTATCCCTGGAGCTCCTGGCTTTGTGGTTTTGTGAACCCTAACCCTAGGCATAACCCTAACCCTAGCCCTAAGCCTAACCCTAGACTGAGGCAGAAATCGGGCATTGGGCTGTGGTGAGTTCCGAGCAGAATGACGAAGAGGGAGAGGGGATTTGGATGTGCTACGCTCAACTTGGCCTGCCTTTTGCATGGTGAGTATCCCTGGAGCTCCTGGCTTTGTGGTTTTCTGAACCCTAACCCTAGGCATAACCCTAACCCTAGGCATAACCCTAACCCTAGCCCTAAGCTTAACCGTAGACTGAGGCAGAAATCGGGCATTGGGCTGTGGGGAGTTCCGAGCAGAATGACGAAGAGGGAGAGGGGATTTGGATGTGCTACGCTCAACTTGGCCTGCCTTTTGCATGGTGAGTATCCCTGGAGCTCCTGGCTTTGTGGTTTTCTGAACCCTAACCCTAGGCATAACCTTAACCCTAGCCCTAAGCCTAACCCTAGACTGAGGCAGAAATCGGGCATTGGGCTGTGGGGAGTTCCGAGCAGAATGACGAAGAGGGAGCAAGGATTTGGATTGGCTGCGCTCAACTTGGCCTGCCTTTTGCATGAGGAGTATCCCTGGAGCTCCTGGCTTTGTGGTTTTGTGAACCCTAACCCTAGGCATAACCCTAACCCTAGCCCTAAGCCTAACCCTAGACTGAGCCAGTAATCGGGCATTGGGCTGTGGGGAGTTCCGAGCAGAATGAAGAAGAGGGAGCAAGGATTTGGATGTGCTACGCTCAACTTGGCCTGCCTTTTGCATGGTATCCCTGGAGCTCCTGGCTTTGTGGTTTTGTGAACCCTAACCCTAGGCATAACCCTAACCCTAGCCCTAAGCCTAACCCTAGACTGAGCCAGTAATCTGGCATTGGGCTGTGGGAAGTTCCGAGCAGAATGACGAAGAGGGAGAGGGGATTTGGATTGGCTGCGCTCAACTTGGCCTGCCTTTTGCATGGTGAGTATCCCTGGAGCTCCTGGCTTTGTGGTTTTCTGAACCCTAACCCTAGGCATAACCCTAACCCTAGCCCTAAGCCTAACCCTAGACTGAGGCAGAAATCGGGCATTGGGCTGTGGGGAGTTCCGAGCAGAATGACAAAGAGGGAGCAATGATTTGGATGTGCTACGCTCAACTTGGCCTGCCTTTTGCATGGTGAGTATCCCTGGAGCTCCTGGCTTTGTGGTTTTGTGAACCCTAACCCTAGGCATAACCCTAACCCTAGCCCTAAGCCTAACCCTAGACTGAGGCAGAAATCGGGCATTGGGCTGTGGTGAGTTCCGAGCAGAATGACGAAGAGGGAGAGGGGATTTGGATGTGCTACACTCAACTTGGCCTGCCTTTTGCATGGTGAGTATCCCTGGAGCTCCTGGCTTTGTGGTTTTCTGAACCCTAACCCTAGGCATAACCCTAACCCTAGCCCTAAGCCTAACCCTAGACTGAGGCAGATATCGGGCATTGGGCCGTGGTGAGTTCCGAGCAGAATGAAGAAGAGGGAGCAAGGATTTGGATGTGCTACACTCAACTTGGCCTGCCTTTTGCATGGTGAGTATCCCTGGAGCTCCTGGCTTTGTGGTTTTGTGAACCCTAACCCTAGGCATAACCCTAACCCTAGCCCTAAGCCTAACCCTAGACTGAGGCAGAAATCGGGCATTGGGCTGTGGTGAATTCCGAGCAGAATGACGAAGAGGGAGAGGGGATTTGGATGTGCTACGCTCAACTTGGCCTGCCTTTTGCATGCTTAGTGTGCCTGGGTCCCCTGGCTTTGTCGTTTTCTCAATCCTAACCCTAGGCATAACCCTAACCCTAACCCTACCCCTAACCCTAACCCCTAACACTAACCCGAGCCCCTAACCCTAACCCTTGCAGAAAGAAGAAGAGGGAGCAAGGTTTTGGATGTGCCGTGCTTAACTTGGCCTGCCTTTCGCATGATCAGTGTCCCTGGAGCTCCTGGCTTTGTGGTTTTGTGAACCCTAACCCTAGGCATAACCCTAACCCTAGCCCTAAGCCTAACCCTAGACTGAGCCAGTAATCTGGCATTGGGCTGTGGGAAGTTCTGAGCAGAATGACAAAGAGGGAGCAAGGATTTGGATGTGCTACGCTCAACTTGGCCTGCCTTTTGCATGGGGAGTATCCCTGGAGCTCCTGGCTTTGTGGTTTTCTGAACCCTAACCCTAGGCATAACCCTAACCCTAGCCCTAAGCCTAACCCTAGACTGAGGCAGAAATCGGGCATTGGGCTGTGGGGAGTTCCGAGCAGAATGACAAAGAGGGAGCAAGGATTTGGATTGGCTGCGCTCAACTTGGCCTGCCTTTTGCATGGGGAGTATCCCTGGAGCTCCTGGCTTTGTGGTTTTGTGAACCCTAACCCTAGGCATAACCCTAACCCTAGCCCTAAGCCTAACCCTAGACTGAGGCAGAAATCGGGCATGGGGCTGTGGGGAGTTCCGAGCAGAATGACGAAGAGGGAGCAAGGATTTGGATTGGCTGCGCTCAACTTGGCCTGCCTTTTGCATGGGGAGTATCCCTGGAGCTCCTGGCTTTGTGGTTTTCTGAACCCTAACCCTAGGCATAACCCTAACCCTAGCCCTAAGCCTAACCCTAGACTGAGGCAGAAATCGAGCATGGGGCTGTGGTGAGTTCCGAGCAGAATGACAAAGAGGGAGCAATGATTTGGATGTGCTACGCTCAACTTGGCCTGCCTTTTGCATGGTGAGTATCCCTGGAGCTCCTGGCTTTGTGGTTTTGTGAACCCTAACCCTAGGCATAACCCTAACCCTAGCCCTAAGCCTAACCCTAGACTGAGGCAGAAATCGGGCATTGGGCTGTGGTGAGTTCCGAGCAGAATGACGAAGAGGGAGAGGGGATTTGGATGTGCTACGCTCAACTTGGCCTGCCTTTTGCATGGGGAGTATCCCTGGAGCTCCTGGCTTTGTGGTTTTGTGAACCCTAACCCTAGGCATAACCCTAACCCTAGCCCTAAGCCTAACCCTAGACTGAGGCAGATATCGGGCATTGGGCCGTGGTGAGTTCCGAGCAGAATGAAGAAGAGGGAGCAAGGATTTGGATGTGCTACACTCAACTTGGCCTGCCTTTTGCATGGTGAGTATCCCTGGAGCTCCTGGCTTTGTGGTTTTGTGAACCCTAACCCTAGGCATAACCCTAACCCTAGCCCTAAGCCTAACCCTAGACTGAGGCAGAAATCGGGCATTGGGCTGTGGTGAATTCCGAGCAGAATGACGAAGAGGGAGAGGGGATTTGGATGTGCTACGCTCAACTTGGCCTGCCTTTTGCATGCTTAGTGTGCCTGGGTCCCCTGGCTTTGTCGTTTTCTCAATCCTAACCCTAGTCAAAACCCTAACCCTAACCCTACCCCTAACCCTAACCCCTAACACTAACCCGAGCCCCTAACCCTAACCCTTGCAGAAAGAAGAAGAGGGAGCAAGGTTTTGGATGTGCCGTGCTTAACTTGGCCTGCCTTTCGCATGATCAGTGTCCCTGGAGCTCCTGGCTTTGTGGTTTTCTGAACCCTAACCCTAGGCATAACCCTAACCCTAGCCCTAAGCCTAACCCTAGACTGAGCCAGTAATCTGGCATTGGGCTGTGGGAAGTTCTGAGCAGAATGACAAAGAGGGAGCAAGGATTTGGATGTGCTACGCTCAACTTGGCCTGCCTTTTGCATGGGGAGTATCCCTGGAGCTCCTGGCTTTGTGGTTTTGTGAACCCTAACCCTAGGCATAACCCTAACCCTAGCCCTAAGCCTAACCCTAGACTGAGGCAGTAATCGGGCATTGGGCTGTGGGGAGTTCCGAGGAGAATGACACAGAGGGAGAGGGGATTTGGATGTGCTACGCTCAACTTGGCCTGCCTTTTGCATGGTGAGTATCCCTGGAGCTCCTGGCTTTGTGGTTTTGTGAACCCTAACCCTAGGCATAACCCTAACCCTAGCCCTAAGCCTAACCCTAGACTGAGGCAGTAATCGGGCATTGGGCTGTGGTGAGTTCCGAGCAGAATGACGAAGAGGGAGAGGGGATTTGGATGTGCTACGCTCAACTTGGCCTGCCTTTTGCATGGTGAGTATCCCTGGAGCTCCTGGCTTTGTGGTTTTCTGAACCCTAACCCTAGGCATAACCTTAACCCTAGCCCTAAGCCTAACCCTAGACTGAGGCAGAAATCGGGCATTGGGCTGTGGGGAGTTCCGAGCAGAATGAAGAAGAGGGAGCAAGGATTTGGATTGGCTGCGCTCAACTTGGCCTGCCTTTTGCATGAGGAGTATCCCTGGAGCTCCTGGCTTTGTGGTTTTCTGAACCCTAACCCTAGGCATAACCCTAACCCTAGCCCTAAGCCTAACCCTAGACTGAGCCAGTAATCGGGCATTGGGCTGTGGGGAGTTCCGAGCAGAATGAAGAAGAGGGAGCAAGGATTTGGATGTGCTACGCTCAACTTGGCCTGCCTTTTGCATGGTATCCCTGGAGCTCCTGGCTTTGTGGTTTTGTGAACCCTAACCCTAGGCATAACCCTAACCCTAGCCCTAAGCCTAACCCTAGACTGAGCCAGTAATCTGGCATTGGGCTGTGGGAAGTTCCGAGCAGAATGACGAAGAGGGAGCAAGGATTTGGATGTGCTACGCTCAACTTGGCCTGCCTTTTGCATGGTGAGTATCCCTGGAGCTCCTGGCTTTGTGGTTTTCTGAACCCTAACCCTAGGCATAACCCTAACCCTAGCCCTAAGCCTAACCCTAGACTGAGGCAGAAATCGGGCATTGGGCTGTGGTGAGTTCCGAGCAGAATGACGAAGAGGGAGCAAGGATTTGGATTGGCTGCGCTCAACTTGGCCTGCCTTTTGCATGGGGAGTATCCCTGGAGCTCCTGGCTTTGTGGTTTTCTGAACCCTAACCCTAGGCATAACCCTAACCCTAGCCCTAAGCCTAACCCTAGACTGAGGCAGAAATCGGGCATGGGGCTGTGGTGAGTTCCGAGCAGAATGACAAAGAGGGAGCAATGATTTGGATGTGCTACGCTCAACTTGGCCTGCCTTTTGCATGGTGAGTATCCCTGGAGCTCCTGGCTTTGTGGTTTTGTGAACCCTAACCCTAGGCATAACCCTAACCCTAGCCCTAAGCCTAACCCTAGACTGAGGCAGAAATCGGGCATTGGGCTGTGGGGAGTTCCGAGCAGAATGACGAAGAGGGAGAGGGGATTTGGATGTGCTACACTCAACTTGGCCTGCCTTTTGCATGGTGAGTATCCCTGGAGCTCCTGGCTTTGTGGTTTTGTGAACCCTAACCCTAGGCATAACCCTAACCCTAGCCCTAAGCCTAACCCTAGACTGAGGCAGATATCGGGCATTGGGCCGTGGTGAGTTCCGAGCAGAATGAAGAAGAGGGAGCAAGGATTTGGATGTGCTACACTCAACTTGGCCTGCCTTTTGCATGGTGAGTATCCCTGGAGCTCCTGGCTTTGTGGTTTTCTGAACCCTAACCCTAGGCATAACCCTAACCCTAGCCCTAAGCCTAACCCTAGACTGAGGCAGAAATCGGGCATTGGGCTGTGGTGAATTCCGAGCAGAATGACGAAGAGGGAGAGGGGATTTGGATGTGCTACGCTCAACTTGGCCTGCCTTTTGCATGCTTAGTGTGCCTGGGTCCCCTGGCTTTGTCGTTTTCTCAATCCTAACCCTAGGCATAACCCTAACCCTAACCCTACCCCTAACCCTAACCCCTAACACTAACCCGAGCCCCTAACCCTAACCCTTGCAGAAAGAAGAAGAGGGAGCAAGGTTTTGGATGTGCCGTGCTTAACTTGGCCTGCCTTTCGCATGATCAGTGTCCCTGGAGCTCCTGGCTTTGTGGTTTTGTGAACCCTAACCCTAGGCATAACCCTAACCCTAGCCCTAAGCCTAACCCTAGACTGAGGCAGTAATCTGGCATTGGGCTGTGGGAAGTTCTGAGCAGAATGACAAAGAGGGAGCAAGGATTTGGATGTGCTACGCTCAACTTGGCCTGCCTTTTGCATGGGGAGTATCCCTGGAGCTCCTGGCTTTGTGGTTTTCTGAACCCTAACCCTAGGCATAACCCTAACCCTAGCCCTAAGCCTAACCCTAGACTGAGGCAGAAATCGGGCATTGGGCTGTGGGGAGTTCCGAGCAGAATGACGAAGAGGGAGCAAGGATTTGGATTGGCTGCGCTCAACTTGGCCTGCCTTTTGCATGGGGAGTATCCCTGGAGCTCCTGGCTTTGTGGTTTTCTGAACCCTAACCCTAGGCATAACCCTAACCCTAGCCCTAAGCCTAACCCTAGACTGAGGCAGAAATCGGGCATTGGGCTGTGGGGAGTTCCGAGCAGAATGACGAAGAGGGAGCAAGGATTTGGATTGGCTGCGCTCAACTTGGCCTGCCTTTTGCATGGGGAGTATCCCTGGAGCTCCTGGCTTTGTGGTTTTCTGAACCCTAACCCTAGGCATAACCCTAACCCTAGCCCTAAGCCTAACCCTAGACTGAGGCAGAAATCGAGCATGGGGCTGTGGTGAGTTCCGAGCAGAATGACAAAGAGGGAGCAATGATTTGGATGTGCTACGCTCAACTTGGCCTGCCTTTTGCATGGTGAGTATCCCTGGAGCTCCTGGCTTTGTGGTTTTGTGAACCCTAACCCTAGGCATAACCCTAACCCTAGCCCTAAGCCTAACCCTAGACTGAGGCAGAAATCGGGCATTGGGCTGTGGTGAGTTCCGAGCAGAATGACGAAGAGGGAGAGGGGATTTGGATGTGCTACGCTCAACTTGGCCTGCCTTTTGCATGGTGAGTATCCCTGGAGCTCCTGGCTTTGTGGTTTTGTGAACCCTAACCCTAGGCATAACCCTAACCCTAGCCCTAAGCCTAACCCTAGACTGAGGCAGATATCGGGCATTGGGCCGTGGTGAGTTCCGAGCAGAATGAAGAAGAGGGAGCAAGGATTTGGATGTGCTACACTCAACTTGGCCTGCCTTTTGCATGGTGAGTATCCCTGGAGCTCCTGGCTTTGTGGTTTTGTGAACCCTAACCCTAGGCATAACCCTAACCCTAGCCCTAAGCCTAACCCTAGACTGAGACAGAAATCGGGCATTGGGCTGTGGTGAATTCCGAGCAGAATGACGAAGAGGGAGAGGGGATTTGGATGTGCTATGCTCAACTTGGCCTGCCTTTTGCATGCTTAGTGTGCCTGGGTCCCCTGGCTTTGTCGTTTTCTCAATCCTAACCCTAGTCAAAACCCTAACCCTAACCCTACCCCTAACCCTAACCCTAACCCCTAACACTAACCCGAGCCCCTAACCCTAACCCTTGCAGAAAGAAGAAGAGGGAGCAAGGTTTTGGATGTGCCGTGCTTAACTTGCCCTGCCTTTCGCATGATCAGTGTCCCTGGAGCTCCTGGCTTTGTGGTTTTGTGAACCCTAACCCTAGGCATAACCCTAACCCTAGCCCTAAGCCTAACCCTAGACTGAGGCAGTAATCTGGCATTGGGCTGTGGGAAGTTCTGAGCAGAATGACAAAGAGGGAGCAAGGATTTGGATGTGCTACGCTCAACTTGGCCTGCCTTTTGCATGGGGAGTATCCCTGGAGCTCCTGGCTTTGTGGTTTTCTGAACCCTAACCCTAGGCATAACCCTAACCCTAGCCCTAAGCCTAACCCTAGACTGAGCCAGTAATCGGGCATTGGGCTGTGGGGAGTTCCGAGGAGAATGACAAAGAGGGAGAGGGGATTTGGATGAGCTACGCTCAACTTGGCCTGCCTTTTGCATGGTGAGTATCCCTGGAGCTCCTGGCTTTGTGGTTTTGTGAACCCTAACCCTAGGCATAACCCTAACCCTAGCCCTAAGCCTAACCCTAGACTGAGGCAGTAATCGGGCATTGGGCTGTGGTGAGTTCCAAGCATAATGACAAAGAGGGAGCAAGGATTTGGATGTGCTACGCTCAACTTGGCCTGCCTTTTGCATGGTGAGTATCCCTGGAGCTCCTGGCTTTGTGGTTTTCTGAACCCTAACCCTAGGCATAACCCTAACCCTAGCCCTAAGCCTAACCCTAGACTGAGGCAGATATCGGGCATTGGGCTGTGGTGAGTTCCGAGCAGAATGAAGAAGAGGGAGAGGGGATTTGGATGTGCTACGCTCAACTTGGCCTGCCTTTTGCATGGGGAGTATCCCTGGAGCTCCTGGCTTTGTGGTTTTCTGAACCCTAACCCTAGGCATAACCCTAACCCTAGCCCTAAGCCTAACCCTAGACTGAGCCAGTAATCGGGCATTGGGCTGTGGGGAGTTCCGAGCAGAATGAAGAAGAGGGAGCGGGGATTTGGATGTGCTACGCTCAACTTGGCCTGCCTTTTGCATGGTATCCCTGGAGCTCCTGGCTTTGTGGTTTTGTGAACCCTAACCCTAGGCATAACCCTAACCCTAGCCCTAAGCCTAACCCTAGACTGAGCCAGTAATCGGGCATTGGGCTGTGGTGAGTTCCGAGCAGAATGACGTAGAGGGAGCAAGGATTTGGATGTGCTACGCTCAACTTGGCCTGCCTTTTGCATGGTGAGTATCCCTGGAGCTCCTGGCTTTGTGGTTTTCTGAACCCTAACCCTAGGCATAACCCTAACCCTAGCCCTAAGCTTAACCCTAGACTGAGGCAGTAATCGGGCATTGGGCTGTGGTGAGTTCCGAGCAGAATGACAAAGAGGGAGCAAGGATTTGGATGTGCTACGCTCAACTTGGCCTGCCTTTTGCATGGGGAGTATCCCTGGAGCTCCTGGCTTTGTGGTTTTCTGAACCCTAACCCTAGGCATAACCCTAACCCTAGCCCTAAGCCTAACCCTAGACTGAGGCAGTAATCGGGCATTGGGCTGTGGGGAGTTCCGAGCAGAATGACGAAGAGGGAGCAAGGATTTGGATGTGCTACACTCAACTTGGCCTGCCTTTTGCATGGTGAGTATCCCTGGAGCTCCTGGCTTTGTGGTTTTCTGAACCCTAACCCTAGGCATAACCCTAACCCTAGCCCTAAGCCTAACCCTAGACTGAGGCAGAAATCGGGCATTGGGCTGTGGTGAGTTCCGAGCAGAATGACGAAGAGGGAGCAAGGATTTGGATGTGCTACACTCAACTTGGCCTGCCTTTTGCATGGGGAGTATCCCTGGAGCTCCTGGCTTTGTGGTTTTCTGAACCCTAACCCTAGGCATAACCCTAACCCTAGCCCTAAACCTAACCCTAGACTGAGGCAGAAATCGGGCATTGGGCTGTGGTGAGTTCCGAGCAGAATGACGAAGAGGGAGCAAGGATTTGGAGGTGCTACGCTCAACTTGGCCTGCCTTTTGCATGGGGAGTATCTCTGGAGCTCCTGGCTTTGTGGTTTTCTGAACCCTAACCCTAGGCATAACCCTAACCCTAGCCCTAAGCCTAACCCTAGACTGAGGCAGAAATCGGGCATTGGGCTGTGGTGAATTCCGAGCAGAATGACGAAGAGGGAGAGGGGATTTGGATGTGCTACGCTCAACTTGGCCTGCCTTTTGCATGCTTAGTGTGCCTGGGTCCCCTGGCTTTGTCGTTTTCTCAATCCTAACCCTAGTCAAAACCCTAACCCTAACCCTACCCCTAACCCTAACCCCTAACACTAACCCGAGCCCCTAACCCTAACCCTTGCAGAAAGAAGAAGAGGGAGCAAGGTTTTGGATGTGCCGTGCTTAACTTGTCCTGCCTTTCGCATGATCAGTGTCCCTGGAGCTCCTGGCTTTGTGGTTTTCTGAACCCTAACCCTAGGCATAACCCTAACCCTAGCCCTAAGCCTAACCCTAGACTGAGGCAGTAATCGGGCATTGGGCTGTGGGGAGTTCCGAGCAGAATGACGAAGAGGGAGCAAGGATTTGGATGTGCTACGCTCAACTTGGCCTGCCTTTTGCATGGGGAGTATCCCTGGAGCTCCTGGCTTTGTGGTTTTCTGAACCCTAACCCTAGGCATAACCCTAACCCTAGCCCTAAACCTAACCCTAGACTGAGGCAGAAATCGGGCATGGGGCTGTGGTGAGTTCCGAGCAGAATGAGGAAGAGGGAGAGGGGATTTGGATGTGCTACGCTCAACTTGGCCTGCCTTTTGCATGGGGAGTATCCCTGGAGCTCCTGGCTTTGTGGTTTTGTGAACCCTAACCCTAGGCATAACCCTAACCCTAGCCCCAAGCCGAACCCTAGACTGAGGCAGAAATCAGGCATTGGGCTGTGGGGAGTTCCGAGCAGAATGACGAAGAGGGAGAGGGGATTTGGATGTGCTACGCTCAACTTGGCCTGCCTTTTGCATGGTGAGTATCCCTGGAGCTCCTGGCTTTGTGGTTTTCTGAACCCTAACCCTAAGCATAACCCTAATCCTAGCCCTAAGCCTAACCCTAGACTGAGGCAGAAATCGGGCATTGGGCTGTGGTGAGTTCCGAGCAGAATGACAAAGAGGGAGAGGGGATTTGGATGTGCTACGCTCAACTTGGCCTGCCTTTTGCATGGGGAGTATCCCTGGAGCTCCTGGCTTTGTGGTTTTGTGAACCCTAACCCTAGGCATAACCCTAACCCTAGCCCTAAGCCTAACCCTAGACTGAGCCAGTAATCGGGCATTGGGCTGTGGGGAGTTCCGAGGAGAATGACAAAGAGGGAGAGGGGATTTGGATGTGCTACGCTCAACTTGGCCTGCCTTTTGCATGGTGAGTATCCCTGGAGCTCCTGGCTTTGTGGTTTTGTGAACCCTAACCCTAGGCATAACCCTAACCCTAGCCCTAAGCCTAACCCTAGACTGAGGCAGTAATCGGGCATTGGGCTGTGGTGAGTTCCGAGCAGAATGACGAAGAGGGAGAGGGGATTTGGATGTGCTACGCTCAACTTGGCCTGCCTTTTGCATGGTGAGTATCCCTGGAGCTCCTGGCTTTGTGGTTTTGTGAACCCTAACCCTAGGCATAACCCTAACCCTAGCCCTAAGCCTAACCCTAGACTGAGGCAGTAATCGGGCATTGGGCTGTGGTGAGTTCCGAGCAGAATGACGAAGAGGGAGAGGGGATTTGGATGTGCTACGCTCAACTTGGCCTGCCTTTTGCATGGTGAGTATCCCTGGAGCTCCTGGCTTTGTGGTTTTCTGAACCCTAACCCTAGGCATAACCCTAACCCTAGCCCTAAGCCTAACCCTAGACTGAGGCAGAAATCGGGCATTGGGCTGTGGTGAGTTCCGAGCAGAATGACGAAGAGGGAGCAAGGATTTGGATTGGCTGCGCTCAACTTGGCCTGCCTTTTGCATGGGGAGTATCCCTGGAGCTCCTGGCTTTGTGGTTTTCTGAACCCTAACCCTAGGCATAACCCTAACCCTAGCCCTAAGCCTAACCCTAGACTGAGGCAGAAATCGGGCATGGGGCTGTGGTGAGTTCCGAGCAGAATGACAAAGAGGGAGCAATGATTTGGATGTGCTACGCTCAACTTGGCCTGCCTTTTGCATGGTGAGTATCCCTGGAGCTCCTGGCTTTGTGGTTTTCTGAACCCTAACCCTAGGCATAACCCTAACCCTAGCCCTAAGCCTAACCCTAGACTGAGGCAGAAATCGGGCATTGGGCTGTGGTGAGTTCCGAGCAGAATGACGAAGAGGGAGAGGGGATTTGGATGTGCTACACTCAACTTGGCCTGCCTTTTGCATGGTGAGTATCCCTGGAGCTCCTGGCTTTGTGGTTTTGTGAACCCTAACCCTAGGCATAACCCTAACCCTAGCCCTAAGCCTAACCCTAGACTGAGGCAGATATCGGGCATTGGGCCGTGGTGAGTTCCGAGCAGAATGAAGAAGAGGGAGCAAGGATTTGGATGTGCTACACTCAACTTGGCCTGCCTTTTGCATGGTGAGTATCCCTGGAGCTCCTGGCTTTGTGGTTTTGTGAACCCTAACCCTAGGCATAACCCTAACCCTAGCCCTAAGCCTAACCCTAGACTGAGGCAGAAATCGGGCATTGGGCTGTGGTGAATTCCGAGCAGAATGACGAAGAGGGAGAGGGGATTTGGATGTGCTACGCTCAACTTGGCCTGCCTTTTGCATGCTTAGTGTGCCTGGGTCCCCTGGCTTTGTCGTTTTCTCAATCCTAACCCTAGGCATAACCCTAACCCTAACCCTACCCCTAACCCTAACCCCTAACACTAACCCGAGCCCCTAACCCTAACCCTTGCAGAAAGAAGAAGAGGGAGCAAGGTTTTGGATGTGCCGTGCTTAACTTGGCCTGCCTTTCGCATGATCAGTGTCCCTGGAGCTCCTGGCTTTGTGGTTTTGTGAACCCTAACCCTAGGCATAACCCTAACCCTAGCCCTAAGCCTAACCCTAGACTGAGCCAGTAATCTGGCATTGGGCTGTGGGAAGTTCTGAGCAGAATGACAAAGAGGGAGCAAGGATTTGGATGTGCTACGCTCAACTTGGCCTGCCTTTTGCATGGGGAGTATCCCTGGAGCTCCTGGCTTTGTGGTTTTCTGAACCCTAACCCTAGGCATAACCCTAACCCTAGCCCTAAGCCTAACCCTAGACTGAGGCAGAAATCGGGCATTGGGCTGTGGGGAGTTCCGAGCAGAATGACGAAGAGGGAGCAAGGATTTGGATTGGCTGCGCTCAACTTGGCCTGCCTTTTGCATGGGGAGTATCCCTGGAGCTCCTGGCTTTGTGGTTTTCTGAACCCTAACCCTAGGCATAACCCTAACCCTAGCCCTAAGCCTAACCCTAGACTGAGGCAGAAATCGGGCATGGGGCTGTGGGGAGTTCCGAGCAGAATGACGAAGAGGGAGCAAGGATTTGGATTGGCTGCGCTCAACTTGGCCTGCCTTTTGCATGGGGAGTATCCCTGGAGCTCCTGGCTTTGTGGTTTTCTGAACCCTAACCCTAGGCATAACCCTAACCCTAGCCCTAAGCCTAACCCTAGACTGAGGCAGAAATCGAGCATGGGGCTGTGGTGAGTTCCGAGCAGAATGACAAAGAGGGAGCAATGATTTGGATGTGCTACGCTCAACTTGGCCTGCCTTTTGCATGGTGAGTATCCCTGGAGCTCCTGGCTTTGTGGTTTTGTGAACCCTAACCCTAGGCATAACCCTAACCCTAGCCCTAAGCCTAACCCTAGACTGAGGCAGTAATCGGGCATTGGGCTGTGGTGAGTTCCGAGCAAAATGACGAAGAGGGAGAGGGGATTTGGATGTGCTACGCTCAACTTGGCCTGCCTTTTGCATGGGGAGTATCCCTGGAGCTCCTGGCTTTGTGGTTTTGTGAACCCTAACCCTAGGCATAACCCTAACCCTAGCCCTAAGCCTAACCCTAGACTGAGGCAGATATCGGGCATTGGGCCGTGGTGAGTTCCGAGCAGAATGAAGAAGAGGGAGCAAGGATTTGGATGTGCTACACTCAACTTGGCCTGCCTTTTGCATGGTGAGTATCCCTGGAGCTCCTGGCTTTGTGGTTTTGTGAACCCTAACCCTAGGCATAACCCTAACCCTAGCCCTAAGCCTAACCCTAGACTGAGGCAGAAATCGGGCATTGGGCTGTGGTGAATTCCGAGCAGAATGACGAAGAGGGAGAGGGGATTTGGATGTGCTACGCTCAACTTGGCCTGCCTTTTGCATGCTTAGTGTGCCTGGGTCCCCTGGCTTTGTCGTTTTCTCAATCCTAACCCTAGTCAAAACCCTAACCCTAACCCTACCCCTAACCCTAACCCCTAACACTAACCCGAGCCCCTAACCCTAACCCTTGCAGAAAGAAGAAGAGGGAGCAAGGTTTTGGATGTGCCGTGCTTAACTTGCCCTGCCTTTCGCATGATCAGTGTCCCTGGAGCTCCTGGCTTTGTGGTTTTCTGAACCCTAACCCTAGGCATAACCCTAACCCTAGCCCTAAGCCTAACCCTAGACTGAGCCAGTAATCTGGCATTGGGCTGTGGGAAGTTCTGAGCAGAATGACAAAGAGGGAGCAAGGATTTGGATGTGCTACGCTCAACTTGGCCTGCCTTTTGCATGGGGAGTATCCCTGGAGCTCCTGGCTTTGTGGTTTTCTGAACCCTAACCCTAGGCATAACCCTAACCCTAGCCCTAAGCCTAACCCTAGACTGAGGCAGTAATCGGGCATTGGGCTGTGGGGAGTTCCGAGGAGAATGACAAAGAGGGAGAGGGGATTTGGATGTGCTACGCTCAACTTGGCCTGCCTTTTGCACGGTGAGTATCCCTGGAGCTCCTGGCTTTGTGGTTTTGTGAACCCTAACCCTAGGCATAACCCTAACCCTAGCCCTAAGCCTAACCCTAGACTGAGGCAGTAATCGGGCATTGGGCTGTGGTGAGTTCCGAGCAGAATGACGAAGAGGGAGAGGGGATTTGGATGTGCTACGCTCAACTTGGCCTGCCTTTTGCATGGTGAGTATCCCTGGAGCTCCTGGCTTTGTGGTTTTCTGAACCCTAACCCTAGGCATAACCTTAACCCTAGCCCTAAGCCTAACCCTAGACTGAGGCAGAAATCGGGCATTGGGCTGTGGGGAGTTCTGAGCAGAATGACGAAGAGGGAGCAAGGATTTGGATTGGCTGCGCTCAACTTGGCCTGCCTTTTGCATGAGGAGTATCCCTGGAGCTCCTGGCTTTGTGGTTTTCTGAACCCTAACCCTAGGCATAACCCTAACCCTAGCCCTAAGCCTAACCCTAGACTGAGCCAGTAATCGGGCATTGGGCTGTGGGGAGTTCCGAGCAGAATGAAGAAGAGGGAGCAAGGATTTGGATTGGCTGCGCTCAACTTGGCCTGCCTTTTGCATGGTGAGTATCCCTGGAGCTCCTGGCTTTGTGGTTTTCTGAACCCTAACCCTAGGCATAACCCTAACCCTAGCCCTAAGCCTAACCCTAGACTGAGGCAGAAATCGGGCATGGGGCTGTGGTGAGTTCCGAGCAGAATGACAAAGAGGGAGCAATGATTTGGATGTGCTACGCTCAACTTGGCCTGCCTTTTGCATGGTGAGTATCCCTGGAGCTCCTGGCTTTGTGGTTTTGTGAACCCTAACCCTAGGCATAACCCTAACCCTAGCCCTAAGCCTAACCCTAGACTGAGGCAGAAATCGGGCATTGGGCTGTGGTGAGTTCCGAGCAGAATGACGAAGAGGGAGAGGGGATTTGGATGTGCTACACTCAACTTGGCCTGCCTTTTGCATGGTGAGTATCCCTGGAGCTCCTGGCTTTGTGGTTTTGTGAACCCTAACCCTAGGCATAACCCTAACCCTAGCCCTAAGCCTAACCCTAGACTGAGGCAGATATCGGGCATTGGGCCGTGGTGAGTTCCGAGCAGAATGAAGAAGAGGGAGCAAGGATTTGGATGTGCTACACTCAACTTGGCCTGCCTTTTGCATGGTGAGTATCCCTGGAGCTCCTGGCTTTGTGGTTTTCTGAACCCTAACCCTAGGCATAACCCTAACCCTAGCCCTAAGCCTAACCCTAGACTGAGGCAGAAATCGGGCATTGGGCTGTGGTGAATTCCGAGCAGAATGACGAAGAGGGAGAGGGGATTTGGATGTGCTACGCTCAACTTGGCCTGCCTTTTGCATGCTTAGTGTGCCTGGGTCCCCTGGCTTTGTCGTTTTCTCAATCCTAACCCTAGGCATAACCCTAACCCTAACCCTACCCCTAACCCTAACCCCTAACACTAACCCGAGCCCCTAACCCTAACCCTTGCAGAAAGAAGAAGAGGGAGCAAGGTTTTGGATGTGCCGTGCTTAACTTGGCCTGCCTTTCGCATGATCAGTGTCCCTGGAGCTCCTGGCTTTGTGGTTTTGTGAACCCTAACCCTAGGCATAACCCTAACCCTAGCCCTAAGCCTAACCCTAGACTGAGCCAGTAATCTGGCATTGGGCTGTGGGAAGTTCTGAGCAGAATGACAAAGAGGGAGCAAGGATTTGGATGTGCTACGCTCAACTTGGCCTGCCTTTTGCATGGGGAGTATCCCTGGAGCTCCTGGCTTTGTGGTTTTCTGAACCCTAACCCTAGGCATAACCCTAACCCTAGCCCTAAGCCTAACCCTAGACTGAGGCAGAAATCGGGCATTGGGCTGTGGGGAGTTCCGAGCAGAATGACGAAGAGGGAGCAAGGATTTGGATTGGCTGCGCTCAACTTGGCCTGCCTTTTGCATGGGGAGTATCCCTGGAGCTCCTGGCTTTGTGGTTTTCTGAACCCTAACCCTAGGCATAACCCTAACCCTAGCCCTAAGCCTAACCCTAGACTGAGGCAGAAATCGGGCATTGGGCTGTGGTGAGTTCCGAGCAGAATGACGAAGAGGGAGCAAGGATTTGGATTGGCTGCGCTCAACTTGGCCTGCCTTTTGCATGGGGAGTATCCCTGGAGCTCCTGGCTTTGTGGTTTTCTGAACCCTAACCCTAGGCATAACCCTAACCCTAGCCCTAAGCCTAACCCTAGACTGAGGCAGAAATCGAGCATGGGGCTGTGGTGAGTTCCGAGCAGAATGACAAAGAGGGAGCAATGATTTGGATGTGCTACGCTCAACTTGGCCTGCCTTTTGCATGGTGAGTATCCCTGGAGCTCCTGGCTTTGTGGTTTTGTGAACCCTAACCCTAGGCATAACCCTAACCCTAGCCCTAAGCCTAACCCTAGACTGAGGCAGAAATCGGGCATTGGGCTGTGGTGAGTTCCGAGCAGAATGACGAAGAGGGAGAGGGGATTTGGATGTGCTACGCTCAACTTGGCCTGCCTTTTGCATGGTGAGTATCCCTGGAGCTCCTGGCTTTGTGGTTTTCTGAACCCTAACCCTAGGCATAACCCTAACCCTAGCCCTAAGCCTAACCCTAGACTGAGGCAGAAATCGGGCATTGGGCCGTGGTGAGTTCCGAGCAGAATGAAGAAGAGGGAGCAAGGATTTGGATGTGCTACACTCAACTTGGCCTGCCTTTTGCATGGTGAGTATCCCTGGAGCTCCTGGCTTTGTGGTTTTGTGAACCCTAACCCTAGGCATAACCCTAACCCTAGCCCTAAGCCTAACCCTAGACTGAGGCAGTAATCGGGCATTGGGCTGTGGGGAGTTCCGAGGAGAATGACAAAGAGGGAGAGGGGATTTGGATGTGCTACGCTCAACTTGGCCTGCCTTTTGCACGGTGAGTATCCCTGGAGCTCCTGGCTTTGTGGTTTTGTGAACCCTAACCCTAGGCATAACCCTAACCCTAGCCCTAAGCCTAACCCTAGACTGAGGCAGTAATCGGGCATTGGGCTGTGGTGAGTTCCGAGCAGAATGACGAAGAGGGAGAGGGGATTTGGATGTGCTACGCTCAACTTGGCCTGCCTTTTGCATGGTGAGTATCCCTGGAGCTCCTGGCTTTGTGGTTTTCTGAACCCTAACCCTAGGCATAACCTTAACCCTAGCCCTAAGCCTAACCCTAGACTGAGGCAGAAATCGGGCATTGGGCTGTGGGGAGTTCTGAGCAGAATGACGAAGAGGGAGCAAGGATTTGGATTGGCTGCGCTCAACTTGGCCTGCCTTTTGCATGAGGAGTATCCCTGGAGCTCCTGGCTTTGTGGTTTTCTGAACCCTAACCCTAGGCATAACCCTAACCCTAGCCCTAAGCCTAACCCTAGACTGAGCCAGTAATCGGGCATTGGGCTGTGGGGAGTTCCGAGCAGAATGAAGAAGAGGGAGCAAGGATTTGGATTGGCTGCGCTCAACTTGGCCTGCCTTTTGCATGGTGAGTATCCCTGGAGCTCCTGGCTTTGTGGTTTTCTGAACCCTAACCCTAGGCATAACCCTAACCCTAGCCCTAAGCCTAACCCTAGACTGAGGCAGAAATCGGGCATGGGGCTGTGGTGAGTTCCGAGCAGAATGACAAAGAGGGAGCAATGATTTGGATGTGCTACGCTCAACTTGGCCTGCCTTTTGCATGGTGAGTATCCCTGGAGCTCCTGGCTTTGTGGTTTTGTGAACCCTAACCCTAGGCATAACCCTAACCCTAGCCCTAAGCCTAACCCTAGACTGAGGCAGAAATCGGGCATTGGGCTGTGGTGAGTTCCGAGCAGAATGACGAAGAGGGAGAGGGGATTTGGATGTGCTACACTCAACTTGGCCTGCCTTTTGCATGGTGAGTATCCCTGGAGCTCCTGGCTTTGTGGTTTTGTGAACCCTAACCCTAGGCATAACCCTAACCCTAGCCCTAAGCCTAACCCTAGACTGAGGCAGATATCGGGCATTGGGCCGTGGTGAGTTCCGAGCAGAATGAAGAAGAGGGAGCAAGGATTTGGATGTGCTACACTCAACTTGGCCTGCCTTTTGCATGGTGAGTATCCCTGGAGCTCCTGGCTTTGTGGTTTTCTGAACCCTAACCCTAGGCATAACCCTAACCCTAGCCCTAAGCCTAACCCTAGACTGAGGCAGAAATCGGGCATTGGGCTGTGGTGAATTCCGAGCAGAATGACGAAGAGGGAGAGGGGATTTGGATGTGCTACGCTCAACTTGGCCTGCCTTTTGCATGCTTAGTGTGCCTGGGTCCCCTGGCTTTGTCGTTTTCTCAATCCTAACCCTAGGCATAACCCTAACCCTAACCCTACCCCTAACCCTAACCCCTAACACTAACCCGAGCCCCTAACCCTAACCCTTGCAGAAAGAAGAAGAGGGAGCAAGGTTTTGGATGTGCCGTGCTTAACTTGGCCTGCCTTTCGCATGATCAGTGTCCCTGGAGCTCCTGGCTTTGTGGTTTTGTGAACCCTAACCCTAGGCATAACCCTAACCCTAGCCCTAAGCCTAACCCTAGACTGAGGCAGTAATCTGGCATTGGGCTGTGGGAAGTTCTGAGCAGAATGACAAAGAGGGAGCAAGGATTTGGATGTGCTACGCTCAACTTGGCCTGCCTTTTGCATGGGGAGTATCCCTGGAGCTCCTGGCTTTGTGGTTTTCTGAACCCTAACCCTAGGCATAACCCTAACCCTAGCCCTAAGCCTAACCCTAGACTGAGGCAGAAATCGGGCATTGGGCTGTGGGGAGTTCCGAGCAGAATGACGAAGAGGGAGCAAGGATTTGGATTGGCTGCGCTCAACTTGGCCTGCCTTTTGCATGGGGAGTATCCCTGGAGCTCCTGGCTTTGTGGTTTTCTGAACCCTAACCCTAGGCATAACCCTAACCCTAGCCCTAAGCCTAACCCTAGACTGAGGCAGAAATCGGGCATTGGGCTGTGGTGAGTTCCGAGCAGAATGACGAAGAGGGAGCAAGGATTTGGATTGGCTGCGCTCAACTTGGCCTGCCTTTTGCATGGGGAGTATCCCTGGAGCTCCTGGCTTTGTGGTTTTCTGAACCCTAACCCTAGGCATAACCCTAACCCTAGCCCTAAGCCTAACCCTAGACTGAGGCAGAAATCGAGCATGGGGCTGTGGTGAGTTCCGAGCAGAATGACAAAGAGGGAGCAATGATTTGGATGTGCTACGCTCAACTTGGCCTGCCTTTTGCATGGTGAGTATCCCTGGAGCTCCTGGCTTTGTGGTTTTGTGAACCCTAACCCTAGGCATAACCCTAACCCTAGCCCTAAGCCTAACCCTAGACTGAGGCAGAAATCGGGCATTGGGCTGTGGTGAGTTCCGAGCAGAATGACGAAGAGGGAGAGGGGATTTGGATGTGCTACGCTCAACTTGGCCTGCCTTTTGCATGGTGAGTATCCCTGGAGCTCCTGGCTTTGTGGTTTTCTGAACCCTAACCCTAGGCATAACCCTAACCCTAGCCCTAAGCCTAACCCTAGACTGAGGCAGAAATCGGGCATTGGGCCGTGGTGAGTTCCGAGCAGAATGAAGAAGAGGGAGCAAGGATTTGGATGTGCTACACTCAACTTGGCCTGCCTTTTGCATGGTGAGTATCCCTGGAGCTCCTGGCTTTGTGGTTTTGTGAACCCTAACCCTAGGCATAACCCTAACCCTAGCCCTAAGCCTAACCCTAGACTGAGACAGAAATCGGGCATTGGGCTGTGGTGAATTCCGAGCAGAATGACGAAGAGGGAGAGGGGATTTGGATGTGCTATGCTCAACTTGGCCTGCCTTTTGCATGCTTAGTGTGCCTGGGTCCCCTGGCTTTGTCGTTTTCTCAATCCTAACCCTAGTCAAAACCCTAACCCTAACCCTACCCCTAACCCTAACCCCTAACAATAACCCGAGCCCCTAACCCTAACCCTTGCAGAAAGAAGAAGAGGGAGCAAGGTTTTGGATGTGCCGTGCTTAACTTGCCCTGCCTTTCGCATGATCAGTGTCCCTGGAGCTCCTGGCTTTGTGGTTTTGTGAACCCTAACCCTAGGCATAACCCTAACCCTAGCCCTAAGCCTAACCCTAGACTGAGGCAGTAATCTGGCATTGGGCTGTGGGAAGTTCTGAGCAGAATGACAAAGAGGGAGCAAGGATTTGGATGTGCTACGCTCAACTTGGCCTGCCTTTTGCATGGGGAGTATCCCTGGAGCTCCTGGCTTTGTGGTTTTCTGAACCCTAACCCTAGGCATAACCCTAACCCTAGCCCTAAACCTAACCCTAGACTGAGGCAGAAATCGGGCATGGGGCTGTGGTGAGTTCCGAGCAGAATGAGGAAGAGGGAGAGGGGATTTGGATGTGCTACGCTCAACTTGGCCTGCCTTTTGCATGGGGAGTATCCCTGGAGCTCCTGGCTTTGTGGTTTTGTGAACCCTAACCCTAGGCATAACCCTAACCCTAGCCCCAAGCCGAACCCTAGACTGAGGCAGAAATCGGGCATTGGGCTGTGGGGAGTTCCGAGCAGAATGACGAAGAGGGAGAGGGGATTTGGATGTGCTACGCTCAACTTGGCCTGCCTTTTGCATGGTGAGTATCCCTGGAGCTCCTGGCTTTGTGGTTTTCTGAACCCTAACCCTAAGCATAACCCTAATCCTAGCCCTAAGCCTAACCCTAGACTGAGGCAGAAATCGGGCATTGGGCTGTGGTGAGTTCCGAGCAGAATGACAAAGAGGGAGAGGGGATTTGGATGTGCTACGCTCAACTTGGCCTGCCTTTTGCATGGTGAGTATCCCTGGAGCTCCTGGCTTTGTGGTTTTGTGAACCCTAACCCTAGGCATAACCCTAACCCTAGCCCTAAGCCTAACCCTAGACTGAGCCAGTAATCGGGCATTGGGCTGTGGTGAGTTCCGAGGAGAATGACAAAGAGGGAGAGGGGATTTGGATGTGCTACGCTCAACTTGGCCTGCCTTTTGCATGGTGAGTATCCCTGGAGCTCCTGGCTTTGTGGTTTTGTGAACCCTAACCCTAGGCATAACCCTAACCCTAGCCCTAAGCCTAACCCTAGACTGAGGCAGTAATCGGGCATTGGGCTGTGGTGAGTTCCGAGCAGAATGACGAAGAGGGAGAGGGGATTTGGATGTGCTACGCTCAACTTGGCCTGCCTTTTGCATGGTGAGTATCCCTGGAGCTCCTGGCTTTGTGGTTTTGTGAACCCTAACCCTAGGCATAACCCTAACCCTAGCCCTAAGCCTAACCCTAGACTGAGGCAGTAATCGGGCATTGGGCTGTGGTGAGTTCCGAGCAGAATGACGAAGAGGGAGAGGGGATTTGGATGTGCTACGCTCAACTTGGCCTGCCTTTTGCATGGTGAGTATCCCTGGAGCTCCTGGCTTTGTGGTTTTCTGAACCCTAACCCTAGGCATAACCCTAACCCTAGGCATAACCCTAACCCTAGCCTTAAGCCTAACCCTAGACCGAGGCAGAAATTGGGCATTGGGCTGTGGTGAGTTCCGAGCAGAATGACGAAGAGGGAGAGGGGATTTGGATGTGCTACGCTCAACTTGGCCTGCCTTTTGCATGCTTAGTGTGCCTGGGTCCCCTGGCTTTGTGGTTTTGTGAACCCTAACCCTAGTCAAAACCCTAACCCTAACCCTACCCCTAACCCTAACCCCTAACCCTAACCCGAGCCCCTAACCCTAACCCTTGCAGAAAGAAGAAGAGGGAGCAAGGTTTTGGATGTGCCGTGCTTAACTTGGCCTGCCTTTCGCATGATCAGTGTCCCTGGAGCTCCTGGCTTTGTGGTTTTGTGAACCCTAACCCTAGGCATAACCCTAACCCTAGCCCTAAGCCTAACCCTAGACTGAGGCAGAAATCGGGCATTGGGCTGTGGGGAGTTCCGAGCAGAATGACGAAGAGGGAGAGGGGATTTGGATGTGCTACGCTCAACTTGGCCTGCCTTTTGCATGGTGAGTATCCCTGGAGCTCCTGGCTTTGTGGTTTTCTGAACCCTAACCCTAGGCATAACCCTAACCCTAGCCCTAAGCTTAACCCTAGACTGAGGCAGTAATCGGGCATTGGGCTGTGGTGAGTTCCGAGCAGAATGACAAAGAGGGAGCAAGGATTTGGATGTGCTACGCTCAACTTGGCCTGCCTTTTGCATGGGGAGAATCTCTGGAGCTCCTGGCTTTGTGGTTTTGTGAACCCTAACCCTAGGCATAACCCTAACCCTAGCCCTAAGCCGAACCCTAGACTGAGGCAGAAATCGGGCATTGGGCTGTGGGGAGTTCCGAGCAGAATGACAAAGAGGGAGAGGGGATTTGGATGTGCTACGCTCAACTTGGCCTGCCTTTTGCATGGGGAGTATCCCTGGAGCTCCTGGCTTTGTGGTTTTCTGAACCCTAACCCTAGGCATAACCCTAACCCTAGCCCCAAGCCTAACCCTAGACTGAGGCAGAAATCGGGCATTGGGCTGTGGGGAGTTCCGAGCAGAATGACAAAGAGGGAGCAAGGATTTGGATGTGCTACGCTCAACTTGGCCTGCCTTTTGCATGGGGAGTATCCCTGGAGCTCCTGGCTTTGTGGTTTTCTGAACCCTAACCCTAGGCATAACCCTAACCCTAGCCCTAAGCCTAACCCTAGACTGAGGCAGTAATCGGGCATTGGGCTGTGGTGAGTTCCGAGCAGAATGACGAAGAGGGAGAGGGGATTTGGATGTGCTACGCTCAACTGGGCCTGCCTTTTGCATGGTGAGTATCCCTGGAGCTCCTGGCTTTGTGGTTTTGTGAACCCTAACCCTAGGCATAACCCTAACCCTAGCCCTAAGCCTAACCCTAGACTGAGGCAGAAATCGGGCATTGGGCTGTGGTGAGTTCCGAGCAGAATGACGAAGAGGGAGAGGGGATTTGGATGTGCTACGCTCAACTTGGCCTGCCTTTTGCATGGTGAGTATCCCTGGAGCTCCTGGCTTTGTGGTTTTGTGAACCCTAACCCTAGGCATAACCCTAACCCTAGCCCTAAG
This sequence comes from Coloeus monedula, assembly GCF_965178545.1. Classification (NCBI taxonomy): domain Eukaryota; kingdom Metazoa; phylum Chordata; class Aves; order Passeriformes; family Corvidae; genus Coloeus; species Coloeus monedula. Next base: position 183,067 of record NW_028120808.1, on the reverse strand, counting down.
CCTAACCCTAGACTGAGACAGAAATCGGGCATTGGGCTGTGGTGAATTCCGAGCAGAATGACGAAGAGGGAGAGGGGATTTGGATGTGCTATGCTCAACTTGGCCTGCCTTTTGCATGCTTAGTGTGCCTGGGTCCCCTGGCTTTGTCGTTTTCTCAATCCTAACCCTAGTCAAAACCCTAACCCTAACCCTACCCCTAACCCTAACCCTAACCCCTAACACTAACCCGAGCCCCTAACCCTAACCCTTGCAGAAAGAAGAAGAGGGAGCAAGGTTTTGGATGTGCCGTGCTTAACTTGCCCTGCCTTTCGCATGATCAGTGTCCCTGGAGCTCCTGGCTTTGTGGTTTTGTGAACCCTAACCCTAGGCATAACCCTAACCCTAGCCCTAAGCCTAACCCTAGACTGAGGCAGTAATCTGGCATTGGGCTGTGGGAAGTTCTGAGCAGAATGACAAAGAGGGAGCAAGGATTTGGATGTGCTACGCTCAACTTGGCCTGCCTTTTGCATGGGGAGTATCCCTGGAGCTCCTGGCTTTGTGGTTTTCTGAACCCTAACCCTAGGCATAACCCTAACCCTAGCCCTAAGCCTAACCCTAGACTGAGCCAGTAATCGGGCATTGGGCTGTGGGGAGTTCCGAGGAGAATGACAAAGAGGGAGAGGGGATTTGGATGAGCTACGCTCAACTTGGCCTGCCTTTTGCATGGTGAGTATCCCTGGAGCTCCTGGCTTTGTGGTTTTGTGAACCCTAACCCTAGGCATAACCCTAACCCTAGCCCTAAGCCTAACCCTAGACTGAGGCAGTAATCGGGCATTGGGCTGTGGTGAGTTCCAAGCATAATGACAAAGAGGGAGCAAGGATTTGGATGTGCTACGCTCAACTTGGCCTGCCTTTTGCATGGTGAGTATCCCTGGAGCTCCTGGCTTTGTGGTTTTGTGAACCCTAACCCTAGGCATAACCCTAACCCTAGCCCTAAGCCTAACCCTAGACTGAGGCAGATATCGGGCATTGGGCTGTGGTGAGTTCCGAGCAGAATGAAGAAGAGGGAGAGGGGATTTGGATGTGCTACGCTCAACTTGGCCTGCCTTTTGCATGGGGAGTATCCCTGGAGCTCCTGGCTTTGTGGTTTTCTGAACCCTAACCCTAGGCATAACCCTAACCCTAGCCCTAAGCCTAACCCTAGACTGAGCCAGTAATCGGGCATTGGGCTGTGGGGAGTTCCGAGCAGAATGAAGAAGAGGGAGCGGGGATTTGGATGTGCTACGCTCAACTTGGCCTGCCTTTTGCATGGTATCCCTGGAGCTCCTGGCTTTGTGGTTTTGTGAACCCTAACCCTAGGCATAACCCTAACCCTAGCCCTAAGCCTAACCCTAGACTGAGCCAGTAATCGGGCATTGGGCTGTGGTGAGTTCCGAGCAGAATGACGTAGAGGGAGCAAGGATTTGGATGTGCTACGCTCAACTTGGCCTGCCTTTTGCATGGTGAGTATCCCTGGAGCTCCTGGCTTTGTGGTTTTCTGAACCCTAACCCTAGGCATAACCCTAACCCTAGCCCTAAGCTTAACCCTAGACTGAGGCAGTAATCGGGCATTGGGCTGTGGTGAGTTCCGAGCAGAATGACAAAGAGGGAGCAAGGATTTGGATGTGCTACGCTCAACTTGGCCTGCCTTTTGCATGGGGAGTATCCCTGGAGCTCCTGGCTTTGTGGTTTTCTGAACCCTAACCCTAGGCATAACCCTAACCCTAGCCCTAAGCCTAACCCTAGACTGAGGCAGTAATCGGGCATTGGGCTGTGGGGAGTTCCGAGCAGAATGACGAAGAGGGAGCAAGGATTTGGATGTGCTACACTCAACTTGGCCTGCCTTTTGCATGGTGAGTATCCCTGGAGCTCCTGGCTTTGTGGTTTTCTGAACCCTAACCCTAGGCATAACCCTAACCCTAGCCCTAAGCCTAACCCTAGACTGAGGCAGAAATCGGGCATTGGGCTGTGGTGAGTTCCGAGCAGAATGACGAAGAGGGAGCAAGGATTTGGATGTGCTACACTCAACTTGGCCTGCCTTTTGCATGGGGAGTATCCCTGGAGCTCCTGGCTTTGTGGTTTTCTGAACCCTAACCCTAGGCATAACCCTAACCCTAGCCCTAAACCTAACCCTAGACTGAGGCAGAAATCGGGCATTGGGCTGTGGTGAGTTCCGAGCAGAATGACGAAGAGGGAGCAAGGATTTGGAGGTGCTACGCTCAACTTGGCCTGCCTTTTGCATGGGGAGTATCTCTGGAGCTCCTGGCTTTGTGGTTTTCTGAACCCTAACCCTAGGCATAACCCTAACCCTAGCCCTAAGCCTAACCCTAGACTGAGGCAGAAATCGGGCATTGGGCTGTGGTGAATTCCGAGCAGAATGACGAAGAGGGAGAGGGGATTTGGATGTGCTACGCTCAACTTGGCCTGCCTTTTGCATGCTTAGTGTGCCTGGGTCCCCTGGCTTTGTCGTTTTCTCAATCCTAACCCTAGTCAAAACCCTAACCCTAACCCTACCCCTAACCCTAACCCCTAACACTAACCCGAGCCCCTAACCCTAACCCTTGCAGAAAGAAGAAGAGGGAGCAAGGTTTTGGATGTGCCGTGCTTAACTTGTCCTGCCTTTCGCATGATCAGTGTCCCTGGAGCTCCTGGCTTTGTGGTTTTCTGAACCCTAACCCTAGGCATAACCCTAACCCTAGCCCTAAGCCTAACCCTAGACTGAGGCAGTAATCGGGCATTGGGCTGTGGGGAGTTCCGAGCAGAATGACGAAGAGGGAGCAAGGATTTGGATGTGCTACGCTCAACTTGGCCTGCCTTTTGCATGGGGAGTATCCCTGGAGCTCCTGGCTTTGTGGTTTTCTGAACCCTAACCCTAGGCATAACCCTAACCCTAGCCCTAAACCTAACCCTAGACTGAGGCAGAAATCGGGCATGGGGCTGTGGTGAGTTCCGAGCAGAATGAGGAAGAGGGAGAGGGGATTTGGATGTGCTACGCTCAACTTGGCCTGCCTTTTGCATGGGGAGTATCCCTGGAGCTCCTGGCTTTGTGGTTTTGTGAACCCTAACCCTAGGCATAACCCTAACCCTAGCCCCAAGCCGAACCCTAGACTGAGGCAGAAATCGGGCATTGGGCTGTGGGGAGTTCCGAGCAGAATGACGAAGAGGGAGAGGGGATTTGGATGTGCTACGCTCAACTTGGCCTGCCTTTTGCATGGTGAGTATCCCTGGAGCTCCTGGCTTTGTGGTTTTCTGAACCCTAACCCTAAGCATAACCCTAATCCTAGCCCTAAGCCTAACCCTAGACTGAGGCAGAAATCGGGCATTGGGCTGTGGTGAGTTCCGAGCAGAATGACAAAGAGGGAGAGGGGATTTGGATGTGCTACGCTCAACTTGGCCTGCCTTTTGCATGGGGAGTATCCCTGGAGCTCCTGGCTTTGTGGTTTTGTGAACCCTAACCCTAGGCATAACCCTAACCCTAGCCCTAAGCCTAACCCTAGACTGAGCCAGTAATCGGGCATTGGGCTGTGGGGAGTTCCGAGGAGAATGACAAAGAGGGAGAGGGGATTTGGATGTGCTACGCTCAACTTGGCCTGCCTTTTGCATGGTGAGTATCCCTGGAGCTCCTGGCTTTGTGGTTTTGTGAACCCTAACCCTAGGCATAACCCTAACCCTAGCCCTAAGCCTAACCCTAGACTGAGGCAGTAATCGGGCATTGGGCTGTGGGGAGTTCCGAGCAGAATGACGAAGAGGGAGCAAGGATTTGGATGTGCTACGCTCAACTTGGCCTGCCTTTTGCATGGTGAGTATCCCTGGAGCTCCTGGCTTTGTGGTTTTGTGAACCCTAACCCTAGGCATAACCCTAACCCTAGCCCTAAGCCTAACCCTAGACTGAGGCAGTAATCGGGCATTGGGCTGTGGTGAGTTCCGAGCAGAATGACGAAGAGGGAGAGGGGATTTGGATGTGCTACGCTCAACTTGGCCTGCCTTTTGCATGGTGAGTATCCCTGGAGCTCCTGGCTTTGTGGTTTTCTGAACCCTAACCCTAGGCATAACCCTAACCCTAGCCCTAAGCCTAACCCTAGACTGAGGCAGAAATCGGGCATTGGGCTGTGGTGAGTTCCGAGCAGAATGACGAAGAGGGAGCAAGGATTTGGATTGGCTGCGCTCAACTTGGCCTGCCTTTTGCATGGGGAGTATCCCTGGAGCTCCTGGCTTTGTGGTTTTCTGAACCCTAACCCTAGGCATAACCCTAACCCTAGCCCTAAGCCTAACCCTAGACTGAGGCAGAAATCGGGCATGGGGCTGTGGTGAGTTCCGAGCAGAATGACAAAGAGGGAGCAATGATTTGGATGTGCTACGCTCAACTTGGCCTGCCTTTTGCATGGTGAGTATCCCTGGAGCTCCTGGCTTTGTGGTTTTCTGAACCCTAACCCTAGGCATAACCCTAACCCTAGCCCTAAGCCTAACCCTAGACTGAGGCAGAAATCGGGCATTGGGCTGTGGTGAGTTCCGAGCAGAATGACGAAGAGGGAGAGGGGATTTGGATGTGCTACACTCAACTTGGCCTGCCTTTTGCATGGTGAGTATCCCTGGAGCTCCTGGCTTTGTGGTTTTGTGAACCCTAACCCTAGGCATAACCCTAACCCTAGCCCTAAGCCTAACCCTAGACTGAGGCAGATATCGGGCATTGGGCCGTGGTGAGTTCCGAGCAGAATGAAGAAGAGGGAGCAAGGATTTGGATGTGCTACACTCAACTTGGCCTGCCTTTTGCATGGTGAGTATCCCTGGAGCTCCTGGCTTTGTGGTTTTGTGAACCCTAACCCTAGGCATAACCCTAACCCTAGCCCTAAGCCTAACCCTAGACTGAGGCAGAAATCGGGCATTGGGCTGTGGTGAATTCCGAGCAGAATGACGAAGAGGGAGAGGGGATTTGGATGTGCTACGCTCAACTTGGCCTGCCTTTTGCATGCTTAGTGTGCCTGGGTCCCCTGGCTTTGTCGTTTTCTCAATCCTAACCCTAGGCATAACCCTAACCCTAACCCTACCCCTAACCCTAACCCCTAACACTAACCCGAGCCCCTAACCCTAACCCTTGCAGAAAGAAGAAGAGGGAGCAAGGTTTTGGATGTGCCGTGCTTAACTTGGCCTGCCTTTCGCATGATCAGTGTCCCTGGAGCTCCTGGCTTTGTGGTTTTGTGAACCCTAACCCTAGGCATAACCCTAACCCTAGCCCTAAGCCTAACCCTAGACTGAGCCAGTAATCTGGCATTGGGCTGTGGGAAGTTCTGAGCAGAATGACAAAGAGGGAGCAAGGATTTGGATGTGCTACGCTCAACTTGGCCTGCCTTTTGCATGGGGAGTATCCCTGGAGCTCCTGGCTTTGTGGTTTTCTGAACCCTAACCCTAGGCATAACCCTAACCCTAGCCCTAAGCCTAACCCTAGACTGAGGCAGAAATCGGGCATTGGGCTGTGGGGAGTTCCGAGCAGAATGACGAAGAGGGAGCAAGGATTTGGATTGGCTGCGCTCAACTTGGCCTGCCTTTTGCATGGGGAGTATCCCTGGAGCTCCTGGCTTTGTGGTTTTCTGAACCCTAACCCTAGGCATAACCCTAACCCTAGCCCTAAGCCTAACCCTAGACTGAGGCAGAAATCGGGCATGGGGCTGTGGGGAGTTCCGAGCAGAATGACGAAGAGGGAGCAAGGATTTGGATTGGCTGCGCTCAACTTGGCCTGCCTTTTGCATGGGGAGTATCCCTGGAGCTCCTGGCTTTGTGGTTTTCTGAACCCTAACCCTAGGCATAACCCTAACCCTAGCCCTAAGCCTAACCCTAGACTGAGGCAGAAATCGAGCATGGGGCTGTGGTGAGTTCCGAGCAGAATGACAAAGAGGGAGCAATGATTTGGATGTGCTACGCTCAACTTGGCCTGCCTTTTGCATGGTGAGTATCCCTGGAGCTCCTGGCTTTGTGGTTTTGTGAACCCTAACCCTAGGCATAACCCTAACCCTAGCCCTAAGCCTAACCCTAGACTGAGGCAGTAATCGGGCATTGGGCTGTGGTGAGTTCCGAGCAAAATGACGAAGAGGGAGAGGGGATTTGGATGTGCTACGCTCAACTTGGCCTGCCTTTTGCATGGGGAGTATCCCTGGAGCTCCTGGCTTTGTGGTTTTGTGAACCCTAACCCTAGGCATAACCCTAACCCTAGCCCTAAGCCTAACCCTAGACTGAGGCAGATATCGGGCATTGGGCCGTGGTGAGTTCCGAGCAGAATGAAGAAGAGGGAGCAAGGATTTGGATGTGCTACACTCAACTTGGCCTGCCTTTTGCATGGTGAGTATCCCTGGAGCTCCTGGCTTTGTGGTTTTGTGAACCCTAACCCTAGGCATAACCCTAACCCTAGCCCTAAGCCTAACCCTAGACTGAGGCAGAAATCGGGCATTGGGCTGTGGTGAATTCCGAGCAGAATGACGAAGAGGGAGAGGGGATTTGGATGTGCTACGCTCAACTTGGCCTGCCTTTTGCATGCTTAGTGTGCCTGGGTCCCCTGGCTTTGTCGTTTTCTCAATCCTAACCCTAGTCAAAACCCTAACCCTAACCCTACCCCTAACCCTAACCCCTAACACTAACCCGAGCCCCTAACCCTAACCCTTGCAGAAAGAAGAAGAGGGAGCAAGGTTTTGGATGTGCCGTGCTTAACTTGCCCTGCCTTTCGCATGATCAGTGTCCCTGGAGCTCCTGGCTTTGTGGTTTTCTGAACCCTAACCCTAGGCATAACCCTAACCCTAGCCCTAAGCCTAACCCTAGACTGAGCCAGTAATCTGGCATTGGGCTGTGGGAAGTTCTGAGCAGAATGACAAAGAGGGAGCAAGGATTTGGATGTGCTACGCTCAACTTGGCCTGCCTTTTGCATGGGGAGTATCCCTGGAGCTCCTGGCTTTGTGGTTTTGTGAACCCTAACCCTAGGCATAACCCTAACCCTAGCCCTAAGCCTAACCCTAGACTGAGGCAGTAATCGGGCATTGGGCTGTGGGGAGTTCCGAGGAGAATGACAAAGAGGGAGAGGGGATTTGGATGTGCTACGCTCAACTTGGCCTGCCTTTTGCACGGTGAGTATCCCTGGAGCTCCTGGCTTTGTGGTTTTGTGAACCCTAACCCTAGGCATAACCCTAACCCTAGCCCTAAGCCTAACCCTAGACTGAGGCAGTAATCGGGCATTGGGCTGTGGTGAGTTCCGAGCAGAATGACGAAGAGGGAGAGGGGATTTGGATGTGCTACGCTCAACTTGGCCTGCCTTTTGCATGGTGAGTATCCCTGGAGCTCCTGGCTTTGTGGTTTTCTGAACCCTAACCCTAGGCATAACCTTAACCCTAGCCCTAAGCCTAACCCTAGACTGAGGCAGAAATCGGGCATTGGGCTGTGGGGAGTTCTGAGCAGAATGACGAAGAGGGAGCAAGGATTTGGATTGGCTGCGCTCAACTTGGCCTGCCTTTTGCATGAGGAGTATCCCTGGAGCTCCTGGCTTTGTGGTTTTCTGAACCCTAACCCTAGGCATAACCCTAACCCTAGCCCTAAGCCTAACCCTAGACTGAGCCAGTAATCGGGCATTGGGCTGTGGGGAGTTCCGAGCAGAATGAAGAAGAGGGAGCAAGGATTTGGATTGGCTGCGCTCAACTTGGCCTGCCTTTTGCATGGTGAGTATCCCTGGAGCTCCTGGCTTTGTGGTTTTCTGAACCCTAACCCTAGGCATAACCCTAACCCTAGCCCTAAGCCTAACCCTAGACTGAGGCAGAAATCGGGCATGGGGCTGTGGTGAGTTCCGAGCAGAATGACAAAGAGGGAGCAATGATTTGGATGTGCTACGCTCAACTTGGCCTGCCTTTTGCATGGTGAGTATCCCTGGAGCTCCTGGCTTTGTGGTTTTGTGAACCCTAACCCTAGGCATAACCCTAACCCTAGCCCTAAGCCTAACCCTAGACTGAGGCAGAAATCGGGCATTGGGCTGTGGTGAGTTCCGAGCAGAATGACGAAGAGGGAGAGGGGATTTGGATGTGCTACACTCAACTTGGCCTGCCTTTTGCATGGTGAGTATCCCTGGAGCTCCTGGCTTTGTGGTTTTGTGAACCCTAACCCTAGGCATAACCCTAACCCTAGCCCTAAGCCTAACCCTAGACTGAGGCAGATATCGGGCATTGGGCCGTGGTGAGTTCCGAGCAGAATGAAGAAGAGGGAGCAAGGATTTGGATGTGCTACACTCAACTTGGCCTGCCTTTTGCATGGTGAGTATCCCTGGAGCTCCTGGCTTTGTGGTTTTCTGAACCCTAACCCTAGGCATAACCCTAACCCTAGCCCTAAGCCTAACCCTAGACTGAGGCAGAAATCGGGCATTGGGCTGTGGTGAATTCCGAGCAGAATGACGAAGAGGGAGAGGGGATTTGGATGTGCTACGCTCAACTTGGCCTGCCTTTTGCATGCTTAGTGTGCCTGGGTCCCCTGGCTTTGTCGTTTTCTCAATCCTAACCCTAGGCATAACCCTAACCCTAACCCTACCCCTAACCCTAACCCCTAACACTAACCCGAGCCCCTAACCCTAACCCTTGCAGAAAGAAGAAGAGGGAGCAAGGTTTTGGATGTGCCGTGCTTAACTTGGCCTGCCTTTCGCATGATCAGTGTCCCTGGAGCTCCTGGCTTTGTGGTTTTGTGAACCCTAACCCTAGGCATAACCCTAACCCTAGCCCTAAGCCTAACCCTAGACTGAGCCAGTAATCTGGCATTGGGCTGTGGGAAGTTCTGAGCAGAATGACAAAGAGGGAGCAAGGATTTGGATGTGCTACGCTCAACTTGGCCTGCCTTTTGCATGGGGAGTATCCCTGGAGCTCCTGGCTTTGTGGTTTTCTGAACCCTAACCCTAGGCATAACCCTAACCCTAGCCCTAAGCCTAACCCTAGACTGAGGCAGAAATCGGGCATTGGGCTGTGGGGAGTTCCGAGCAGAATGACGAAGAGGGAGCAAGGATTTGGATTGGCTGCGCTCAACTTGGCCTGCCTTTTGCATGGGGAGTATCCCTGGAGCTCCTGGCTTTGTGGTTTTCTGAACCCTAACCCTAGGCATAACCCTAACCCTAGCCCTAAGCCTAACCCTAGACTGAGGCAGAAATCGGGCATTGGGCTGTGGTGAGTTCCGAGCAGAATGACGAAGAGGGAGCAAGGATTTGGATTGGCTGCGCTCAACTTGGCCTGCCTTTTGCATGGGGAGTATCCCTGGAGCTCCTGGCTTTGTGGTTTTCTGAACCCTAACCCTAGGCATAACCCTAACCCTAGCCCTAAGCCTAACCCTAGACTGAGGCAGAAATCGAGCATGGGGCTGTGGTGAGTTCCGAGCAGAATGACAAAGAGGGAGCAATGATTTGGATGTGCTACGCTCAACTTGGCCTGCCTTTTGCATGGTGAGTATCCCTGGAGCTCCTGGCTTTGTGGTTTTGTGAACCCTAACCCTAGGCATAACCCTAACCCTAGCCCTAAGCCTAACCCTAGACTGAGGCAGAAATCGGGCATTGGGCTGTGGTGAGTTCCGAGCAGAATGACGAAGAGGGAGAGGGGATTTGGATGTGCTACGCTCAACTTGGCCTGCCTTTTGCATGGTGAGTATCCCTGGAGCTCCTGGCTTTGTGGTTTTCTGAACCCTAACCCTAGGCATAACCCTAACCCTAGCCCTAAGCCTAACCCTAGACTGAGGCAGAAATCGGGCATTGGGCCGTGGTGAGTTCCGAGCAGAATGAAGAAGAGGGAGCAAGGATTTGGATGTGCTACACTCAACTTGGCCTGCCTTTTGCATGGTGAGTATCCCTGGAGCTCCTGGCTTTGTGGTTTTGTGAACCCTAACCCTAGGCATAACCCTAACCCTAGCCCTAAGCCTAACCCTAGACTGAGGCAGTAATCGGGCATTGGGCTGTGGGGAGTTCCGAGGAGAATGACAAAGAGGGAGAGGGGATTTGGATGTGCTACGCTCAACTTGGCCTGCCTTTTGCACGGTGAGTATCCCTGGAGCTCCTGGCTTTGTGGTTTTGTGAACCCTAACCCTAGGCATAACCCTAACCCTAGCCCTAAGCCTAACCCTAGACTGAGGCAGTAATCGGGCATTGGGCTGTGGTGAGTTCCGAGCAGAATGACGAAGAGGGAGAGGGGATTTGGATGTGCTACGCTCAACTTGGCCTGCCTTTTGCATGGTGAGTATCCCTGGAGCTCCTGGCTTTGTGGTTTTCTGAACCCTAACCCTAGGCATAACCTTAACCCTAGCCCTAAGCCTAACCCTAGACTGAGGCAGAAATCGGGCATTGGGCTGTGGGGAGTTCTGAGCAGAATGACGAAGAGGGAGCAAGGATTTGGATTGGCTGCGCTCAACTTGGCCTGCCTTTTGCATGAGGAGTATCCCTGGAGCTCCTGGCTTTGTGGTTTTCTGAACCCTAACCCTAGGCATAACCCTAACCCTAGCCCTAAGCCTAACCCTAGACTGAGGCAGAAATCGGGCATGGGGCTGTGGTGAGTTCCGAGCAGAATGACAAAGAGGGAGCAATGATTTGGATGTGCTACGCTCAACTTGGCCTGCCTTTTGCATGGTGAGTATCCCTGGAGCTCCTGGCTTTGTGGTTTTGTGAACCCTAACCCTAGGCATAACCCTAACCCTAGCCCTAAGCCTAACCCTAGACTGAGGCAGAAATCGGGCATTGGGCTGTGGTGAGTTCCGAGCAGAATGACGAAGAGGGAGAGGGGATTTGGATGTGCTACACTCAACTTGGCCTGCCTTTTGCATGGTGAGTATCCCTGGAGCTCCTGGCTTTGTGGTTTTGTGAACCCTAACCCTAGGCATAACCCTAACCCTAGCCCTAAGCCTAACCCTAGACTGAGGCAGATATCGGGCATTGGGCCGTGGTGAGTTCCGAGCAGAATGAAGAAGAGGGAGCAAGGATTTGGATGTGCTACACTCAACTTGGCCTGCCTTTTGCATGGTGAGTATCCCTGGAGCTCCTGGCTTTGTGGTTTTCTGAACCCTAACCCTAGGCATAACCCTAACCCTAGCCCTAAGCCTAACCCTAGACTGAGGCAGAAATCGGGCATTGGGCTGTGGTGAATTCCGAGCAGAATGACGAAGAGGGAGAGGGGATTTGGATGTGCTACGCTCAACTTGGCCTGCCTTTTGCATGCTTAGTGTGCCTGGGTCCCCTGGCTTTGTCGTTTTCTCAATCCTAACCCTAGGCATAACCCTAACCCTAACCCTACCCCTAACCCTAACCCCTAACACTAACCCGAGCCCCTAACCCTAACCCTTGCAGAAAGAAGAAGAGGGAGCAAGGTTTTGGATGTGCCGTGCTTAACTTGGCCTGCCTTTCGCATGATCAGTGTCCCTGGAGCTCCTGGCTTTGTGGTTTTGTGAACCCTAACCCTAGGCATAACCCTAACCCTAGCCCTAAGCCTAACCCTAGACTGAGGCAGTAATCTGGCATTGGGCTGTGGGAAGTTCTGAGCAGAATGACAAAGAGGGAGCAAGGATTTGGATGTGCTACGCTCAACTTGGCCTGCCTTTTGCATGGGGAGTATCCCTGGAGCTCCTGGCTTTGTGGTTTTCTGAACCCTAACCCTAGGCATAACCCTAACCCTAGCCCTAAGCCTAACCCTAGACTGAGGCAGAAATCGGGCATTGGGCTGTGGGGAGTTCCGAGCAGAATGACGAAGAGGGAGCAAGGATTTGGATTGGCTGCGCTCAACTTGGCCTGCCTTTTGCATGGGGAGTATCCCTGGAGCTCCTGGCTTTGTGGTTTTCTGAACCCTAACCCTAGGCATAACCCTAACCCTAGCCCTAAGCCTAACCCTAGACTGAGGCAGAAATCGGGCATTGGGCTGTGGTGAGTTCCGAGCAGAATGACGAAGAGGGAGCAAGGATTTGGATTGGCTGCGCTCAACTTGGCCTGCCTTTTGCATGGGGAGTATCCCTGGAGCTCCTGGCTTTGTGGTTTTCTGAACCCTAACCCTAGGCATAACCCTAACCCTAGCCCTAAGCCTAACCCTAGACTGAGGCAGAAATCGAGCATGGGGCTGTGGTGAGTTCCGAGCAGAATGACAAAGAGGGAGCAATGATTTGGATGTGCTACGCTCAACTTGGCCTGCCTTTTGCATGGTGAGTATCCCTGGAGCTCCTGGCTTTGTGGTTTTGTGAACCCTAACCCTAGGCATAACCCTAACCCTAGCCCTAAGCCTAACCCTAGACTGAGGCAGAAATCGGGCATTGGGCTGTGGTGAATTCCGAGCAGAATGACGAAGAGGGAGAGGGGATTTGGATGTGCTACGCTCAACTTGGCCTGCCTTTTGCATGCTTAGTGTGCCTGGGTCCCCTGGCTTTGTCGTTTTCTCAATCCTAACCCTAGTCAAAACCCTAACCCTAACCCTACCCCTAACCCTAACCCCTAACACTAACCCGAGCCCCTAACCCTAACCCTTGCAGAAAGAAGAAGAGGGAGCAAGGTTTTGGATGTGCCGTGCTTAACTTGCCCTGCCTTTCGCATGATCAGTGTCCCTGGAGCTCCTGGCTTTGTGGTTTTCTGAACCCTAACCCTAGGCATAACCCTAACCCTAGCCCTAAGCCTAACCCTAGACTGAGCCAGTAATCTGGCATTGGGCTGTGGGAAGTTCTGAGCAGAATGACAAAGAGGGAGCAAGGATTTGGATGTGCTACGCTCAACTTGGCCTGCCTTTTGCATGGGGAGTATCCCTGGAGCTCCTGGCTTTGTGGTTTTGTGAACCCTAACCCTAGGCATAACCCTAACCCTAGCCCTAAGCCTAACCCTAGACTGAGGCAGTAATCGGGCATTGGGCTGTGGGGAGTTCCGAGGAGAATGACAAAGAGGGAGAGGGGATTTGGATGTGCTACGCTCAACTTGGCCTGCCTTTTGCACGGTGAGTATCCCTGGAGCTCCTGGCTTTGTGGTTTTGTGAACCCTAACCCTAGGCATAACCCTAACCCTAGCCCTAAGCCTAACCCTAGACTGAGGCAGTAATCGGGCATTGGGCTGTGGTGAGTTCCGAGCAGAATGACGAAGAGGGAGAGGGGATTTGGATGTGCTACGCTCAACTTGGCCTGCCTTTTGCATGGTGAGTATCCCTGGAGCTCCTGGCTTTGTGGTTTTCTGAACCCTAACCCTAGGCATAACCTTAACCCTAGCCCTAAGCCTAACCCTAGACTGAGGCAGAAATCGGGCATTGGGCTGTGGGGAGTTCTGAGCAGAATGACGAAGAGGGAGCAAGGATTTGGATTGGCTGCGCTCAACTTGGCCTGCCTTTTGCATGAGGAGTATCCCTGGAGCTCCTGGCTTTGTGGTTTTCTGAACCCTAACCCTAGGCATAACCCTAACCCTAGCCCTAAGCCTAACCCTAGACTGAGCCAGTAATCGGGCATTGGGCTGTGGGGAGTTCCGAGCAGAATGAAGAAGAGGGAGCAAGGATTTGGATTGGCTGCGCTCAACTTGGCCTGCCTTTTGCATGGTGAGTATCCCTGGAGCTCCTGGCTTTGTGGTTTTCTGAACCCTAACCCTAGGCATAACCCTAACCCTAGCCCTAAGCCTAACCCTAGACTGAGGCAGAAATCGGGCATGGGGCTGTGGTGAGTTCCGAGCAGAATGACAAAGAGGGAGCAATGATTTGGATGTGCTACGCTCAACTTGGCCTGCCTTTTGCATGGTGAGTATCCCTGGAGCTCCTGGCTTTGTGGTTTTGTGAACCCTAACCCTAGGCATAACCCTAACCCTAGCCCTAAGCCTAACCCTAGACTGAGGCAGAAATCGGGCATTGGGCTGTGGTGAGTTCCGAGCAGAATGACGAAGAGGGAGAGGGGATTTGGATGTGCTACACTCAACTTGGCCTGCCTTTTGCATGGTGAGTATCCCTGGAGCTCCTGGCTTTGTGGTTTTGTGAACCCTAACCCTAGGCATAACCCTAACCCTAGCCCTAAGCCTAACCCTAGACTGAGGCAGATATCGGGCATTGGGCCGTGGTGAGTTCCGAGCAGAATGAAGAAGAGGGAGCAAGGATTTGGATGTGCTACACTCAACTTGGCCTGCCTTTTGCATGGTGAGTATCCCTGGAGCTCCTGGCTTTGTGGTTTTCTGAACCCTAACCCTAGGCATAACCCTAACCCTAGCCCTAAGCCTAACCCTAGACTGAGGCAGAAATCGGGCATTGGGCTGTGGTGAATTCCGAGCAGAATGACGAAGAGGGAGAGGGGATTTGGATGTGCTACGCTCAACTTGGCCTGCCTTTTGCATGCTTAGTGTGCCTGGGTCCCCTGGCTTTGTCGTTTTCTCAATCCTAACCCTAGGCATAACCCTAACCCTAACCCTACCCCTAACCCTAACCCCTAACACTAACCCGAGCCCCTAACCCTAACCCTTGCAGAAAGAAGAAGAGGGAGCAAGGTTTTGGATGTGCCGTGCTTAACTTGGCCTGCCTTTCGCATGATCAGTGTCCCTGGAGCTCCTGGCTTTGTGGTTTTGTGAACCCTAACCCTAGGCATAACCCTAACCCTAGCCCTAAGCCTAACCCTAGACTGAGCCAGTAATCTGGCATTGGGCTGTGGGAAGTTCTGAGCAGAATGACAAAGAGGGAGCAAGGATTTGGATGTGCTACGCTCAACTTGGCCTGCCTTTTGCATGGGGAGTATCCCTGGAGCTCCTGGCTTTGTGGTTTTCTGAACCCTAACCCTAGGCATAACCCTAACCCTAGCCCTAAGCCTAACCCTAGACTGAGGCAGAAATCGGGCATTGGGCTGTGGGGAGTTCCGAGCAGAATGACGAAGAGGGAGCAAGGATTTGGATTGGCTGCGCTCAACTTGGCCTGCCTTTTGCATGGGGAGTATCCCTGGAGCTCCTGGCTTTGTGGTTTTCTGAACCCTAACCCTAGGCATAACCCTAACCCTAGCCCTAAGCCTAACCCTAGACTGAGGCAGAAATCGGGCATTGGGCTGTGGTGAGTTCCGAGCAGAATGACGAAGAGGGAGCAAGGATTTGGATTGGCTGCGCTCAACTTGGCCTGCCTTTTGCATGGGGAGTATCCCTGGAGCTCCTGGCTTTGTGGTTTTCTGAACCCTAACCCTAGGCATAACCCTAACCCTAGCCCTAAGCCTAACCCTAGACTGAGGCAGAAATCGAGCATGGGGCTGTGGTGAGTTCCGAGCAGAATGACAAAGAGGGAGCAATGATTTGGATGTGCTACGCTCAACTTGGCCTGCCTTTTGCATGGTGAGTATCCCTGGAGCTCCTGGCTTTGTGGTTTTGTGAACCCTAACCCTAGGCATAACCCTAACCCTAGCCCTAAGCCTAACCCTAGACTGAGGCAGAAATCGGGCATTGGGCTGTGGTGAGTTCCGAGCAGAATGACGAAGAGGGAGAGGGGATTTGGATGTGCTACGCTCAACTTGGCCTGCCTTTTGCATGGTGAGTATCCCTGGAGCTCCTGGCTTTGTGGTTTTCTGAACCCTAACCCTAGGCATAACCCTAACCCTAGCCCTAAGCCTAACCCTAGACTGAGGCAGAAATCGGGCATTGGGCCGTGGTGAGTTCCGAGCAGAATGAAGAAGAGGGAGCAAGGATTTGGATGTGCTACACTCAACTTGGCCTGCCTTTTGCATGGTGAGTATCCCTGGAGCTCCTGGCTTTGTGGTTTTGTGAACCCTAACCCTAGGCATAACCCTAACCCTAGCCCTAAGCCTAACCCTAGACTGAGGCAGTAATCGGGCATTGGGCTGTGGGGAGTTCCGAGGAGAATGACAAAGAGGGAGAGGGGATTTGGATGTGCTACGCTCAACTTGGCCTGCCTTTTGCACGGTGAGTATCCCTGGAGCTCCTGGCTTTGTGGTTTTGTGAACCCTAACCCTAGGCATAACCCT
Source organism: Coloeus monedula (assembly GCF_965178545.1). Classification (NCBI taxonomy): domain Eukaryota; kingdom Metazoa; phylum Chordata; class Aves; order Passeriformes; family Corvidae; genus Coloeus; species Coloeus monedula. The sequence continues at coordinate 167,122 of NW_028120808.1, read as the reverse complement.
AACCCTAGCCCTAAGCCTAACCCTAGACTGAGGCAGTAATCGGGCATTGGGCTGTGGTGAGTTCCGAGCAGAATGACGAAGAGGGAGAGGGGATTTGGATGTGCTACGCTCAACTTGGCCTGCCTTTTGCATGGTGAGTATCCCTGGAGCTCCTGGCTTTGTGGTTTTCTGAACCCTAACCCTAGGCATAACCTTAACCCTAGCCCTAAGCCTAACCCTAGACTGAGGCAGAAATCGGGCATTGGGCTGTGGGGAGTTCTGAGCAGAATGACGAAGAGGGAGCAAGGATTTGGATTGGCTGCGCTCAACTTGGCCTGCCTTTTGCATGAGGAGTATCCCTGGAGCTCCTGGCTTTGTGGTTTTCTGAACCCTAACCCTAGGCATAACCCTAACCCTAGCCCTAAGCCTAACCCTAGACTGAGCCAGTAATCGGGCATTGGGCTGTGGGGAGTTCCGAGCAGAATGAAGAAGAGGGAGCAAGGATTTGGATTGGCTGCGCTCAACTTGGCCTGCCTTTTGCATGGTGAGTATCCCTGGAGCTCCTGGCTTTGTGGTTTTCTGAACCCTAACCCTAGGCATAACCCTAACCCTAGCCCTAAGCCTAACCCTAGACTGAGGCAGAAATCGGGCATGGGGCTGTGGTGAGTTCCGAGCAGAATGACAAAGAGGGAGCAATGATTTGGATGTGCTACGCTCAACTTGGCCTGCCTTTTGCATGGTGAGTATCCCTGGAGCTCCTGGCTTTGTGGTTTTGTGAACCCTAACCCTAGGCATAACCCTAACCCTAGCCCTAAGCCTAACCCTAGACTGAGGCAGAAATCGGGCATTGGGCTGTGGTGAGTTCCGAGCAGAATGACGAAGAGGGAGAGGGGATTTGGATGTGCTACACTCAACTTGGCCTGCCTTTTGCATGGTGAGTATCCCTGGAGCTCCTGGCTTTGTGGTTTTGTGAACCCTAACCCTAGGCATAACCCTAACCCTAGCCCTAAGCCTAACCCTAGACTGAGGCAGATATCGGGCATTGGGCCGTGGTGAGTTCCGAGCAGAATGAAGAAGAGGGAGCAAGGATTTGGATGTGCTACACTCAACTTGGCCTGCCTTTTGCATGGTGAGTATCCCTGGAGCTCCTGGCTTTGTGGTTTTCTGAACCCTAACCCTAGGCATAACCCTAACCCTAGCCCTAAGCCTAACCCTAGACTGAGGCAGAAATCGGGCATTGGGCTGTGGTGAATTCCGAGCAGAATGACGAAGAGGGAGAGGGGATTTGGATGTGCTACGCTCAACTTGGCCTGCCTTTTGCATGCTTAGTGTGCCTGGGTCCCCTGGCTTTGTCGTTTTCTCAATCCTAACCCTAGGCATAACCCTAACCCTAACCCTACCCCTAACCCTAACCCCTAACACTAACCCGAGCCCCTAACCCTAACCCTTGCAGAAAGAAGAAGAGGGAGCAAGGTTTTGGATGTGCCGTGCTTAACTTGGCCTGCCTTTCGCATGATCAGTGTCCCTGGAGCTCCTGGCTTTGTGGTTTTGTGAACCCTAACCCTAGGCATAACCCTAACCCTAGCCCTAAGCCTAACCCTAGACTGAGGCAGTAATCTGGCATTGGGCTGTGGGAAGTTCTGAGCAGAATGACAAAGAGGGAGCAAGGATTTGGATGTGCTACGCTCAACTTGGCCTGCCTTTTGCATGGGGAGTATCCCTGGAGCTCCTGGCTTTGTGGTTTTCTGAACCCTAACCCTAGGCATAACCCTAACCCTAGCCCTAAGCCTAACCCTAGACTGAGGCAGAAATCGGGCATTGGGCTGTGGGGAGTTCCGAGCAGAATGACGAAGAGGGAGCAAGGATTTGGATTGGCTGCGCTCAACTTGGCCTGCCTTTTGCATGGGGAGTATCCCTGGAGCTCCTGGCTTTGTGGTTTTCTGAACCCTAACCCTAGGCATAACCCTAACCCTAGCCCTAAGCCTAACCCTAGACTGAGGCAGAAATCGGGCATTGGGCTGTGGTGAGTTCCGAGCAGAATGACGAAGAGGGAGCAAGGATTTGGATTGGCTGCGCTCAACTTGGCCTGCCTTTTGCATGGGGAGTATCCCTGGAGCTCCTGGCTTTGTGGTTTTCTGAACCCTAACCCTAGGCATAACCCTAACCCTAGCCCTAAGCCTAACCCTAGACTGAGGCAGAAATCGAGCATGGGGCTGTGGTGAGTTCCGAGCAGAATGACAAAGAGGGAGCAATGATTTGGATGTGCTACGCTCAACTTGGCCTGCCTTTTGCATGGTGAGTATCCCTGGAGCTCCTGGCTTTGTGGTTTTGTGAACCCTAACCCTAGGCATAACCCTAACCCTAGCCCTAAGCCTAACCCTAGACTGAGGCAGAAATCGGGCATTGGGCTGTGGTGAGTTCCGAGCAGAATGACGAAGAGGGAGAGGGGATTTGGATGTGCTACGCTCAACTTGGCCTGCCTTTTGCATGGTGAGTATCCCTGGAGCTCCTGGCTTTGTGGTTTTCTGAACCCTAACCCTAGGCATAACCCTAACCCTAGCCCTAAGCCTAACCCTAGACTGAGGCAGAAATCGGGCATTGGGCCGTGGTGAGTTCCGAGCAGAATGAAGAAGAGGGAGCAAGGATTTGGATGTGCTACACTCAACTTGGCCTGCCTTTTGCATGGTGAGTATCCCTGGAGCTCCTGGCTTTGTGGTTTTGTGAACCCTAACCCTAGGCATAACCCTAACCCTAGCCCTAAGCCTAACCCTAGACTGAGACAGAAATCGGGCATTGGGCTGTGGTGAATTCCGAGCAGAATGACGAAGAGGGAGAGGGGATTTGGATGTGCTATGCTCAACTTGGCCTGCCTTTTGCATGCTTAGTGTGCCTGGGTCCCCTGGCTTTGTCGTTTTCTCAATCCTAACCCTAGTCAAAACCCTAACCCTAACCCTACCCCTAACCCTAACCCCTAACAATAACCCGAGCCCCTAACCCTAACCCTTGCAGAAAGAAGAAGAGGGAGCAAGGTTTTGGATGTGCCGTGCTTAACTTGCCCTGCCTTTCGCATGATCAGTGTCCCTGGAGCTCCTGGCTTTGTGGTTTTGTGAACCCTAACCCTAGGCATAACCCTAACCCTAGCCCTAAGCCTAACCCTAGACTGAGGCAGTAATCTGGCATTGGGCTGTGGGAAGTTCTGAGCAGAATGACAAAGAGGGAGCAAGGATTTGGATGTGCTACGCTCAACTTGGCCTGCCTTTTGCATGGGGAGTATCCCTGGAGCTCCTGGCTTTGTGGTTTTCTGAACCCTAACCCTAGGCATAACCCTAACCCTAGCCCTAAACCTAACCCTAGACTGAGGCAGAAATCGGGCATGGGGCTGTGGTGAGTTCCGAGCAGAATGAGGAAGAGGGAGAGGGGATTTGGATGTGCTACGCTCAACTTGGCCTGCCTTTTGCATGGGGAGTATCCCTGGAGCTCCTGGCTTTGTGGTTTTGTGAACCCTAACCCTAGGCATAACCCTAACCCTAGCCCCAAGCCGAACCCTAGACTGAGGCAGAAATCGGGCATTGGGCTGTGGGGAGTTCCGAGCAGAATGACGAAGAGGGAGCAAGGATTTGGATGTGCTACGCTCAACTTGGCCTGCCTTTTGCATGGTGAGTATCCCTGGAGCTCCTGGCTTTGTGGTTTTCTGAACCCTAACCCTAAGCATAACCCTAATCCTAGCCCTAAGCCTAACCCTAGACTGAGGCAGAAATCGGGCATTGGGCTGTGGGGAGTTCCGAGGAGAATGACAAAGAGGGAGAGGGGATTTGGATGTGCTACGCTCAACTTGGCCTGCCTTTTGCATGGTGAGTATCCCTGGAGCTCCTGGCTTTGTGGTTTTGTGAACCCTAACCCTAGGCATAACCCTAACCCTAGCCCTAAGCCTAACCCTAGACTGAGCCAGTAATCGGGCATTGGGCTGTGGTGAGTTCCGAGGAGAATGACAAAGAGGGAGAGGGGATTTGGATGTGCTACGCTCAACTTGGCCTGCCTTTTGCATGGTGAGTATCCCTGGAGCTCCTGGCTTTGTGGTTTTGTGAACCCTAACCCTAGGCATAACCCTAACCCTAGCCCTAAGCCTAACCCTAGACTGAGGCAGTAATCGGGCATTGGGCTGTGGTGAGTTCCGAGCAGAATGACGAAGAGGGAGAGGGGATTTGGATGTGCTACGCTCAACTTGGCCTGCCTTTTGCATGGTGAGTATCCCTGGAGCTCCTGGCTTTGTGGTTTTGTGAACCCTAACCCTAGGCATAACCCTAACCCTAGCCCTAAGCCTAACCCTAGACTGAGGCAGTAATCGGGCATTGGGCTGTGGTGAGTTCCGAGCAGAATGACGAAGAGGGAGAGGGGATTTGGATGTGCTACGCTCAACTTGGCCTGCCTTTTGCATGGTGAGTATCCCTGGAGCTCCTGGCTTTGTGGTTTTCTGAACCCTAACCCTAGGCATAACCCTAACCCTAGGCATAACCCTAACCCTAGCCTTAAGCCTAACCCTAGACCGAGGCAGAAATTGGGCATTGGGCTGTGGTGAGTTCCGAGCAGAATGACGAAGAGGGAGAGGGGATTTGGATGTGCTACGCTCAACTTGGCCTGCCTTTTGCATGCTTAGTGTGCCTGGGTCCCCTGGCTTTGTGGTTTTGTGAACCCTAACCCTAGTCAAAACCCTAACCCTAACCCTACCCCTAACCCTAACCCCTAACCCTAACCCGAGCCCCTAACCCTAACCCTTGCAGAAAGAAGAAGAGGGAGCAAGGTTTTGGATGTGCCGTGCTTAACTTGGCCTGCCTTTCGCATGATCAGTGTCCCTGGAGCTCCTGGCTTTGTGGTTTTGTGAACCCTAACCCTAGGCATAACCCTAACCCTAGCCCTAAGCCTAACCCTAGACTGAGGCAGAAATCGGGCATTGGGCTGTGGGGAGTTCCGAGCAGAATGACGAAGAGGGAGAGGGGATTTGGATGTGCTACGCTCAACTTGGCCTGCCTTTTGCATGGTGAGTATCCCTGGAGCTCCTGGCTTTGTGGTTTTCTGAACCCTAACCCTAGGCATAACCCTAACCCTAGCCCTAAGCTTAACCCTAGACTGAGGCAGTAATCGGGCATTGGGCTGTGGTGAGTTCCGAGCAGAATGACAAAGAGGGAGCAAGGATTTGGATGTGCTACGCTCAACTTGGCCTGCCTTTTGCATGGGGAGAATCTCTGGAGCTCCTGGCTTTGTGGTTTTGTGAACCCTAACCCTAGGCATAACCCTAACCCTAGCCCTAAGCCGAACCCTAGACTGAGGCAGAAATCGGGCATTGGGCTGTGGGGAGTTCCGAGCAGAATGACAAAGAGGGAGAGGGGATTTGGATGTGCTACGCTCAACTTGGCCTGCCTTTTGCATGGGGAGTATCCCTGGAGCTCCTGGCTTTGTGGTTTTCTGAACCCTAACCCTAGGCATAACCCTAACCCTAGCCCCAAGCCTAACCCTAGACTGAGGCAGAAATCGGGCATTGGGCTGTGGGGAGTTCCGAGCAGAATGACAAAGAGGGAGCAAGGATTTGGATGTGCTACGCTCAACTTGGCCTGCCTTTTGCATGGGGAGTATCCCTGGAGCTCCTGGCTTTGTGGTTTTCTGAACCCTAACCCTAGGCATAACCCTAACCCTAGCCCTAAGCCTAACCCTAGACTGAGGCAGTAATCGGGCATTGGGCTGTGGTGAGTTCCGAGCAGAATGACGAAGAGGGAGAGGGGATTTGGATGTGCTACGCTCAACTGGGCCTGCCTTTTGCATGGTGAGTATCCCTGGAGCTCCTGGCTTTGTGGTTTTGTGAACCCTAACCCTAGGCATAACCCTAACCCTAGCCCTAAGCCTAACCCTAGACTGAGGCAGTAATCGGGCATTGGGCTGTGGTGAGTTCCGAGCAGAATGACGAAGAGGGAGCAAGGATTTGGATGTGCTACGCTCAACTTGGCCTGCCTTTTGCATGGTGAGTATCCCTGGAGCTCCTGGCTTTGTGGTTTTGTGAACCCTAACCCTAGGCATAACCCTAACCCTAGGCATAACCCTAACCCTAACCTTAAGCCTAACCCTAGACTGAGGCAGAAATCGGGCATTGGGCTGTGGTGAGTTCCGAGCAGAATGACGAAGAGGGAGAGGGGATTTGGATGTGCTACGCTCAACTTGGCCTGCCTTTTGCATGCTTAGTGTGCCTGGGTCCCCTGGCTTTGTGGTTTTGTGAACCCTAACCCTAGTCAAAACCCTAACCCTAACCCTACCCCTAACCCTAACCCCTAACCCTAACCCGAGCCCCTAACCCTAACCCTTGCAGAAAGAAGAAGAGGGAGCAAGGTTTTGGATGTGCCGTGCTTAACTTGGCCTGCCTTTCGCATGATCAGTGTCCCTGGAGCTCCTGGCTTTGTGGTTTTGTGAACCCTAACCCTAGGCATAACCCTAACCCTAGCCCTAAGCCTAACCCTAGACTGAGGCAGAAATCGGGCATTGGGCTGTGGGGAGTTCCGAGCAGAATGACGAAGAGGGAGCAAGGATTTGGATTGGCTGCGCTCAACTTGGCCTGCCTTTTGCATGGGGAGTATCCCTGGAGCTCCTGGCTTTGTGGTTTTCTGAACCCTAACCCTAGGCATAACCCTAACCCTAGCCCTAAGCTTAACCCTAGACTGAGGCCGTAATCGGGCATTGGGCTGTGGTGAGTTCCGAGCAGAATGACAAAGAGGGAGCAAGGATTTGGATGTGCTACGCTCAACTTGGCCTGCCTTTTGCATGGGGAGTATCTCTGGAGCTCCTGGCTTTGTGGTTTTGTGAACCCTAACCCTAGGCATAACCCTAACCCTAGCCCTAAGCCGAACCCTAGACTGAGGCAGAAATCGGGCATTGGGCTGTGGGGAGTTCCGAGCAGAATGACAAAGAGGGAGAGGGGATTTGGATGTGCTACGCTCAACTTGGCCTGCCTTTTGCATGGGGAGTATCCCTGGAGCTCCTGGCTTTGTGGTTTTCTGAACCCTAACCCTAGGCATAACCCTAACCCTAGCCCCAAGCCGAACCCTAGACTGAGGCAGAAATCGGGCATTGGGCTGTGGGGAGTTCCGAGCAGAATGACGAAGAGGGAGAGGGGATTTGGATGTGCTACGCTCAACTTGGCCTGCCTTTTGCATGGTGAGTATCCCTGTAGCTCCTGGCTTTGTGGTTTTCTGAACCCTAACCCTAGGCATAACCCTAACCCTAGCCCTAAGCCTAACCCTAGACTGAGCCAGTAATCGGGCATTGGGCTGTGGGGAGTTCCGAGGAGAATGACAAAGAGGGAGAGGGGATTTGGATGTGCTACGCTCAACTTGGCCTGCCTTTTGCATGGTGAGTATCCCTGGAGCTCCTGGCTTTGTGGTTTTGTGAACCCTAACCCTAGGCATAACCCTAACCCTAGCCCTAAGCCTAACCCTAGACTGAGGCAGTAATCGGGCATTGGGCTGTGGTGAGTTCCGAGCAGAATGACGAAGAGGGAGCAAGGATTTGGATGTGCTACGCTCAACTTGGCCTGCCTTTTGCATGGGGAGTATCCCTGGAGCTCCTGGCTTTGTGGTTTTGTGAACCCTAACCCTAGGCATAACCCTAACCCTAGCCCTAAGCCTAACCCTAGACTGAGGCAGTAATCGGGCATTGGGCTGTGGTGAGTTCCGAGCAGAATGACGAAGAGGGAGAGGGGATTTGGATGTGCTACGCTCAACTTGGCCTGCCTTTTGCATGGTGAGTATCCCTGGAGCTCCTGGCTTTGTGGTTTTGTGAACCCTAACCCTAGGCATAACCCTAACCCTAGGCATAACCCTAACCCTAGCCTTAAGCCTAACCCTAGACTGAGGCAGAAATCGGGCATTGGGCTGTGGTGAGTTCCGAGCAGAATGACGAAGAGGGAGAGGGGATTTGGATGTGCTACGCTCAACTTGGCCTGCCTTTTGCATGGTGAGTATCCCTGGAGCTCCTGGCTTTGTGGTTTTGTGAACCCTAACCCTAGGCATAACCCTAACCCTAGCCCTAAGCCTAACCCTAGACTGAGGCAGTAATCGGGCATTGGGCTGTGGTGAGTTCCGAGCAGAATGACGAAGAGGGAGCAAGGATTTGGATGTGCTACGCTCAACTTGGCCTGCCTTTTGCATGGTGAGTATCCCTGGAGCTCCTGGCTTTGTGGTTTTCTGAACCCTAACCCTAGGCATAACCCTAACCCTAGGCATAACCCTAACCCTAACCTTAAGCCTAACCCTAGACTGAGGCAGAAATCGGGCATTGGGCTGTGGTGAGTTCCGAGCAGAATGACGAAGAGGGAGAGGGGATTTGGATGTGCTACGCTCAACTTGGCCTGCCTTTTGCATGCTTAGTGTGCCTGGGTCCCCTGGCTTTGTGGTTTTGTGAACCCTAACCCTAGTCAAAACCCTAACCCTAACCCTACCCCTAACCCTAACCCCTAACCCTAACCCGAGCCCCTAACCCTAACCCTTGCAGAAAGAAGAAGAGGGAGCAAGGTTTTGGATGTGCCGTGCTTAACTTGGCCTGCCTTTCGCATGATCAGTGTCCCTGGAGCTCCTGGCTTTGTGGTTTTGTGAACCCTAACCCTAGGCATAACCCTAACCCTAGCCCTAAGCCTAACCCTAGACTGAGGCAGAAATCGGGCATTGGGCTGTGGGGAGTTCCGAGCAGAATGACGAAGAGGGAGCAAGGATTTGGATTGGCTGCGCTCAACTTGGCCTGCCTTTTGCATGGGGAGTATCCCTGGAGCTCCTGGCTTTGTGGTTTTCTGAACCCTAACCCTAGGCATAACCCTAACCCTAGCCCTAAGCTTAACCCTAGACTGAGGCCGTAATCGGGCATTGGGCTGTGGTGAGTTCCGAGCAGAATGACAAAGAGGGAGCAAGGATTTGGATGTGCTACGCTCAACTTGGCCTGCCTTTTGCATGGGGAGTATCTCTGGAGCTCCTGGCTTTGTGGTTTTGTGAACCCTAACCCTAGGCATAACCCTAACCCTAGCCCTAAGCCGAACCCTAGACTGAGGCAGAAATCGGGCATTGGGCTGTGGGGAGTTCCGAGCAGAATGACAAAGAGGGAGAGGGGATTTGGATGTGCTACGCTCAACTTGGCCTGCCTTTTGCATGGGGAGTATCCCTGGAGCTCCTGGCTTTGTGGTTTTCTGAACCCTAACCCTAGGCATAACCCTAACCCTAGCCCCAAGCCGAACCCTAGACTGAGGCAGAAATCGGGCATTGGGCTGTGGGGAGTTCCGAGCAGAATGACGAAGAGGGAGAGGGGATTTGGATGTGCTACGCTCAACTTGGCCTGCCTTTTGCATGGTGAGTATCCCTGGAGCTCCTGGCTTTGTGGTTTTCTGAACCCTAACCCTAGGCATAACCCTAACCCTAGCCCTAAGCCTAACCCTAGACTGAGCCAGTAATCGGGCATTGGGCTGTGGGGAGTTCCGAGGAGAATGACAAAGAGGGAGAGGGGATTTGGATGTGCTACGCTCAACTTGGCCTGCCTTTTGCATGGTGAGTATCCCTGGAGCTCCTGGCTTTGTGGTTTTGTGAACCCTAACCCTAGGCATAACCCTAACCCTAGCCCTAAGCCTAACCCTAGACTGAGGCAGTAATCGGGCATTGGGCTGTGGTGAGTTCCGAGCAGAATGACAAAGAGGGAGAGGGGATTTGGATGTGCTACGCTCAACTTGGCCTGCCTTTTGCATGGTGAGTATCCCTGGAGCTCCTGGCTTTGTGGTTTTGTGAACCCTAACCCTAGGCATAACCCTAACCCTAGCCCTAAGCCTAACCCTAGACTGAGGCAGTAATCGGGCATTGGGCTGTGGTGAGTTCCGAGCAGAATGACGAAGAGGGAGAGGGGATTTGGATGTGCTACGCTCAACTTGGCCTGCCTTTTGCATGGTGAGTATCCCTGGAGCTCCTGGCTTTGTGGTTTTGTGAACCCTAACCCTAGGCATAACCCTAACCCTAGGCATAACCCTAACCCTAGCCTTAAGCCTAACCCTAGACTGAGGCAGAAATCGGGCATTGGGCTGTGGTGAGTTCCGAGCAGAATGACGAAGAGGGAGAGGGGATTTGGATGTGCTACGCTCAACTTGGCCTGCCTTTTGCATGCTTAGTGTGCCTGGGTCCCCTGGCTTTGTGGTTTTGTGAACCCTAACCCTAGTCAAAACCCTAACCCTAACCCTACCCCTAACCCTAACCCCTAACCCTAACCCGAGCCCCTAACCCTAACCCTTGCAGAAAGAAGAAGAGGGAGCAAGGTTTTGGATGTGCCGTGCTTAACTTGGCCTGCCTTTCGCATGATCAGTGTCCCTGGAGCTCCTGGCTTTGTGGTTTTGTGAACCCTAACCCTAGGCATAACCCTAACCCTAGCCCTAAGCCTAACCCTAGACTGAGGCAGAAATCGGGCATGGGGCTGTGGTGAGTTCCGAGCAGAATGACAAAGAGGGAGCAAGGATTTGGATGTGCTACGCTCAACTTGGCCTGCCTTTTGCATGGTGAGTATCCCTGGAGCTCCTGGCTTTGTGGTTTTGTGAACCCTAACCCTAGGCATAACCCTAACCCTAGCCCTAAGCCTAACCCTAGACTGAGGCAGAAATCGGGCATTGGGCTGTGGTGAGTTCCGAGCAGAATGACGAAGAGGGAGCAAGGATTTGGATGTGCTACGCTCAACTTGGCCTGCCTTTTGCATGGTGAGTATCCCTGGAGCTCCTGGCTTTGTGGTTTTGTGAACCCTAACCCTAGGCATAACCCTAACCCTAGCCCTAAGCCTAACCCTAGACTGAGGCAGTAATCGGGCATTGGGCTGTGGGGAGTTCCGAGCAGAATGACGAAGAGGGAGAGGGGATTTGGATGTGCTACGCTCAACTTGGCCTGCCTTTTGCATGGTGAGTATCCCTGGAGCTCCTGGCTTTGTGGTTTTGTGAACCCTAACCCTAGGCATAACCCTAACCCTAGCCCTAAGCCTAACCCTAGACTGAGGCAGCAATCGGGCATTGGGCTGTGGTGAGTTCCGAGCAGAATGACGAAGAGGGAGAGGGGATTTGGATGTGCTACGCTCAACTTGGCCTGCCTTTTGCATGGGGAGTATCCCTGGAGCTCCTGGCTTTGTGGTTTTCTGAACCCTAACCCTAGGCATAACCCTAACCCTAGGCATAACCCTAACCCTAGCCTTAAGCCTAACCCTAGACTGAGGCAGAAATCGGGCATTGGGCTGTGGTGAGTTCCGAGCAGAATGACGAAGAGGGAGAGGGGATTTGGATGTGCTACGCTCAACTTGGCCTGCCTTTTGCATGCTTAGTGTGCCTGGGTCCCCTGGCTTTGTGGTTTTGTGAACCCTAACCCTAGTCAAAACCCTAACCCTAACCCTACCCCTAACCCTAACCCCTAACCCTAACCCGAGCCCCTAACCCTAACCCTTGCAGAAAGAAGAAGAGGGAGCAAGGTTTTGGATGTGCCGTGCTTAACTTGGCCTGCCTTTCGCATGATCAGTGTCCCTGGAGCTCCTGGCTTTGTGGTTTTGTGAACCCTAACCCTAGGCATAACCCTAACCCTAGCCCTAAGCCTAACCCTAGACTGAGGCAGAAATCGGGCATTGGGCTGTGGGGAGTTCCGAGCAGAATGACGAAGAGGGAGCAAGGATTTGGATTGGCTGCGCTCAACTTGGCCTGCCTTTTGCATGGGGAGTATCCCTGGAGCTCCTGGCTTTGTGGTTTTCTGAACCCTAACACTAGGCATAACCCTAACCCTAGCCCTAAGCCTAACCCTAGACTGAGGCAGAAATCGGGCATGGGGCTGTGGTGAGTTCCGAGCAGAATGACAAAGAGGGAGCAAGGATTTGGATGTGCTACGCTCAACTTGGCCTGCCTTTTGCATGGGGAGTATCCCTGGAGCTCCTGGCTTTGTGGTTTTGTGAACCCTAACCCTAGGCATAACCCTAACCCTAGCCCTAAGCCTAACCCTAGACTGAGGCAGAAATCGGGCATTGGGCTGTGGTGAGTTCCGAGCAGAATGACGAAGAGGGAGAGGGGATTTGGATGTGCTACGCTCAACTTGGCCTGCCTTTTGCATGGTGAGTATCCCTGGAGCTCCTGGCTTTGTGGTTTTCTGAACCCTAACCCTAGGCATAACCCTAACCCTAGCCCTAAGCCTAACCCTAGACTGAGGCAGAAATCGGGCATTGGGCTGTGGGGAGTTCCAAGCAGAATGACAAAGAGGGAGAGGGGATTTGGATGTGCTACGCTCAACTTGGCCTGCCTTTTGCATGGGGAGTATCCCTGGAGCTCCTGGCTTTGTGGTTTTCTGAACCCTAACCCTAGGCATAACCCTAACCCTAGCCCCAAGCCGAACCCTAGACTGAGGCAGAAATCGAGCATTGGGCTGTGGGGTGTTCCGAGCAGAATGACGAAGAGGGAGAGGGGATTTGGATGTGCTACGCTCAACTTGGCCTGCCTTTTGCATGGTGAGTATCCCTGGAGCTCCTGGCTTTGTGGTTTTCTGAACCCTAACCCTAAGCATAACCCTAATCCTAGCCCTAAGCCTAACCCTAGACTGAGGCAGAAATCGGGCATTGGGCTGTGGTGAGTTCCGAGCAGAATGACAAAGAGGGAGAGGGGATTTGGATGTGCTACGCTCAACTTGGCCTGCCTTTTGCATGGTGAGTATCCCTGGAGCTCCTGGCTTTGTGGTTTTCTGAACCCTAACCCTAGGCATAACCCTAACCCTAGCCCTAAGCCTAACCCTAGACTGAGCCAGTAATCGGGCATTGGGCTGTGGGGAGTTCCGAGGAGAATGACAAAGAGGGAGAGGGGATTTGGATGTGCTACGCTCAACTTGGCCTGCCTTTTGCATGGTGAGTATCCCTGGAGCTCCTGGCTTTGTGGTTTTGTGAACCCTAACCCTAGGCATAACCCTAACCCTAGCCCTAAGCCTAACCCTAGACTGAGGCAGTAATCGGGCATTGGGCTGTGGTGAGTTCCGAGCAGAATGACGAAGAGGGAGAGGGGATTTGGATGTGCTACGCTCAACTTGGCCTGCCTTTTGCATGGTGAGTATCCCTGGAGCTCCTGGCTTTGTGGTTTTGTGAACCCTAACCCTAGGCATAACCCTAACCCTAGCCCTAAGCCTAACCCTAGACTGAGGCAGTAATCGGGCATTGGGCTGTGGTGAGTTCCGAGCAGAATGACGAAGAGGGAGAGGGGATTTGGATGTGCTACGCTCAACTTGGCCTGCCTTTTGCATGGTGAGTATCCCTGGAGCTCCTGGCTTTGTGGTTTTCTGAACCCTAACCCTAGGCATAACCCTAACCCTAGGCATAACCCTAACCCTAGCCTTAAGCCTAACCCTAGACTGAGGCAGAAATCGGGCATTGGGCTGTGGTGAGTTCCGAGCAGAATGACGAAGAGGGAGAGGGGATTTGGATGTGCTACGCTCAACTTGGCCTGCCTTTTGCATGCTTAGTGTGCCTGGGTCCCCTGGCTTTGTGGTTTTGTGAACCCTAACCCTAGTCAAAACCCTAACCCTAACCCTACCCCTAACCCTAACCCCTAACCCTAACCCGAGCCCCTAACCCTAACCCTTGCAGAAAGAAGAAGAGGGAGCAAGGTTTTGGATGTGCCGTGCTTAACTTGGCCTGCCTTTCGCATGATCAGTGTCCCTGGAGCTCCTGGCTTTGTGGTTTTGTGAACCCTAACCCTAGGCATAACCCTAACCCTAGCCCTAAGCCTAACCCTAGACTGAGGCAGAAATCGGGCATGGGGCTGTGGTGAGTTCCGAGCAGAATGACAAAGAGGGAGAGGGGATTTGGATGTGCTACGCTCAACTTGGCCTGCCTTTTGCATGGTGAGTATCCCTGGAGCTCCTGGCTTTGTGGTTTTGTGAACCCTAACCCTAGGCATAACCCTAACCCTAGCCCTAAGCCTAACCCTAGACTGAGGCAGAAATCGGGCATAGGGCTGTGGTGAGTTCCGAGCAGAATGACGAAGAGGGAGAGGGGATTTGGATGTGCTACGCTCAACTTGGCCTGCCTTTTGCATGGTGAGTATCCCTGGAGCTCCTGGCTTTGTGGTTTTGTGAACCCTAACCCTAGGCATAACCCTAACCCTAGCCCTAAGCCTAACCCTAGACTGAGGCAGTAATCGGGCATTGGGCTGTGGTGAGTTCCGAGCAGAATGACGAAGAGGGAGAGGGGATTTGGATGTGCTACGCTCAACTTGGCCTGCCTTTTGCATGGTGAGTATCCCTGGAGCTCCTGGCTTTGTGGTTTTCTGAACCCTAACCCTAGGCATAACCCTAACCCTAGCCCTAAGCCTAACCCTAGACTGAGGCAGAAATCGGGCATTGGGCTGTGGGGAGTTCCGAGCAGAATGAGGAAGAGGGAGCAAGGATTTGGATTGGCTGCGCTCAACTTGGCCTGCCTTTTGCATGGGGAGTATCCCTGGAGCTCCTGGCTTTGTGGTTTTCTGAACCCTAACCCTAGGCATAACCCTAACCCTAGCCCTAAGCCTAACCCTAGACTGAGGCAGAAATCGGGCATGGGGCTGTGGTGAGTTCCGAGCAGAATGACAAAGAGGGAGCAATGATTTGGATGTGCTACGCTCAACTTGGCCTGCCTTTTGCATGGTGAGTATCCCTGGAGCTCCTGGCTTTGTGGTTTTGTGAACCCTAACCCTAGGCATAACCCTAACCCTAGCCCTAAGCCTAACCTTAGACTGAGGCAGAAATCGGGCATTGGGCTGTGGTGAGTTCCGAGCAGAATGACGAAGAGGGAGAGGGGATTTGGATGTGCTACACTCAACTTGGCCTGCCTTTTGCATGGTGAGTATCCCTGGAGCTCCTGGCTTTGTGGTTTTCTGAACCCTAACCCTAGTCAAAACCCTAACCCTAACCCTACCCCTAACCCTAACCCCTAACCCTAACCCGAGCCCCTAACCCTAACCCTTGCAGAAAGAAGAAGAGGGAGCAAGGTTTTGGATGTGCCGTGCTTAACTTGGCCTGCCTTTCGCATGATCAGTGTCCCTGGAGCTCCTGGCTTTGTGGTTTTGTGAACCCTAACCCTAGGCATAACCCTAACCCTAGCCCTAAGCCTAACCCTAGACTGAGCCAGTAATCTGGCATTGGGCTGGTTGAAGTTCTGAGCAGAATGACAAAGAGGGAGCAAGGATTTGGATGTGCTACGCTCAACTTGGCCTGCCTTTTGCATGGGGAGTATCTCTGGAGCTCCTGGCTTTGTGGTTTTGTGAACCCTAACCCTAGGCATAACCCTAACCCTAGCCCTAAGCCGAACCCTAGACTGAGGCAGAAATCGGGCATTGGGCTGTGGGGAGTTCCGAGCAGAATGACGAAGAGGGAGCAAGGATTTGGATTGGCTGCGCTCAACTTGGCCTGCCTTTTGCATGGGGAGTATCCCTGGAGCTCCTGGCTTTGTGGTTTTCTGAACCCTAACCCTAGGCATAACCCTAACCCTAGCCCTAAGCTTAACCCTAGACTGAGGCAGTAATCGGGCATTGGGCTGTGGGGAGTTCCGAGCAGAATGACGAAGAGGGAGCAAGGATTTCGATTGGCTGCGCTCAACTTGGCCTGCCTTTTGCATGGGGAGTATCCCTGGAGCTCCTGGCTTTGTGGTTTTGTGAACCCTAACCCTAGGCATAACCCTAACCCTAGCCCTAAGCCTAACCCTAGACTGAGGCAGAAATCGAGCATGGGGCTGTGGTGAGTTCCGAGCAGAATGACAAAGAGGGAGCAATGATTTGGATGTGCTACGCTCAACTTGGCCTGCCTTTTGCATGGTGAGTATCCCTGGAGCTCCTGGCTTTGTGGTTTTGTGAACCCTAACCCTAGGCATAACCCTAACCCTAGCCCTAAGCCTAACCCTAGACTGAGGCAGAAATCG
The DNA here is from genome assembly GCF_965178545.1 of Coloeus monedula. Taxonomy (NCBI): domain Eukaryota; kingdom Metazoa; phylum Chordata; class Aves; order Passeriformes; family Corvidae; genus Coloeus; species Coloeus monedula. Next base: position 151,195 of record NW_028120808.1, on the reverse strand, counting down.
GGCATTGGGCTGTGGTGAGTTCCGAGCAGAATGACGAAGAGGGAGAGGGGATTTGGATGTGCTACGCTCAACTTGGCCTGCCTTTTGCATGGTGAGTATCCCTGGAGCTCCTGGCTTTGTGGTTTTCTGAACCCTAACCCTAGGCATAACCCTAACCCTAGCCCTAAGCCTAACCCTAGACTGAGGCAGATATCGGGCATTGGGCTGTGGTGAGTTCCGAGCAGAATGACGAAGAGGGAGAGGGGATTTGGATGTGCTACGCTCAACTTGGCCTGCCTTTTGCATGGTGAGTATCCCTGGAGCTCCTGGCTTTGTGGTTTTGTGAACCCTAACCCTAGGCATAACCCTAACCCTAGCCCTAAGCCTAACCCTAGACTGAGCCAGTAATATGGCATTGGGCTGTGGGAAGTTCCGAGCAGAATGACAAAGAGGGAGCAAGGATTTGGATGTGCTACGCTCAACTTGGCCTGCCTTTTGCATGGGGAGTATCCCTGGAGCTCCTGGCTTTGTGGTTTTCTGAACCCTAACCCTAGGCATAACCCTAACCCTAGCCCTAAGCCTAACCCTAGACTGAGCCAGTAATCGGGCATTGGGCTGTGGGGAGTTCCGAGGAGAATGACAAAGAGGGAGAGGGGATTTGGATGTGCTACGCTCAACTTGGCCTGCCTTTTGCATGGTGAGTATCCCTGGAGCTCCTGGCTTTGTGGTTTTGTGAACCCTAACCCTAGGCATAACCCTAACCCTAGCCCTAAGCCTAACCCTAGACTGAGGCAGTAATCGGGCATTGGGCTGTGGTGAGTTCCGAGCAGAATGACGAAGAGGGAGAGGGGATTTGGATGTGCTACGCTCAACTTGGCCTGCCTTTTGCATGGTGAGTATCCCTGGAGCTCCTGGCTTTGTGGTTTTGTGAACCCTAACCCTAGGCATAACCCTAACCCTAGCCCTAAGCCTAACCCTAGACTGAGGCAGTAATCGGGCATTGGGCTGTGGTGAGTTCCGAGCAGAATGACGAAGAGGGAGAGGGGATTTGGATGTGCTACGCTCAACTGGGCCTGCCTTTTGCATGGTGAGTATCCCTGGAGCTCCTGGCTTTGTGGTTTTCTGAACCCTAACCCTAGGCATAACCCTAACCCTAGCCCTAAGCCTAACCCTAGACTGAGCCAGTAATCGGGCATTGGGCTGTGGTGAGTTCCGAGCAGAATGAAGAAGAGGGAGCAAGGATTTGGATGTGCTACGCTCAACTTGGCCTGCCTTTTGCATGGGGAGTATCCCTGGAGCTCCTGGCTTTGTGGTTTTCTGAACCCTAACCCTAGGCATAACCCTAACCCTAGCCCTAAGCCTAACCCTAGACTGAGCCAGTAATCGGGCATTGGGCTGTGGGGAGTTCCGAGCAGAATGAAGAAGAGGGAGCAAGGATTTGGATGTGCTACGCTCAACTTGGCCTGCCTTTTGCATGGTATCCCTGGAGCTCCTGGCTTTGTGGTTTTGTGAACCCTAACCCTAGGCATAACCCTAACCCTAGCCCTAAGCCTAACCCTAGACTGAGGCAGTAATCGGGCATTGGGCTGTGGGGAGTTCCGAGCAGAATGACGTAGAGGGAGCAAGGATTTGGATGTGCTACGCTCAACTTGGCCTGCCTTTTGCATGGTGAGTATCCCTGGAGCTCCTGGCTTTGTGGTTTTCTGAACCCTAACCCTAGGCATAACCCTAACCCTAGCCCTAAGCTTAACCCTAGACTGAGGCAGTAATCGGGCATTGGGCTGTGGTGAGTTCCGAGCAGAATGACAAAGAGCGAGCAAGGATTTGGATGTGCTACGCTCAACTTGGCCTGCCTTTTGCATGGGGAGTATCCCTGGAGCTCCTGGCTTTGTGGTTTTGTGAACCCTAACCCTAGGCATAACCCTAACCCTAGCCCTAAGCCTAACCCTAGACTGAGGCAGAAATCGGGCATTGGGCTGTGGGGAGTTCCGAGCAGAATGACGAAGAGGGAGCAAGGATTTGGATGTGCTACACTCAACTTGGCCTGCCTTTTGCATGGGGAGTATCCCTGGAGCTCCTGGCTTTGTGGTTTTGTGAACCCTAACCCTAGGCATAACCCTAACCCTAGCCCTAAACCTAACCCTAGACTGAGGCAGAAATCGGGCATTGGGCTGTGGTGAGTTGCGAGCAGAATGACGAAGAGGGAGCAAGGATTTGGATGTGCTACGCTCAACTTGGCCTGCCTTTTGCATGGGGAGTATCTCTGGAGCTCCTGGCTTTGTGGTTTTGTGAACCCTAACCCTAGGCATAACCCTAACCCTAGCCCTAAGCCGAACCCTAGACTGAGGCAGAAATCGGGCATTGGGCTGTGGTGAGTTCCGAGCAGAATGACAAAGAGGGAGAGGGGATTTGGATGTGCTACGCTCAACTTGGCCTGCCTTTTGCATGGGGAGTATCCCTGGAGCTCCTGGCTTTGTGGTTTTCTGATCCCTAACCCTAGGCATAACCCTAACCCTAGCCCTAAGCCTAACCCTAGACTGAGGCAGAAATCGGGCATTGGGCTGTGGTGAGTTCCGAGCAGAATGACGAAGAGGGAGAGGGGATTTGGATGTGCTACGCTCAACTTGGCCTGCCTTTTGCATGGGGAGTATCCCTGGAGCTCCTGGCTTTGTGGTTTTCTGAACCCTAACCCTAGGCATAACCCTAACCCTAGCCCTAAGCCTAACCCTAGACTGAGGCAGTAATCGGGCATTGGGCTGTGGTGAGTTCCGAGCAGAATGACGAAGAGGGAGAGGGGATTTGGATGTGCTACGCTCAACTTGGCCTGCCTTTTGCATGGGGAGTATCCCTGGAGCTCCTGGCTTTGTGGTTTTCTGAACCCTAACCCTAGGCATAACCCTAACCCTAGCCCTAAGCCTAACCCTAGACTGAGGCAGAAATCGGGCATTGGGCTGTGGTGAATTCCGAGCAGAATGACGAAGAGGGAGAGGGGATTTGGATGTGCTACGCTCAACTTGGCCTGCCTTTTGCATGCTTAGTGTGCCTGGGTCCCCTGGCTTTGTCGTTTTCTCAATCCTAACCCTAGTCAAAACCCTAACCCTAACCCTACCCCTAACCCTAACCCCTAACACTAACCCGAGCCCCTAACCCTAACCCTTGCAGAAAGAAGAAGAGGGAGCAAGGTTTTGGATGTGCCGTGCTTAACTTGTCCTGCCTTTCGCATGATCAGTGTCCCTGGAGCTCCTGGCTTTGTGGTTTTCTGAACCCTAACCCTAGGCATAACCCTAACCCTAGCCCTAAGCCTAACCCTAGACTGAGGCAGTAATCGGGCATTGGGCTGTGGGGAGTTCCGAGCAGAATGACGAAGAGGGAGCAAGGATTTCGATTGGCTGCGCTCAACTTGGCCTGCCTTTTGCATGGGGAGTATCCCTGGAGCTCCTGGCTTTGTGGTTTTCTGAACCCTAACCCTAGGCATAACCCTAACCCTAGCCCTAAGCCTAACCCTAGACTGAGGCAGAAATCGGGCATTGGGCTGTGGGGAGTTCCGAGCAGAATGACAAAGAGGGAGCAAGGATTTCGATTGGCTGCGCTCAACTTGGCCTGCCTTTTGCATGGGGAGTATCCCTGGAGCTCCTGGCTTTGTGGTTTTCTGAACCCTAACCCTAGGCATAACCCTAACCCTAGCCCTAAGCCTAACCCTAGACTGAGGCAGAAATCGAGCATGGGGCTGTGGTGAGTTCCGAGCAGAATGACAAAGAGGGAGCAATGATTTGGATGTGCTACGCTCAACTTGGCCTGCCTTTTGCATGGTGAGTATCCCTGGAGCTCCTGGCTTTGTGGTTTTGTGAACCCTAACCCTAGGCATAACCCTAACCCTAGCCCTAAGCCTAACCCTAGACTGAGGCAGAAATCGGGCATTGGGCTGTGGTGAGTTCCGAGCAGAATGACGAAGAGGGAGAGGGGATTTGGATGTGCTACGCTCAACTTGGCCTGCCTTTTGCATGGTGAGTATCCCTGGAGCTCCTGGCTTTGTGGTTTTGTGAACCCTAACCCTAGGCATAACCCTAACCCTAGCCCTAAGCCTAACCCTAGACTGAGGCAGATATCGGGCATTGGGCCGTGGTGAGTTCCGAGCAGAATGAAGAAGAGGGAGCAAGGATTTGGATGTGCTACACTCAACTTGGCCTGCCTTTTGCATGGTGAGTATCCCTGGAGCTCCTGGCTTTGTGGTTTTCTGAACCCTAACCCTAGGCATAACCCTAACCCTAGCCCTAAGCCTAACCCTAGACTGAGCCAGTAATCGGGCATTGGGCTGTGGGGAGTTCCGAGGAGAATGACAAAGAGGGAGAGGGGATTTGGATGTGCTACGCTCAACTTGGCCTGCCTTTTGCATGGTGAGTATCCCTGGAGCTCCTGGCTTTGTGGTTTTGTGAACCCTAACCCTAGGCATAACCCTAACCCTAGCCCTAAGCCTAACCCTAGACTGAGCCAGTAATATGGCATTGGGCTGTGGGAAGTTCCGAGCAGAATGACAAAGAGGGAGCAAGGATTTGGATGTGCTACGCTCAACTTGGCCTGCCTTTTGCATGGGGAGTATCCCTGGAGCTCCTGGCTTTGTGGTTTTCTGAACCCTAACCCTAGGCATAACCCTAACCCTAGCCCTAAGCCTAACCCTAGACTGAGGCAGTAATCGGGCATTGGGCTGTGGGGAGTTCCGAGGAGAATGACAAAGAGGGAGAGGGGATTTGGATGTGCTACGCTCAACTTGGCCTGCCTTTTGCATGGTGAGTATCCCTGGAGCTCCTGGCTTTGTGGTTTTGTGAACCCTAACCCTAGGCATAACCCTAACCCTAGCCCTAAGCCTAACCCTAGACTGAGGCAGTAATCGGGCATTGGGCTGTGGTGAGTTCCGAGCAGAATGACGAAGAGGGAGAGGGGATTTGGATGTGCTACGCTCAACTTGGCCTGCCTTTTGCATGGTGAGTATCCCTGGAGCTCCTGGCTTTGTGGTTTTGTGAACCCTAACCCTAGGCATAACCCTAACCCTAGCCCTAAGCCTAACCCTAGACTGAGGCAGTAATCGGGCATTGGGCTGTGGTGAGTTCCGAGCAGAATGACGAAGAGGGAGAGGGGATTTGGATGTGCTACGCTCAACTTGGCCTGCCTTTTGCATGGTGAGTATCCCTGGAGCTCCTGGCTTTGTGGTTTTCTGAACCCTAACCCTAGGCATAACCCTAACCCTAGCCCTAAGCCTAACCCTAGACTGAGGCAGTAATCGGGCATTGGGCTGTGGTGAGTTCCAAGCATAATGACAAAGAGGGAGCAAGGATTTGGATGTGCTACGCTCAACTTGGCCTGCCTTTTGCATGGTGAGTATCCCTGGAGCTCCTGGCTTTGTGGTTTTCTGAACCCTAACCCTAGGCATAACCCTAACCCTAGCCCTAAGCCTAACCCTAGACTGAGCCAGTAATCGGGCATTGGGCTGTGGTGAGTTCCGAGCAGAATGAAGAAGAGGGAGAGGGGATTTGGATGTGCTACGCTCAACTTGGCCTGCCTTTTGCATGGGGAGTATCCCTGGAGCTCCTGGCTTTGTGGTTTTCTGAACCCTAACCCTAGGCATAACCCTAACCCTAGCCCTAAGCCTAACCCTAGACTGAGCCAGTAATCGGGCATTGGGCTGTGGGGAGTTCCGAGCAGAATGAAGAAGAGGGAGCAAGGATTTGGATGTGCTACGCTCAACTTGGCCTGCCTTTTGCATGGTATCCCTGGAGCTCCTGGCTTTGTGGTTTTGTGAACCCTAACCCTAGGCATAACCCTAACCCTAGCCCTAAGCCTAACCCTAGACTGAGGCAGTAATCGGGCATTGGGCTGTGGTGAGTTCCGAGCAGAATGACGTAGAGGGAGCAAGGATTTGGATGTGCTACGCTCAACTTGGCCTGCCTTTTGCATGGTGAGTATCCCTGGAGCTCCTGGCTTTGTGGTTTTCTGAACCCTAACCCTAGGCATAACCCTAACCCTAGCCCTAAGCTTAACCCTAGACTGAGGCAGTAATCGGGCATTGGGCTGTGGTGAGTTCCGAGCAGAATGACAAAGAGGGAGCAAGGATTTGGATGTGCTACGCTCAACTTGGCCTGCCTTTTGCATGGGGAGTATCCCTGGAGCTCCTGGCTTTGTGGTTTTGTGAACCCTAACCCTAGGCATAACCCTAACCCTAGCCCTAAGCCTAACCCTAGACTGAGGCAGAAATCGGGCATTGGGCTGTGGGGAGTTCCGAGCAGAATGACGAAGAGGGAGCAAGGATTTGGATGTGCTACACTCAACTTGGCCTGCCTTTTGCATGGGGAGTATCCCTGGAGCTCCTGGCTTTGTGGTTTTGTGAACCCTAACCCTAGGCATAACCCTAACCCTAGCCCTAAACCTAACCCTAGACTGAGGCAGAAATCGGGCATTGGGCTGTGGTGAGTTGCGAGCAGAATGACGAAGAGGGAGCAAGGATTTGGATGTGCTACGCTCAACTTGGCCTGCCTTTTGCATGGGGAGTATCTCTGGAGCTCCTGGCTTTGTGGTTTTGTGAACCCTAACCCTAGGCATAACCCTAACCCTAGCCCTAAGCCGAACCCTAGACTGAGGCAGAAATCGGGCATGGGGCTGTGGTGAGTTCCGAGCAGAATGACAAAGAGGGAGAGGGGATTTGGATGTGCTACGCACAACTAGGCCTGCCTTTTGCATGGGGAGTATCCCTGGAGCTCCTGGCTTTGTGGTTTTCTGATCCCTAACCCTAGGCATAACCCTAACCCTAGCCCTAAGCCTAACCCTAGACTGAGGCAGTAATCGGGCATTGGGCTGTGGTGAGTTCCGAGCAGAATGACGAAGAGGGAGAGGGGATTTGGATGTGCTACGCTCAACTTGGCCTGCCTTTTGCATGGTGAGTATCCCTGGAGCTCCTGGCTTTGTGGTTTTGTGAACCCTAACCCTAGGCATAACCCTAACCCTAGCCCTAAGCCTAACCCTAGACTGAGGCAGTAATCGGGCATTGGGCTGTGGTGAGTTCCGAGCAGAATGACGAAGAGGGAGAGGGGATTTGGATGTGCTACGCTCAACTTGGCCTGCCTTTTGCATGGTGAGTATCCCTGGAGCTCCTGGCTTTGTGGTTTTCTGAACCCTAACCCTAGGCATAACCCTAACCCTAGCCCTAAGCCTAACCCTAGACTGAGGCAGAAATCGGGCATTGGGCTGTGGGGAGTTCCGAGCAGAATGAGGAAGAGGGAGCAAGGATTTGGATTGGCTGCGCTCAACTTGGCCTGCCTTTTGCATGGGGAGTATCCCTGGAGCTCCTGGCTTTGTGGTTTTCTGAACCCTAACCCTAGGCATAACCCTAACCCTAGCCCTAAGCCTAACCCTAGACTGAGGCAGAAATCGGGCATGGGGCTGTGGTGAGTTCCGAGCAGAATGACAAAGAGGGAGCAATGATTTGGATGTGCTACGCTCAACTTGGCCTGCCTTTTGCATGGTGAGTATCCCTGGAGCTCCTGGCTTTGTGGTTTTGTGAACCCTAACCCTAGGCATAACCCTAACCCTAGCCCTAAGCCTAACCCTAGACTGAGGCAGAAATCGGGCATTGGGCTGTGGTGAGTTCCGAGCAGAATGACGAAGAGGGAGAGGGGATTTGGATGTGCTACACTCAACTTGGCCTGCCTTTTGCATGGTGAGTATCCCTGGAGCTCCTGGCTTTGTGGTTTTCTGAACCCTAACCCTAGTCAAAACCCTAACCCTAACCCTACCCCTAACCCTAACCCCTAACCCTAACCCGAGCCCCTAACCCTAACCCTTGCAGAAAGAAGAAGAGGGAGCAAGGTTTTGGATGTGCCGTGCTTAACTTGGCCTGCCTTTCGCATGATCAGTGTCCCTGGAGCTCCTGGCTTTGTGGTTTTGTGAACCCTAACCCTAGGCATAACCCTAACCCTAGCCCTAAGCCTAACCCTAGACTGAGCCAGTAATCGGGCATTGGGCTGTGGTGAGTTCCAAGCATAATGACAAAGAGGGAGCAAGGATTTGGATGTGCTACGCTCAACTTGGCCTGCCTTTTGCATGGTGAGTATCCCTGGAGCTCCTGGCTTTGTGGTTTTCTGAACCCTAACCCTAGGCATAACCCTAACCCTAGCCCTAAGCCTAACCCTAGACTGAGGCAGAAATCGGGCATTGGGCTGTGGGGAGTTCCGAGCAGAATGACGAAGAGGGAGCAAGGATTTCGATTGGCTGCGCTCAACTTGGCCTGCCTTTTGCATGGGGAGTATCCCTGGAGCTCCTGGCTTTGTGGTTTTGTGAACCCTAACCCTAGGCATAACCCTAACCCTAGCCCTAAGCCTAACCCTAGACTGAGGCAGAAATCGAGCATGGGGCTGTGGTGAGTTCCGAGCAGAATGACAAAGAGGGAGCAATGATTTGGATGTGCTACGCTCAACTTGGCCTGCCTTTTGCATGGTGAGTATCCCTGGAGCTCCTGGCTTTGTGGTTTTGTGAACCCTAACCCTAGGCATAACCCTAACCCTAGCCCTAAGCCTAACCCTAGACTGAGGCAGAAATCGGGCATTGGGCTGTGGTGAGTTCCGAGCAGAATGACGAAGAGGGAGAGGGGATTTGGATGTGCTACGCTCAACTTGGCCTGCCTTTTGCATGGTGAGTATCCCTGGAGCTCCTGGCTTTGTGGTTTTCTGAACCCTAACCCTAGGCATAACCCTAACCCTAGCCCTAAGCCTAACCCTAGACTGAGGCAGATATCGGGCATTGGGCTGTGGTGAGTTCCGAGCAGAATGACGAAGAGGGAGAGGGGATTTGGATGTGCTACGCTCAACTTGGCCTGCCTTTTGCATGGTGAGTATCCCTGGAGCTCCTGGCTTTGTGGTTTTGTGAACCCTAACCCTAGGCATAACCCTAACCCTAGCCCTAAGCCTAACCCTAGACTGAGCCAGTAATATGGCATTGGGCTGTGGGAAGTTCCGAGCAGAATGACAAAGAGGGAGCAAGGATTTGGATGTGCTACGCTCAACTTGGCCTGCCTTTTGCATGGTGAGTATCCCTGGAGCTCCTGGCTTTGTGGTTTTCTGAACCCTAACCCTAGGCATAACCCTAACCCTAGCCCTAAGCCTAACCCTAGACTGAGCCAGTAATCGGGCATTGGGCTGTGGGGAGTTCCGAGGAGAATGACAAAGAGGGAGAGGGGATTTGGATGTGCTACGCTCAACTTGGCCTGCCTTTTGCATGGTGAGTATCCCTGGAGCTCCTGGCTTTGTGGTTTTGTGAACCCTAACCCTAGGCATAACCCTAACCCTAGCCCTAAGCCTAACCCTAGACTGAGGCAGTAATCGGGCATTGGGCTGTGGTGAGTTCCGAGCAGAATGACGAAGAGGGAGAGGGGATTTGGATGTGCTACGCTCAACTTGGCCTGCCTTTTGCATGGTGAGTATCCCTGGAGCTCCTGGCTTTGTGGTTTTGTGAACCCTAACCCTAGGCATAACCCTAACCCTAGCCCTAAGCCTAACCCTAGACTGAGGCAGTAATCGGGCATTGGGCTGTGGTGAGTTCCGAGCAGAATGACGAAGAGGGAGAGGGGATTTGGATGTGCTACGCTCAACTGGGCCTGCCTTTTGCATGGTGAGTATCCCTGGAGCTCCTGGCTTTGTGGTTTTCTGAACCCTAACCCTAGGCATAACCCTAACCCTAGCCCTAAGCCTAACCCTAGACTGAGGCAGTAATCGGGCATTGGGCTGTGGTGAGTTCCAAGCATAATGACAAAGAGGGAGCAAGGATTTGGATGTGCTACGCTCAACTTGGCCTGCCTTTTGCATGGTGAGTATCCCTGGAGCTCCTGGCTTTGTGGTTTTCTGAACCCTAACCCTAGGCATAACCCTAACCCTAGCCCTAAGCCTAACCCTAGACTGAGCCAGTAATCGGGCATTGGGCTGTGGTGAGTTCCGAGCAGAATGAAGAAGAGGGAGAGGGGATTTGGATGTGCTACGCTCAACTTGGCCTGCCTTTTGCATGGGGAGTATCCCTGGAGCTCCTGGCTTTGTGGTTTTCTGAACCCTAACCCTAGGCATAACCCTAACCCTAGCCCTAAGCCTAACCCTAGACTGAGGCAGAAATCGGGCATTGGGCTGTGGTGAATTCCGAGCAGAATGACGAAGAGGGAGAGGGGATTTGGATGTGCTACGCTCAACTTGGCCTGCCTTTTGCATGCTTAGTGTGCCTGGGTCCCCTGGCTTTGTCGTTTTCTCAATCCTAACCCTAGTCAAAACCCTAACCCTAACCCTACCCCTAACCCTAACCCCTAACACTAACCCGAGCCCCTAACCCTAACCCTTGCAGAAAGAAGAAGAGGGAGCAAGGTTTTGGATGTGCCGTGCTTAACTTGTCCTGCCTTTCGCATGATCAGTGTCCCTGGAGCTCCTGGCTTTGTGGTTTTCTGAACCCTAACCCTAGGCATAACCCTAACCCTAGCCCTAAGCCTAACCCTAGACTGAGGCAGTAATCGGGCATTGGGCTGTGGGGAGTTCCGAGCAGAATGACGAAGAGGGAGCAAGGATTTCGATTGGCTGCGCTCAACTTGGCCTGCCTTTTGCATGGGGAGTATCCCTGGAGCTCCTGGCTTTGTGGTTTTCTGAACCCTAACCCTAGGCATAACCCTAACCCTAGCCCTAAGCCTAACCCTAGACTGAGGCAGAAATCGGGCATTGGGCTGTGGGGAGTTCCGAGCAGAATGACGAAGAGGGAGCAAGGATTTCGATTGGCTGCGCTCAACTTGGCCTGCCTTTTGCATGGGGAGTATCCCTGGAGCTCCTGGCTTTGTGGTTTTCTGAACCCTAACCCTAGGCATAACCCTAACCCTAGCCCTAAGCCTAACCCTAGACTGAGGCAGAAATCGAGCATGGGGCTGTGGTGAGTTCCGAGCAGAATGACAAAGAGGGAGCAATGATTTGGATGTGCTACGCTCAACTTGGCCTGCCTTTTGCATGGTGAGTATCCCTGGAGCTCCTGGCTTTGTGGTTTTGTGAACCCTAACCCTAGGCATAACCCTAACCCTAGCCCTAAGCCTAACCCTAGACTGAGGCAGAAATCGGGCATTGGGCTGTGGTGAGTTCCGAGCAGAATGACGAAGAGGGAGAGGGGATTTGGATGTGCTACGCTCAACTTGGCCTGCCTTTTGCATGGTGAGTATCCCTGGAGCTCCTGGCTTTGTGGTTTTGTGAACCCTAACCCTAGGCATAACCCTAACCCTAGCCCTAAGCCTAACCCTAGACTGAGGCAGATATCGGGCATTGGGCCGTGGTGAGTTCCGAGCAGAATGAAGAAGAGGGAGCAAGGATTTGGATGTGCTACACTCAACTTGGCCTGCCTTTTGCATGGTGAGTATCCCTGGAGCTCCTGGCTTTGTGGTTTTCTGAACCCTAACCCTAGGCATAACCCTAACCCTAGCCCTAAGCCTAACCCTAGACTGAGCCAGTAATCGGGCATTGGGCTGTGGGGAGTTCCGAGGAGAATGACAAAGAGGGAGAGGGGATTTGGATGTGCTACGCTCAACTTGGCCTGCCTTTTGCATGGTGAGTATCCCTGGAGCTCCTGGCTTTGTGGTTTTGTGAACCCTAACCCTAGGCATAACCCTAACCCTAGCCCTAAGCCTAACCCTAGACTGAGCCAGTAATATGGCATTGGGCTGTGGGAAGTTCCGAGCAGAATGACAAAGAGGGAGCAAGGATTTGGATGTGCTACGCTCAACTTGGCCTGCCTTTTGCATGGGGAGTATCCCTGGAGCTCCTGGCTTTGTGGTTTTCTGAACCCTAACCCTAGGCATAACCCTAACCCTAGCCCTAAGCCTAACCCTAGACTGAGGCAGTAATCGGGCATTGGGCTGTGGGGAGTTCCGAGGAGAATGACAAAGAGGGAGAGGGGATTTGGATGTGCTACGCTCAACTTGGCCTGCCTTTTGCATGGTGAGTATCCCTGGAGCTCCTGGCTTTGTGGTTTTGTGAACCCTAACCCTAGGCATAACCCTAACCCTAGCCCTAAGCCTAACCCTAGACTGAGGCAGTAATCGGGCATTGGGCTGTGGTGAGTTCCGAGCAGAATGACGAAGAGGGAGAGGGGATTTGGATGTGCTACGCTCAACTTGGCCTGCCTTTTGCATGGTGAGTATCCCTGGAGCTCCTGGCTTTGTGGTTTTCTGAACCCTAACCCTAGGCATAACCCTAACCCTAGCCCTAAGCCTAACCCTAGACTGAGGCAGTAATCGGGCATTGGGCTGTGGTGAGTTCCGAGCAGAATGACGAAGAGGGAGAGGGGATTTGGATGTGCTACGCTCAACTGGGCCTGCCTTTTGCATGGTGAGTATCCCTGGAGCTCCTGGCTTTGTGGTTTTCTGAACCCTAACCCTAGGCATAACCCTAACCCTAGCCCTAAGCCTAACCCTAGACTGAGGCAGTAATCGGGCATTGGGCTGTGGTGAGTTCCAAGCATAATGACAAAGAGGGAGCAAGGATTTGGATGTGCTACGCTCAACTTGGCCTGCCTTTTGCATGGTGAGTATCCCTGGAGCTCCTGGCTTTGTGGTTTTCTGAACCCTAACCCTAGGCATAACCCTAACCCTAGCCCTAAGCCTAACCCTAGACTGAGCCAGTAATCGGGCATTGGGCTGTGGTGAGTTCCGAGCAGAATGAAGAAGAGGGAGAGGGGATTTGGATGTGCTACGCTCAACTTGGCCTGCCTTTTGCATGGGGAGTATCCCTGGAGCTCCTGGCTTTGTGGTTTTCTGAACCCTAACCCTAGGCATAACCCTAACCCTAGCCCTAAGCCTAACCCTAGACTGAGCCAGTAATCGGGCATTGGGCTGTGGGGAGTTCCGAGCAGAATGAAGAAGAGGGAGCAAGGATTTGGATGTGCTACGCTCAACTTGGCCTGCCTTTTGCATGGTATCCCTGGAGCTCCTGGCTTTGTGGTTTTGTGAACCCTAACCCTAGGCATAACCCTAACCCTAGCCCTAAGCCTAACCCTAGACTGAGGCAGTAATCGGGCATTGGGCTGTGGTGAGTTCCGAGCAGAATGACGTAGAGGGAGCAAGGATTTGGATGTGCTACGCTCAACTTGGCCTGCCTTTTGCATGGTGAGTATCCCTGGAGCTCCTGGCTTTGTGGTTTTCTGAACCCTAACCCTAGGCATAACCCTAACCCTAGCCCTAAGCTTAACCCTAGACTGAGGCAGTAATCGGGCATTGGGCTGTGGTGAGTTCCGAGCAGAATGACAAAGAGGGAGCAAGGATTTGGATGTGCTACGCTCAACTTGGCCTGCCTTTTGCATGGGGAGTATCCCTGGAGCTCCTGGCTTTGTGGTTTTGTGAACCCTAACCCTAGGCATAACCCTAACCCTAGCCCTAAGCCTAACCCTAGACTGAGGCAGAAATCGGGCATTGGGCTGTGGGGAGTTCCGAGCAGAATGACGAAGAGGGAGCAAGGATTTGGATGTGCTACACTCAACTTGGCCTGCCTTTTGCATGGGGAGTATCCCTGGAGCTCCTGGCTTTGTGGTTTTGTGAACCCTAACCCTAGGCATAACCCTAACCCTAGCCCTAAACCTAACCCTAGACTGAGGCAGAAATCGGGCATTGGGCTGTGGTGAGTTGCGAGCAGAATGACGAAGAGGGAGCAAGGATTTGGATGTGCTACGCTCAACTTGGCCTGCCTTTTGCATGGGGAGTATCTCTGGAGCTCCTGGCTTTGTGGTTTTGTGAACCCTAACCCTAGGCATAACCCTAACCCTAGCCCTAAGCCGAACCCTAGACTGAGGCAGAAATCGGGCATTGGGCTGTGGTGAGTTCCGAGCAGAATGACAAAGAGGGAGAGGGGATTTGGATGTGCTACGCACAACTAGGCCTGCCTTTTGCATGGGGAGTATCCCTGGAGCTCCTGGCTTTGTGGTTTTCTGATCCCTAACCCTAGGCATAACCCTAACCCTAGCCCTAAGCCTAACCCTAGACTGAGGCAGAAATCGGGCATTGGGCTGTGGGGAGTTCCGAGCAGAATGACGAAGAGGGAGCAAGGATTTCGATTGGCTGCGCTCAACTTGGCCTGCCTTTTGCATGGGGAGTATCCCTGGAGCTCCTGGCTTTGTGGTTTTCTGAACCCTAACCCTAGGCATAACCCTAACCCTAGCCCTAAGCCTAACCCTAGACTGAGGCAGAAATCGGGCATTGGGCTGTGGGGAGTTCCGAGCAGAATGACGAAGAGGGAGCAAGGATTTCGATTGGCTGCGCTCAACTTGGCCTGCCTTTTGCATGGGGAGTATCCCTGGAGCTCCTGGCTTTGTGGTTTTCTGAACCCTAACCCTAGGCATAACCCTAACCCTAGCCCTAAGCCTAACCCTAGACTGAGGCAGAAATCGAGCATGGAGCTGTGGTGAGTTCCGAGCAGAATGACAAAGAGGGAGCAATGATTTGGATGTGCTACGCTCAACTTGGCCTGCCTTTTGCATGGTGAGTATCCCTGGAGCTCCTGGCTTTGTGGTTTTGTGAACCCTAACCCTAGGCATAACCCTAACCCTAGCCCTAAGCCTAACCCTAGACTGAGGCAGAAATCGGGCATTGGGCTGTGGTGAGTTCCGAGCAGAATGACGAAGAGGGAGAGGGGATTTGGATGTGCTACGCTCAACTTGGCCTGCCTTTTGCATGGTGAGTATCCCTGGAGCTCCTGGCTTTGTGGTTTTCTGAACCCTAACCCTAGGCATAACCCTAACCCTAGCCCTAAGCCTAACCCTAGACTGAGGCAGATATCGGGCATTGGGCTGTGGGGAGTTCCGAGGAGAATGACAAAGAGGGAGAGGGGATTTGGATGTGCTACGCTCAACTTGGCCTGCCTTTTGCATGGTGAGTATCCCTGGAGCTCCTGGCTTTGTGGTTTTGTGAACCCTAACCCTAGGCATAACCCTAACCCTAGCCCTAAGCCTAACCCTAGACTGAGCCAGTAATATGGCATTGGGCTGTGGGAAGTTCCGAGCAGAATGACAAAGAGGGAGCAAGGATTTGGATGTGCTACGCTCAACTTGGCCTGCCTTTTGCATGGGGAGTATCCCTGGAGCTCCTGGCTTTGTGGTTTTCTGAACCCTAACCCTAGGCATAACCCTAACCCTAGCCCTAAGCCTAACCCTAGACTGAGCCAGTAATCGGGCATTGGGCTGTGGGGAGTTCCGAGGAGAATGACAAAGAGGGAGAGGGGATTTGGATGTGCTACGCTCAACTTGGCCTGCCTTTTGCATGGTGAGTATCCCTGGAGCTCCTGGCTTTGTGGTTTTGTGAACCCTAACCCTAGGCATAACCCTAACCCTAGCCCTAAGCCTAACCCTAGACTGAGGCAGTAATCGGGCATTGGGCTGTGGTGAGTTCCGAGCAGAATGACGAAGAGGGAGAGGGGATTTGGATGTGCTACGCTCAACTTGGCCTGCCTTTTGCATGGTGAGTATCCCTGGAGCTCCTGGCTTTGTGGTTTTGTGAACCCTAACCCTAGGCATAACCCTAACCCTAGCCCTAAGCCTAACCCTAGACTGAGGCAGTAATCGGGCATTGGGCTGTGGTGAGTTCCGAGCAGAATGACGAAGAGGGAGAGGGGATTTGGATGTGCTACGCTCAACTGGGCCTGCCTTTTGCATGGTGAGTATCCCTGGAGCTCCTGGCTTTGTGGTTTTCTGAACCCTAACCCTAGGCATAACCCTAACCCTAGCCCTAAGCCTAACCCTAGACTGAGGCAGTAATCGGGCATTGGGCTGTGGTGAGTTCCAAGCATAATGACAAAGAGGGAGCAAGGATTTGGATGTGCTACGCTCAACTTGGCCTGCCTTTTGCATGGTGAGTATCCCTGGAGCTCCTGGCTTTGTGGTTTTCTGAACCCTAACCCTAGGCATAACCCTAACCCTAGCCCTAAGCCTAACCCTAGACTGAGCCAGTAATCGGGCATTGGGCTGTGGTGAGTTCCGAGCAGAATGAAGAAGAGGGAGAGGGGATTTGGATGTGCTACGCTCAACTTGGCCTGCCTTTTGCATGGGGAGTATCCCTGGAGCTCCTGGCTTTGTGGTTTTCTGAACCCTAACCCTAGGCATAACCCTAACCCTAGCCCTAAGCCTAACCCTAGACTGAGGCAGTAATCGGGCATTGGGCTGTGGGGAGTTCCGAGCAGAATGAAGAAGAGGGAGCAAGGATTTGGATGTGCTACGCTCAACTTGGCCTGCCTTTTGCATGGTATCCCTGGAGCTCCTGGCTTTGTGGTTTTGTGAACCCTAACCCTAGGCATAACCCTAACCCTAGCCCTAAGCCTAACCCTAGACTGAGGCAGTAATCGGGCATTGGGCTGTGGTGAGTTCCGAGCAGAATGACAAAGAGGGAGCAAGGATTTGGATGTGCTACGCTCAACTTGGCCTGCCTTTTGCATGGTGAGTATCCCTGGAGCTCCTGGCTTTGTGGTTTTCTGAACCCTAACCCTAGGCATAACCCTAACCCTAGCCCTAAGCTTAACCCTAGACTGAGGCAGTAATCGGGCATTGGGCTGTGGTGAGTTCCGAGCAGAATGACAAAGAGGGAGCAAGGATTTGGATGTGCTACGCTCAACTTGGCCTGCCTTTTGCATGGGGAGTATCCCTGGAGCTCCTGGCTTTGTGGTTTTGTGAACCCTAACCCTAGGCATAACCCTAACCCTAGCCCTAAGCCTAACCCTAGACTGAGGCAGAAATCGGGCATTGGGCTGTGGGGAGTTCCGAGCAGAATGACGAAGAGGGAGCAAGGATTTGGATGTGCTACACTCAACTTGGCCTGCCTTTTGCATGGGGAGTATCCCTGGAGCTCCTGGCTTTGTGGTTTTGTGAACCCTAACCCTAGGCATAACCCTAACCCTAGCCCTAAACCTAACCCTAGACTGAGGCAGAAATCGGGCATTGGGCTGTGGTGAGTTGCGAGCAGAATGACGAAGAGGGAGAGGGGATTTGGATGTGCTACGCTCAACTTGGCCTGCCTTTTGCATGGGGAGTATCCCTGGAGCTCCTGGCTTTGTGGTTTTCTGAACCCTAACCCTAGGCATAACCCTAACCCTAGCCCTAAGCCTAACCCTAGACTGAGGCAGAAATCGGGCATTGGGCTGTGGTGAATTCCGAGCAGAATGACGAAGAGGGAGAGGGGATTTGGATGTGCTATGCTCAACTTGGCCTGCCTTTTGCATGCTTAGTGTGCCTGGGTCCCCTGGCTTTGTCGTTTTCTCAATCCTAACCCTAGTCAAAACCCTAACCCTAACCCTACCCCTAACCCTAACCCCTAACACTAACCCGAGCCCCTAACCCTAACCCTTGCAGAAAGAAGAAGAGGGAGCAAGGTTTTGGATGTGCCGTGCTTAACTTGGCCTGCCTTTCGCATGATCAGTGTCCCTGGAGCTCCTGGCTTTGTGGTTTTGTGAACCCTAACCCTAGGCATAACCCTAACCCTAGCCCTAAGCCTAACCCTAGACTGAGGCAGTAATCGGGCATTGGGCTGTGGGGAGTTCCGAGCAGAATGACGAAGAGGGAGCAAGGATTTGGATGTGCTACGCTCAACTTGGCCTGCCTTTTGCATGGGGAGTATCTCTGGAGCTCCTGGCTTTGTGGTTTTGTGAACCCTAACCCTAGGCATAACCCTAACCCTAGCCCTAAGCCGAACCCTAGACTGAGGCAGAAATCGGGCATTGGGCTGTGGTGAGTTCCGAGCAGAATGACAAAGAGGGAGAGGGGATTTGGATGTGCTACGCTCAACTAGGCCTGCCTTTTGCATGGGGAGTATCCCTGGAGCTCCTGGCTTTGTGGTTTTCTGAACCCTAACCCTAGGCATAACCCTAACCCTAGCCCTAAGCCTAACCCTAGACTGAGGCAGAAATCGGGCATTGGGCTGTGGTGAGTTCCGAGCAGAATGACGAAGAGGGAGAGGGGATTTGGATGTGCTACGCTCAACTTGGCCTGCCTTTTGCATGGGGAGTATCCCTGGAGCTCCTGGCTTTGTGGTTTTCTGAACCCTAACCCTAGGCATAACCCTAACCCTAGCCCTAAGCCTAACCCTAGACTGAGGCAGAAATCGGGCATTGGGCTGTGGTGAATTCCGAGCAGAATGACGAAGAGGGAGAGGGGATTTGGATGTGCTACGCTCAACTTGGCCTGCCTTTTGCATGCTTAGTGTGCCTGGGTCCCCTGGCTTTGTCGTTTTCTCAATCCTAACCCTAGTCAAAACCCTAACCCTAACCCTACCCCTAACCCTAACCCCTAACACTAACCCGAGCCCCTAACCCTAACCCTTGCAGAAAGAAGAAGAGGGAGCAAGGTTTTGGATGTGCCGTGCTTAACTTGTCCTGCCTTTCGCATGATCAGTGTCCCTGGAGCTCCTGGCTTTGTGGTTTTCTGAACCCTAACCCTAGGCATAACCCTAACCCTAGCCCTAAGCCTAACCCTAGACTGAGCCAGTAATCGGGCATTGGGCTGTGGGGAGTTCCGAGCAGAATGACGAAGAGGGAGCAAGGATTTGGATGTGCTACGCTCAACTTGGCCTGCCTTTTGCATGGGGAGTATCCCTGGAGCTCCTGGCTTTGTGGTTTTCTGAACCCTAACCCTAGGCATAACCCTAACCCTAGCCCTAAACCTAACCCTAGACTGAGGCAGAAATCGGGCATGGGGCTGTGGTGAGTTCCGAGCAGAATGAGGAAGAGGGAGAGGGGATTTGGATGTGCTACGCTCAACTTGGCCTGCCTTTTGCATGGGGAGTATCCCTGGAGCTCCTGGCTTTGTGGTTTTGTGAACCCTAACCCTAGGCATAACCCTAACCCTAGCCCCAAGCCGAACCCTAGACTGAGGCAGAAATCGGGCATTGGGCTGTGGGGAGTTCCGAGCAGAATGACGAAGAGGGAGAGGGGATTTGGATGTGCTACGCTCAACTTGGCCTGCCTTTTGCATGGTGAGTATCCCTGGAGCTCCTGGCTTTGTGGTTTTCTGAACCCTAACCCTAAGCATAACCCTAATCCTAGCCCTAAGCCTAACCCTAGACTGAGGCAGAAATCGGGCATTGGGCTGTGGTGAGTTCCGAGCAGAATGACAAAGAGGGAGAGGGGATTTGGATGTGCTACGCTCAACTTGGCCTGCCTTTTGCATGGTGAGTATCCCTGGAGCTCCTGGCTTTGTGGTTTTGTGAACCCTAACCCTAGGCATAACCCTAACCCTAGCCCTAAGCCTAACCCTAGACTGAGGCAGTAATCGGGCATTGGGCTGTGGGGAGTTCCGAGCAGAATGACGAAGAGGGAGAGGGGATTTGGATGTGCTACGCTCAACTTGGCCTGCCTTTTGCATGGTGAGTATCCCAGGAGCTCCTGGCTTTGTGGTTTTCTGAACCCTAACCCTAGGCATAACCCTAACCCTAGGCATTACCCTAACCCTAGCCTTAAGCCTAACCCTAGACTGAGCCAGTAATCGGGCATTGGGCTGTGGTGAGTTCCGAGCAGAATGACGAAGAGGGAGAGGGGATTTGGATGTGCTACGCTCAACTTGGCCTGCCTTTTGCATGCTTAGTGTGCCTGGGTCCCCTGGCTTTGTGGTTTTGTGAACCCTAACCCTAGTCAAAACCCTAACCGTAACCCTACCCCTAACCCTAACCCCTAACACTAACCCGAGCCCCTAACCCTAACCCTTGCAGAAAGAAGAAGAGGGAGCAAGGTTTTGGATGTGCCGTGCTTAACTTGGCCTGCCTTTCGCATGATCAGTGTCCCTGGAGCTCCTGGCTTTGTGGTTTTGTGAACCCTAACCCTAGGCATAACCCTAACCCTAGCCCTAAGCCTAACCCTAGACTGAGGCAGAAATCGGGCATTGGGCTGTGGGGAGTTCCGAGCAGAATGACGAAGAGGGAGCAAGGATTTGGATTGGCTGCGCTCAACTTGGCCTGCCTTTTGCATGGGGAGTATCCCTGGAGCTCCTGGCTTTGTGGTTTTGTGAACGCTAACCCTAGGCATAACCCTAACCCTAGCCCTAAGCCTAACCCTAGACTGAGGCAGAAATCGGGCATGGGGCTGTGGTGAGTTCCGAGCAGAATGACAAAGAGGGAGCAATGATTTGGATGTGCTACGCTCAACTTGGCCTGCCTTTTGCATGGGGAGTATCCCTGGAGCTCCTGGCTTTGTGGTTTTGTGAACCCTAACCCTAGGCATAACCCTAACCCTAGCCCTAAGCCTAACCCTAGACTGAGGCAGAAATCGGGCATTGGGCTGTGGTGAGTTCCGAGCAGAATGACGAAGAGGGAGAGGGGATTTGGATGTGCTACGCTCAACTTGGCCTGCCTTTTGCATGGTGAGTATCCCTGGAGCTCCTGGCTTTGTGGTTTTGTGAACCCTAACCCTAGTCAAAACCCTAACCCTAACCCTACCCCTAACCCTAACCCCTAACCCTAACCCGAGCCCCTAACCCTAACCCTTGCAGAAAGAAGAAGAGGGAGCAAGGTTTTGGATGTGCCGTGCTTAACTTGGCCTGCCTTTCGCATGATCAGTGTCCCTGGAGCTCCTGGCTTTGTGGTTTTGTGAACCCTAACCCTAGGCATAACCCTAACCCTAGCCCTAAGCCTAACCCTAGACTGAGGCAGATATCGGGCATTGGGCCGTGGTGAGTTCCGAGCAGAATGAAGAAGAGGGAGCAAGGATTTGGATGTGCTACACTCAACTTGGCCTGCCTTTTGCATGGTGAGTATCCCTGGAGCTCCTGGCTTTGTGGTTTTCTGAACCCTAACCCTAGGCATAACCCTAACCCTAGCCCTAAGCCTAACCCTAGACTGAGGCAGAAATCGGGCATTGGGCTGTGGTGAATTCCGAGCAGAATGACGAAGAGGGAGAGGGGATTTGGATGTGCTACGCTCAACTTGGCCTGCCTTTTGCATGCTTAGTGTGCCTGGGTCCCCTGGCTTTGTCGTTTTCTCAATCCTAACCCTAGGCATAACCCTAACCCTAACCCTACCCCTAACCCTAACCCCTAACACTAACCCGAGCCCCTAACCCTAACCCTTGCAGAAAGAAGAAGAGGGAGCAAGGTTTTGGATGTGCCGTGCTTAACTTGGCCTGCCTTTCGCATGATCAGTGTCCCTGGAGCTCCTGGCTTTGTGGTTTTGTGAACCCTAACCCTAGGCATAACCCTAACCCTAGCCCTAAGCCTAACCCTAGACTGAGCCAGTAATCTGGCATTGGGCTGGTTGAAGTTCTGAGCAGAATGACAAAGAGGGAGCAAGGATTTGGATGTGCTACGCTCAACTTGGCCTGCCTTTGCATGGGGAGTATCCCTGGAGCTCCTGGCTTTGTGGTTTTGTGAACCCTAACCCTAGGCATAACCCTAACCCTAGCCCTAAGCCTAACCCTAGACTGAGGCAGAAATCGGGCATTGGGCTGTGGTGAGTTCCGAGCAGAATGACGAAGAGGGAGCAAGGATTTGGATTGGCTGCGCTCAACTTGGCCTGCCTTTTGCATGGGGAGTATCCCTGGAGCTCCTGGCTTTGTGGTTTTCTGAACCCTAACCCTAGGCATAACCCTAACCCTAGCCCTAAGCCTAACCCTAGACTGAGGCAGAAATCGGGCATTGGGCTGTGGGGAGTTCCGAGCAGAATGACGAAGAGGGAGCAAGGATTTCGATTGGCTGCGCTCAACTTGGCCTGCCTTTTGCATGGGGAGTATCCCTGGAGCTCCTGGCTTTGTGGTTTTCTGAACCCTAACCCTAGGCATAACCCTAACCCTAGCCCTAAGCCTAACCCTAGACTGAGGCAGAAATCGAGCATGGGGCTGTGGTGAGTTCCGAGCAGAATGACAAAGAGGGAGCAATGATTTGGATGTGCTACGCTCAACTTGGCCTGCCTTTTGCATGGTGAGTATCCCTGGAGCTCCTGGCTTTGTGGTTTTGTGAACCCTAACCCTAGGCATAACCCTAACCCTAGCCCTAAGCCTAACCCTAGACTGAGGCAGAAATCGGGCATTGGGCTGTGGTGAGTTCCGAGCAGAATGAAGAAGAGGGAGAGGGGATTTGGATGTGCTACGCTCAACTTGGCCTGCCTTTTGCATGGTGAGTATCCCTGGAGCTCCTGGCTTTGTGGTTTTCTGAACCCTAACCCTAGGCATAACCCTAACCCTAGCCCTAAGCCTAACCCTAGACTGAGGCAGATATCGGGCATTGGGCCGTGGTGAGTTCCGAGCAGAATGAAGAAGAGGGAGCAAGGATTTGGATGTGCTACACTCAACTTGGCCTGCCTTTTGCATGGTGAGTATCCCTGGAGCTCCTGGCTTTGTGGTTTTGTGAACCCTAACCCTAGGCATAACCCTAACCCTAGCCCTAAGCCTAACCCTAGACTGAGCCAGTAATCGGGCATTGGGCTGTGGGGAGTTCCGAGGAGAATGACAAAGAGGGAGAGGGGATTTGGATGTGCTACGCTCAACTTGGCCTGCCTTTTGCATGGTGAGTATCCCTGGAGCTCCTGGCTTTGTGGTTTTGTGAACCCTAACCCTAGGCATAACCCTAACCCTAGCCCTAAGCCTAACCCTAGACTGAGCCAGTAATATGGCATTGGGCTGTGGGAAGTTCCGAGCAGAATGACAAAGAGGGAGCAAGGATTTGGATGTGCTACGCTCAACTTGGCCTGCCTTTTGCATGGGGAGTATCCCTGGAGCTCCTGGCTTTGTGGTTTTCTGAACCCTAACCCTAGGCATAACCCTAACCCTAGCCCTAAGCCTAACCCTAGACTGAGCCAGTAATCGGGCATTGGGCTGTGGGGAGTTCCGAGGAGAATGACAAAGAGGGAGAGGGGATTTGGATGTGCTACGCTCAACTTGGCCTGCCTTTTGCATGGTGAGTATCCCTGGAGCTCCTGGCTTTGTGGTTTTGTGAACCCTAACCCTAGGCATAACCCTAACCCTAGCCCTAAGCCTAACCCTAGACTGAGGCAGTAATCGGGCATTGGGCTGTGGTGAGTTCCGAGCAGAATGACGAAGAGGGAGAGGGGATTTGGATGTGCTACGCTCAACTTGGCCTGCCTTTTGCATGGTGAGTATCCCTGGAGCTCCTGGCTTTATGGTTTTGTGAACCCTAACCCTAGGCATAACCCTAACCCTAGCCCTAAGCCTAACCCTAGACTGAGGCAGTAATCGGGCATTGGGCTGTGGTGAGTTCCGAGCAGAATGACGAAGAGGGAGAGGGGATTTGGATGTGCTACGCTCAACTGGGCCTGCCTTTTGCATGGTGAGTATCCCTGGAGCTCCTGGCTTTGTGGTTTTCTGAACCCTAACCCTAGGCATAACCCTAACCCTAGCCCTAAGCCTAACCCTAGACTGAGGCAGTAATCGGGCATTGGGCTGTGGTGAGTTCCAAGCATAATGACAAAGAGGGAGCAAGGATTTGGATGTGCTACGCTCAACTTGGCCTGCCTTTTGCATGGTGAGTATCCCTGGAGCTCCTGGCTTTGTGGTTTTCTGAACCCTAACCCTAGGCATAACCCTAACCCTAGCCCTAAGCCTAACCCTAGACTGAGCCAGTAATCGGGCATTGGGCTGTGGTGAGTTCCGAGCAGAATGAAGAAGAGGGAGAGGGGATTTGGATGTGCTACGCTCAACTTGGCCTGCCTTTTGCATGGGGAGTATCCCTGGAGCTCCTGGCTTTGTGGTTTTCTGAACCCTAACCCTAGGCATAACCCTAACCCTAGCCCTAAGCCTAACCCTAGACTGAGCCAGTAATCGGGCATTGGGCTGTGGGGAGTTCCGAGCAGAATGAAGAAGAGGGAGCAAGGATTTGGATGTGCTATGCTCAACTTGGCCTGCCTTTTGCATGGTATCCCTGGAGCTCCTGGCTTTGTGGTTTTGTGAACCCTAACCCTAGGCATAACCCTAACCCTAGCCCTAAGCCTAACCCTAGACTGAGGCAGTAATCGGGCATTGGGCTGTGGTGAGTTCCGAGCAGAATGACGTAGAGGGAGCAAGGATTTGGATGTGCTACGCTCAACTTGGCCTGCCTTTTGCATGGTGAGTATCCCTGGAGCTCCTGGCTTTGTGGTTTTCTGAACCCTAACCCTAGGC
Organism: Coloeus monedula; assembly: GCF_965178545.1. Taxonomy (NCBI): domain Eukaryota; kingdom Metazoa; phylum Chordata; class Aves; order Passeriformes; family Corvidae; genus Coloeus; species Coloeus monedula. The sequence continues at coordinate 127,100 of NW_028120808.1, read as the reverse complement.
ATAACCCTAACCCTAGCCCTAAGCTTAACCCTAGACTGAGGCAGTAATCGGGCATTGGGCTGTGGTGAGTTCCGAGCAGAATGACAAAGAGGGAGAGGGGATTTGGATGTGCTACGCTCAACTTGGCCTGCCTTTTGCATGGGGAGTATCCCTGGAGCTCCTGGCTTTGTGGTTTTGTGAACCCTAACCCTAGGCATAACCCTAACCCTAGCCCTAAGCCTAACCCTAGACTGAGGCAGAAATCGGGCATTGGGCTGTGGGGAGTTCCGAGCAGAATGACGAAGAGGGAGCAAGGATTTGGATGTGCTACACTCAACTTGGCCTGCCTTTTGCATGGGGAGTATCCCTGGAGCTCCTGGCTTTGTGGTTTTCTGAACCCTAACCCTAGGCATAACCCTAACCCTAGCCCTAAACCTAACCCTAGACTGAGGCAGAAATCGGGCATTGGGCTGTGGTGAGTTGCGAGCAGAATGACGAAGAGGGAGCAAGGATTTGGATGTGCTACGCTCAACTTGGCCTGCCTTTTGCATGGTGAGTATCCCTGGAGCTCCTGGCTTTGTGGTTTTGTGAACCCTAACCCTAGGCATAACCCTAACCCTAGCCCTAAGCCTAACCCTAGACTGAGGCAGAAATCGGGCATTGGGCTGTGGTGAATTCCGAGCAGAATGACGAAGAGGGAGAGGGGATTTGGATGTGCCATGCTCAACTTGGCCTGCCTTTTGCATGCTTAGTGTGCCTGGGTCCCCTGGCTTTGTCGTTTTCTCAATCCTAACCCTAGTCAAAACCCTAACCCTAACCCTACCCCTAACCCTAACCCCTAACACTAACCCGAGCCCCTAACCCTAACCCTTGCAGAAAGAAGAAGAGGGAGCAAGGTTTTGGATGTGCCGTGCTTAACTTGGCCTGCCTTTCGCATGATCAGTGTCCCTGGAGCTCCTGGCTTTGTGGTTTTGTGAACCCTAACCCTAGGCATAACCCTAACCCTAGCCCTAAGCCTAACCCTAGACTGAGGCAGTAATCGGGCATTGGGCTGTGGGGAGTTCCGAGCAGAATGACGAAGAGGGAGCAAGGATTTGGATGTGCTACGCTCAACTTGGCCTGCCTTTTGCATGGGGAGTATCTCTGGAGCTCCTGGCTTTGTGGTTTTGTGAACCCTAACCCTAGGCATAACCCTAACCCTAGCCCTAAGCCGAACCCTAGACTGAGGCAGAAATCGGGCATTGGGCTGTGGTGAGTTCCGAGCAGAATGACAAAGAGGGAGAGGGGATTTGGATGTGCTACGCTCAACTAGGCCTGCCTTTTGCATGGGGAGTATCCCTGGAGCTCCTGGCTTTGTGGTTTTCTGAACCCTAACCCTAGGCATAACCCTAACCCTAGCCCTAAGCCTAACCCTAGACTGAGGCAGAAATCGGGCATTGGGCTGTGGTGAGTTCCGAGCAGAATGACGAAGAGGGAGAGGGGATTTGGATGTGCTACGCTCAACTTGGCCTGCCTTTTGCATGGGGAGTATCCCTGGAGCTCCTGGCTTTGTGGTTTTCTGAACCCTAACCCTAGGCATAACCCTAACCCTAGCCCTAAGCCTAACCCTAGACTGAGGCAGAAATCGGGCATTGGGCTGTGGTGAATTCCGAGCAGAATGACGAAGACGGAGAGGGGATTTGGATGTGCTACGCTCAACTTGGCCTGCCTTTTGCATGCTTAGTGTGCCTGGGTCCCCTGGCTTTGTCGTTTTCTCAATCCTAACCCTAGTCAAAACCCTAACCCTAACCCTACCCCTAACCCTAACCCCTAACACTAACCCGAGCCCCTAACCCTAACCCTTGCAGAAAGAAGAAGAGGGAGCAAGGTTTTGGATGTGCCGTGCTTAACTTGTCCTGCCTTTCGCATGATCAGTGTCCCTGGAGCTCCTGGCTTTGTGGTTTTGTGAACCCTAACCCTAGGCATAACCCTAACCCTAGCCCTAAGCCTAACCCTAGACTGAGGCAGAAATCGGGCATTGGGCTGTGGTGAGTTCCGAGCAGAATGACGAAGAGGGAGAGGGGATTTGGATGTGCTACGCTCAACTTGGCCTGCCTTTTGCATGGTGAGTATCCCTGGAGCTCCTGGCTTTGTGGTTTTCTGAACCCTAACCCTAGGCATAACCCTAACCCTAGCCCTAAGCCTAACCCTAGACTGAGGCAGATATCGGGCATTGGGCCGTGGTGAGTTCCGAGCAGAATGAAGAAGAGGGAGCAAGGATTTGGATGTGCTACACTCAACTTGGCCTGCCTTTTGCATGGTGAGTATCCCTGGAGCTCCTGGCTTTGTGGTTTTCTGAACCCTAACCCTAGGCATAACCCTAACCCTAGCCCTAAGCCTAACCCTAGACTGAGCCAGTAATCGGGCATTGGGCTGTGGGGAGTTCCGAGGAGAATGACAAAGAGGGAGAGGGGATTTGGATGTGCTACGCTCAACTAGGCCTGCCTTTTGCATGGTGAGTATCCCTGGAGCTCCTGGCTTTGTGGTTTTGTGAACCCTAACCCTAGGCATAACCCTAACCCTAGCCCTAAGCCTAACCCTAGACTGAGCCAGTAATATGGCATTGGGCTGTGGGAAGTTCCGAGCAGAATGACAAAGAGGGAGCAAGGATTTGGATGTGCTACGCTCAACTTGGCCTGCCTTTTGCATGGGGAGTATCCCTGGAGCTCCTGGCTTTGTGGTTTTCTGAACCCTAACCCTAGGCATAACCCTAACCCTAGCCCTAAGCCTAACCCTAGACTGAGCCAGTAATCGGGCATTGGGCTGTGGGGAGTTCCGAGGAGAATGACAAAGAGGGAGAGGGGATTTGGATGTGCTACGCTCAACTTGGCCTGCCTTTTGCATGGTGAGTATCCCTGGAGCTCCTGTCTTTGTGGTTTTGTGAACCCTAACCCTAGGCATAACCCTAACCCTAGCCCTAAGCCTAACCCTAGACTGAGGCAGTAATCGGGCATTGGGCTGTGGTGAGTTCCGAGCAGAATGACGAAGAGGGAGAGGGGATTTGGATGTGCTACGCTCAACTTGGCCTGCCTTTTGCATGGTGAGTATCCCTGGAGCTCCTGGCTTTGTGGTTTTGTGAACCCTAACCCTAGGCATAACCCTAACCCTAGCCCTAAGCCTAACCCTAGACTGAGGCAGTAATCGGGCATTGGGCTGTGGTGAGTTCCGAGCAGAATGACGAAGAGGGAGAGGGGATTTGGATGTGCTACGCTCAACTGGGCCTGCCTTTTGCATGGTGAGTATCCCTGGAGCTCCTGGCTTTGTGGTTTTCTGAACCCTAACCCTAGGCATAACCCTAACCCTAGCCCTAAGCCTAACCCTAGACTGAGGCAGTAATCGGGCATTGGGCTGTGGTGAGTTCCAAGCATAATGACAAAGAGGGAGCAAGGATTTGGATGTGCTACGCTCAACTTGGCCTGCCTTTTGCATGGTGAGTATCCCTGGAGCTCCTGGCTTTGTGGTTTTCTGAACCCTAACCCTAGGCATAACCCTAACCCCAGCCCTAAGCCTAACCCTAGACTGAGCCAGTAATCGGGCATTGGGCTGTGGTGAGTTCCGAGCAGAATGAAGAAGAGGGAGAGGGGATTTGGATGTGCTACGCTCAACTTGGCCTGCCTTTTGCATGGGGAGTATCCCTGGAGCTCCTGGCTTTGTGGTTTTCTGAACCCTAACCCTAGGCATAACCCTAACCCTAGCCCTAAGCCTAACCCTAGACTGAGCCAGTAATCGGGCATTGGGCTGTGGGGAGTTCCGAGCAGAATGAAGAAGAGGGAGCAAGGATTTGGATGTGCTACGCTCAACTTGGCCTGCCTTTTGCATGGTATCCCTGGAGCTCCTGGCTTTGTGGTTTTGTGAACCCTAACCCTAGGCATAACCCTAACCCTAGCCCTAAGCCTAACCCTAGACTGAGGCAGTAATCGGGCATTGGGCTGTGGTGAGTTCCGAGCAGAATGACGTAGAGGGAGCAAGGATTTGGATGTGCTACGCTCAACTTGGCCTGCCTTTTGCATGGTGAGTATCCCTGGAGCTCCTGGCTTTGTGGTTTTCTGAACCCTAACCCTAGGCATAACCCTAACCCTAGCCCTAAGCTTAACCCTAGACTGAGGCAGTAATCGGGCATTGGGCTGTGGTGAGTTCCGAGCAGAATGACAAAGAGGGAGCAAGGATTTGGATGTGCTACGCTCAACTTGGCCTGCCTTTTGCATGGGGAGTATCCCTGGAGCTCCTGGCTTTGTGGTTTTCTGAACCCTAACCCTAGGCATAACCCTAACCCTAGCCCTAAGCCTAACCCTAGACTGAGGCAGAAATCGGGCATTGGGCTGTGGTGAATTCCGAGCAGAATGACGAAGACGGAGAGGGGATTTGGATGTGCTACGCTCAACTTGGCCTGCCTTTTGCATGCTTAGTGTGCCTGGGTCCCCTGGCTTTGTCGTTTTCTCAATCCTAACCCTAGTCAAAACCCTAACCCTAACCCTACCCCTAACCCTAACCCCTAACACTAACCCGAGCCCCTAACCCTAACCCTTGCAGAAAGAAGAAGAGGGAGCAAGGTTTTGGATGTGCCGTGCTTAACTTGTCCTGCCTTTCGCATGATCAGTGTCCCTGGAGCTCCTGGCTTTGTGGTTTTGTGAACCCTAACCCTAGGCATAACCCTAACCCTAGCCCTAAGCCTAACCCTAGACTGAGGCAGAAATCGGGCATTGGGCTGTGGTGAGTTCCGAGCAGAATGACGAAGAGGGAGAGGGGATTTGGATGTGCTACGCTCAACTTGGCCTGCCTTTTGCATGGTGAGTATCCCTGGAGCTCCTGGCTTTGTGGTTTTCTGAACCCTAACCCTAGGCATAACCCTAACCCTAGCCCTAAGCCTAACCCTAGACTGAGGCAGATATCGGGCATTGGGCCGTGGTGAGTTCCGAGCAGAATGAAGAAGAGGGAGCAAGGATTTGGATGTGCTACACTCAACTTGGCCTGCCTTTTGCATGGTGAGTATCCCTGGAGCTCCTGGCTTTGTGGTTTTCTGAACCCTAACCCTAGGCATAACCCTAACCCTAGCCCTAAGCCTAACCCTAGACTGAGCCAGTAATCGGGCATTGGGCTGTGGGGAGTTCCGAGGAGAATGACAAAGAGGGAGAGGGGATTTGGATGTGCTACGCTCAACTAGGCCTGCCTTTTGCATGGTGAGTATCCCTGGAGCTCCTGGCTTTGTGGTTTTGTGAACCCTAACCCTAGGCATAACCCTAACCCTAGCCCTAAGCCTAACCCTAGACTGAGCCAGTAATATGGCATTGGGCTGTGGGAAGTTCCGAGCAGAATGACAAAGAGGGAGCAAGGATTTGGATGTGCTACGCTCAACTTGGCCTGCCTTTTGCATGGGGAGTATCCCTGGAGCTCCTGGCTTTGTGGTTTTCTGAACCCTAACCCTAGGCATAACCCTAACCCTAGCCCTAAGCCTAACCCTAGACTGAGCCAGTAATCGGGCATTGGGCTGTGGGGAGTTCCGAGGAGAATGACAAAGAGGGAGAGGGGATTTGGATGTGCTACGCTCAACTTGGCCTGCCTTTTGCATGGTGAGTATCCCTGGAGCTCCTGTCTTTGTGGTTTTGTGAACCCTAACCCTAGGCATAACCCTAACCCTAGCCCTAAGCCTAACCCTAGACTGAGGCAGTAATCGGGCATTGGGCTGTGGTGAGTTCCGAGCAGAATGACGAAGAGGGAGAGGGGATTTGGATGTGCTACGCTCAACTTGGCCTGCCTTTTGCATGGTGAGTATCCCTGGAGCTCCTGGCTTTGTGGTTTTGTGAACCCTAACCCTAGGCATAACCCTAACCCTAGCCCTAAGCCTAACCCTAGACTGAGGCAGTAATCGGGCATTGGGCTGTGGTGAGTTCCGAGCAGAATGACGAAGAGGGAGAGGGGATTTGGATGTGCTACGCTCAACTGGGCCTGCCTTTTGCATGGTGAGTATCCCTGGAGCTCCTGGCTTTGTGGTTTTCTGAACCCTAACCCTAGGCATAACCCTAACCCTAGCCCTAAGCCTAACCCTAGACTGAGGCAGTAATCGGGCATTGGGCTGTGGTGAGTTCCAAGCATAATGACAAAGAGGGAGCAAGGATTTGGATGTGCTACGCTCAACTTGGCCTGCCTTTTGCATGGTGAGTATCCCTGGAGCTCCTGGCTTTGTGGTTTTCTGAACCCTAACCCTAGGCATAACCCTAACCCTAGCCCTAAGCCTAACCCTAGACTGAGCCAGTAATCGGGCATTGGGCTGTGGTGAGTTCCGAGCAGAATGAAGAAGAGGGAGAGGGGATTTGGATGTGCTACGCTCAACTTGGCCTGCCTTTTGCATGGGGAGTATCCCTGGAGCTCCTGGCTTTGTGGTTTTCTGAACCCTAACCCTAGGCATAACCCTAACCCTAGCCCTAAGCCTAACCCTAGACTGAGCCAGTAATCGGGCATTGGGCTGTGGGGAGTTCCGAGCAGAATGACAAAGAGGGAGCAAGGATTTGGATGTGCTACGCTCAACTTGGCCTGCCTTTTGCATGGGGAGTATCCCTGGAGCTCCTGGCTTTGTGGTTTTCTGAACCCTAACCCTAGGCATAACCCTAACCCTAGCCCTAAGCCTAACCCTAGACTGAGCCAGTAATCGGGCATTGGGCTGTGGGGAGTTCCGAGGAGAATGACAAAGAGGGAGAGGGGATTTGGATGTGCTACGCTCAACTTGGCCTGCCTTTTGCATGGTGAGTATCCCTGGAGCTCCTGTCTTTGTGGTTTTGTGAACCCTAACCCTAGGCATAACCCTAACCCTAGCCCTAAGCCTAACCCTAGACTGAGGCAGTAATCGGGCATTGGGCTGTGGTGAGTTCCGAGCAGAATGACGAAGAGGGAGAGGGGATTTGGATGTGCTACGCTCAACTTGGCCTGCCTTTTGCATGGTGAGTATCCCTGGAGCTCCTGGCTTTGTGGTTTTGTGAACCCTAACCCTAGGCATAACCCTAACCCTAGCCCTAAGCCTAACCCTAGACTGAGGCAGTAATCGGGCATTGGGCTGTGGTGAGTTCCGAGCAGAATGACGAAGAGGGAGAGGGGATTTGGATGTGCTACGCTCAACTGGGCCTGCCTTTTGCATGGTGAGTATCCCTGGAGCTCCTGGCTTTGTGGTTTTCTGAACCCTAACCCTAGGCATAACCCTAACCCTAGCCCTAAGCCTAACCCTAGACTGAGGCAGTAATCGGGCATTGGGCTGTGGTGAGTTCCAAGCATAATGACAAAGAGGGAGCAAGGATTTGGATGTGCTACGCTCAACTTGGCCTGCCTTTTGCATGGTGAGTATCCCTGGAGCTCCTGGCTTTGTGGTTTTCTGAACCCTAACCCTAGGCATAACCCTAACCCTAGCCCTAAGCCTAACCCTAGACTGAGCCAGTAATCGGGCATTGGGCTGTGGTGAGTTCCGAGCAGAATGAAGAAGAGGGAGAGGGGATTTGGATGTGCTACGCTCAACTTGGCCTGCCTTTTGCATGGGGAGTATCCCTGGAGCTCCTGGCTTTGTGGTTTTCTGAACCCTAACCCTAGGCATAACCCTAACCCTAGCCCTAAGCCTAACCCTAGACTGAGCCAGTAATCGGGCATTGGGCTGTGGTGAGTTCCGAGCAGAATGAAGAAGAGGGAGCAAGGATTTGGATGTGCTACGCTCAACTTGGCCTGCCTTTTGCATGGTATCCCTGGAGCTCCTGGCTTTGTGGTTTTGTGAACCCTAACCCTAGGCATAACCCTAACCCTAGCCCTAAGCCTAACCCTAGACTGAGGCAGTAATCGGGCATTGGGCTGTGGTGAGTTCCGAGCAGAATGACGTAGAGGGAGCAAGGATTTGGATGTGCTACGCTCAACTTGGCCTGCCTTTTGCATGGTGAGTATCCCTGGAGCTCCTGGCTTTGTGGTTTTCTGAACCCTAACCCTAGGCATAACCCTAACCCTAGCCCTAAGCTTAACCCTAGACTGAGGCAGTAATCGGGCATTGGGCTGTGGTGAGTTCCGAGCAGAATGACAAAGAGGGAGCAAGGATTTGGATGTGCTACGCTCAACTTGGCCTGCCTTTTGCATGGGGAGTATCCCTGGAGCTCCTGGCTTTGTGGTTTTCTGAACCCTAACCCTAGGCATAACCCTAACCCTAGCCCTAAGCCTAACCCTAGACTGAGGCAGAAATCGGGCATTGGGCTGTGGGGAGTTCCGAGCAGAGTGACGAAGAGGGAGCAAGGATTTGGATGTGCTACACTCAACTTGGCCTGCCTTTTGCATGGGGAGTATCCCTGGAGCTCCTGGCTTTGTGGTTTTGTGAACCCTAACCCTAGGCATAACCCTAACCCTAGCCCTAAACCTAACCCTAGACTGAGGCAGAAATCGGGCATTGGGCTGTGGTGAGTTGCGAGCAGAATGACGAAGAGGGAGCAAGGATTTGGATGTGCTACGCTCAACTTGGCCTGCCTTTTGCATGGGGAGTATCTCTGGAGCTCCTGGCTTTGTGGTTTTGTGAACCCTAACCCTAGGCATAACCCTAACCCTAGCCCTAAGCCGAACCCTAGACTGAGGCAGAAATCGGGCATTGGGCTGTGGTGAGTTCCGAGCAGAATGACAAAGAGGGAGAGGGGATTTGGATGTGCTACGCTCAACTAGGCCTGCCTTTTGCATGGGGAGTATCCCTGGAGCTCCTGGCTTTGTGGTTTTCTGAACCCTAACCCTAGGCATAACCCTAACCCTAGCCCTAAGCCTAACCCTAGACTGAGGCAGAAATCGGACATTGGGCTGTGGTGAGTTCCGAGCAGAATGACGAAGAGGGAGAGGGGATTTGGATGTGCTACGCTCAACTTGGCCTGCCTTTTGCATGGGGAGTATCCCTGGAGCTCCTGGCTTTGTGGTTTTCTGAACCCTAACCCTAGGCATAACCCTAACCCTAGCCCTAAGCCTAACCCTAGACTGAGGCAGAAATCGGGCATTGGGCTGTGGTGAATTCCGAGCAGAATGACGAAGAGGGAGAGGGGATTTGGATGTGCTATGCTCAACTTGGCCTGCCTTTTGCATGCTTAGTGTGCCTGGGTCCCCTGGCTTTGTCGTTTTCTCAATCCTAACCCTAGTCAAAACCCTAACCCTAACCCTACCCCTAACCCTAACCCCTAACACTAACCCGAGCCCCTAACCCTAACCCTTGCAGAAAGAAGAAGAGGGAGCAAGGTTTTGGATGTGCCGTGCTTAACTTGGCCTGCCTTTCGCATGATCAGTGTCCCTGGAGCTCCTGGCTTTGTGGTTTTGTGAACCCTAACCCTAGGCATAACCCTAACCCTAGCCCTAAGCCTAACCCTAGACTGAGGCAGTAATCGGGCATTGGGCTGTGGGGAGTTCCGAGCAGAATGACGAAGAGGGAGCAAGGATTTGGATGTGCTACGCTCAACTTGGCCTGCCTTTTGCATGGGGAGTATCTCTGGAGCTCCTGGCTTTGTGGTTTTGTGAACCCTAACCCTAGGCATAACCCTAACCCTAGCCCTAAGCCGAACCCTAGACTGAGGCAGAAATCGGGCATTGGGCTGTGGTGAGTTCCGAGCAGAATGACAAAGAGGGAGAGGGGATTTGGATGTGCTACGCTCAACTAGGCCTGCCTTTTGCATGGGGAGTATCCCTGGAGCTCCTGGCTTTGTGGTTTTCTGAACCCTAACCCTAGGCATAACCCTAACCCTAGCCCTAAGCCTAACCCTAGACTGAGGCAGAAATCGGGCATTGGGCTGTGGTGAGTTCCGAGCAGAATGACGAAGAGGGAGAGGGGATTTGGATGTGCTACGCTCAACTTGGCCTGCCTTTTGCATGGGGAGTATCCCTGGAGCTCCTGGCTTTGTGGTTTTCTGAACCCTAACCCTAGGCATAACCCTAACCCTAGCCCTAAGCCTAACCCTAGACTGAGGCAGAAATCGGGCATTGGGCTGTGGTGAATTCCGAGCAGAATGACGAAGAGGGAGAGGGGATTTGGATGTGCTACGCTCAACTTGGCCTGCCTTTTGCATGCTTAGTGTGCCTGGGTCCCCTGGCTTTGTCGTTTTCTCAATCCTAACCCTAGTCAAAACCCTAACCCTAACCCTACCCCTAACCCTAACCCCTAACACTAACCCGAGCCCCTAACCCTAACCCTTGCAGAAAGAAGAAGAGGGAGCAAGGTTTTGGATGTGCCGTGCTTAACTTGTCCTGCCTTTCGCATGATCAGTGTCCCTGGAGCTCCTGGCTTTGTGGTTTTGTGAACCCTAACCCTAGGCATAACCCTAACCCTAGCCCTAAGCCGAACCCTAGACTGAGGCAGTAATCGGGCATTGGGCTGTGGGGAGTTCCGAGCAGAATGACGAAGAGGGAGCAAGGATTTGGATGTGCTACGCTCAACTTGGCCTGCCTTTTGCATGGGGAGTATCCCTGGAGCTCCTGGCTTTGTGGTTTTCTGAACCCTAACCCTAGGCATAACCCTAACCCTAGCCCTAAGCCTAACCCTAGACTGAGGCAGAAATCGAGCATGGGGCTGTGGTGAGTTCCGAGCAGAATGAGGAAGAGGGAGAGGGGATTTGGATGTGCTACGCTCAACTTGGCCTGCCTTTTGCATGGGGAGTATCCCTGGAGCTCCTGGCTTTGTGGTTTTGTGAACCCTAACCCTAGGCATAACCCTAACCCTAGCCCCAAGCCGAACCCTAGACTGAGGCAGAAATCGGGCATTGGGCTGTGGGGAGTTCCGAGCAGAATGACGAAGAGGGAGAGGGGATTTGGATGTGCTACGCTCAACTTGGCCTGCCTTTTGCATGGTGAGTATCCCTGGAGCTCCTGGCTTTGTGGTTTTGTGAACCCTAACCCTAGGCATAACCCTAACCCTAGCCCTAAGCCTAACCCTAGACTGAGGCAGAAATCGGGCATTGGGCTGTGGTGAGTTCCGAGCAGAATGACGAAGAGGGAGAGGGGATTTGGATGTGCTACGCTCAACTTGGCCTGCCTTTTGCATGGTGAGTATCCCTGGAGCTCCTGGCTTTGTGGTTTTCTGAACCCTAACCCTAGGCATAACCCTAACCCTAGCCCTAAGCCTAACCCTAGACTGAGGCAGAAATCGGGCATTGGGCTGTGGTGAATTCCGAGCAGAATGACGAAGAGGGAGAGGGGATTTGGATGTGCTACGCTCAACTTGGCCTGCCTTTTGCATGCTTAGTGTGCCTGGGTCCCCTGGCTTTGTGGTTTTCTCAATCCTAACCCTAGTCAAAACCCTAACCCTAACCCTACCCCTAACCCTAACCCCTAACACTAACCCGAGCCCCTAACCCTAACCCTTGCAGAAAGAAGAAGAGGGAGCAAGGTTTTGGATGTGCCGTGCTTAACTTGTCCTGCCTTTCGCATGATCAGTGTCCCTGGAGCTCCTGGCTTTGTGGTTTTGTGAACCCTAACCCTAGGCATAACCCTAACCCTAGCCCTAAGCCTAACCCTAGACTGAGGCAGTAATCGGGCATTGGGCTGTGGGGAGTTCCGAGCAGAATGACGAAGAGGGAGCAAGGATTTGGATGTGCTACGCTCAACTTGGCCTGCCTTTTGCATGGGGAGTATCCCTGGAGCTCCTGGCTTTGTGGTTTTCTGAACCCTAACCCTAGGCATAACCCTAACCCTAGCCCTAAGCCTAACCCTAGACTGAGGCAGAAATCGAGCATGGGGCTGTGGTGAGTTCCGAGCAGAATGAGGAAGAGGGAGAGGGGATTTGGATGTGCTACGCTCAACTTGGCCTGCCTTTTGCATGGGGAGTATCCCTGGAGCTCCTGGCTTTGTGGTTTTGTGAACCCTAACCCTAGGCATAACCCTAACCCTAGCCCCAAGCCGAACCCTAGACTGAGGCAGAAATCGGGCATTGGGCTGTGGGGAGTTCCGAGCAGAATGACGAAGAGGGAGAGGGGATTTGGATGTGCTACGCTCAACTTGGCCTGCCTTTTGCATGGTGAGTATCCCTGGAGCTCCTGGCTTTGTGGTTTTCTGAACCCTAACCCTAAGCATAACCCTAATCCTAGCCCTAAGCCTAACCCTAGACTGAGGCAGAAATCGGGCATTGGGCTGTGGTGAGTTCCGAGCAGAATGACAAAGAGGGAGAGGGGATTTGGATGTGCTACGCTCAACTTGGCCTGCCTTTTGCATGGTGAGTATCCCTGGAGCTCCTGGCTTTGTGGTTTTGTGAACCCTAACCCTAGGCATAACCCTAACCCTAGCCCTAAGCCTAACCCTAGACTGAGGCAGTAATCGGGCATTGGGCTGTGGGGAGTTCCGAGCAGAATGACGAAGAGGGAGAGGGGATTTGGATGTGCTACGCTCAACTTGGCCTGCCTTTTGCATGGTGAGTATCCCTGGAGCTCCTGGCTTTGTGGTTTTCTGAACCCTAACCCTAGGCATAACCCTAACCCTAGGCATTACCCTAACCCTAGCCTTAAGCCTAACCCTAGACTGAGGCAGAAATCGGGCATTGGGCTGTGGTGAGTTCCGAGCAGAATGACGAAGAGGGAGAGGGGATTTGGATGTGCTACGCTCAACTTGGCCTGCCTTTTGCATGCTTAGTGTGCCTGGGTCCCCTGGCTTTGTGGTTTTGTGAACCCTAACCCTAGTCAAAACCCTAACCGTAACCCTACCCCTAACCCTAACCCCTAACACTAACCCGAGCCCCTAACCCTAACCCTTGCAGAAAGAAGAAGAGGGAGCAAGGTTTTGGATGTGCCGTGCTTAACTTGGCCTGCCTTTCACATGATCAGTGTCCCTGGAGCTCCTGGCTTTGTGGTTTTGTGAACCCTAACCCTAGGCATAACCCTAACCCTAGCCCTAAGCCTAACCCTAGACTGAGGCAGAAATCGGGCATTGGGCTGTGGGGAGTTCCGAGCAGAATGACGAAGAGGGAGCAAGGATTTGGATTGGCTGCGCTCAACTTGGCCTGCCTTTTGCATGGGGAGTATCCCTGGAGCTCCTGGCTTTGTGGTTTTCTGAACCCTAACCCTAGGCATAACCCTAACCCTAGCCCTAAGCCTAACCCTAGACTGAGGCAGAAATCGGGCATGGGGCTGTGGTGAGTTCCGAGCAGAATGACAAAGAGGGAGCAAGGATTTGGATGTGCTACGCTCAACTTGGCCTGCCTTTTGCATGGGGAGTATCCCTGGAGCTCCTGGCTTTGTGGTTTTGTGAACCCTAACCCTAGGCATAACCCTAACCCTAGCCCTAAGCCTAACCCTAGACTGAGGCAGAAATCGGGCATTGGGCTGTGGGGAGTTCCGAGCAGAATGACGAAGAGGGAGCAAGGATTTGGATGTGCTACGCTCAACTTGGCCTGCCTTTTGCATGGTGAGTATCCCTGGAGCTCCTGGCTTTGTGGTTTTGTGAACCCTAACCCTAGGCATAACCCTAACCCTAGCCCTAAGCCTAACCCTAGACTGAGGCAGTAATCGGGCATTGGGCTGTGGTGAGTTCCGAGCAGAATGACGTAGAGGGAGCAAGGATTTGGATGTGCTACGCTCAACTTGGCCTGCCTTTTGCATGGTGAGTATCCCTGGAGCTCCTGGCTTTGTGGTTTTCTGAACCCTAACCCTAGGCATAACCCTAACCCTAGCCCTAAGCTTAACCCTAGACTGAGGCAGTAATCGGGCATTGGGCTGTGGTGAGTTCCGAGCAGAATGACAAAGAGGGAGCAATGATTTGGATGTGCTACGCTCAACTTGGCCTGCCTTTTGCATGGGGAGTATCTCTGGAGCTCCTGGCTTTGTGGTTTTGTGAACCCTAACCCTAGGCATAACCCTAACCCTAGCCCTAAGCCGAACCCTAGACTGAGGCAGAAATCGGGCATTGGGCTGTGGGGAGTTCCGAGCAGAATGACAAAGAGGGAGAGGGGATTTGGATGTGCTACGCTCAACTTGGCCTGCCTTTTGCATGGGGAGTATCCCTGGAGCTCCTGGCTTTGTGGTTTTCTGAACCCTAACCCTAGGCATAACCCTAACCCTAGCCCCAAGCCGAACCCTAGACTGAGGCAGAAATCGGGCATTGGGCTGTGGGGAGTTCCGAGCAGAATGACGAAGAGGGAGAGGGGATTTGGATTGGCTGCGCTCAACTTGGCCTGCCTTTTGCATGGTGAGTATCCCTGGAGCTCCTGGCTTTGTGGTTTTGTGAACCCTAACCCTAGGCATAACCCTAACCCTAGCCCCAAGCCGAACCCTAGACTGAGGCAGAAATCGGGCATTGGGCTGTGGGGAGTTCCGAGCAGAATGACGAAGAGGGAGCAAGGATTTGGATTGGCTGCGCTCAACTTGGCCTGCCTTTTGCATGGTGAGTATCCCTGGAGCTCCTGGCTTTGTGGTTTTGTGAACCCTAACCCTAGGCATAACCCTAACCCTAGCCCTAAGCCTAACCCTAGACTGAGGCAGTAATCGGGCATTGGGCTGTGGTGAGTTCCGAGCAGAATGACGAAGAGGGAGAGGGGATTTGGATGTGCTACGCTCAACTTGGCCTGCCTTTTGCATGCTTAGTGTGCCTGGGTCCCCTGGCTTTGTGGTTTTGTGAACCCTAACCCTAGTCAAAACCCTAACCCTAACCCTACCCCTAACCCTAACCCCTAACCCTAACCCGAGCCCCTAACCCTAACCCTTGCAGAAAGAAGAAGAGGGAGCAAGGTTTTGGATGTGCCGTGCTTAACTTGGCCTGCCTTTCGCATGATCAGTGTCCCTGGAGCTCCTGGCTTTGTGGTTTTGTGAACCCTAACCCTAGGCATAACCCTAACCCTAGCCCTAAGCCTAACCCTAGACTGAGGCAGAAATCGGGCATTGGGCTGTGGGGAGTTCCGAGCAGAATGACGAAGAGGGAGCAAGGATTTGGATTGGCTGCGCTCAACTTGGCCTGCCTTTTGCATGGGGAGTATCCCTGGAGCTCCTGGCTTTGTGGTTTTGTGAACCCTAACCCTAGGCATAACCCTAACCCTAGCCCTAAGCCTAACCCTAGACTGAGGCAGAAATCGGGCATGGGGCTGTGGTGAGTTCCGAGCAGAATGACAAAGAGGGAGCAAGGATTTGGATGTGCTACGCTCAACTTGGCCTGCCTTTTGCATGGTGAGTATCCCTGGAGCTCCTGGCTTTGTGGTTTTGTGAACCCTAACCCTAGGCATAACCCTAACCCTAGCCCTAAGCCTAACCCTAGACTGAGGCAGAAATCGGGCATTGGGCTGTGGTGAATTCCGAGCAGAATGACGAAGAGGGAGAGGGGATTTGGATGTGCTACGCTCAACTTGGCCTGCCTTTTGCATGCTTAGTGTGCCTGGGTCCCCTGGCTTTGTCGTTTTCTCAATCCTAACCCTAGTCAAAACCCTAACCCTAACCCTACCCCTAACCCTAACCCCTAACACTAACCCGAGCCCCTAACCCTAACCCTTGCAGAAAGAAGAAGAGGGAGCAAGGTTTTGGATGTGCCGTGCTTAACTTGGCCTGCCTTTCGCATGATCAGTGTCCCTGGAGCTCCTGGCTTTGTGGTTTTGTGAACCCTAACCCTAGGCATAACCCTAACCCTAGCCCTAAGCCTAACCCTAGACTGAGGCAGAAATCGGGCATTGGGCTGTGGTGAGTTCCGAGCAGAATGACGAAGAGGGAGCAAGGATTTGGATGTGCTACGCTCAACTTGGCCTGCCTTTTGCATGGGGAGTATCCCTGGAGCTCCTGGCTTTGTGGTTTTCTGAACCCTAACCCTAGGCATAACCCTAACCCTAGCCCTAAACCTAACCCTAGACTGAGGCAGAAATCGGGCATGGGGCTGTGGTGAGTTCCGAGCAGAATGATGAAGAGGGAGAGGGGATTTGGATGTGCTACGCTCAACTTGGCCTGCCTTTTGCATGGGGAGTATCCCTGGAGCTCCTGGCTTTGTGGTTTTGTGAACCCTAACCCTAGGCATAACCCTAACCCTAGCCCTAAGCCGAACCCTAGACTGAGGCAGAAATCGGGCATTGGGCTGTGGGGAGTTCCGAGCAGAATGACGAAGAGGGAGAGGGGATTTGGATGTGCTACGCTCAACTTGGCCTGCCTTTTGCATGGGGAGTATCCCTGGAGCTCCTGGCTTTGTGGTTTTCTGAACCCTAACCCTAGGCATAACCCTAACCCTAGCCCTAAGCTTAACCGTAGACTGAGGCAGAAATCGGGCATTGGGCTGTGGGGAGTTCCGAGCAGAATGACGAAGAGGGAGAGGGGATTTGGATGTGCTACGCTCAACTTGGCCTGCCTTTTGCATGGTGAGTATCCCTGGAGCTCCTGGCTTTGTGGTTTTCTGAACCCTAACCCTAGGCATAACCTTAACCCTAGCCCTAAGCCTAACCCTAGACTGAGGCAGAAATCGGGCATTGGGCTGTGGTGAGTTCCGAGCAGAATGACGAAGAGGGAGCAAGGATTTGGATTGGCTGCGCTCAACTTGGCCTGCCTTTTGCATGAGGAGTATCCCTGGAGCTCCTGGCTTTGTGGTTTTCTGAACCCTAACCCTAGGCATAACCCTAACCCTAGCCCTAAGCCTAGCCCTAGACTGAGCCAGTAATCGGGCATTGGGCTGTGGGGAGTTCCGAGCAGAATGAAGAAGAGGGAGCAAGGATTTGGATGTGCTACGCTCAACTTGGCCTGCCTTTTGCATGGGGAGTATCCCTGGAGCTCCTGGCTTTGTGGTTTTGTGAACCCTAACCCTAGGCATAACCCTAACCCTAGCCCTAAGCCTAACCCTAGACTGAGGCAGAAATCGGGCATTGGGCTGTGGTGAGTTCCGAGCAGAATGACGAAGAGGGAGCAAGGATTTGGATTGGCTGCGCTCAACTTGGCCTGCCTTTTGCATGGGGAGTATCCCTGGAGCTCCTGGCTTTGTGGTTTTCTGAACCCTAACCCTAGGCATAACCCTAACCCTAGCCCTAAGCCTAACCCTAGACTGAGGCAGAAATCGGGCATGGGGCTGTGGTGAGTTCCGAGCAGAATGACAAAGAGGGAGCAATGATTTGGATGTGCTACGCTCAACTTGGCCTGCCTTTTGCATGGTGAGTATCCCTGGAGCTCCTGGCTTTGTGGTTTTGTGAACCCTAACCCTAGGCATAACCCTAACCCTAGCCCTAAGCCTAACCCTAGACTGAGGCAGAAATCGGGCATTGGGCTGTGGTGAGTTCCGAGCAGAATGACGAAGAGGGAGAGGGGATTTGGATGTGCTACACTCAACTTGGCCTGCCTTTTGCATGGTGAGTATCCCTGGAGCTCCTGGCTTTGTGGTTTTGTGAACCCTAACCCTAGGCATAACCCTAACCCTAGCCCTAAGCCTAACCCTAGACTGAGGCAGAAATCGGGCATTGGGCCGTGGTGAGTTCCGAGCAGAATGAAGAAGAGGGAGCAAGGATTTGGATGTGCTACACTCAACTTGGCCTGCCTTTTGCATGGTGAGTATCCCTGGAGCTCCTGGCTTTGTGGTTTTCTGAACCCTAACCCTAGGCATAACCCTAACCCTAGCCCTAAGCCTAACCCTAGACTGAGGCAGAAATCGGGCATTGGGCTGTGGTGAATTCCGAGCAGAATGACGAAGAGGGAGAGGGGATTTGGATGTGCTACGCTCAACTTGGCCTGCCTTTTGCATGCTTAGTGTGCCTGGGTCCCCTGGCTTTGTCGTTTTCTCAATCCTAACCCTAGGCATAACCCTAACCCTAACCCTACCCCTAACCCTAACCCCTAACACTAACCCGAGCCCCTAACCCTAACCCTTGCAGAAAGAAGAAGAGGGAGCAAGGTTTTGGATGTGCCGTGCTTAACTTGGCCTGCCTTTCGCATGATCAGTGTCCCTGGAGCTCCTGGCTTTGTGGTTTTGTGAACCCTAACCCTAGGCATAACCCTAACCCTAGCCCTAAGCCTAACCTTAGACTGAGCCAGTAATCTGGCATTGGGCTGTGGGGAGTTCTGAGCAGAATGACAAAGAGGGAGCAAGGATTTGGATGTGCTACGCTCAACTTGGCCTGCCTTTTGCATGGGGAGTATCCCTGGAGCTCCTGGCTTTGTGGTTTTGTGAACCCTAACCCTAGGCATAACCCTAACCCTAGCCCTAAGCCTAACCCTAGACTGAGGCAGTAATCGGGCATTGGGCTGTGGGGAGTTCCGAGGAGAATGACAAAGAGGGAGAGGGGATTTGGATGTGCTACGCTCAACTTGGCCTGCCTTTTGCATGGTGAGTATCCCTGGAGCTCCTGGCTTTGTGGTTTTGTGAACCCTAACCCTAGGCATAACCCTAACCCTAGCCCTAAGCCTAACCCTAGACTGAGGCAGAAATCGGGCATTGGGCCGTGGTGAGTTCCGAGCAGAATGAAGAAGAGGGAGCAAGGATTTGGATGTGCTACACTCAACTTGGCCTGCCTTTTGCATGGTGAGTATCCCTGGAGCTCCTGGCTTTGTGGTTTTGTGAACCCTAACCCTAGGCATAACCCTAACCCTAGCCCTAAGCCTAACCCTAGACTGAGGCAGTAATCGGGCATTGGGCTGTGGGGAGTTCCGAGCAGAATGACGAAGAGGGAGCAAGGATTTGGATTGGCTGCGCTCAACTTGGCCTGCCTTTTGCATGGGGAGTATCCCTGGAGCTCCTGGCTTTGTGGTTTTCTGAACCCTAACCCTAGGCATAACCCTAACCCTAGCCCTAAGCCTAACCCTAGACTGAGGCAGAAATCGGGCATTGGGCTGTGGGGAGTTCCGAGCAGAATGACGAAGAGGGAGCAAGGATTTGGATTGGCTGCGCTCAACTTGGCCTGCCTTTTGCATGGGGAGTATCCCTGGAGCTCCTGGCTTTGTGGTTTTCTGAACCCTAACCCTAGGCATAACCCTAACCCTAGCCCTAAGCCTAACCCTAGACTGAGGCAGAAATCGAGCATGGGGCTGTGGTGAGTTCCGAGCAGAATGACAAAGAGGGAGCAATGATTTGGATGTGCTACGCTCAACTTGGCCTGCCTTTTGCATGGTGAGTATCCCTGGAGCTCCTGGCTTTGTGGTTTTGTGAACCCTAACCCTAGGCATAACCCTAACCCTAGCCCTAAGCCTAACCCTAGACTGAGGCAGAAATCGGGCATTGGGCTGTGGTGAATTCCGAGCAGAATGACAAAGAGGGAGAGGGGATTTGGATGTGCTACGCTCAACTTGGCCTGCCTTTTGCATGGTGAGTATCCCTGGAGCTCCTGGCTTTGTGGTTTTGTGAACCCTAACCCTAGGCATAACCCTAACCCTAGCCCTAAGCCTAACCCTAGACTGAGGCAGAAATCGGGCATTGGGCTGTGGTGAATTCCGAGCAGAATGACGAAGAGGGAGAGGGGATTTGGATGTGCTACGCTCAACTTGGCCTGCCTTTTGCATGCTTAGTGTGCCTGGGTCCCCTGGCTTTGTCGTTTTCTCAATCCTAACCCTAGGCATAACCCTAACCCTAACCCTACCCCTAACCCTAACCCCTAACACTAACCCGAGCCCCTAACCCTAACCCTTGCAGAAAGAAGAAGAGGGAGCAAGGTTTTGGATGTGCCGTGCTTAACTTGGCCTGCCTTTCGCATGATCAGTGTCCCTGGAGCTCCTGGCTTTGTGGTTTTGTGAACCCTAACCCTAGGCATAACCCTAACCCTAGCCCTAAGCCTAACCCTAGACTGAGCCAGTAATCTGGCATTGGGCTGTGGGGAGTTCTGAGCAGAATGACAAAGAGGGAGCAAGGATTTGGATGTGCTACGCTCAACTTGGCCTGCCTTTTGCATGGGGAGTATCCCTGGAGCTCCTGGCTTTGTGGTTTTCTGAACCCTAACCCTAGGCATAACCCTAACCCTAGCCCTAAGCCTAACCCTAGACTGAGGCAGAAATCGGGCATTGGGCTGTGGGGAGTTCCGAGCAGAATGACGAAGAGGGAGCAAGGATTTGGATTGGCTGCGCTCAACTTGGCCTGCCTTTTGCATGGGGAGTATCCCTGGAGCTCCTGGCTTTGTGGTTTTCTGAACCCTAACCCTAGGCATAACCCTAACCCTAGCCCTAAGCCTAACCCTAGACTGAGGCAGAAATCGGGCATTGGGCTGTGGGGAGTTCCGAGCAGAATGACGAAGAGGGAGCAATGATTTGGATTGGCTGCGCTCAACTTGGCCTGCCTTTTGCATGGGGAGTATCCCTGGAGCTCCTGGCTTTGTGGTTTTCTGAACCCTAACCCTAGGCATAACCCTAACCCTAGCCCTAAGCCTAACCCTAGACTGAGGCAGAAATCGAGCATGGGGCTGTGGTGAGTTCCGAGCAGAATGACAAAGAGGGAGCAATGATTTGGATGTGCTACGCTCAACTTGGCCTGCCTTTTGCATGGGGAGTATCCCTGGAGCTCCTGGCTTTGTGGTTTTCTGAACCCTAACCCTAGGCATAACCCTAACCCTAGCCCTAAGCCTAACCCTAGACTGAGGCAGAAATCGGGCATTGGGCTGTGGTGAATTCCGAGCAGAATGACGAAGAGGGAGATGGGATTTGGATGTGCTACGCTCAACTTGGCCTGCCTTTTGCATGCTTAGTGTGCCTGGGTCCCCTGGCTTTGTCGTTTTCTCAATCCTAACCCTAGTCAAAACCCTAACCCTAACCCTACCCCTAACCCTAACCCCTAACACTAACCCGAGCCCCTAACCCTAACCCTTGCAGAAAGAAGAAGAGGGAGCAAGGTTTTGGATGTGCCGTGCTTAACTTGCCCTGCCTTTCGCATGATCAGTGTCCCTGGAGCTCCTGGCTTTGTGGTTTTGTGAACCCTAACCCTAGGCATAACCCTAACCCTAGCCCCAAGCCGAACCCTAGACTGAGGCAGAAATCGGGCATTGGGCTGTGGGGAGTTCCGAGCAGAATGACGAAGAGGGAGAGGGGATTTGGATGTGCTACGCTCAACTTGGCCTGCCTTTTGCATGGTGAGTATCCCTGGAGCTCCTGGCTTTGTGGTTTTCTGAACCCTAACCCTAAGCATAACCCTAATCCTAGCCCTAAGCCTAACCCTAGACTGAGGCAGAAATCGGGCATTGGGCTGTGGTGAGTTCCGAGCAGAATGACAAAGAGGGAGAGGGGATTTGGATGTGCTACGCTCAACTTGGCCTGCCTTTTGCATGGTGAGTATCCCTGGAGCTCCTGGCTTTGTGGTTTTGTGAACCCTAACCCTAGGCATAACCCTAACCCTAGCCCTAAGCCTAACCCTAGACTGAGGCAGTAATCGGGCATTGGGCTGTGGGGAGTTCCGAGCAGAATGACGAAGAGGGAGAGGGGATTTGGATGTGCTACGCTCAACTTGGCCTGCCTTTTGCATGGTGAGTATCCCTGGAGCTCCTGGCTTTGTGGTTTTCTGAACCCTAACCCTAGGCATAACCCTAACCCTAGGCATTACCCTAACCCTAGCCTTAAGCCTAACCCTAGACTGAGGCAGAAATCGGGCATTGGGCTGTGGTGAGTTCCGAGCAGAATGACGAAGAGGGAGAGGGGATTTGGATGTGCTACGCTCAACTTGGCCTGCCTTTTGCATGCTTAGTGTGCCTGGGTCCCCTGGCTTTGTGGTTTTGTGAACCCTAACCCTAGTCAAAACCCTAACCGTAACCCTACCCCTAACCCTAACCCCTAACACTAACCCGAGCCCCTAACCCTAACCCTTGCAGAAAGAAGAAGAGGGAGCAAGGTTTTGGATGTGCCGTGCTTAACTTGGCCTGCCTTTCGCATGATCAGTGTCCCTGGAGCTCCTGGCTTTGTGGTTTTGTGAACCCTAACCCTAGGCATAACCCTAACCCTAGCCCTAAGCCTAACCCTAGACTGAGGCAGAAATCGTGCATTGGGCTGTGGGGAGTTCCGAGCAGAATGACGAAGAGGGAGCAAGGATTTGGATTGGCTGCGCTCAACTTGGCCTGCCTTTTGCATGGGGAGTATCCCTGGAGCTCCTGGCTTTGTGGTTTTCTGAACCCTAACCCTAGGCATAACCCTAACCCTAGCCCTAAGCCTAACCCTAGACTGAGGCAGAAATCGGGCATGGGGCTGTGGTGAGTTCCGAGCAGAATGACAAAGAGGGAGCAAGGATTTGGATGTGCTACGCTCAACTTGGCCTGCCTTTTGCATGGGGAGTATCCCTGGAGCTCCTGGCTTTGTGGTTTTGTGAACCCTAACCCTAGGCATAACCCTAACCCTAGCCCTAAGCCTAACCCTAGACTGAGGCAGAAATCGGGCATTGGGCTGTGGGGAGTTCCGAGCAGAATGACGAAGAGGGAGCAAGGATTTGGATGTGCTACGCTCAACTTGGCCTGCCTTTTGCATGGTGAGTATCCCTGGAGCTCCTGGCTTTGTGGTTTTGTGAACCCTAACCCTAGGCATAACCCTAACCCTAGCCCTAAGCCTAACCCTAGACTGAGGCAGTAATCGGGCATTGGGCTGTGGTGAGTTCCGAGCAGAATGACGTAGAGGGAGCAAGGATTTGGATGTGCTACGCTCAACTTGGCCTGCCTTTTGCATGGTGAGTATCCCTGGAGCTCCTGGCTTTGTGGTTTTCTGAACCCTAACCCTAGGCATAACCCTAACCCTAGCCCTAAGCTTAACCCTAGACTGAGGCAGTAATCGGGCATTGGGCTGTGGTGAGTTCCGAGCAGAATGACAAAGAGGGAGCAATGATTTGGATGTGCTACGCTCAACTTGGCCTGCCTTTTGCATGGGGAGTATCTCTGGAGCTCCTGGCTTTGTGGTTTTGTGAACCCTAACCCTAGGCATAACCCTAACCCTAGCCCTAAGCCGAACCCTAGACTGAGGCAGAAATCGGGCATTGGGCTGTGGGGAGTTCCGAGCAGAATGACGAAGAGGGAGCAAGGATTTGGATTGGCTGCGCTCAACTTGGCCTGCCTTTTGCATGGGGAGTATCCCTGGAGCTCCTGGCTTTGTGGTTTTCTGAACCCTAACCCTAGGCATAACCCTAACCCTAGCCCTAAGCCTAACCCTAGACTGAGGCAGAAATCGAGCATGGGGCTGTGGTGAGTTCCGAGCAGAATGACAAAGAGGGAGCAATGATTTGGATGTGCTACGCTCAACTTGGCCTGCCTTTTGCATGGTGAGTATCCCTGGAGCTCCTGGCTTTGTGGTTTTGTGAACCCTAACCCTAGGCATAACCCTAACCCTAGCCCTAAGCCTAACCCTAGACTGAGGCAGAAATCGGGCATTGGGCTGTGGTGAATTCCGAGCAGAATGACAAAGAGGGAGAGGGGATTTGTATGTGCTACGCTCAACTTGGCCTGCCTTTTGCATGGTGAGTATCCCTGGAGCTCCTGGCTTTGTGGTTTTCTGAACCCTAACCCTAGGCATAACCCTAACCCTAGCCCTAAGCCTAACCCTAGACTGAGGCAGAAATCGGGCATTGGGCTGTGGTGAATTCCGAGCAGAATGACGAAGAGGGAGAGGGGATTTGGATGTGCTACGCTCAACTTGGCCTGCCTTTTGCATGCTTAGTGTGCCTGGGTCCCCTGGCTTTGTCGTTTTCTCAATCCTAACCCTAGGCATAACCCTAACCCTAACCCTACCCCTAACCCTAACCCCTAACACTAACCCGAGCCCCTAACCCTAACCCTTGCAGAAAGAAGAAGAGGGAGCAAGGTTTTGGATGTGCCGTGCTTAACTTGGCCTGCCTTTCGCATGATCAGTGTCCCTGGAGCTCCTGGCTTTGTGGTTTTGTGAACCCTAACCCTAGGCATAACCCTAACCCTAGCCCTAAGCCTAACCCTAGACTGAGCCAGTAATCTGGCATTGGGCTGTGGGGAGTTCTGAGCAGAATGACAAAGAGGGAGCAAGGATTTGGATGTGCTACGCTCAACTTGGCCTGCCTTTTGCATGGGGAGTATCCCTGGAGCTCCTGGCTTTGTGGTTTTCTGAACCCTAACCCTAGGCATAACCCTAACCCTAGCCCTAAGCCTAACCCTAGACTGAGGCAGAAATCGGGCATTGGGCTGTGGGGAGTTCCGAGCAGAATGACGAAGAGGGAGCAAGGATTTGGATTGGCTGCGCTCAACTTGGCCTGCCTTTTGCATGGGGAGTATCCCTGGAGCTCCTGGCTTTGTGGTTTTCTGAACCCTAACCCTAGGCATAACCCTAACCCTAGCCCTAAGCCTAACCCTAGACTGAGGCAGAAATCGGGCATTGGGCTGTGGGGAGTTCCGAGCAGAATGACGAAGAGGGAGCAATGATTTGGATTGGCTGCGCTCAACTTGGCCTGCCTTTTGCATGGGGAGTATCCCTGGAGCTCCTGGCTTTGTGGTTTTCTGAACCCTAACCCTAGGCATAACCCTAACCCTAGCCCTAAGCCTAACCCTAGACTGAGGCAGAAATCGAGCATGGGGCTGTGGTGAGTTCCGTGCAGAATGACAAAGAGGGAGCAATGATTTGGATGTGCTACGCTCAACTTGGCCTGCCTTTTGCATGGTGAGTATCCCTGGAGCTCCTGGCTTTGTGGTTTTCTGAACCCTAACCCTAGGCATAACCCTAACCCTAGCCCTAAGCCTAACCCTAGACTGAGGCAGAAATCGGGCATTGGGCTGTGGTGAATTCCGAGCAGAATGACGAAGAGGGAGAGGGGATTTGGATGTGCTACGCTCAACTTGGCCTGCCTTTTGCATGCTTAGTGTGCCTGGGTCCCCTGGCTTTGTCGTTTTCTCAATCCTAACCCTAGTCAAAACCCTAACCCTAACCCTACCCCTAACCCTAACCCCTAACACTAACCCGAGCCCCTAACCCTAACCCTTGCAGAAAGAAGAAGAGGGAGCAAGGTTTTGGATGTGCCGTGCTTAACTTGCCCTGCCTTTCGCATGATCAGTGTCCCTGGAGCTCCTGGCTTTGTGGTTTTGTGAACCCTAACCCTAGGCATAACCCTAACCCTAGCCCCAAGCCGAACCCTAGACTGAGGCAGAAATCGGGCATTGGGCTGTGGGGAGTTCCGAGCAGAATGACGAAGAGGGAGAGGGGATTTGGATGTGCTACGCTCAACTTGGCCTGCCTTTTGCATGGTGAGTATCCCTGGAGCTCCTGGCTTTGTGGTTTTCTGAACCCTAACCCTAAGCATAACCCTAATCCTAGCCCTAAGCCTAACCCTAGACTGAGGCAGAAATCGGGCATTGGGCTGTGGTGAGTTCCGAGCAGAATGACAAAGAGGGAGAGGGGATTTGGATGTGCTACGCTCAACTTGGCCTGCCTTTTGCATGGTGAGTATCCCTGGAGCTCCTGGCTTTGTGGTTTTGTGAACCCTAACCCTAGGCATAACCCTAACCCTAGCCCTAAGCCTAACCCTAGACTGAGGCAGTAATCGGGCATTGGGCTGTGGGGAGTTCCGAGCAGAATGACGAAGAGGGAGAGGGGATTTGGATGTGCTACGCTCAACTTGGCCTGCCTTTTGCATGGTGAGTATCCCTGGAGCTCCTGGCTTTGTGGTTTTCTGAACCCTAACCCTAGGCATAACCCTAACCCTAGGCATTACCCTAACCCTAGCCTTAAGCCTAACCCTAGACTGAGGCAGAAATCGGGCATTGGGCTGTGGTGAGTTCCGAGCAGAATGACGAAGAGGGAGAGGGGATTTGGATGTGCTACGCTCAACTTGGCCTGCCTTTTGCATGCTTAGTGTGCCTGGGTCCCCTGGCTTTGTGGTTTTGTGAACCCTAACCCTAGTCAAAACCCTAACCGTAACCCTACCCCTAACCCTAACCCCTAACACTAACCCGAGCCCCTAACCCTAACCCTTGCAGAAAGAAGAAGAGGGAGCAAGGTTTTGGATGTGCCGTGCTTAACTTGGCCTGCCTTTCGCATGATCAGTGTCCCTGGAGCTCCTGGCTTTGTGGTTTTGTGAACCCTAACCCTAGGCATAACCCTAACCCTAGCCCTAAGCCTAACCCTAGACTGAGGCAGAAATCGTGCATTGGGCTGTGGGGAGTTCCGAGCAGAATGACGAAGAGGGAGCAAGGATTTGGATTGGCTGCGCTCAACTTGGCCTGCCTTTTGCATGGGGAGTATCCCTGGAGCTCCTGGCTTTGTGGTTTTCTGAACCCTAACCCTAGGCATAACCCTAACCCTAGCCCTAAGCCTAACCCTAGACTGAGGCAGAAATCGGGCATGGGGCTGTGGTGAGTTCCGAGCAGAATGACAAAGAGGGAGCAAGGATTTGGATGTGCTACGCTCAACTTGGCCTGCCTTTTGCATGGGGAGTATCCCTGGAGCTCCTGGCTTTGTGGTTTTGTGAACCCTAACCCTAGGCATAACCCTAACCCTAGCCCTAAGCCTAACCCTAGACTGAGGCAGAAATCGGGCATTGGGCTGTGGGGAGTTCCGAGCAGAATGACAAAGAGGGAGCAAGGATTTGGATGTGCTACGCTCAACTTGGCCTGCCTTTT
Source organism: Coloeus monedula (assembly GCF_965178545.1). NCBI lineage: Eukaryota > Metazoa > Chordata > Aves > Passeriformes > Corvidae > Coloeus > Coloeus monedula. The sequence continues at coordinate 100,657 of NW_028120808.1, read as the reverse complement.
GCATGGTGAGTATCCCTGGAGCTCCTGGCTTTGTGGTTTTGTGAACCCTAACCCTAGGCATAACCCTAACCCTAGCCCTAAGCCTAACCCTAGACTGAGGCAGTAATCGGGCATTGGGCTGTGGTGAGTTCCGAGCAGAATGACGTAGAGGGAGCAAGGATTTGGATGTGCTACGCTCAACTTGGCCTGCCTTTTGCATGGTGAGTATCCCTGGAGCTCCTGGCTTTGTGGTTTTCTGAACCCTAACCCTAGGCATAACCCTAACCCTAGCCCTAAGCTTAACCCTAGACTGAGGCAGTAATCGGGCATTGGGCTGTGGTGAGTTCCGAGCAGAATGACAAAGAGGGAGCAATGATTTGGATGTGCTACGCTCAACTTGGCCTGCCTTTTGCATGGGGAGTATCTCTGGAGCTCCTGGCTTTGTGGTTTTGTGAACCCTAACCCTAGGCATAACCCTAACCCTAGCCCTAAGCCGAACCCTAGACTGAGGCAGAAATCGGGCATTGGGCTGTGGGGAGTTCCGAGCAGAATGACGAAGAGGGAGCAAGGATTTGGATTGGCTGCGCTCAACTTGGCCTGCCTTTTGCATGGGGAGTATCCCTGGAGCTCCTGGCTTTGTGGTTTTCTGAACCCTAACCCTAGGCATAACCCTAACCCTAGCCCTAAGCCTAACCCTAGACTGAGGCAGAAATCGAGCATGGGGCTGTGGTGAGTTCCGAGCAGAATGACAAAGAGGGAGCAATGATTTGGATGTGCTACGCTCAACTTGGCCTGCCTTTTGCATGGTGAGTATCCCTGGAGCTCCTGGCTTTGTGGTTTTGTGAACCCTAACCCTAGGCATAACCCTAACCCTAGCCCTAAGCCTAACCCTAGACTGAGGCAGAAATCGGGCATTGGGCTGTGGTGAATTCCGAGCAGAATGACAAAGAGGGAGAGGGGATTTGTATGTGCTACGCTCAACTTGGCCTGCCTTTTGCATGGTGAGTATCCCTGGAGCTCCTGGCTTTGTGGTTTTCTGAACCCTAACCCTAGGCATAACCCTAACCCTAGCCCTAAGCCTAACCCTAGACTGAGGCAGAAATCGGGCATTGGGCTGTGGTGAATTCCGAGCAGAATGACGAAGAGGGAGAGGGGATTTGGATGTGCTACGCTCAACTTGGCCTGCCTTTTGCATGCTTAGTGTGCCTGGGTCCCCTGGCTTTGTCGTTTTCTCAATCCTAACCCTAGGCATAACCCTAACCCTAACCCTACCCCTAACCCTAACCCCTAACACTAACCCGAGCCCCTAACCCTAACCCTTGCAGAAAGAAGAAGAGGGAGCAAGGTTTTGGATGTGCCGTGCTTAACTTGGCCTGCCTTTCGCATGATCAGTGTCCCTGGAGCTCCTGGCTTTGTGGTTTTGTGAACCCTAACCCTAGGCATAACCCTAACCCTAGCCCTAAGCCTAACCCTAGACTGAGGCAGAAATCGGGCATTGGGCTGTGGGGAGTTCCGAGCAGAATGACGAAGAGGGAGCAAGGATTTGGATTGGCTGCGCTCAACTTGGCCTGCCTTTTGCATGGGGAGTATCCCTGGAGCTCCTGGCTTTGTGGTTTTCTGAACCCTAACCCTAGGCATAACCCTAACCCTAGCCCTAAGCCTAACCCTAGACTGAGGCAGAAATCGGGCATTGGGCTGTGGGGAGTTCCGAGCAGAATGACGAAGAGGGAGCAATGATTTGGATTGGCTGCGCTCAACTTGGCCTGCCTTTTGCATGGGGAGTATCCCTGGAGCTCCTGGCTTTGTGGTTTTCTGAACCCTAACCCTAGGCATAACCCTAACCCTAGCCCTAAGCCTAACCCTAGACTGAGGCAGAAATCGAGCATGGGGCTGTGGTGAGTTCCGTGCAGAATGACAAAGAGGGAGCAATGATTTGGATGTGCTACGCTCAACTTGGCCTGCCTTTTGCATGGTGAGTATCCCTGGAGCTCCTGGCTTTGTGGTTTTCTGAACCCTAACCCTAGGCATAACCCTAACCCTAGCCCTAAGCCTAACCCTAGACTGAGGCAGAAATCGGGCATTGGGCTGTGGTGAATTCCGAGCAGAATGACGAAGAGGGAGAGGGGATTTGGATGTGCTACGCTCAACTTGGCCTGCCTTTTGCATGCTTAGTGTGCCTGGGTCCCCTGGCTTTGTCGTTTTCTCAATCCTAACCCTAGTCAAAACCCTAACCCTAACCCTACCCCTAACCCTAACCCCTAACACTAACCCGAGCCCCTAACCCTAACCCTTGCAGAAAGAAGAAGAGGGAGCAAGGTTTTGGATGTGCCGTGCTTAACTTGCCCTGCCTTTCGCATGATCAGTGTCCCTGGAGCTCCTGGCTTTGTGGTTTTGTGAACCCTAACCCTAGGCATAACCCTAACCCTAGCCCCAAGCCGAACCCTAGACTGAGGCAGAAATCGGGCATTGGGCTGTGGGGAGTTCCGAGCAGAATGACGAAGAGGGAGAGGGGATTTGGATGTGCTACGCTCAACTTGGCCTGCCTTTTGCATGGTGAGTATCCCTGGAGCTCCTGGCTTTGTGGTTTTCTGAACCCTAACCCTAAGCATAACCCTAATCCTAGCCCTAAGCCTAACCCTAGACTGAGGCAGAAATCGGGCATTGGGCTGTGGTGAGTTCCGAGCAGAATGACAAAGAGGGAGAGGGGATTTGGATGTGCTACGCTCAACTTGGCCTGCCTTTTGCATGGTGAGTATCCCTGGAGCTCCTGGCTTTGTGGTTTTGTGAACCCTAACCCTAGGCATAACCCTAACCCTAGCCCTAAGCCTAACCCTAGACTGAGGCAGTAATCGGGCATTGGGCTGTGGGGAGTTCCGAGCAGAATGACGAAGAGGGAGAGGGGATTTGGATGTGCTACGCTCAACTTGGCCTGCCTTTTGCATGGTGAGTATCCCTGGAGCTCCTGGCTTTGTGGTTTTCTGAACCCTAACCCTAGGCATAACCCTAACCCTAGGCATTACCCTAACCCTAGCCTTAAGCCTAACCCTAGACTGAGGCAGAAATCGGGCATTGGGCTGTGGTGAGTTCCGAGCAGAATGACGAAGAGGGAGAGGGGATTTGGATGTGCTACGCTCAACTTGGCCTGCCTTTTGCATGCTTAGTGTGCCTGGGTCCCCTGGCTTTGTGGTTTTGTGAACCCTAACCCTAGTCAAAACCCTAACCGTAACCCTACCCCTAACCCTAACCCCTAACACTAACCCGAGCCCCTAACCCTAACCCTTGCAGAAAGAAGAAGAGGGAGCAAGGTTTTGGATGTGCCGTGCTTAACTTGGCCTGCCTTTCGCATGATCAGTGTCCCTGGAGCTCCTGGCTTTGTGGTTTTGTGAACCCTAACCCTAGGCATAACCCTAACCCTAGCCCTAAGCCTAACCCTAGACTGAGGCAGAAATCGTGCATTGGGCTGTGGGGAGTTCCGAGCAGAATGACGAAGAGGGAGCAAGGATTTGGATTGGCTGCGCTCAACTTGGCCTGCCTTTTGCATGGGGAGTATCCCTGGAGCTCCTGGCTTTGTGGTTTTCTGAACCCTAACCCTAGGCATAACCCTAACCCTAGCCCTAAGCCTAACCCTAGACTGAGGCAGAAATCGGGCATGGGGCTGTGGTGAGTTCCGAGCAGAATGACAAAGAGGGAGCAAGGATTTGGATGTGCTACGCTCAACTTGGCCTGCCTTTTGCATGGGGAGTATCCCTGGAGCTCCTGGCTTTGTGGTTTTGTGAACCCTAACCCTAGGCATAACCCTAACCCTAGCCCTAAGCCTAACCCTAGACTGAGGCAGAAATCGGGCATTGGGCTGTGGGGAGTTCCGAGCAGAATGACAAAGAGGGAGCAAGGATTTGGATGTGCTACGCTCAACTTGGCCTGCCTTTTGCATGGTGAGTATCCCTGGAGCTCCTGGCTTTGTGGTTTTGTGAACCCTAACCCTAGGCATAACCCTAACCCTAGCCCTAAGCCTAACCCTAGACTGAGGCAGTAATCGGGCATTGGGCTGTGGTGAGTTCCGAGCAGAATGACGTAGAGGGAGCAAGGATTTGGATGTGCTACGCTCAACTTGGCCTGCCTTTTGCATGGTGAGTATCCCTGGAGCTCCTGGCTTTGTGGTTTTCTGAACCCTAACCCTAGGCATAACCCTAACCCTAGCCCTAAGCTTAACCCTAGACTGAGGCAGTAATCGGGCATTGGGCTGTGGTGAGTTCCGAGCAGAATGACAAAGAGGGAGCAATGATTTGGATGTGCTACGCTCAACTTGGCCTGCCTTTTGCATGGGGAGTATCTCTGGAGCTCCTGGCTTTGTGGTTTTGTGAACCCTAACCCTAGGCATAACCCTAACCCTAGCCCTAAGCCGAACCCTAGACTGAGGCAGAAATCGGGCATTGGGCTGTGGGGAGTTCCGAGCAGAATGAAGAAGAGGGAGAGGGGATTTGGATGTGCTACGCTCAACTTGGCCTGCCTTTTGCATGGGGAGTATCCCTGGAGCTCCTGGCTTTGTGGTTTTCTGAACCCTAACCCTAGGCATAACCCTAACCCTAGCCCCAAGCCGAACCCTAGACTGAGGCAGAAATCGGGCATTGGGCTGTGGGGAGTTCCGAGCAGAATGACGAAGAGGGAGAGGGGATTTGGATTGGCTGCGCTCAACTTGGCCTGCCTTTTGCATGGTGAGTATCCCTGGAGCTCCTGGCTTTGTGGTTTTGTGAACCCTAACCCTAGGCATAACCCTAACCCTAGCCCCAAGCCGAACCCTAGACTGAGGCAGAAATCGGGCATTGGGCTGTGGGGAGTTCCGAGCAGAATGACGAAGAGGGAGCAAGGATTTGGATTGGCTGCGCTCAACTTGGCCTGCCTTTTGCATGGTGAGTATCCCTGGAGCTCCTGGCTTTGTGGTTTTGTGAACCCTAACCCTAGGCATAACCCTAACCCTAGCCCTAAGCCTAACCCTAGACTGAGGCAGTAATCGGGCATTGGGCTGTGGTGAGTTCCGAGCAGAATGACGAAGAGGGAGAGGGGATTTGGATGTGCTACGCTCAACTTGGCCTGCCTTTTGCATGCTTAGTGTGCCTGGGTCCCCTGGCTTTGTGGTTTTGTGAACCCTAACCCTAGTCAAAACCCTAACCCTAACCCTACCCCTAACCCTAACCCCTAACCCTAACCCGAGCCCCTAACCCTAACCCTTGCAGAAAGAAGAAGAGGGAGCAAGGTTTTGGATGTGCCGTGCTTAACTTGGCCTGCCTTTCGCATGATCAGTGTCCCTGGAGCTCCTGGCTTTGTGGTTTTGTGAACCCTAACCCTAGGCATAACCCTAACCCTAGCCCTAAGCCTAACCCTAGACTGAGGCAGAAATCGGGCATTGGGCTGTGGGGAGTTCCGAGCAGAATGACGAAGAGGGAGCAAGGATTTGGATTGGCTGCGCTCAACTTGGCCTGCCTTTTGCATGGGGAGTATCCCTGGAGCTCCTGGCTTTGTGGTTTTGTGAACCCTAACCCTAGGCATAACCCTAACCCTAGCCCTAAGCCTAACCCTAGACTGAGGCAGAAATCGGGCATGGGGCTGTGGTGAGTTCCGAGCAGAATGACAAAGAGGGAGCAAGGATTTGGATGTGCTACGCTCAACTTGGCCTGCCTTTTGCATGGTGAGTATCCCTGGAGCTCCTGGCTTTGTGGTTTTGTGAACCCTAACCCTAGGCATAACCCTAACCCTAGCCCTAAGCCTAACCCTAGACTGAGGCAGAAATCGGGCATTGGGCTGTGGTGAGTTCCGAGCAGAATGACAAAGAGGGAGAGGGGATTTGGATGTGCTACGCTCAACTTGGCCTGCCTTTTGCATGGTGAGTATCCCTGGAGCTCCTGGCTTTGTGGTTTTCTGAACCCTAACCCTAGGCATAACCCTAACCCTAGGCATAACCCTAACCCTAGACTGAGGCAGAAATCGGGCATTGGGCTGTGGTGAGTTCCGAGCAGAATGACGAAGAGGGAGCAAGGATTTGGATTGGCTGCGCTCAACTTGGCCTGCCTTTTGCATGGGGAGTATCCCTGGAGCTCCTGGCTTTGTGGTTTTCTGAACCCTAACCCTAGGCATAACCCTAACCCTAGCCCTAAGCCTAACCCTAGACTGAGGCAGAAATCGGGCATGGGGCTGTGGTGAGTTCCGAGCAGAATGACAAAGAGGGAGCAATGATTTGGATGTGCTACGCTCAACTTGGCCTGCCTTTTGCATGGTGAGTATCCCTGGAGCTCCTGGCTTTGTGGTTTTGTGAACCCTAACCCTAGGCATAACCCTAACCCTAGCCCTAAGCCTAACCCTAGACTGAGGCAGAAATCGGGCATTGGGCTGTGGTGAGTTCCGAGCAGAATGACGAAGAGGGAGAGGGGATTTGGATGTGCTACACTCAACTTGGCCTGCCTTTTGCATGGTGAGTATCCCTGGAGCTCCTGGCTTTGTGGTTTTGTGAACCCTAACCCTAGGCATAACCCTAACCCTAGCCCTAAGCCTAACCCTAGACTGAGGCAGAAATCGGGCATTGGGCCGTGGTGAGTTCCGAGCAGAATGAAGAAGAGGGAGCAAGGATTTGGATGTGCTACACTCAACTTGGCCTGCCTTTTGCATGGTGAGTATCCCTGGAGCTCCTGGCTTTGTGGTTTTCTGAACCCTAACCCTAGGCATAACCCTAACCCTAGCCCTAAGCCTAACCCTAGACTGAGGCAGAAATCGGGCATTGGGCTGTGGTGAATTCCGAGCAGAATGACGAAGAGGGAGAGGGGATTTGGATGTGCTACGCTCAACTTGGCCTGCCTTTTGCATGCTTAGTGTGCCTGGGTCCCCTGGCTTTGTCGTTTTCTCAATCCTAACCCTAGGCATAACCCTAACCCTAACCCTACCCCTAACCCTAACCCCTAACACTAACCCGAGCCCCTAACCCTAACCCTTGCAGAAAGAAGAAGAGGGAGCAAGGTTTTGGATGTGCCGTGCTTAACTTGGCCTGCCTTTCGCATGATCAGTGTCCCTGGAGCTCCTGGCTTTGTGGTTTTGTGAACCCTAACCCTAGGCATAACCCTAACCCTAGCCCTAAGCCTAACCTTAGACTGAGCCAGTAATCTGGCATTGGGCTGTGGGGAGTTCTGAGCAGAATGACAAAGAGGGAGCAAGGATTTGGATGTGCTACGCTCAACTTGGCCTGCCTTTTGCATGGGGAGTATCCCTGGAGCTCCTGGCTTTGTGGTTTTGTGAACCCTAACCCTAGGCATAACCCTAACCCTAGCCCTAAGCCTAACCCTAGACTGAGGCAGTAATCGGGCATTGGGCTGTGGGGAGTTCCGAGGAGAATGACAAAGAGGGAGAGGGGATTTGGATGTGCTACGCTCAACTTGGCCTGCCTTTTGCATGGTGAGTATCCCTGGAGCTCCTGGCTTTGTGGTTTTGTGAACCCTAACCCTAGGCATAACCCTAACCCTAGCCCTAAGCCTAACCCTAGACTGAGGCAGTAATCGGGCATTGGGCTGTGGTGAGTTCCGAGCAGAATGACGAAGAGGGAGAGGGGATTTGGATGTGCTACGCTCAACTTGGCCTGCCTTTTGCATGGTGAGTATCCCTGGAGCTCCTGGCTTTGTGGTTTTGTGAACCCTAACCCTAGGCATAACCCTAACCCTAGCCCTAAGCCTAACCCTAGACTGAGGCAGTAATCGGGCATTGGGCTGTGGTGAGTTCCGAGCAGAATGACGAAGAGGGAGAGGGGATTTGGATGTGCTACGCTCAACTGGGCCTGCCTTTTGCATGGTGAGTATCCCTGGAGCTCCTGGCTTTGTGGTTTTCTGAACCCTAACCCTAGGCATAACCCTAACCCTAGCCCTAAGCCTAACCCTAGACTGAGGCAGTAATCGGGCATTGGGCTGTGGTGAGTTCCAAGCATAATGACAAAGAGGGAGCAAGGATTTGGATGTGCTACGCTCAACTTGGCCTGCCTTTTGCATGGTGAGTATCCCTGGAGCTCCTGGCTTTGTGGTTTTCTGAACCCTAACCCTAGGCATAACCCTAACCCTAGCCCTAAGCCTAACCATAGACTGAGCCAGTAATCGGGCATTGGGCTGTGGTGAGTTCCGAGCAGAATGAAGAAGAGGGAGAGGGGATTTGGATGTGCTACGCTCAACTTGGCCTGCCTTTTGCATGGGGAGTATCCCTGGAGCTCCTGGCTTTGTGGTTTTCTGAACCCTAACCCTAGGCATAACCCTAACCCTAGCCCTAAGCCTAACCCTAGACTGAGCCAGTAATCGGGCATTGGGCTGTGGGGAGTTCCGAGCAGAATGACAAAGAGGGAGAGGGGATTTGGATGTGCTACGCTCAACTTGGCCTGCCTTTTGCATGGTGAGTATCCCTGGAGCTCCTGGCTTTGTGGTTTTCTGAACCCTAACCCTAGGCATAACCCTAACCCTAGCCCTAAGCCTAACCCTAGACTGAGCCAGTAATCTGGCATTGGGCTGTGGGAAGTTCCGAGCAGAATGACGAAGAGGGAGATGGGATTTGGATGTGCTACGCTCAACTTGGCCTGCCTTTTGCATGGTGAGTATCCCTGGAGCTCCTGGCTTTGTGGTTTTCTGAACCCTAACCCTAGGCATAACCCTAACCCTAGCCCTAAGCCTAACCCTAGACTGAGGCAGAAATCGGGCATGGGGCTGTGGTGAGTTCCGAGCAGAATGACAAAGAGGGAGCAAGGATTTGGATGTGCTACGCTCAACTTGGCCTGCCTTTTGCATGGTGAGTATCCCTGGAGCTCCTGGCTTTGTGGTTTTGTGAACCCTAACCCTAGGCATAACCCTAACCCTAGCCCTAAGCCTAACCCTAGACTGAGGCAGAAATCGGGCATTGGGCTGTGGTGAGTTCCGAGCAGAATGACGAAGAGGGAGAGGGGATTTGGATGTGCTACACTCAACTTGGCCTGCCTTTTGCATGGTGAGTATCCCTGGAGCTCCTGGCTTTGTGGTTTTGTGAACCCTAACCCTAGGCATAACCCTAACCCTAGCCCTAAGCCTAACCCTAGACTGAGGCAGAAATCGGGCATTGGGCCGTGGTGAGTTCCGAGCAGAATGACGTAGAGGGAGCAAGGATTTGGATGTGCTACACTCAACTTGGCCTGCCTTTTGCATGGGGAGTATCCCTGGAGCTCCTGGCTTTGTGGTTTTCTGAACCCTAACCCTAGGCATAACCCTAACCCTAGCCCTAAGCCTAACCCTAGACTGAGGCAGAAATCGGGCATTGGGCTGTGGTGAATTCCGAGCAGAATGACGAAGAGGGAGAGGGGATTTGGATGTGCTACGCTCAACTTGGCCTGCCTTTTGCATGCTTAGTGTGCCTGGGTCCCCTGGCTTTGTCGTTTTCTCAATCCTAACCCTAGGCATAACCCTAACCCTAACCCTACCCCTAACCCTAACCCCTAACACTAACCCGAGCCCCTAACCCTAACCCTTGCAGAAAGAAGAAGAGGGAGCAAGGTTTTGGATGTGCCGTGCTTAACTTGGCCTGCCTTTCGCATGATCAGTGTCCCTGGAGCTCCTGGCTTTGTGGTTTTGTGAACCCTAACCCTAGGCATAACCCTAACCCTAGCCCTAAGCCTAACCCTAGACTGAGCCAGTAATCTGGCATTGGGCTGTGGGGAGTTCTGAGCAGAATGACAAAGAGGGAGCAAGGATTTGGATGTGCTACGCTCAACTTGGCCTGCCTTTTGCATGGGGAGTATCCCTGGAGCTCCTGGCTTTGTGGTTTTCTGAACCCTAACCCTAGGCATAACCCTAACCCTAGCCCTAAGCCTAACCCTAGACTGAGGCAGTAATCGGGCATTGGGCTGTGGGGAGTTCCGAGCAGAATGACGAAGAGGGAGCAAGGATTTGGATTGGCTGCGCTCAACTTGGCCTGCCTTTTGCATGGGGAGTATCCCTGGAGCTCCTGGCTTTGTGGTTTTCTGAACCCTAACCCTAGGCATAACCCTAACCCTAGCCCTAAGCCTAACCCTAGACTGAGGCAGAAATCGGGCATTGGGCTGTGGGGAGTTCCGAGCAGAATGACGAAGAGGGAGCAAGGATTTGGATTGGCTGCGCTCAACTTGGCCTGCCTTTTGCATGGGGAGTATCCCTGGAGCTCCTGGCTTTGTGGTTTTCTGAACCCTAACCCTAGGCATAACCCTAACCCTAGCCCTAAGCCTAACCCTAGACTGAGGCAGAAATCGAGCATGGGGCTGTGGTGAGTTCCGAGCAGAATGACAAAGAGGGAGCAATGATTTGGATGTGCTACGCTCAACTTGGCCTGCCTTTTGCATGGTGAGTATCCCTGGAGCTCCTGGCTTTGTGGTTTTGTGAACCCTAACCCTAGGCATAACCCTAACCCTAGCCCTAAGCCTAACCCTAGACTGAGGCAGAAATCGGGCATTGGGCTGTGGTGAATTCCGAGCAGAATGACAAAGAGGGAGAGGGGATTTGGATGTGCTACGCTCAACTTGGCCTGCCTTTTGCATGGTGAGTATCCCTGGAGCTCCTGGCTTTGTGGTTTTCTGAACCCTAACCCTAGGCATAACCCTAACCCTAGCCCTAAGCCTAACCCTAGACTGAGGCAGAAATCGGGCATTGGGCTGTGGTGAATTCCGAGCAGAATGACGAAGAGGGAGAGGGGATTTGGATGTGCTACGCTCAACTTGGCCTGCCTTTTGCATGCTTAGTGTGCCTGGGTCCCCTGGCTTTGTCGTTTTCTCAATCCTAACCCTAGGCATAACCCTAACCCTAACCCTACCCCTAACCCTAACCCCTAACACTAACCCGAGCCCCTAACCCTAACCCTTGCAGAAAGAAGAAGAGGGAGCAAGGTTTTGGATGTGCCGTGCTTAACTTGGCCTGCCTTTCGCATGATCAGTGTCCCTGGAGCTCCTGGCTTTGTGGTTTTGTGAACCCTAACCCTAGGCATAACCCTAACCCTAGCCCTAAGCCTAACCCTAGACTGAGCCAGTAATCTGGCATTGGGCTGTGGGGAGTTCTGAGCAGAATGACAAAGAGGGAGCAAGGATTTGGATGTGCTACGCTCAACTTGGCCTGCCTTTTGCATGGGGAGTATCCCTGGAGCTCCTGGCTTTGTGGTTTTCTGAACCCTAACCCTAGGCATAACCCTAACCCTAGCCCTAAGCCTAACCCTAGACTGAGGCAGAAATCGGGCATTGGGCTGTGGGGAGTTCCGAGCAGAATGACGAAGAGGGAGCAAGGATTTGGATTGGCTGCGCTCAACTTGGCCTGCCTTTTGCATGGGGAGTATCCCTGGAGCTCCTGGCTTTGTGGTTTTCTGAACCCTAACCCTAGGCATAACCCTAACCCTAGCCCTAAGCCTAACCCTAGACTGAGGCAGAAATCGGGCATTGGGCTGTGGGGAGTTCCGAGCAGAATGACGAAGAGGGAGCAATGATTTGGATTGGCTGCGCTCAACTTGGCCTGCCTTTTGCATGGGGAGTATCCCTGGAGCTCCTGGCTTTGTGGTTTTCTGAACCCTAACCCTAGGCATAACCCTAACCCTAGCCCTAAGCCTAACCCTAGACTGAGGCAGAAATCGAGCATGGGGCTGTGGTGAGTTCCGAGCAGAATGACAAAGAGGGAGCAATGATTTGGATGTGCTACGCTCAACTTGGCCTGCCTTTTGCATGGTGAGTATCCCTGGAGCTCCTGGCTTTGTGGTTTTGTGAACCCTAACCCTAGGCATAACCCTAACCCTAGCCCTAAGCCTAACCCTAGACTGAGGCAGAAATCGGGCATTGGGCTGTGGTGAATTCCGAGCAGAATGACGAAGAGGGAGAGGGGATTTGGATGTGCTACGCTCAACTTGGCCTGCCTTTTGCATGCTTAGTGTGCCTGGGTCCCCTGGCTTTGTCGTTTTCTCAATCCTAACCCTAGTCAAAACCCTAACCCTAACCCTACCCCTAACCCTAACCCCTAACACTAACCCGAGCCCCTAACCCTAACCCTTGCAGAAAGAAGAAGAGGGAGCAAGGTTTTGGATGTGCCGTGCTTAACTTGCCCTGCCTTTCGCATGATCAGTGTCCCTGGAGCTCCTGGCTTTGTGGTTTTGTGAACCCTAACCCTAGGCATAACCCTAACCCTAGCCCTAAGCCTAACCCTAGACTGAGCCAGTAATCTGGCATTGGGCTGTGGGAAGTTCTGAGCAGAATGACAAAGAGGGAGCAAGGATTTGGATGTGCTACGCTCAACTTGGCCTGCCTTTTGCATGGGGAGTATCCCTGGAGCTCCTGGCTTTGTGGTTTTCTGAACCCTAACCCTAGGCATAACCCTAACCCTAGCCCTAAGCCTAACCCTAGACTGAGCCAGTAATCGGGCATTGGGCTGTGGGGAGTTCCGAGGAGAATGACAAAGAGGGAGAGGGGATTTGGATGTGCTACGCTCAACTTGGCCTGCCTTTTGCATGGTGAGTATCCCTGGAGCTCCTGGCTTTGTGGTTTTGTGAACCCTAACCCTAGGCATAACCCTAACCCTAGCCCTAAGCCTAACCCTAGACTGAGGCAGTAATCGGGCATTGGGCTGTGGTGAGTTCCGAGCAGAATGACGAAGAGGGAGAGGGGATTTGGATGTGCTACGCTCAACTTGGCCTGCCTTTTGCATGGTGAGTATCCCTGGAGCTCCTGGCTTTGTGGTTTTGTGAACCCTAACCCTAGGCATAACCCTAACCCTAGCCCTAAGCCTAACCCTAGACTGAGGCAGTAATCGGGCATTGGGCTGTGGTGAGTTCCGAGCAGAATGACGAAGAGGGAGAGGGGATTTGGATGTGCTACGCTCAACTGGGCCTGCCTTTTGCATGGTGAGTATCCCTGGAGCTCCTGGCTTTGTGGTTTTCTGAACCCTAACCCTAGGCATAACCCTAACCCTAGCCCTAAGCCTAACCCTAGACTGAGGCAGTAATCGGGCATTGGGCTGTGGTGAGTTCCAAGCATAATGACAAAGAGGGAGCAAGGATTTGGATGTGCTACGCTCAACTTGGCCTGCCTTTTGCATGGTGAGTATCCCTGGAGCTCCTGGCTTTGTGGTTTTCTGAACCCTAACCCTAGGCATAACCCTAACCCTAGCCCTAAGCCTAACCATAGACTGAGGCAGAAATCGGGCATTGGGCTGTGGTGAGTTCCGAGCAGAATGAAGAAGAGGGAGAGGGGATTTGGATGTGCTACGCTCAACTTGGCCTGCCTTTTGCATGGTGAGTATCCCTGGAGCTCCTGGCTTTGTGGTTTTCTGAACCCTAACCCTAGGCATAACCCTAACCCTAGCCCTAAGCCTAACCCTAGACTGAGCCAGTAATCGGGCATTGGGCTGTGGGGAGTTCCGAGCAGAATGAAGAAGAGGGAGAGGGGATTTGGATGTGCTACGCTCAACTTGGCCTGCCTTTTGCATGGTATCCCTGGAGCTCCTGGCTTTGTGGTTTTGTGAACCCTAACCCTAGGCATAACCCTAACCCTAGCCCTAAGCCTAACCCTAGACTGAGGCAGAAATCGGGCATTGGGCTGTGGGGAGTTCCGAGCAGAATGACGAAGAGGGAGCAAGGATTTGGATTTGCTACGCTCAACTTGGCCTGCCTTTTGCATGGTGAGTATCCCTGGAGCTCCTGGCTTTGTGGTTTTCTGAACCCTAACCCTAGGCATAACCCTAACCCTAGCCCTAAGCCTAACCCTAGACTGAGGCAGAAATCGGGCATTGGGCTGTGGGGAGTTCCGAGCAGAATGACGAAGAGGGAGCAAGGATTTGGATTGGCTGCGCTCAACTTGGCCTGCCTTTTGCATGGGGAGTATCCCTGGAGCTCCTGGCTTTGTGGTTTTCTGAACCCTAACCCTAGGCATAACCCTAACCCTAGCCCTAAGCCTAACCCTAGACTGAGGCAGAAATCGGGCATGGGGCTGTGGTGAGTTCCGAGCAGAATGACAAAGAGGGAGCAAGGATTTGGATGTGCTACGCTCAACTTGGCCTGCCTTTTGCATGGTGAGTATCCCTGGAGCTCCTGGCTTTGTGGTTTTGTGAACCCTAACCCTAGGCATAACCCTAACCCTAGCCCTAAGCCTAACCCTAGACTGAGGCAGAAATCGGGCATTGGGCTGTGGTGAGTTCCGAGCAGAATGACGAAGAGGGAGAGGGGATTTGGATGTGCTACGCTCAACTTGGCCTGCCTTTTGCATGGTGAGTATCCCTGGAGCTCCTGGCTTTGTGGTTTTGTGAACCCTAACCCTAGGCATAACCCTAACCCTAGCCCTAAGCCTAACCCTAGACTGAGGCAGAAATTGGGCATTGGGCTGTGGGGAGTTCCGAGCAGAATGACGAAGAGGGAGCAAGGATTTGGATTGGCTGCGCTCAACTTGGCCTGCCTTTTGCATGGGGAGTATCCCTGGAGCTCCTGGCTTTGTGGTTTTCTGAACCCTAACCCTAGGCATAACCCTAACCCTAGCCCTAAGCCTAACCCTAGACTGAGGCAGAAATCGGGCATGGGGCTGTGGTGAGTTCCGAGCAGAATGACAAAGAGGGAGCAAGGATTTGAATGTGCTACGCTCAACTTGGCCTGCCTTTTGCATGGTGAGTATCCCTGGAGCTCCTGGCTTTGTGGTTTTGTGAACCCTAACCCTAGGCATAACCCTAACCCTAGCCCTAAGCCTAACCCTAGACTGAGGCAGAAATCGGGCATTGGGCTGTGGTGAGTTCCGAGCAGAATGACGAAGAGGGAGCAAGGATTTGGATTGGCTGCGCTCAACTTGGCCTGCCTTTTGCATGGGGAGTATCCCTGGAGCTCCTGGCTTTGTGGTTTTCTGAACCCTAACCCTAGGCATAACCCTAACCCTAGCCCTAAGCCTAACCCTAGACTGAGGCAGAAATTGGGCATTGGGCTGTGGGGAGTTCCGAGCAGAATGACGAAGAGGGAGCAAGGATTTGGATTGGCTGCGCTCAACTTGGCCTGCCTTTTGCATGGGGAGTATCCCTGGAGCTCCTGGCTTTGTGGTTTTCTGAACCCTAACCCTAGGCATAACCCTAACCCTAGCCCTAAGCCTAACCCTAGACTGAGGCAGAAATCGGGCATGGGGCTGTGGTGAGTTCCGAGCAGAATGACAAAGAGGGAGCAAGGATTTGGATGTGCTACGCTCAACTTGGCCTGCCTTTTGCATGGTGAGTATCCCTGGAGCTCCTGGCTTTGTGGTTTTGTGAACCCTAACCCTAGGCATAACCCTAACCCTAGCCCTAAGCCTAACCCTAGACTGAGGCAGAAATCGGGCATTGGGCTGTGGTGAGTTCCGAGCAGAATGACGAAGAGGGAGCAAGGATTTGGATTGGCTGCGCTCAACTTGGCCTGCCTTTTGCATGGGGAGTATCCCTGGAGCTCCTGGCTTTGTGGTTTTCTGAACCCTAACCCTAGGCATAACCCTAACCCTAGCCCTAAGCCTAACCCTAGACTGAGGCAGAAATCGGGCATTGGGCTGTGGGGAGTTCCGAGCAGAATGACGAAGAGGGAGCAAGGATTTGGATGTGCTACGCTCAACTTGGCCTGCCTTTTGCATGGGGAGTATCCCTGGAGCTCCTGGCTTTGTGGTTTTCTGAACCCTAACCCTAGGCATAACCCTAACCCTAGCCCTAAGCCTAACCCTAGACTGAGGCAGAAATCGAGCATGGGGCTGTGGTGAGTTCCGAGCAGAATGACAAAGAGGGAGCAATGATTTGGATGTGCTACGCTCAACTTGGCCTGCCTTTTGCATGGTGAGCATCCCTGGAGCTCCTGGCTTTGTGGTTTTCTGAACCCTAACCCTAGGCATAACCCTAACCCTAGCCCTAAGCCTAACCCTAGACTGAGGCAGAAATTGGGCATTGGGCTGTGGGGAGTTCCGAGCAGAATGACGAAGAGGGAGCAAGGATTTGGATTGGCTGCGCTCAACTTGGCCTGCCTTTTGCATGGGGAGTATCCCTGGAGCTCCTGGCTTTGTGGTTTTCTGAACCCTAACCCTAGGCATAACCCTAACCCTAGCCCTAAGCCTAACCCTAGACTGAGGCAGAAATCGGGCATGGGGCTGTGGTGAGTTCCGAGCAGAATGACAAAGAGGGAGCAAGGATTTGGATGTGCTACGCTCAACTTGGCCTGCCTTTTGCATGGTGAGTATCCCTGGAGCTCCTGGCTTTGTGGTTTTGTGAACCCTAACCCTAGGCATAACCCTAACCCTAGCCCTAAGCCTAACCCTAGACTGAGGCAGAAATCGGGCATTGGGCTGTGGTGAGTTCCGAGCAGAATGACGAAGAGGGAGCAAGGATTTGGATTGGCTGCGCTCAACTTGGCCTGCCTTTTGCATGGGGAGTATCCCTGGAGCTCCTGGCTTTGTGGTTTTCTGAACCCTAACCCTAGGCATAACCCTAACCCTAGCCCTAAGCCTAACCCTAGACTGAGGCAGAAATCGGGCATTGGGCTGTGGGGAGTTCCGAGCAGAATGACGAAGAGGGAGCAAGGATTTGGATGTGCTACGCTCAACTTGGCCTGCCTTTTGCATGGGGAGTATCCCTGGAGCTCCTGGCTTTGTGGTTTTCTGAACCCTAACCCTAGGCATAACCCTAACCCTAGCCCTAAGCCTAACCCTAGACTGAGGCAGAAATCGAGCATGGGGCTGTGGTGAGTTCCGAGCAGAATGACAAAGAGGGAGCAATGATTTGGATGTGCTACGCTCAACTTGGCCTGCCTTTTGCATGGTGAGCATCCCTGGAGCTCCTGGCTTTGTGGTTTTCTGAACCCTAACCCTAGGCATAACCCTAACCCTAGCCCTAAGCCTAACCCTAGACTGAGGCAGTAATCGGGCATTGGGCTGTGGTGAGTTCCGAGCAGAATGAAGAAGAGGGAGCAAGGATTTGGATTGGCTGCGCTCAACTTGGCCTGCCTTTTGCATGGGGAGTATCCCTGGAGCTCCTGGCTTTGTGGTTTTCTGAACCCTAACCCTAGGCATAACCCTAACCCTAGCCCTAAGCCTAACCCTAGACTGAGGCAGAAATCGGGCATGGGGCTGTGGTGAGTTCCGAGCAGAATGACAAAGAGGGAGCAAGGATTTGGATGTGCTACGCTCAACTTGGCCTGCCTTTTGCATGGTGAGTATCCCTGGAGCTCCTGGCTTTGTGGTTTTCTGAACCCTAACCCTAGGCATAACCCTAACCCTAGCCCTAAGCCTAACCCTAGACTGAGCCAGTAATCGGGCATTGGGCTGTGGTGAGTTCCGAGCAGAATGACGAAGAGGGAGAGGGGATTTGGATGTGCTACGCTCAACTGGGCCTGCCTTTTGCATGGTGAGTATCCCTGGAGCTCCTGGCTTTGTGGTTTTGTGAACCCTAACCCTAGGCATAACCCTAACCCTAGCCCTAAGCCTAACCCTAGACTGAGGCAGAAATCGAGCATGGGGCTGTGGTGAGTTCCGAGCAGAATGACAAAGAGGGAGCAATGATTTGGATGTGCTACGCTCAACTTGGCCTGCCTTTTGCATGGTGAGCATCCCTGGAGCTCCTGGCTTTGTGGTTTTGTGAACCCTAACCCTAGGCATAACCCTAACCCTAGCCCTAAGCCTAACCATAGACTGAGCCAGTAATCGGGCATTGGGCTGTGGTGAGTTCCGAGCAGAATGAAGAAGAGGGAGAGGGGATTTGGATGTGCTACACTCAACTTGGCCTGCCTTTTGCATGGGGAGTATCCCTGGAGCTCCTGGCTTTGTGGTTTTGTGAACCCTAACCCTAGGCATAACCCTAACCCTAGCCCTAAGCCTAACCCTAGACTGAGGCAGAAATCGGGCATTGGGCTGTGGGGAGTTCCGAGCAGAATGACGAAGAGGGAGCAAGGATTTGGATTGGCTGCGCTCAACTTGGCCTGCCTTTTGCATGGGGAGTATCCCTGGAGCTCCTGGCTTTGTGGTTTTCTGAACCCTAACCCTAGGCATAACCCTAACCCTAGCCCTAAGCCTAACCCTAGACTGAGGCAGAAATCGGGCATGGGGCTGTGGTGAGTTCCGAGCAGAATGACAAAGAGGGAGCAAGGATTTGGATGTGCTACGCTCAACTTGGCCTGCCTTTTGCATGGTGAGTATCCCTGGAGCTCCTGGCTTTGTGGTTTTGTGAACCCTAACCCTAGGCATAACCCTAACCCTAGCCCTAAGCCTAACCCTAGACTGAGGCAGAAATCGGGCATTGGGCTGTGGTGAGTTCCGAGCAGAATGACGAAGAGGGAGAGGGGATTTGGATGTGCTACGCTCAACTGGGCCTGCCTTTTGCATGGTGAGTATCCCTGGAGCTCCTGGCTTTGTGGTTTTGTGAACCCTAACCCTAGGCATAACCCTAACCCTAGCCCTAAGCCTAACCCTAGACTGAGGCAGATATCGGGCATTGGGCCGTGGTGAGTTCCGAGCAGAATGAAGAAGAGGGAGCAAGGATTTGGATGTGCTACGCTCAACTTGGCCTGCCTTTTGCATGGTGAGTATCCCTGGAGCTCCTGGCTTTGTGGTTTTCTGAACCCTAACCCTAGGCATAACCCTAACCCTAGCCCTAAGCCTAACCCTAGACTGAGGCAGAAATCGGGCATTGGGCTGTGGTGAATTCCGAGCAGAATGACGAAGAGGGAGAGGGGATTTGGATGTGCTACGCTCAACTTGGCCTGCCTTTTGCATGCTTAGTGTGCCTGGGTCCCCTGGCTTTGTCGTTTTCTCAATCCTAACCCTAGGCATAACCCTAACCCTAACCCTACCCCTAACCCTAACCCCTAACACTAACCCGAGCCCCTAACCCTAACCCTTGCAGAAAGAAGAAGAGGGAGCAAGGTTTTGGATGTGCCGTGCTTAACTTGGCCTGCCTTTCGCATGATCAGTGTCCCTGGAGCTCCTGGCTTTGTGGTTTTGTGAACCCTAACCCTAGGCATAACCCTAACCCTAGCCCTAAGCCTAACCCTAGACTGAGCCAGTAATCTGGCATTGGGCTGTGGGAAGTTCTGAGCAGAATGACAAAGAGGGAGCAAGGATTTGGATGTGCTACGCTCAACTTGGCCTGCCTTTTGCATGGGGAGTATCCCTGGAGCTCCTGGCTTTGTGGTTTTCTGAACCCTAACCCTAGGCATAACCCTAACCCTAGCCCTAAGCCTAACCCTAGACTGAGGCAGAAATCGGGCATTGGGCTGTGGGGAGTTCCGAGCAGAATGACGAAGAGGGAGCAAGGATTTGGATTGGCTGCGCTCAACTTGGCCTGCCTTTTGCATGGGGAGTATCCCTGGAGCTCCTGGCTTTGTGGTTTTCTGAACCCTAACCCTAGGCATAACCCTAACCCTAGCCCTAAGCCTAACCCTAGACTGAGGCAGAAATCGGGCATTGGGCTGTGGGGAGTTCCGAGCAGAATGACGAAGAGGGAGCAAGGATTTGGATTGGCTGCGCTCAACTTGGCCTGCCTTTTGCATGGGGAGTATCCCTGGAGCTCCTGGCTTTGTGGTTTTGTGAACCCTAACCCTAGGCATAACCCTAACCCTAGCCCTAAGCCTAACCCTAGACTGAGGCAGAAATCGAGCATGGGGCTGTGGTGAGTTCCGAGCAGAATGACAAAGAGGGAGCAATGATTTGGATGTGCTACGCTCAACTTGGCCTGCCTTTTGCATGGTGAGCATCCCTGGAGCTCCTGGCTTTGTGGTTTTGTGAACCCTAACCCTAGGCATAACCCTAACCCTAGCCCTAAGCCTAACCCTAGACTGAGGCAGTAATCGGGCATTGGGCTGTGGTGAGTTCCGAGCAGAATGACGAAGAGGGAGAGGGGATTTGGATGTGCTACGCTCAACTTGGCCTGCCTTTTGCATGGTGAGTATCCCTGGAGCTCCTGGCTTTGTGGTTTTGTGAACCCTAACCCTAGGCATAACCCTAACCCTAGCCCTAAGCCTAACCCTAGACTGAGGCAGAAATTGGGCATTGGGCTGTGGGGAGTTCCGAGCAGAATGACGAAGAGGGAGCAAGGATTTGGATTGGCTGCGCTCAACTTGGCCTGCCTTTTGCATGGGGAGTATCCCTGGAGCTCCTGGCTTTGTGGTTTTCTGAACCCTAACCCTAGGCATAACCCTAACCCTAGCCCTAAGCCTAACCCTAGACTGAGGCAGAAATCGGGCATGGGGCTGTGGTGAGTTCCGAGCAGAATGACAAAGAGGGAGCAAGGATTTGGATGTGCTACGCTCAACTTGGCCTGCCTTTTGCATGGTGAGTATCCCTGGAGCTCCTGGCTTTGTGGTTTTGTGAACCCTAACCCTAGGCATAACCCTAACCCTAGCCCTAAGCCTAACCCTAGACTGAGGCAGAAATCGGGCATTGGGCTGTGGTGAGTTCCGAGCAGAATGACGAAGAGGGAGCAAGGATTTGGATTGGCTGCGCTCAACTTGGCCTGCCTTTTGCATGGGGAGTATCCCTGGAGCTCCTGGCTTTGTGGTTTTCTGAACCCTAACCCTAGGCATAACCCTAACCCTAGCCCTAAGCCTAACCCTAGACTGAGGCAGAAATCGGGCATGGGGCTGTGGTGAGTTCCGAGCAGAATGACGAAGAGGGAGCAAGGATTTGGATGTGCTACGCTCAACTTGGCCTGCCTTTTGCATGGGGAGTATCCCTGGAGCTCCTGGCTTTGTGGTTTTCTGAACCCTAACCCTAGGCATAACCCTAACCCTAGCCCTAAGCCTAACCCTAGACTGAGGCAGAAATCGAGCATGGGGCTGTGGTGAGTTCCGAGCAGAATGACAAAGAGGGAGCAATGATTTGGATGTGCTACGCTCAACTTGGCCTGCCTTTTGCATGGTGAGCATCCCTGGAGCTCCTGGCTTTGTGGTTTTCTGAACCCTAACCCTAGGCATAACCCTAACCCTAGCCCTAAGCCTAACCCTAGACTGAGGCAGAAATCGGGCATTGGGCTGTGGTGAATTCCGAGCAGAATGACGAAGAGGGAGAGGGGATTTGGATGTGCTACGCTCAACTTGGCCTGCCTTTTGCATGCTTAGTGTGCCTGGGTCCCCTGGCTTTGTCGTTTTCTCAATCCTAACCCTAGTCAAAACCCTAACCCTAACCCTACCCCTAACCCTAACCCCTAACACTAACCCGAGCCCCTAACCCTAACCCTTGCAGAAAGAAGAAGAGGGAGCAAGGTTTTGGATGTGCCGTGCTTAACTTGCCCTGCCTTTCGCATGATCAGTGTCCCTGGAGCTCCTGGCTTTGTGGTTTTGTGAACCCTAACCCTAGGCATAACCCTAACCCTAGCCCTAAGCCTAACCCTAGACTGAGCCAGTAATCTGGCATTGGGCTGTGGGAAGTTCTGAGCAGAATGACAAAGAGGGAGCAAGGATTTGGATGTGCTACGCTCAACTTGGCCTGCCTTTTGCATGGGGAGTATCCCTGGAGCTCCTGGCTTTGTGGTTTTCTGAACCCTAACCCTAGGCATAACCCTAACCCTAGCCCTAAGCCTAACCCTAGACTGAGCCAGTAATCGGGCATTGGGCTGTGGGGAGTTCCGAGGAGAATGACAAAGAGGGAGAGGGGATTTGGATGTGCTACGCTCAACTTGGCCTGCCTTTTGCATGGTGAGTATCCCTGGAGCTCCTGGCTTTGTGGTTTTGTGAACCCTAACCCTAGGCATAACCCTAACCCTAGCCCTAAGCCTAACCCTAGACTGAGGCAGTAATCGGGCATTGGGCTGTGGTGAGTTCCGAGCAGAATGACGAAGAGGGAGAGGGGATTTGGATGTGCTACGCTCAACTTGGCCTGCCTTTTGCATGGTGAGTATCCCTGGAGCTCCTGGCTTTGTGGTTTTGTGAACCCTAACCCTAGGCATAACCCTAACCCTAGCCCTAAGCCTAACCCTAGACTGAGGCAGTAATCGGGCATTGGGCTGTGGTGAGTTCCGAGCAGAATGACGAAGAGGGAGAGGGGATTTGGATGTGCTACGCTCAACTGGGCCTGCCTTTTGCATGGTGAGTATCCCTGGAGCTCCTGGCTTTGTGGTTTTCTGAACCCTAACCCTAGGCATAACCCTAACCCTAGCCCTAAGCCTAACCCTAGACTGAGGCAGTAATCGGGCATTGGGCTGTGGTGAGTTCCAAGCATAATGACAAAGAGGGAGCAAGGATTTGGATGTGCTACGCTCAACTTGGCCTGCCTTTTGCATGGTGAGTATCCCTGGAGCTCCTGGCTTTGTGGTTTTCTGAACCCTAACCCTAGGCATAACCCTAACCCTAGCCCTAAGCCTAACCATAGACTGAGCCAGTAATCGGGCATTGGGCTGTGGTGAGTTCCGAGCAGAATGAAGAAGAGGGAGAGGGGATTTGGATGTGCTACGCTCAACTTGGCCTGCCTTTTGCATGGTGAGTATCCCTGGAGCTCCTGGCTTTGTGGTTTTCTGAACCCTAACCCTAGGCATAACCCTAACCCTAGCCCTAAGCCTAACCCTAGACTGAGCCAGTAATCGGGCATTGGGCTGTGGGGAGTTCCGAGCAGAATGAAGAAGAGGGAGAGGGGATTTGGATGTGCTACGCTCAACTTGGCCTGCCTTTTGCATGGTATCCCTGGAGCTCCTGGCTTTGTGGTTTTGTGAACCCTAACCCTAGGCATAACCCTAACCCTAGCCCTAAGCCTAACCCTAGACTGAGGCAGAAATCGGGCATTGGGCTGTGGGGAGTTCCGAGCAGAATGACGAAGAGGGAGCAAGGATTTGGATTTGCTACGCTCAACTTGGCCTGCCTTTTGCATGGTGAGTATCCCTGGAGCTCCTGGCTTTGTGGTTTTCTGAACCCTAACCCTAGGCATAACCCTAACCCTAGCCCTAAGCCTAACCCTAGACTGAGGCAGAAATCGGGCATTGGGCTGTGGGGAGTTCCGAGCAGAATGACGAAGAGGGAGCAAGGATTTGGATTGGCTGCGCTCAACTTGGCCTGCCTTTTGCATGGGGAGTATCCCTGGAGCTCCTGGCTTTGTGGTTTTCTGAACCCTAACCCTAGGCATAACCCTAACCCTAGCCCTAAGCCTAACCCTAGACTGAGGCAGAAATCGGGCATGGGGCTGTGGTGAGTTCCGAGCAGAATGACAAAGAGGGAGCAAGGATTTGGATGTGCTACGCTCAACTTGGCCTGCCTTTTGCATGGTGAGTATCCCTGGAGCTCCTGGCTTTGTGGTTTTGTGAACCCTAACCCTAGGCATAACCCTAACCCTAGCCCTAAGCCTAACCCTAGACTGAGGCAGAAATCGGGCATTGGGCTGTGGTGAGTTCCGAGCAGAATGACGAAGAGGGAGAGGGGATTTGGATGTGCTACGCTCAACTTGGCCTGCCTTTTGCATGGGGAGTATCCCTGGAGCTCCTGGCTTTGTGGTTTTCTGAACCCTAACCCTAGGCATAACCCTAACCCTAGCCCTAAGCCTAACCCTAGACTGAGGCAGATATCGGGCATTGGGCCGTGGTGAGTTCCGAGCAGAATGAAGAAGAGGGAGCAAGGATTTGGATGTGCTACACTCAACTTGGCCTGCCTTTTGCATGGGGAGTATCCCTGGAGCTCCTGGCTTTGTGGTTTTCTGAACCCTAACCCTAGGCATAACCCTAACCCTAGCCCTAAGCCTAACCCTAGACTGAGGCAGAAATCGGGCATTGGGCTGTGGTGAATTCCGAGCAGAATGACGAAGAGGGAGAGGGGATTTGGATGTGCTACGCTCAACTTGGCCCGCCTTTTGCATGCTTAGTGTGCCTGGGTCCCCTGGCTTTGTGGTTTTGTGAACCCTAACCCTAGTCAAAACCCTAACCCTAACCCTACCCCTAACCCTAACCCCTAACACTAACCCGAGCCCCTAACCCTAACCCTTGCAGAAAGAAGAAGAGGGAGCAAGGTTTTGGATGTGCCGTGCTTAACTTGGCCTGCCTTTCGCATGATCAGTGTCCCTGGAGCTCCTGGCTTTGTGGTTTTGTGAACCCAAACCCTAGGCATAACCCTAACCCTAGCCCTAAGCCTAACCCTAGACTGAGCCAGTAATCTGGCATTGGGCTGTGGGAAGTTCTGAGCAGAATGACAAAGAGGGAGCAAGGATTTGGATTGGCTGCGCTCAACTTGGCCTGCCTTTTGCATGGGGAGTATCCCTGGAGCTCCTGGCTTTGTGGTTTTCTGAACCCTAACCCTAGGCATAACCCTAACCCTAGCCCTAAGCCTAACCCTAGACTGAGCCAGTAATCGGGCATTGGGCTGTGGTGAGTTCCGAGCAGAATGACGAAGAGGGAGAGGGGATTTGGATGTGCTACGCTCAACTGGGCCTGCCTTTTGCATGGTGAGTATCCCTGGAGCTCCTGGCTTTGTGGTTTTCTGAACCCTAACCCTAGGCATAACCCTAACCCTAGCCCTAAGCCTAACCCTAGACTGAGGCAGTAATCGGGCATTGGGCTGTGGTGAGTTCCAAGCATAATGACAAAGAGGGAGCAAGGATTTGGATGTGCTACGCTCAACTTGGCCTGCCTTTTGCATGGTGAGTATCCCTGGAGCTCCTGGCTTTGTGGTTTTGTGAACCCTAACCCTAGGCATAACCCTAACCCTAGCCCTAAGCCTAACCATAGACTGAGCCAGTAATCGGGCATTGGGCTGTGGTGAGTTCCGAGCAGAATGAAGAAGAGGGAGAGGGGATTTGGATGTGCTACACTCAACTTGGCCTGCCTTTTGCATGGGGAGTATCCCTGGAGCTCCTGGCTTTGTGGTTTTGTGAACCCTAACCCTAGGCATAACCCTAACCCTAGCCCTAAGCCTAACCCTAGACTGAGCCAGTAATCGGGCATTGGGCTGTGGGGAGTTCCGAGCAGAATGAAGAAGAGGGAGCAAGGATTTGGATGTGCTACGCTCAACTTGGCCTGCCTTTTGCATGGTATCCCTGGAGCTCCTGGCTTTGTGGTTTTGTCAACCCTAACCCTAGGCATAACCCTAACCCTAGCCCTAAGCCTAACCCTAGACTGAGCCAGTAATCTGGCATTGGGCTGTGGGAAGTTCCGAGCAGAATGACGAAGAGGGAGAGGGGATTTGGATGTGCTACGCTCAACTTGGCCTGCCTTTTGCATGGTGAGTATCCCTGGAGCTCCTGGCTTTGTGGTTTTGTGAACCCTAACCCTAGGCATAACCCTAACCCTAGCCCTAAGCCTAACCCTAGACTGAGCCAGTAATCTGGCATTGGGCTGTGGGAAGTTCCGAGCAGAATGACGAAGAGGGAGAGGGGATTTGGATGTGCTACGCTCAACTTGGCCTGCCTTTTGCATGGTGAGTATCCCTGGAGCTCCTGGCTTTGTGGTTTTGTGAACCCTAACCCTAGGCATAACCCTAACCCTAGCCCTAAGCCTAACCCTAGACTGAGGCAGAAATCGGGCATTGGGCTGTGGGGAGTTCCGAGCAGAATGACGAAGAGGGAGCAAGGATTTGGATTGGCTGCGCTCAACTTGGCCTGCCTTTTGCATGGGGAGTATCCCTGGAGCTCCTGGCTTTGTGGTTTTCTGAACCCTAACCCTAGGCATAACCCTAACCCTAGCCCTAAGCCTAACCCTAGACTGAGGCAGAAATCGGGCATGGGGCTGTGGTGAGTTCCGAGCAGAATGACAAAGAGGGAGCAAGGATTTGGATGTGCTACGCTCAACTTGGCCTGCCTTTTGCATGGTGAGTATCCCTGGAGCTCCTGGCTTTGTGGTTTTGTGAACCCTAACCCTAGGCATAACCCTAACCCTAGCCCTAAGCCTAACCCTAGACTGAGGCAGAAATCGGGCATTGGGCTGTGGTGAGTTCCGAGCAGAATGACGAAGAGGGAGAGGGGATTTGGATGTGCTACGCTCAACTGGGCCTGCCTTTTGCATGGGGAGTATCCCTGGAGCTCCTGGCTTTGTGGTTTTGTGAACCCTAACCCTAGGCATAACCCTAACCCTAGCCCTAAGCCTAACCCTAGACTGAGGCAGAAATCGGGCATTGGGCTGTGGTGAATTCCGAGCAGAATGACGAAGAGGGAGAGGGGATTTGGATGTGCTACGCTCAACTTGGCCTGCCTTTTGCATGCTTAGTGTGCCTGGGTCCCCTGGCTTTGTCGTTTTCTCAATCCTAACCCTAGGCATAACCCTAACCCTAACCCTACCCCTAACCCTAACCCCTAACACTAACCCGAGCCCCTAACCCTAACCCTTGCAGAAAGAAGAAGAGGGAGCAAGGTTTTGGATGTGCCGTGCTTAACTTGGCCTGCCTTTCGCATGATCAGTGTCCCTGGAGCTCCTGGCTTTGTGGTTTTGTGAACCCTAACCCTAGGCATAACCCTAACCCTAGCCCTAAGCCTAACCCTAGACTGAGCCAGTAATCTGGCATTGGGCTGTGGGAAGTTCTGAGCAGAATGACAAAGAGGGAGCAAGGATTTGGATGTGCTACGCTCAACTTGGCCTGCCTTTTGCATGGGGAGTATCCCTGGAGCTCCTGGCTTTGTGGTTTTCTGAACCCTAACCCTAGGCATAACCCTAACCCTAGCCCTAAGCCTAACCCTAGACTGAGGCAGAAATCGGGCATTGGGCTGTGGGGAGTTCCGAGCAGAATGACGAAGAGGGAGCAAGGATTTGGATTGGCTGTGCTCAACTTGGCCTGCCTTTTGCATGGGGAGTATCCCTGGAGCTCCTGGCTTTGTGGTTTTCTGAACCCTAACCCTAGGCATAACCCTAACCCTAGCCCTAAGCCTAACCCTAGACTGAGGCAGAAATCGGGCATTGGGCTGTGGGGAGTTCCGAGCAGAATGACGAAGAGGGAGCAAGGATTTGGATTGGCTGCGCTCAACTTGGCCTGCCTTTTGCATGGGGAGTATCCCTGGAGCTCCTGGCTTTGTGGTTTTGTGAACCCTAACCCTAGGCATAACCCTAACCCTAGCCCTAAGCCTAACCCTAGACTGAGGCAGAAATCGAGCATGGGGCTGTGGTGAGTTCCGAGCAGAATGACAAAGAGGGAGCAATGATTTGGATGTGCTACGCTCAACTTGGCCTGCCTTTTGCATGGTGAGCATCCCTGGAGCTCCTGGCTTTGTGGTTTTGTGAACCCTAACCCTAGGCATAACCCTAACCCTAGCCCTAAGCCTAACCCTAGACTGAGGCAGTAATCGGGCATTGGGCTGTGGTGAGTTCCGAGCAGAATGACGAAGAGGGAGAGGGGATTTGGATGTGCTACGCTCAACTTGGCCTGCCTTTTGCATGGGGAGTATCCCTGGAGCTCCTGGCTTTGTGGTTTTGTGAACCCTAACCCTAGGCATAACCCTAACCCTAGCCCTAAGCCTAACCCTAGACTGAGGCAGAAATTGGGCATTGGGCTGTGGGGAGTTCCGAGCAGAATGACGAAGAGGGAGCAAGGATTTGGATTGGCTGCGCTCAACTTGGCCTGCCTTTTGCATGGGGAGTATCCCTGGAGCTCCTGGCTTTGTGGTTTTCTGAACCCTAACCCTAGGCATAACCCTAACCCTAGCCCTAAGCCTAACCCTAGACTGAGGCAGAAATCGGGCATGGGGCTGTGGTGAGTTCCGAGCAGAATGACAAAGAGGGAGCAAGGATTTGGATGTGCTACGCTCAACTTGGCCTGCCTTTTGCATGGTGAGTATCCCTGGAGCTCCTGGCTTTGTGGTTTTGTGAACCCTAACCCTAGGCATAACCCTAACCCTAGCCCTAAGCCTAACCCTAGACTGAGGCAGAAATCGGGCATTGGGCTGTGGTGAGTTCCGAGCAGAATGACGAAGAGGGAGCAAGGATTTGGATTGGCTGCGCTCAACTTGGCCTGCCTTTTGCATGGGGAGTATCCCTGGAGCTCCTGGCTTTGTGGTTTTCTGAACCCTAACCCTAGGCATAACCCTAACCCTAGCCCTAAGCCTAACCCTAGACTGAGGCAGAAATCGGGCATTGGGCTGTGGGGAGTTCCGAGCAGAATGACGAAGAGGGAGCAAGGATTTGGATGTGCTACGCTCAACTTGGCCTGCCTTTTGCATGGGGAGTATCCCTGGAGCTCCTGGCTTTGTGGTTTTCTGAACCCTAACCCTAGGCATAACCCTAACCCTAGCCCTAAGCCTAACCCTAGACTGAGGCAGAAATCGAGCATGGGGCTGTGGTGAGTTCCGAGCAGAATGACAAAGAGGGAGCAATGATTTGGATGTGCTACGCTCAACTTGGCCTGCCTTTTGCATGGTGAGCATCCCTGGAGCTCCTGGCTTTGTGGTTTTGTGAACCCTAACCCTAGGCATAACCCTAACCCTAGCCCTAAGCCTAACCCTAGACTGAGGCAGTAATCGGGCATTGGGCTGTGGTGAGTTCCGAGCAGAATGACGAAGAGGGAGAGGGGATTTGGATGTGCTACGCTCAACTTGGCCTGCCTTTTGCATGGGGAGTATCCCTGGAGCTCCTGGCTTTGTGGTTTTGTGAACCCTAACCCTAGGCATAACCCTAACCCTAGCCCTAAGCCTAACCCTAGACTGAGGCAGTAATCGGGCATTGGGCTGTGGTGAGTTCCGAGCAGAATGACGAAGAGGGAGAGGGGATTTGGATGTGCTACGCTCAACTTGGCCTGCCTTTTGCATGGGGAGTATCCCTGGAGCTCCTGGCTTTGTGGTTTTGTGAACCCTAACCCTAGGCATAACCCTAACCCTAGCCCTAAGCCTAACCCTAGACTGAGGCAGAAATCGGGCATTGGGCTGTGGGGAGTTCCGAGCAGAATGAAGAAGAGGGAGCAAGGATTTGGATTGGCTGCGCTCAACTTGGCCTGCCTTTTGCATGGGGAGTATCCCTGGAGCTCCTGGCTTTGTGGTTTTCTGAACCCTAACCCTAGGCATAACCCTAACCCTAGCCCTAAGCCTAACCCTAGACTGAGGCAGAAATCGGGCATGGGGCTGTGGTGAGTTCCGAGCAGAATGACAAAGAGGGAGCAAGGATTTGGATGTGCTACGCTCAACTTGGCCTGCCTTTTGCATGGTGAGTATCCCTGGAGCTCCTGGCTTTGTGGTTTTGTGAACCCTAACCCTAGGCATAACCCTAACCCTAGCCCTAAGCCTAACCCTAGACTGAGGCAGAAATCGGGCATTGGGCTGTGGTGAGTTCCGAGCAGAATGACGAAGAGGGAGAGGGGATTTGGATGTGCTACGCTCAACTTGGCCTGCCTTTTGCATGGTGAGTATCCCTGGAGCTCCTGGCTTTGTGGTTTTGTGAACCCTAACCCTAGGCATAACCCTAACCCTAGCCCTAAGCCTAACCCTAGACTGAGGCAGAAATCGAGCATGGGGCTGTGGTGAGTTCCGAGCAGAATGACAAAGAGGGAGCAATGATTTGGATGTGCTACGCTCAACTTGGCCTGCCTTTTGCATGGTGAGCATCCCTGGAGCTCCTGGCTTTGTGGTTTTCTGAACCCTAACCCTAGGCATAACCCTAACCCTAGCCCTAAGCCTAACCCTAGACTGAGGCAGAAATCGGGCATTGGGCTGTGGTGAGTTCCGAGCAGAATGACGAAGAGGGAGAGGGGATTTGGATGTGCTACGCTCAACTTGGCCTGCCTTTTGCATGGTGAGTATCCCTGGAGCTCCTGGCTTTGTGGTTTTGTGAACCCTAACCCTAGGCATAACCCTAACCCTAGCCCTAAGCCTAACCCTAGACTGAGGCAGATATCGGGCATTGGGCTGTGGTGAGTTCCGAGCAGAATGAAGAAGAGGGAGCAAGGATTTGGATGTGCTACACTCAACTTGGCCTGCCTTTTGCATGGTGAGTATCCCTGGAGCTCCTGGCTTTGTGGTTTTGTGAACCCTAACCCTAGGCATAACCCTAACCCTAGCCCTAAGCCTAACCCTAGACTGAGGCAGAAATCGGGCATTGGGCTGTGGTGAATTCCGAGCAGAATGACGAAGAGGGAGAGGGGATTTGGATGTGCTACGCTCAACTTGGCCTGCCTTTTGCATGCTTAGTGTGCCTGGGTCCCCTGGCTTTGTGGTTTTCTCAATCCTAACCCTAGTCAAAACGCTAACCCTAACCCTACCCCTAACCCTAACCCCTAACACTAACCCGAGCCCCTAACCCTAACCCTTGCAAAAAGAAGAAGAGGGAGCAAGGTTTTGGATGTGCCGTGCTTAACTTGGCCTGCCTTTCGCATGATCAGTGTCCCTGGAGCTCCTGGCTTTGTGGTTTTGTGAACCCAAACCCTAGGCATAACCCTAACCCTAGCCCTAAGCCTAACCCTAGACTGAGCCAGTAATCTGGCATTGGGCTGTGGGAAGTTCTGAGCAGAATGACAAAGAGGGAGCAAGGATTTGGATTGGCTGCGCTCAACTTGGCCTGCCTTTTGCATGGGGAGTATCCCTGGAGCTCCTGGCTTTGTGGTTTTCTGAACCCTAACCCTAGGCATAACCCTAACCCTAGCCCTAAGCCTAACCCTAGACTGAGGCAGAAATCGGGCATGGGGCTGTGGTGAGTTCCGAGCAGAATGACAAAGAGGGAGCAAGGATTTGGATGTGCTACGCTCAACTTGGCCTGCCTTTTGCATGGTGAGTATCCCTGGAGCTCCTGGCTTTGTGGTTTTGTGAACCCTAACCCTAGGCATAACCCTAACCCTAGCCCTAAGCCTAACCCTAGACTGAGGCAGAAATCGGGCATTGGGCTGTGGTGAGTTCCGAGCAGAATGACGAAGAGGGAGAGGGGATTTGGATGTGCTACGCTCAACTTGGCCTGCCTTTTGCATGGGGAGTATCCCTGGAGCTCCTGGCTTTGTGGTTTTGTGAACCCTAACCCTAGGCATAACCCTAACCCTAGCCCTAAGCCTAACCCTAGACTGAGGCAGATATCGGGCATTGGGCCGTGGTGAGTTCCGAGCAGAATGAAGAAGAGGGAGCAAGGATTTGGATGTGCTACACTCAACTTGGCCTGCCTTTTGCATGGTGAGTATCCCTGGAGCTCCTGGCTTTGTGGTTTTGTGAACCCTAACCCTAGGCATAACCCTAACCCTAGCCCTAAGCCTAACCCTAGACTGAGGCAGAAATCGGGCATTGGGCTGTGGTGAATTCCGAGCAGAATGACGAAGAGGGAGAGGGGATTTGGATGTGCTACGCTCAACTTGGCCTGCCTTTTGCATGCTTAGTGTGCCTGGGTCCCCTGGCTTTGTCGTTTTCTCAATCCTAACCCTAGGCATAACCCTAACCCTAACCCTACCCCTAACCCTAACCCCTAACACTAACCCGAGCCCCTAACCCTAACCCTTGCAGAAAGAAGAAGAGGGAGCAAGGTTTTGGATGTGCCGTGCTTAACTTGGCCTGCCTTTCGCATGATCAGTGTCCCTGGAGCTCCTGGCTTTGTGGTTTTGTGAACCCTAACCCTAGGCATAACCCTAACCCTAGCCCTAAGCCTAACCCTAGACTGAGCCAGTAATCTGGCATTGGGCTGTGGGAAGTTCTGAGCAGAATGACAAAGAGGGAGCAAGGATTTGGATGTGCTACGCTCAACTTGGCCTGCCTTTTGCATGGGGAGTATCCCTGGAGCTCCTGGCTTTGTGGTTTTCTGAACCCTAACCCTAGGCATAACCCTAACCCTAGCCCTAAGCCTAACCCTAGACTGAGGCAGAAATCGGGCATTGGGCTGTGGGGAGTTCCGAGCAGAATGACGAAGAGGGAGCAAGGATTTGGATTGGCTGCGCTCAACTTGGCCTGCCTTTTGCATGGGGAGTATCCCTGGAGCTCCTGGCTTTGTGGTTTTCTGAACCCTAACCCTAGGCATAACCCTAACCCTAGCCCTAAGCCTAACCCTAGACTGAGGCAGAAATCGGGCATTGGGCTGTGGGGAGTTCCGAGCAGAATGACGAAGAGGGAGCAAGGATTTGGATTGGCTGCGCTCAACTTGGCCTGCCTTTTGCATGGGGAGTATCCCTGGAGCTCCTGGCTTTGTGGTTTTCTGAACCCTAACCCTAGGCATAACCCTAACCCTAGCCCTAAGCCTAACCCTAGACTGAGGCAGAAATCGGGCATGGGGCTGTGGTGAGTTCCGAGCAGAATGACAAAGAGGGAGCAAGGATTTGGATGTGCTACGCTCAACTTGGCCTGCCTTTTGCATGGTGAGTATCCCTGGAGCTCCTGGCTTTGTGGTTTTCTGAACCCTAACCCTAGGCATAACCCTAACCCTAGCCCTAAGCCTAACCCTAGACTGAGGCAGAAATCGGGCATTGGGCTGTGGTGAGTTCCGAGCAGAATGACGAAGAGGGAGCAAGGATTTGGATTGGCTGCGCTCAACTTGGCCTGCCTTTTGCATGGGGAGTATCCCTGGAGCTCCTGGCTTTGTGGTTTTCTGAACCCTAACCCTAGGCATAACCCTAACCCTAGCCCTAAGCCTAACCCTAGACTGAGGCAGAAATCGGGCATTGGGCTGTGGGGAGTTCCGAGCAGAATGACGAAGAGGGAGCAAGGATTTGGATGTGCTACGCTCAACTTGGCCTGCCTTTTGCATGGGGAGTATCCCTGGAGCTCCTGGCTTTGTGGTTTTCTGAACCCTAACCCTAGGCATAACCCTAACCCTAGCCCTAAGCCTAACCCTAGACTGAGGCAGAAATCGAGCATGGGGCTGTGGTGAGTTCCGAGCAGAATGACAAAGAGGGAGCAATGATTTGGATGTGCTACGCTCAACTTGGCCTGCCTTTTGCATGGTGAGCATCCCTGGAGCTCCTGGCTTTGTGGTTTTGTGAACCCTAACCCTAGGCATAACCCTAACCCTAGCCCTAAGCCTAACCCTAGACTGAGGCAGTAATCGGGCATTGGGCTGTGGTGAGTTCCGAGCAGAATGACGAAGAGGGAGAGGGGATTTGGATGTGCTACGCTCAACTTGGCCTGCCTTTTGCATGGGGAGTATCCCTGGAGCTCCTGGCTTTGTGGTTTTGTGAACCCTAACCCTAGGCATAACCCTAACCCTAGCCCTAAGCCTAACCCTAGACTGAGGCAGTAATCGGGCATTGGGCTGTGGTGAGTTCCGAGCAGAATGACGAAGAGGGAGAGGGGATTTGGATGTGCTACGCTCAACTGGGCCTGCCTTTTGCATGGTGAGTATCCCTGGAGCTCCTGGCTTTGTGGTTTTGTGAACCCTAACCCTAGGCATAACCCTAACCCTAGCCCTAAGCCTAACCCTAGACTGAGGCAGAAATCGGGCATTGGGCTGTGGGGAGTTCCGAGCAGAATGAAGAAGAGGGAGCAAGGATTTGGATTGGCTGCGCTCAACTTGGCCTGCCTTTTGCATGGGGAGTATCCCTGGAGCTCCTGGCTTTGTGGTTTTCTGAACCCTAACCCTAGGCATAACCCTAACCCTAGCCCTAAGCCTAACCCTAGA
Organism: Coloeus monedula; assembly: GCF_965178545.1. Classification (NCBI taxonomy): domain Eukaryota; kingdom Metazoa; phylum Chordata; class Aves; order Passeriformes; family Corvidae; genus Coloeus; species Coloeus monedula. Next base: position 67,268 of record NW_028120808.1, on the reverse strand, counting down.
CTGAGGCAGAAATCGGGCATGGGGCTGTGGTGAGTTCCGAGCAGAATGACAAAGAGGGAGCAAGGATTTGGATGTGCTACGCTCAACTTGGCCTGCCTTTTGCATGGTGAGTATCCCTGGAGCTCCTGGCTTTGTGGTTTTGTGAACCCTAACCCTAGGCATAACCCTAACCCTAGCCCTAAGCCTAACCCTAGACTGAGGCAGAAATCGGGCATTGGGCTGTGGTGAGTTCCGAGCAGAATGACGAAGAGGGAGAGGGGATTTGGATGTGCTACGCTCAACTTGGCCTGCCTTTTGCATGGTGAGTATCCCTGGAGCTCCTGGCTTTGTGGTTTTGTGAACCCTAACCCTAGGCATAACCCTAACCCTAGCCCTAAGCCTAACCCTAGACTGAGGCAGAAATCGAGCATGGGGCTGTGGTGAGTTCCGAGCAGAATGACAAAGAGGGAGCAATGATTTGGATGTGCTACGCTCAACTTGGCCTGCCTTTTGCATGGTGAGCATCCCTGGAGCTCCTGGCTTTGTGGTTTTCTGAACCCTAACCCTAGGCATAACCCTAACCCTAGCCCTAAGCCTAACCCTAGACTGAGGCAGAAATCGGGCATTGGGCTGTGGTGAGTTCCGAGCAGAATGACGAAGAGGGAGAGGGGATTTGGATGTGCTACGCTCAACTTGGCCTGCCTTTTGCATGGTGAGTATCCCTGGAGCTCCTGGCTTTGTGGTTTTGTGAACCCTAACCCTAGGCATAACCCTAACCCTAGCCCTAAGCCTAACCCTAGACTGAGGCAGATATCGGGCATTGGGCTGTGGTGAGTTCCGAGCAGAATGAAGAAGAGGGAGCAAGGATTTGGATGTGCTACACTCAACTTGGCCTGCCTTTTGCATGGTGAGTATCCCTGGAGCTCCTGGCTTTGTGGTTTTGTGAACCCTAACCCTAGGCATAACCCTAACCCTAGCCCTAAGCCTAACCCTAGACTGAGGCAGAAATCGGGCATTGGGCTGTGGTGAATTCCGAGCAGAATGACGAAGAGGGAGAGGGGATTTGGATGTGCTACGCTCAACTTGGCCTGCCTTTTGCATGCTTAGTGTGCCTGGGTCCCCTGGCTTTGTGGTTTTCTCAATCCTAACCCTAGTCAAAACGCTAACCCTAACCCTACCCCTAACCCTAACCCCTAACACTAACCCGAGCCCCTAACCCTAACCCTTGCAAAAAGAAGAAGAGGGAGCAAGGTTTTGGATGTGCCGTGCTTAACTTGGCCTGCCTTTCGCATGATCAGTGTCCCTGGAGCTCCTGGCTTTGTGGTTTTGTGAACCCAAACCCTAGGCATAACCCTAACCCTAGCCCTAAGCCTAACCCTAGACTGAGCCAGTAATCTGGCATTGGGCTGTGGGAAGTTCTGAGCAGAATGACAAAGAGGGAGCAAGGATTTGGATTGGCTGCGCTCAACTTGGCCTGCCTTTTGCATGGGGAGTATCCCTGGAGCTCCTGGCTTTGTGGTTTTCTGAACCCTAACCCTAGGCATAACCCTAACCCTAGCCCTAAGCCTAACCCTAGACTGAGGCAGAAATCGGGCATGGGGCTGTGGTGAGTTCCGAGCAGAATGACAAAGAGGGAGCAAGGATTTGGATGTGCTACGCTCAACTTGGCCTGCCTTTTGCATGGTGAGTATCCCTGGAGCTCCTGGCTTTGTGGTTTTGTGAACCCTAACCCTAGGCATAACCCTAACCCTAGCCCTAAGCCTAACCCTAGACTGAGGCAGAAATCGGGCATTGGGCTGTGGTGAGTTCCGAGCAGAATGACGAAGAGGGAGAGGGGATTTGGATGTGCTACGCTCAACTTGGCCTGCCTTTTGCATGGTGAGTATCCCTGGAGCTCCTGGCTTTGTGGTTTTGTGAACCCTAACCCTAGGCATAACCCTAACCCTAGCCCTAAGCCTAACCCTAGACTGAGGCAGATATCGGGCATTGGGCCGTGGTGAGTTCCGAGCAGAATGAAGAAGAGGGAGCAAGGATTTGGATGTGCTACACTCAACTTGGCCTGCCTTTTGCATGGTGAGTATCCCTGGAGCTCCTGGCTTTGTGGTTTTGTGAACCCTAACCCTAGGCATAACCCTAACCCTAGCCCTAAGCCTAACCCTAGACTGAGGCAGAAATCGGGCATTGGGCTGTGGTGAATTCCGAGCAGAATGACGAAGAGGGAGAGGGGATTTGGATGTGCTACGCTCAACTTGGCCTGCCTTTTGCATGCTTAGTGTGCCTGGGTCCCCTGGCTTTGTCGTTTTCTCAATCCTAACCCTAGGCATAACCCTAACCCTAACCCTACCCCTAACCCTAACCCCTAACACTAACCCGAGCCCCTAACCCTAACCCTTGCAGAAAGAAGAAGAGGGAGCAAGGTTTTGGATGTGCCGTGCTTAACTTGGCCTGCCTTTCGCATGATCAGTGTCCCTGGAGCTCCTGGCTTTGTGGTTTTGTGAACCCTAACCCTAGGCATAACCCTAACCCTAGCCCTAAGCCTAACCCTAGACTGAGCCAGTAATCTGGCATTGGGCTGTGGGAAGTTCTGAGCAGAATGACAAAGAGGGAGCAAGGATTTGGATGTGCTACGCTCAACTTGGCCTGCCTTTTGCATGGGGAGTATCCCTGGAGCTCCTGGCTTTGTGGTTTTCTGAACCCTAACCCTAGGCATAACCCTAACCCTAGCCCTAAGCCTAACCCTAGACTGAGGCAGAAATCGGGCATTGGGCTGTGGGGAGTTCCGAGCAGAATGACGAAGAGGGAGCAAGGATTTGGATTGGCTGCGCTCAACTTGGCCTGCCTTTTGCATGGGGAGTATCCCTGGAGCTCCTGGCTTTGTGGTTTTCTGAACCCTAACCCTAGGCATAACCCTAACCCTAGCCCTAAGCCTAACCCTAGACTGAGGCAGAAATCGGGCATTGGGCTGTGGGGAGTTCCGAGCAGAATGACGAAGAGGGAGCAAGGATTTGGATTGGCTGCGCTCAACTTGGCCTGCCTTTTGCATGGGGAGTATCCCTGGAGCTCCTGGCTTTGTGGTTTTCTGAACCCTAACCCTAGGCATAACCCTAACCCTAGCCCTAAGCCTAACCCTAGACTGAGGCAGAAATCGAGCATGGGGCTGTGGTGAGTTCCGAGCAGAATGACAAAGAGGGAGCAATGATTTGGATGTGCTACGCTCAACTTGGCCTGCCTTTTGCATGGTGAGTATCCCTGGAGCTCCTGGCTTTGTGGTTTTCTGAACCCTAACCCTAGGCATAACCCTAACCCTAGCCCTAAGCCTAACCCTAGACTGAGGCAGAAATCGGGCATTGGGCTGTGGTGAGTTCCGAGCAGAATGACGAAGAGGGAGAGGGGATTTGGATGTGCTACGCTCAACTTGGCCTGCCTTTTGCATGGTGAGTATCCCTGAAGCTCCTGGCTTTGTGGTTTTGTGAACCCTAACCCTAGGCATAACCCTAACCCTAGCCCTAAGCCTAACCCTAGACTGAGGCAGATATCGGGCATTGGGCCGTGGTGAGTTCCGAGCAGAATGAAGAAGAGGGAGCAAGGATTTGGATGTGCTACACTCAACTTGGCCTGCCTTTTGCATGGTGAGTATCCCTGGAGCTCCTGGCTTTGTGGTTTTGTGAACCCTAACCCTAGGCATAACCCTAACCCTAGCCCTAAGCCTAACCCTAGACTGAGGCAGAAATCGGGCATTGGGCTGTGGTGAATTCCGAGCAGAATGACGAAGAGGGAGAGGGGATTTGGATGTGCTACGCTCAACTTGGCCTGCCTTTTGCATGCTTAGTGTGCCTGGGTCCCCTGGCTTTGTCGTTTTCTCAATCCTAACCCTAGTCAAAACCCTAACCCTAACCCTACCCCTAACCCTAACCCCTAACACTAACCCGAGCCCCTAACCCTAACCCTTGCAGAAAGAAGAAGAGGGAGCAAGGTTTTGGATGTGCCGTGCTTAACTTGGCCTGCCTTTCGCATGATCAGTGTCCCTGGAGCTCCTGGCTTTGTGGTTTTGTGAACCCTAACCCTAGGCATAACCCTAACCCTAGCCCTAAGCCTAACCCTAGACTGAGCCAGTAATCTGGCATTGGGCTGTGGGAAGTTCTGAGCAGAATGACAAAGAGGGAGCAAGGATTTGGATGTGCTACGCTCAACTTGGCCTGCCTTTTGCATGGGGAGTATCCCTGGAGCTCCTGGCTTTGTGGTTTTCTGAACCCTAACCCTAGGCATAACCCTAACCCTAGCCCTAAGCCTAACCCTAGACTGAGGCAGTAATCGGGCATTGGGCTGTGGTGAGTTCCGAGCAGAATGACGAAGAGGGAGAGGGGATTTGGATGTGCTACGCTCAACTTGGCCTGCCTTTTGCATGGGGAGTATCCCTGGAGCTCCTGGCTTTGTGGTTTTGTGAACCCTAACCCTAGGCATAACCCTAACCCTAGCCCTAAGCCTAACCCTAGACTGAGGCAGTAATCGGGCATTGGGCTGTGGTGAGTTCCGAGCAGAATGACGAAGAGGGAGAGGGGATATGGATGTGCTACGCTCAACTGGGCCTGCCTTTTGCATGGTGAGTATCCCTGGAGCTCCTGGCTTTGTGGTTTTCTGAACCCTAACCCTAGGCATAACCCTAACCCTAGCCCTAAGCCTAACCCTAGACTGAGGCAGTAATCGGGCATTGGGCTGTGGTGAGTTCCAAGCATAATGACAAAGAGGGAGCAAGGATTTGGATGTGCTACGCTCAACTTGGCCTGCCTTTTGCATGGTGAGTATCCCTGGAGCTCCTGGCTTTGTGGTTTTGTGAACCCTAACCCTAGGCATAACCCTAACCCTAGCCCTAAGCCTAACCCTAGACTGAGGCAGAAATCGGGCATTGGGCTGTGGTGAGTTCCGAGCAGAATGATGAAGAGGGAGAGGGGATTTGGATGTGCTACGCTCAACTTGGCCTGCCTTTTGCATGCTTAGTGTGCCTGGGTCCCCTGGCTTTGTGGTTTTCTCAATCCTAACCCTAGTCAAAACCCTAACCCTAACCCTACCCCTAACCCTAACCCCTAACACTAACCCGAGCCCCTAACCCTAACCCTTGCAGAAAGAAGAAGAGGGAGCAAGGTTTTGGATGTGCCGTGCTTAACTTGGCCTGCCTTTCGCATGATCAGTGTCCCTGGAGCTCCTGGCTTTGTGGTTTTGTGAACCCAAACCCTAGGCATAACCCTAACCCTAGCCCTAAGCCTAACCCTAGACTGAGCCAGTAATCTGGCATTGGGCTGTGGGAAGTTCTGAGCAGAATGACAAAGAGGGAGAGGGGATTTGGATGTGCTACGCTCAACTTGGCCTGCCTTTTGCATGGGGAGTATCCCTGGAGCTCCTGGCTTTGTGGTTTTCTGAACCCTAACCCTAGGCATAACCCTAACCCTAGCCCTAAGCCTAACCCTAGACTGAGCCAGTAATCGGGCATTGGGCTGTGGGGAGTTCCGAGGAGAATGACAAAGAGGGAGAGGGGATTTGGATGTGCTACGCTCAACTTGGCCTGCCTTTTGCATGGTGAGTATCCCTGGAGCTCCTGGCTTTGTGGTTTTGTGAACCCTAACCCTAGGCATAACCCTAACCCTAGCCCTAAGCCTAACCCTAGACTGAGGCAGTAATCGGGCATTGGGCTGTGGTGAGTTCCGAGCAGAATGACGAAGAGGGAGAGGGGATTTGGATGTGCTACGCTCAACTTGGCCTGCCTTTTGCATGGTGAGTATCCCTGGAGCTCCTGGCTTTGTGGTTTTGTGAACCCTAACCCTAGGCATAACCCTAACCCTAGCCCTAAGCCTAACCCTAGACTGAGGCAGTAATCGGGCATTGGGCTGTGGTGAGTTCCGAGCAGAATGACGAAGAGGGAGAGGGGATTTGGATGTGCTACGCTCAACTTGGCCTGCCTTTTGCATGGTGAGTATCCCTGGAGCTCCTGGCTTTGTGGTTTTCTGAACCCTAACCCTAGGCATAACCCTAACCCTAGCCCTAAGCCTAACCCTAGACTGAGGCAGTAATCGGGCATTGGGCTGTGGTGAGTTCCGAGCATAATGACGAAGAGGGAGCAAGGATTTGGATGTGCTACGCTCAACTTGGCCTGCCTTTTGCATGGTGAGTATCCCTGGAGCTCCTGGCTTTGTGGTTTTCTGAACCCTAACCCTAGGCATAACCCTAACCCTAGCCCTAAACCTAACCCTAGACTGAGGCAGAAATCGGGCATGGGGCTGTGGTGAGTTCCGAGCAGAATGACAAAGAGGGAGCAAGGATTTGGATGTGCTACGCTCAACTTGGCCTGCCTTTTGCATGGTGAGTATCCCTGGAGCTCCTGGCTTTGTGGTTTTGTGAACCCTAACCCTAGGCATAACCCTAACCCTAGCCCTAAGCCTAACCCTAGACTGAGGCAGAAATCGGGCATTGGGCTGTGGTGAGTTCCGAGCAGAATGACGAAGAGGGAGAGGGGATTTGGATGTGCTACGCTCAACTTGGCCTGCCTTTTGCATGGTGAGTATCCCTGGAGCTCCTGGCTTTGTGGTTTTGTGAACCCTAACCCTAGGCATAACCCTAACCCTAGCCCTAAGCCTAACCCTAGACTGAGGCAGATATCGGGCATTGGGCCGTGGTGAGTTCCGAGCAGAATGAAGAAGAGGGAGCAAGGATTTGGATGTGCTACACTCAACTTGGCCTGCCTTTTGCATGGTGAGTATCCCTGGAGCTCCTGGCTTTGTGGTTTTCTGAACCCTAACCCTAGGCATAACCCTAACCCTAGCCCTAAGCCTAACCCTAGACTGAGGCAGAAATCGGGCATTGGGCTGTGGTGAATTCCGAGCAGAATGACGAAGAGGGAGAGGGGATTTGGATGTGCTACGCTCAACTTGGCCTGCCTTTTGCATGCTTAGTGTGCCTGGGTCCCCTGGCTTTGTCGTTTTCTCAATCCTAACCCTAGGCATAACCCTAACCCTAACCCTACCCCTAACCCTAACCCCTAACACTAACCCGAGCCCCTAACCCTAACCCTTGCAGAAAGAAGAAGAGGGAGCAAGGTTTTGGATGTGCCGTGCTTAACTTGGCCTGCCTTTCGCATGATCAGTGTCCCTGGAGCTCCTGGCTTTGTGGTTTTGTGAACCCTAACCCTAGGCATAACCCTAACCCTAGCCCTAAGCCTAACCCTAGACTGAGCCAGTAATCTGGCATTGGGCTGTCGGAAGTTCTGAGCAGAATGACAAAGAGGGAGCAAGGATTTGGATGTGCTACGCTCAACTTGGCCTGCCTTTTGCATGGGGAGTATCCCTGGAGCTCCTGGCTTTGTGGTTTTCTGAACCCTAACCCTAGGCATAACCCTAACCCTAGCCCTAAGCCTAACCCTAGACTGAGGCAGAAATCGGGCATTGGGCTGTGGGGAGTTCCGAGCAGAATGACGAAGAGGGAGCAAGGATTTGGATTGGCTGCGCTCAACTTGGCCTGCCTTTTGCATGGGGAGTATCCCTGGAGCTCCTGGCTTTGTGGTTTTCTGAACCCTAACCCTAGGCATAACCCTAACCCTAGCCCTAAGCCTAACCCTAGACTGAGGCAGAAATCGGGCATTGGGCTGTGGGGAGTTCCGAGCAGAATGACAAAGAGGGAGCAATGATTTGGATGTGCTACGCTCAACTTGGCCTGCCTTTTGCATGGTGAGTATCCCTGGAGCTCCTGGCTTTGTGGTTTTCTGAACCCTAACCCTAGGCATAACCCTAACCCTAGCCCTAAGCCTAACCCTAGACTGAGGCAGTAATCGGGCATTGGGCTGTGGTGAGTTCCGAGCAGAATGACGAAGAGGGAGAGGGGATTTGGATGTGCTACGCTCAACTTGGCCTGCCTTTTGCATGGGGAGTATCCCTGGAGCTCCTGGCTTTGTGGTTTTGTGAACCCTAACCCTAGGCATAACCCTAACCCTAGCCCTAAGCCTAACCCTAGACTGAGGCAGATATCGGGCATTGGGCCGTGGTGAGTTCCGAGCAGAATGAAGAAGAGGGAGCAAGGATTTGGATGTGCTACACTCAACTTGGCCTGCCTTTTGCATGGGGAGTATCCCTGGAGCTCCTGGCTTTGTGGTTTTCTGAACCCTAACCCTAGGCATAACCCTAACCCTAGCCCTAAGCCTAACCCTAGACTGAGGCAGAAATCGGGCATTGGGCTGTGGTGAGTTCCGAGCAGAATGACGAAGAGGGAGAGGGGATTTGGATGTGCTACGCTCAACTTGGCCTGCCTTTTGCATGCTTAGTGTGCGTGGGTCCCCTGGCTTTGTCGTTTTCTCAATCCTAACCCTAGTCAAAACCCTAACCCTAACCCTACCCCTAACCCTAACCCCTAACACTAACCCGAGCCCCTAACCCTAACCCTTGCAGAAAGAAGAAGAGGGAGCAAGGTTTTGGATGTGCCGTGCTTAACTTGGCCTGCCTTTCGCATGATCAGTGTCCCTGGAGCTCCTGGCTTTGTGGTTTTGTGAACCCTAACCCTAGGCATAACCCTAACCCTAGCCCTAAGCCTAACCCTAGACTGAGCCAGTAATCTGGCATTGGGCTGTGGGAAGTTCTGAGCAGAATGACAAAGAGGGAGCAAGGATTTGGATGTGCTACGCTCAACTTGGCCTGCCTTTTGCATGGGGAGTATCCCTGGAGCTCCTGGCTTTGTGGTTTTGTGAACCCTAACCCTAGGCATAACCCTAACCCTAGCCCTAAGCCTAACCCTAGACTGAGGCAGTAATCGGGCATTGGGCTGTGGTGAGTTCCGAGCAGAATGACGAAGAGGGAGAGGGGATTTGGATGTGCTACGCTCAACTTGGCCTGCCTTTTGCATGGTGAGTATCCCTGGAGCTCCTGGCTTTGTGGTTTTGTGAACCCTAACCCTAGGCATAACCCTAACCCTAGCCCTAAGCCTAACCATAGACTGAGCCAGTAATCGGGCATTGGGCTGTGGTGAGTTCCGAGCAGAATGACGAAGAGGGAGAGGGGATTTGGATGTGCTACGCTCAACTTGGCCTGCCTTTTGCATGGGGAGTATCCCTGGAGTTCCTGGCTTTGTGGTTTTGTGAACCCTAACCCTAGGCATAACCCTAACCCTAGCCCTAAGCCTAACCCTAGACTGAGGCAGATATCGGGCATTGGGCCGTGGTGAGTTCCGAGCAGAATGAAGAAGAGGGAGCAAGGATTTGGATGTGCTACACTCAACTTGGCCTGCCTTTTGCATGGTGAGTATCCCTGGAGCTCCTGGCTTTGTGGTTTTCTGAACCCTAACCCTAGGCATAACCCTAACCCTAGCCCTAAGCCTAACCCTAGACTGAGGCAGAAATCGGGCATTGGGCTGTGGTGAGTTCCGAGCAGAATGACGAAGAGGGAGAGGGGATTTGGATGTGCTACGCTCAACTTGGCCTGCCTTTTGCATGCTTAGTGTGCCTGGGTCCCCTGGCTTTGTCGTTTTCTCAATCCTAACCCTAGTCAAAACCCTAACCCTAACCCTACCCCTAACCCTAACCCCTAACACTAACCCGAGCCCCTAACCCTAACCCTTGCAGAAAGAAGAAGAGGGAGCAAGGTTTTGGATGTGCCGTGCTTAACTTGGCCTGCCTTTCGCATGATCAGTGTCCCTGGAGCTCCTGGCTTTGTGGTTTTGTGAACCCTAACCCTAGGCATAACCCTAACCCTAGCCCTAAGCCTAACCCTAGACTGAGGCAGTAATCTGGCATTGGGCTGTGGGAAGTTCTGAGCAGAATGACAAAGAGGGAGCAAGGATTTGGATGTGCTACGCTCAACTGGGCCTGCCTTTTGCATGGGGAGTATCCCTGGAGCTCCTGGCTTTGTGGTTTTCTGAACCCTAACCCTAGGCATAACCCTAACCCTAGCCCTAAGCCTAACCCTAGACTGAGCCAGTAATCTGGCATTGGGCTGTGGGAAGTTCCGAGCAGAATGACGAAGAGGGAGAGGGGATTTGGATGTGCTACGCTCAACTTGGCCTGCCTTTTGCATGGTGAGTATCCCTGGAGCTCCTGGCTTTGTGGTTTTGTGAACCCTAACCCTAGGCATAACCCTAACCCTAGCGCTAAGCCTAACCCTAGACTGAGGCAGTAATCGGGCATTGGGCTGTGGTGAGTTCCGAGCAGAATGACGAAGAGGGAGCAAGGATTTGGATGTGCTACGCTCAACTTGGCCTGCCTTTTGCATGGTGAGTATCCCTGGAGCTCCTGGCTTTGTGGTTTTGTGAACCCTAACCCTAGGCATAACCCTAACCCTAGCCCTAAGCCTAACCCTAGACTGAGCCAGTAATCGGGCATTGGGCTGTGGTGAGTTCCGAGCAGAATGACGAAGAGGGAGAGGGGATTTGGATGTGCTACGCTCAACTTGGCCTGCCTTTTGCATGCTTAGTGTGCGTGGGTCCCCTGGCTTTGTCGTTTTCTCAATCCTAACCCTAGTCAAAACCCTAACCCTAACCCTACCCCTAACCCTAACCCCTAACACTAACCCGAGCCCCTAACCCTAACCCTTGCAGAAAGAAGAAGAGGGAGCAAGGTTTTGGATGTGCCGTGCTTAACTTGGCCTGCCTTTCGCATGATCAGTGTCCCTTGGAGCTCCTGGCTTTGTGGTTTTGTGAACCCTAACCCTAGGCATAACCCTAACCCTAGCCCTAAGCCCAACCCTAGACTGAGCCAGTAATCTGGCATTGGGCTGTGGGAAGTTCTGAGCAGAATGACAAAGAGGGAGCAAGGATTTGGATGTGCTACGCTCAACTTGGCCTGCCTTTTGCATGGTGAGTATCCCAGGAGCTCCTGGCTTTGTGGTTTTGTGAACCCTAACCCTAGGCATAACCCTAACCCTAGCCCTAAGCCTAACCCTAGACTGAGCCAGTAATCTGGCATTGGGCTGTGGGAAGTTCTGAGCAGAATGACAAAGAGGGAGCAAGGATTTGGATGTGCTACGCTCAACTTGGCCTGCCTTTTGCATGGGGAGTATCCCTGGAGCTCCTGGCTTTGTGGTTTTGTGAACCCTAACCCTAGGCATAACCCTAACCCTAGCCCTAAGCCTAACCCTAGACTGAGCCAGTAATCGGGCATTGGGCTGTGGTGAGTTCCGAGCAGAATGACGAAGAGGGAGAGGGGATTTGGATGTGCTACGCTCAACTTGGCCTGCCTTTTGCATGGGGAGTATCCCTGGAGTTCCTGGCTTTGTGGTTTTGTGAACCCTAACCCTAGGCATAACCCTAACCCTAGCCCTAAGCCTAACCCTAGACTGAGGCAGATATCGGGCATTGGGCCGTGGTGAGTTCCGAGCAGAATGAAGAAGAGGGAGCAAGGATTTGGATGTGCTACACTCAACTTGGCCTGCCTTTTGCATGGTGAGTATCCCTGGAGCTCCTGGCTTTGTGGTTTTGTGAACCCTAACCCTAGGCATAACCCTAACCCTAGCCCTAAGCCTAACCCTAGACTGAGGCAGAAATCGGGCATTGGGCTGTGGTGAGTTCCGAGCAGAATGACGAAGAGGGAGAGGGGATTTGGATGTGCTACGCTCAACTTGGCCTGCCTTTTGCATGCTTAGTGTGCCTGGGTCCCCTGGCTTTGTCGTTTTCTCAATCCTAACCCTAGTCAAAACCCTAACCCTAACCCTACCCCTAACCCTAACCCCTAACACTAACCCGAGCCCCTAACCCTAACCCTTGCAGAAAGAAGAAGAGGGAGCAAGGTTTTGGATGTGCCGTGCTTAACTTGGCCTGCCTTTCGCATGATCAGTGTCCCTGGAGCTCCTGGCTTTGTGGTTTTGTGAACCCTAACCCTAGGCATAACCCTAACCCTAGCCCTAAGCCTAACCCTAGACTGAGCCAGTAATCTGGCATTGGGCTGTGGGAAGTTCTGAGCAGAATGACAAAGAGGGAGCAAGGATTTGGATGTGCTACGCTCAACTGGGCCTGCCTTTTGCATGGGGAGTATCCCTGGAGCTCCTGGCTTTGTGGTTTTGTGAACCCTAACCCTAGGCATAACCCTAACCCTAGCCCTAAGCCTAACCCTAGACTGAGCCAGTAATCTGGCATTGGGCTGTGGGAAGTTCTGAGCAGAATGACAAAGAGGGAGCAAGGATTTGGATGTGCTACGCTCAACTTGGCCTGCCTTTTGCATGGGGAGTATCCCTGGAGCTCCTGGCTTTGTGGTTTTGTGAACCCTAACCCTAGGCATAACCCTAACCCTAGCCCTAAGCCTAACCCTAGACTGAGGCAGTAATCGGGCATTGGGCTGTGGTGAGTTCCGAGCAGAATGACGAAGAGGGAGAGGGGATTTGGATGTGCTACGCTCAACTTGGCCTGCCTTTTGCATGGGGAGTATCCCTGGAGTTCCTGGCTTTGTGGTTTTGTGAACCCTAACCCTAGGCATAACCCTAACCCTAGCCCTAAGCCTAACCCTAGACTGAGGCAGATATCGGGCATTGGGCCGTGGTGAGTTCCGAGCAGAATGAAGAAGAGGGAGCAAGGATTTGGATGTGCTACACTCAACTTGGCCTGCCTTTTGCATGGTGAGTATCCCTGGAGCTCCTGGCTTTGTGGTTTTGTGAACCCTAACCCTAGGCATAACCCTAACCCTAGCCCTAAGCCTAACCCTAGACTGAGGCAGAAATCGGGCATTGGGCTGTGGTGAGTTCCGAGCAGAATGACGAAGAGGGAGAGGGGATTTGGATGTGCTACGCTCAACTTGGCCTGCCTTTTGCATGCTTAGTGTGCCTGGGTCCCCTGGCTTTGTCGTTTTCTCAATCCTAACCCTAGTCAAAACCCTAACCCTAACCCTACCCCTAACCCTAACCCCTAACACTAACCCGAGCCCCTAACCCTAACCCTTGCAGAAAGAAGAAGAGGGAGCAAGGTTTTGGATGTGCCGTGCTTAACTTGGCCTGCCTTTCGCATGATCAGTGTCCCTGGAGCTCCTGGCTTTGTGGTTTTGTGAACCCTAACCCTAGGCATAACCCTAACCCTAGCCCTAAGCCTAACCCTAGACTGAGCCAGTAATCTGGCATTGGGCTGTGGGAAGTTCTGAGCAGAATGACAAAGAGGGAGCAAGGATTTGGATGTGCTACGCTCAACTTGGCCTGCCTTTTGCATGGGGAGTATCCCTGGAGCTCCTGGCTTTGTGGTTTTCTGAACCCTAACCCTAGGCATAACCCTAACCCTAGCCCTAAGCCTAACCCTAGACTGAGCCAGTAATCTGGCATTGGGCTGTGGGAAGTTCCGAGCAGAATGACGAAGAGGGAGAGGGGATTTGGATGTGCTACGCTCAACTTGGCCTGCCTTTTGCATGGTGAGTATCCCTGGAGCTCCTGGCTTTGTGGTTTTGTGAACCCTAACCCTAGGCATAACCCTAACCCTAGCGCTAAGCCTAACCCTAGACTGAGGCAGTAATCGGGCATTGGGCTGTGGTGAGTTCCGAGCAGAATGACGAAGAGGGAGCAAGGATTTGGATGTGCTACGCTCAACTTGGCCTGCCTTTTGCATGGTGAGTATCCCTGGAGCTCCTGGCTTTGTGGTTTTGTGAACCCTAACCCTAGGCATAACCCTAACCCTAGCCCTAAGCCTAACCCTAGACTGAGCCAGTAATCGGGCATTGGGCTGTGGTGAGTTCCGAGCAGAATGACGAAGAGGGAGAGGGGATTTGGATGTGCTACGCTCAACTTGGCCTGCCTTTTGCATGGTGAGTATCCCTGGAGCTCCTGGCTTTGTGGTTTTGTGAACCCTAACCCTAGGCATAACCCTAACCCTAGGCATAACCCTAACCCTAGCCCTAAGCCTAACCCTAGACTGAGGCAGAAATCGGGCATTGGGCTGTGGTGAGTTCCGAGCAGAATGACGAAGAGGGAGCGGGGATTTGGATGTGCTACGCTCAACTTGGCCTGCCTTTTGCATGGTGAGTATCCCTGGAGCTCCTGGCTTTGTGGTTTTGTGAACCATAACCCTAGGCATAACCCTAACCCTAGCCCTAAGCCTAACCCTAGACTGAGGCAGTAATCGGGCATTGGGCTGTGGTGAGTTCCGAGCAGAATGAAGAAGAGGGAGCAAGGATTTGGATGTGCTACACTCAACTTGGCCTGCCTTTTGCATGGTGAGTATCCCTGGAGCTCCTGGCTTTGTGGTTTTGTGAACCCTAACCCTAGGCATAACCCTAACCCTAGCCCTAAGCCTAACCCTAGACTGAGGCAGTAATCGGGCATTGGGCTGTGGTGAGTTCCGAGCAGAATGACGAAGAGGGAGAGGGGATTTGGATGTGCTACGCTCAACTTGGCCTGCCTTTTGCATGCTTAGTGTGCGTGGGTCCCCTGGCTTTGTCGTTTTCTCAATCCTAACCCTAGTCAAAACCCTAACCCTAACCCTACCCCTAACCCTAACCCCTAACACTAACCCGAGCCCCTAACCCTAACCCTTGCAGAAAGAAGAAGAGGGAGCAAGGTTTTGGATGTGCCGTGCTTAACTTGGCCTGCCTTTCGCATGATCAGTGTCCCTGGAGCTCCTGGCTTTGTGGTTTTGTGAACCCTAACCCTAGGCATAACCCTAACCCTAGCCCTAAGCCCAACCCTAGACTGAGCCAGTAATCTGGCATTGGGCTGTGGGAAGTTCTGAGCAGAATGACAAAGAGGGAGCAAGGATTTGGATGTGCTACACTCAACTTGGCCTGCCTTTTGCATGGTGAGTATCCCAGGAGCTCCTGGCTTTGTGGTTTTGTGAACCCTAACCCTAGGCATAACCCTAACCCTAGCCCTAAGCCTAACCCTAGACTGAGGCAGTAATCGGGCATTGGGCTGTGGTGAGTTCCGAGCAGAATGACGAAGAGGGAGAGGGGATTTGGATGTGCTACGCTCAACTTGGCCTGCCTTTTGCATGGTGAGTATCCCTGGAGCTCCTGGCTTTGTGGTTTTGTGAACCCTAACCCTAGGCATAACCCTAACCCTAGCCCTAAGCCTAACCCTAGACTGAGGCAGTAATCGGGCATTGGGCTGTGGTGAGTTCCGAGCAGAATGACGAAGAGGGAGAGGGGATTTGGATGTGCTACGCTCAACTTGGCCTGCCTTTTGCATGGTGAGTATCCCTGGAGCTCCTGGCTTTGTGGTTTTCTGAACCCTAACCCTAGGCATAACCCTAACCCTAGCCCTAAGCCTAACCATAGACTGAGCCAGTAATCGGGCATTGGGCTGTGGTGAGTTCCGAGCAGAATGAAGAAGAGGGAGCAAGGATTTGGATGTGCTACGCTCAACTTGGCCTGCCTTTTGCATGGTGAGTATCCCAGGAGCTCCTGGCTTTGTGGTTTTCTGAACCCTAACCCTAGGCATAACCCTAACCCTAGCCCTAAGCCTAACCCTAGACTGAGGCAGTAATCGGGCATTGGGCTGTGGTGAGTTCCGAGCATAATGACAAAGAGGGAGCAAGGATTTGGATGTGCTACGCTCAACTTGGCCTGCCTTTTGCATGGGGAGTATCCCTGGAGCTCCTGGCTTTGTGGTTTTGTGAACCCTAACCCTAGGCATAACCCTAACCCTAGCCCTAAGCCTAACCCTAGACTGAGGCAGATATCGGGCATTGGGCCGTGGTGAGTTCCGAGCAGAATGAAGAAGAGGGAGCAAGGATTTGGATGTGCTACACTCAACTTGGCCTGCCTTTTGCATGGTGAGTATCCCTGGAGCTCCTGGCTTTGTGGTTTTCTGAACCCTAACCCTAGGCATAACCCTAACCCTAGCCCTAAGCCTAACCCTAGACTGAGGCAGAAATCGGGCATTGGGCTGTGGTGAGTTCCGAGCAGAATGACGAAGAGGGAGAGGGGATTTGGATGTGCTACGCTCAACTTGGCCTGCCTTTTGCATGCTTAGTGTGCCTGGGTCCCCTGGCTTTGTCGTTTTCTCAATCCTAACCCTAGTCAAAACCCTAACCCTAACCCTACCCCTAACCCTAACCCCTAACACTAACCCGAGCCCCTAACCCTAACCCTTGCAGAAAGAAGAAGAGGGAGCAAGGTTTTGGATGTGCCGTGCTTAACTTGGCCTGCCTTTCGCATGATCAGTGTCCCTGGAGCTCCTGGCTTTGTGGTTTTCTGAACCCTAACCCTAGGCATAACCCTAACCCTAACCCTAAGCCTAACCCTAGACTGAGCCAGTAATCTGGCATTGGGCTGTGGGAAGTTCTGAGCAGAATGACAAAGAGGGAGCAAGGATTTGGATGTGCTACGCTCAACTTGGCCTGCCTTTTGCATGGGGAGTATCCCTGGAGCTCCTGGCTTTGTGGTTTTGTGAACCCTAACCCTAGGCATAACCCTAACCCTAGCCCTAAGCCTAACCCTAGACTGAGGCAGTAATCGGGCATTGGGCTGTGGTGAGTTCCGAGCAGAATGACGAAGAGGGAGCAAGGATTTGGATGTGCTACGCTCAACTTGGCCTGCCTTTTGCATGGTGAGTATCCCTGGAGCTCCTGGCTTTGTGGTTTTGTGAACCCTAACCCTAGGCATAACCCTAACCCTAGCCCTAAGCCTAACCCTAGACTGAGCCAGTAATCGGGCATTGGGCTGTGGTGAGTTCCGAGCAGAATGACGAAGAGGGAGAGGGGATTTGGATGTGCTACGCTCAACTTGGCCTGCCTTTTGCATGGTGAGTATCCCTGGAGCTCCTGGCTTTGTGGTTTTGTGAACCCTAACCCTAGGCATAACCCTAACCCTAGCCCTAAGCCTAACCCTAGCCCTAAGCCTAACCCTAGACTGAGGCAGAAATCGGGCATTGGGCTGTGGTGAGTTCCGAGCAGAATGACGAAGAGGGAGCGGGGATTTGGATGTGCTACGCTCAACTTGGCCTGCCTTTTGCATGGTGAGTATCCCTGGAGCTCCTGGCTTTGTGGTTTTGTGAACCATAACCCTAGGCATAACCCTAACCCTAGCCCTAAGCCTAACCCTAGACTGAGCCAGTAATCGGGCATTGGGCTGTGGTGAGTTCCGAGCAGAATGACGTAGAGGGAGCAAGGATTTGGATGTGCTACGCTCAACTTGGCCTGCCTTTTGCATGGTGAGTATCCCTGGAGCTCCTGGCTTTGTGGTTTTCTGAACCCTAACCCTAGCCATAACCCTAACCCTAGCCCTAAGCTTAACCCTAGACTGAGGCAGTAATCGGGCATTGGGCTGTGGTGAGTTCCGAGCAGAATGACAAAGAGGGAGCAAGGATTTGGATGTGCTACGCTCAACTTGGCCTGCCTTTTGCATGGGGAGTATCCCTGGAGCTCTTGGCTTTGTGGCTTTCTGAACCCTAACCCTAGGCATAACCCTAACCCTAGCCCTAAGCCTAACCGTAGACTGAGGCAGAAATCGGGCATTGGGCTGTGGGGAGTTCCGAGCAGAATGACGAAGAGGGAGCAAGGATTTGGATTGGCTGCGCTCAACTTGGCCTGCCTTTTGCATGGGGAGTATCCCTGGAGCTCCTGGCTTTGTGGTTTTGTGAACCCTAACCCTAGGCATAACCCTAACCCTAGCCCTAAGCCTAACCCTAGACTGAGGCAGTAATCGGGCATTGGGCTGTGGTGAGTTCCGAGCAGAATGACGAAGAGGGAGCAAGGATTTGGATGTGCTACGCTCAACTTGGCCTGCCTTTTGCATGGTGAGTATCCCTGGAGCTCCTGGCTTTGTGGTTTTGTGAACCCTAACCCTAGGCATAACCCTAACCCTAGCCCTAAGCCTAACCCTAGACTGAGCCAGTAATCGGGCATTGGGCTGTGGTGAGTTCCGAGCAGAATGACGAAGAGGGAGAGGGGATTTGGATGTGCTACGCTCAACTTGGCCTGCCTTTTGCATGGTGAGTATCCCTGGAGCTCCTGGCTTTGTGGTTTTGTGAACCCTAACCCTAGGCATAACCCTAACCCTAGCCCTAAGCCTAACCCTAGCCCTAAGCCTAACCCTAGACTGAGGCAGAAATCGGGCATTGGGCTGTGGTGAGTTCCGAGCAGAATGACGAAGAGGGAGCGGGGATTTGGATGTGCTACGCTCAACTTGGCCTGCCTTTTGCATGGTGAGTATCCCTGGAGCTCCTGGCTTTGTGGTTTTGTGAACCATAACCCTAGGCATAACCCTAACCCTAGCCCTAAGCCTAACCCTAGACTGAGCCAGTAATCGGGCATTGGGCTGTGGTGAGTTCCGAGCAGAATGACGTAGAGGGAGCAAGGATTTGGATGTGCTACGCTCAACTTGGCCTGCCTTTTGCATGGTGAGTATCCCTGGAGCTCCTGGCTTTGTGGTTTTCTGAACCCTAACCCTAGCCATAACCCTAACCCTAGCCCTAAGCTTAACCCTAGACTGAGGCAGTAATCGGGCATTGGGCTGTGGTGAGTTCCGAGCAGAATGACAAAGAGGGAGCAAGGATTTGGATGTGCTACGCTCAACTTGGCCTGCCTTTTGCATGGGGAGTATCCCTGGAGCTCTTGGCTTTGTGGCTTTCTGAACCCTAACCCTAGGCATAACCCTAACCCTAGCCCTAAGCCTAACCGTAGACTGAGGCAGAAATCGGGCATTGGGCTGTGGGGAGTTCCGAGCAGAATGACGAAGAGGGAGCAAGGATTTGGATTGGCTGCGCTCAACTTGGCCTGCCTTTTGCATGGGGAGTATCCCTGGAGCTCCTGGCTTTGTGGTTTTGTGAACCCTAACCCTAGGCATAACCCTAACCCGAGCCCTAAGCCGAACCCTAGACTGAGGCAGAAATCGGGCATTGGGCTGTGGGGAGTTCCGAGCAGAATGACGAAGAGGGAGAGGGGATTTGGATGTGCTACGCTCAACTTGGCCTGCCTTTTGCATGGTGAGTATCCCTGGAGCTCCTGGCTTTGTTGTTTTGTGAACCCTAACCCTAGGCATAACCCTAACCCTAGCCCTAAGCCTAACCCTAGACTGAGGCAGAAATCGGGCATTGGGCTGTGGTGAGTTCCGAGCAGAATGACGAAGAGGGAGAGGGGATTTGGATGTGCTACGCTCAACTTGGCCTGCCTTTTGCATGGTGAGTATCCCTGGAGCTCCTGGCTTTGTGGTTTTGTGAACCCTAACCCTAGGCATAACCCTAACCCTAGCCCTAAGCCTAACCCTAGACTGAGGCAGTAATCGGGCATTGGGCTGTGGTGAGTTCCGAGCAGAATGACGAAGAGGGAGAGGGGATTTGGATGTGCTACGCTCAACTTGGCCTGCCTTTTGCATGGTGAGTATCCCTGGAGCTCCTGGCTTTGTGGTTTTGTGAACCCTAACCCTAGGCATAACCCTAACCCTAGGCATAACCCTAACCCTAGCCCTAAGCCTAACCCTAGACTGAGGCAGAAATCGGGCATTGGGCTGTGGTGAGTTCCGAGCAGAATGACGAAGAGGGAGAGGGGATTTGGATGTGCTACGCTCAACTTGGCCTGCCTTTTGCATGGTGAGTATCCCTGGAGCTCCTGGCTTTGTGGTTTTGTGAACCCTAACCCTAGGCATAACCCTAACCCTAGGCATAACCCTAACCCTAGCCCTAAGCCTAACCCTAGACTGAGGCAGAAATCGGGCATTGGGCTGTGGTGAGTTCCGAGCAGAATGACGAAGAGGGAGCGGGGATTTGGATGTGCTACGCTCAACTTGGCCTGCCTTTTGCATGGTGAGTATCCCTGGAGCTCCTGGCTTTGTGGTTTTGTGAACCCTAACCCTAGGCATAACCCTAACCCTAGCCCTAAGCCTAACCCTAGACTGAGGCAGTAATCGGGCATTGGGCTGTGGTGAGTTCCGAGCAGAATGACGAAGAGGGAGAGGGGATTTGGATGTGCTACGCTCAACTTGGCCTGCCTTTTGCATGCTTAGTGTGCGTGGGTCCCCTGGCTTTGTCGTTTTCTCAATCCTAACCCTAGTCAAAACCCTAACCCTAACCCTACCCCTAACCCTAACCCCTAACACTAACCCGAGCCCCTAACCCTAACCCTTGCAGAAAGAAGAAGAGGGAGCAAGGTTTTGGATGTGCCGTGCTTAACTTGGCCTGCCTTTCGCATGATCAGTGTCCCTGGAGCTCCTGGCTTTGTGGTTTTCTGAACCCTAACCCTAGGCATAACCCTAACCCTAGCCCTAAGCCCAACCCTAGACTGAGCCAGTAATCTGGCATTGGGCTGTGGGAAGTTCTGAGCAGAATGACAAAGAGGGAGCAAGGATTTGGATGTGCTACGCTCAACTTGGCCTGCCTTTTGCATGGTGAGTATCCCAGGAGCTCCTGGCTTTGTGGTTTTGTGAACCCTAACCCTAGGCATAACCCTAACCCTAGCCCTAAGCCTAACCCTAGACTGAGGCAGTAATCGGGCATTGGGCTGTGGTGAGTTCCGAGCAGAATGACGAAGAGGGAGAGGGGATTTGGATGTGCTACGCTCAACTTGGCCTGCCTTTTGCATGGTGAGTATCCCTGGAGCTCCTGGCTTTGTGGTTTTGTGAACCCTAACCCTAGGCATAACCCTAACCCTAGCCCTAAGCCTAACCCTAGACTGAGGCAGTAATCGGGCATTGGGCTGTGGTGAGTTCCGAGCAGAATGACGAAGAGGGAGAGGGGATTTGGATGTGCTACGCTCAACTTGGCCTGCCTTTTGCATGGTGAGTATCCCTGGAGCTCCTGGCTTTGTGGTTTTCTGAACCCTAACCCTAGGCATAACCCTAACCCTAGCCCTAAGCCTAACCATAGACTGAGCCAGTAATCGGGCATTGGGCTGTGGTGAGTTCCGAGCAGAATGAAGAAGAGGGAGCAAGGATTTGGATGTGCTACGCTCAACTTGGCCTGCCTTTTGCATGGTGAGTATCCCAGGAGCTCCTGGCTTTGTGGTTTTCTGAACCCTAACCCTAGGCATAACCCTAACCCTAGCCCTAAGCCTAACCCTAGACTGAGGCAGTAATCGGGCATTGGGCTGTGGTGAGTTCCGAGCATAATGACAAAGAGGGAGCAAGGATTTGGATGTGCTACGCTCAACTTGGCCTGCCTTTTGCATGGGGAGTATCCCTGGAGCTCCTGGCTTTGTGGTTTTGTGAACCCTAACCCTAGGCATAACCCTAACCCTAGCCCTAAGCCTAACCCTAGACTGAGGCAGATATCGAGCATTGGGCCGTGGTGAGTTCCGAGCAGAATGAAGAAGAGGGAGCAAGGATTTGGATGTGCTACACTCAACTTGGCCTGCCTTTTGCATGGTGAGTATCCCTGGAGCTCCTGGCTTTGTGGTTTTCTGAACCCTAACCCTAGGCATAACCCTAACCCTAGCCCTAAGCCTAACCCTAGACTGAGGCAGAAATCGGGCATTGGGCTGTGGTGAGTTCCGAGCAGAATGACGAAGAGGGAGAGGGGATTTGGATGTGCTACGCTCAACTTGGCCTGCCTTTTGCATGCTTAGTGTGCCTGGGTCCCCTGGCTTTGTCGTTTTCTCAATCCTAACCCTAGTCAAAACCCTAACCCTAACCCTACCCCTAACCCTAACCCCTAACACTAACCCGAGCCCCTAACCCTAACCCTTGCAGAAAGAAGAAGAGGGAGCAAGGTTTTGGATGTGCCGTGCTTAACTTGGCCTGCCTTTCGCATGATCAGTGTCCCTGGAGCTCCTGGCTTTGTGGTTTTGTGAACCCTAACCCTAGGCATAACCCTAACCCTAACCCTAAGCCTAACCCTAGACTGAGCCAGTAATCTGGCATTGGGCTGTGGGAAGTTCTGAGCAGAATGACAAAGAGGGAGCAAGGATTTGGATGTGCTACGCTCAACTTGGCCTGCCTTTTGCATGGGGAGTATCCCTGGAGCTCCTGGCTTTGTGGTTTTGTGAACCCTAACCCTAGGCATAACCCTAACCCTAGCCCTAAGCCTAACCCTAGACTGAGGCAGTAATCGGGCATTGGGCTGTGGTGAGTTCCGAGCAGAATGACGAAGAGGGAGCAAGGATTTGGATGTGCTACGCTCAACTTGGCCTGCCTTTTGCATGGGGAGTATCCCTGGAGCTCCTGGCTTTGTGGTTTTCTGAACCCTAACCCTAGGCATAACCCTAACCCTAGCCCTAAGCCTAACCCTAGACTGAGCCAGTAATCGGGCATTGGGCTGTGGTGAGTTCCGAGCAGAATGACGAAGAGGGAGAGGGGATTTGGATGTGCTACGCTCAACTTGGCCTGCCTTTTGCATGGTGAGTATCCCTGGAGCTCCTGGCTTTGTGGTTTTGTGAACCCTAACCCTAGGCATAACCCTAACCCTAGCCCTAAGCCTAACCCTAGCCCTAAGCCTAACCCTAGACTGAGGCAGAAATCGGGCATTGGGCTGTGGTGAGTTCCGAGCAGAATGACGAAGAGGGAGCGGGGATTTGGATGTGCTACGCTCAACTTGGCCTGCCTTTTGCATGGTGAGTATCCCTGGAGCTCCTGGCTTTGTGGTTTTGTGAACCATAACCCTAGGCATAACCCTAACCCTAGCCCTAAGCCTAACCCTAGACTGAGCCAGTAATCGTGCATTGGGCTGTGGTGAGTTCCGAGCAGAATGACGTAGAGGGAGCAAGGATTTGGATGTGCTACGCTCAACTTGGCCTGCCTTTTGCATGGTGAGTATCCCTGGAGCTCCTGGCTTTGTGGTTTTCTGAACCCTAACCCTAGCCATAACCCTAACCCTAGCCCTAAGCTTAACCCTAGACTGAGGCAGTAATCGGGCATTGGGCTGTGGTGAGTTCCGAGCAGAATGACAAAGAGGGAGCAAGGATTTGGATGTGCTACGCTCAACTTGGCCTGCCTTTTGCATGGGGAGTATCCCTGGAGCTCCTGGCTTTGTGGCTTTCTGAACCCTAACCCTAGGCATAACCCTAACCCTAGCCCTAAGCCTAACCGTAGACTGAGGCAGAAATCGGGCATTGGGCTGTGGGGAGTTCCGAGCAGAATGACGAAGAGGGAGCAAGGATTTGGATTGGCTGCGCTCAACTTGGCCTGCCTTTTGCATGGGGAGTATCCCTGGAGCTCCTGGCTTTGTGGTTTTCTGAACCCTAACCCTAGGCATAACCCTAACCCTAGCCCTAAACCTAACCCTAGACTGAGGCAGAAATCGGGCATGGGGCTGTGGTGAGTTCCGAGCAGAATGATGAAGAGGGAGCAAGGATTTGGATGTGCTATGCTCAACTTGGCCTGCCTTTTGCATGGGGAGTATCCCTGGAGCTCCTGGCTTTGTGGTTTTGTGAACCCTAACCCTAGGCATAACCCTAACCCGAGCCCTAAGCCGAACCCTAGACTGAGGCAGAAATCGGGCATTGGGCTGTGGGGAGTTCCGAGCAGAATGACGAAGAGGGAGAGGGGATTTGGATGTGCTACGCTCAACTTGGCCTGCCTTTTGCATGGTGAGTATCCCTGGAGCTCCTGGCTTTGTTGTTTTGTGAACCCTAACCCTAGGCATAACCCTAACCCTAGCCCTAAGCCTAACCCTAGACTGAGGCAGAAATCGGGCATTGGGCTGTGGTGAGTTCCGAGCAGAATGACGAAGAGGGAGAGGGGATTTGGATGTGCTACGCTCAACTTGGCCTGCCTTTTGCATGGTGAGTATCCCTGGAGCTCCTGGCTTTGTGGTTTTGTGAACCCTAACCCTAGGCATAACCCTAACCCTAGCCCTAAGCCTAACCGTAGACTGAGGCAGTAATCGGGCATTGGGCTGTGGTGAGTTCCGAGCAGAATGATGAAGAGGGAGAGGGGATTTGGATGTGCTACGCTCAACTTGGCCTGCCTTTTGCATGCTTAGTGTGCGTGGGTCCCCTGGCTTTGTCGTTTTCTCAATCCTAACCCTAGTCAAAACCCTAACCCTAACCCTACCCCTAACCCTAACCCCTAACACTAACCCGAGCCCCTAACCCTAACCCTTGCAGAAAGAAGAAGAGGGAGCAAGGTTTTGGATGTGCCGTGCTTAACTTGGCCTGCCTTTCGCATGATCAGTGTCCCTGGAGCTCCTGGCTTTGTGGTTTTGTGAACCCTAACCCTAGGCATAACCCTAACCCTAGCCCTAAGCCTAACCCTAGACTGAGCCAGTAATCTGGCATTGGGCTGTGGGAAGTTCTGAGCAGAATGACAAAGAGGGAGCAAGGATTTGGATGTGCTACGCTCAACTTGGCCTGCCTTTTGCATGGGGAGTATCCCTGGAGCTCCTGGCTTTGTGGTTTTGTGAACCCTAACCCTAGGCATAACCCTAACCCTAGCCCTAAGCCTAACCCTAGACTGAGGCAGAAATCGGGCATTGGGCTGTGGGGAGTTCCGAGCAGAATGACGAAGAGGGAGCAAGGATTTGGATTGGCTGCGCTCAACTTGGCCTGCCTTTTGCATGGGGAGTATCCCTGGAGCTCCTGGCTTTGTGGTTTTGTGAACCCTAACCCTAGGCATAACCCTAACCCTAGCCCTAAGCCTAACCCTAGACTGAGGCAGAAATCGAGCATGGGGCTGTGGTGAGTTCCGAGCAGAATGACAAAGAGGGAGCAATGATTTGGATGTGCTACGCTCAACTTGGCCTGCCTTTTGCATGGTGAGTATCCCTGGAGCTCCTGGCTTTGTGGTTTTGTGAACCCTAACCCTAGGCATAACCCTAACCCTAGCCCTAAGCCTAACCCTAGACTGAGGCAGTAATCGGGCATTGGGCTGTGGTGAGTTCCGAGCAGAATGACGAAGAGGGAGAGGGGATTTGGATGTGCTACGCTCAACTTGGCCTGCCTTTTGCATGCTTAGTGTGCCTGGGTCCCCTGGCTTTGTCGTTTTCTCAATCCTAACCCTAGTCAAAACCCTAACCCTAACCCTACCCCTAACCCTAACCCCTAACACTAACCCGAGCCCCTAACCCTAACCCTTGCAGAAAGAAGAAGAGGGAGCAAGGTTTTGGATGTGCCGTGCTTAACTTGGCCTGCCTTTCGCATGATCAGTGTCCCTGGAGCTCCTGGCTTTGTGGTTTTGTGAACCCTAACCCTAGGCATAACCCTAACCCTAGCCCTAAGCCTAACCCTAGACTGAGGCAGAAATCGGGCATTGGGCTGTGGTGAGTTCCGAGCAGAATGACGAAGAGGGAGAGGGGATTTGGATGTGCTACGCTCAACTTGGCCTGCCTTTTGCATGGTGAGTATCCCTGGAGCTCCTGGCTTTGTGGTTTTGTGAACCCTAACCCTAGGCATAACCCTAACCCTAGCCCTAAGCCTAACCGTAGACTGAGGCAGTAATCGGGCATTGGGCTGTGGTGAGTTCCGAGCAGAATGATGAAGAGGGAGAGGGGATTTGGATGTGCTACGCTCAACTTGGCCTGCCTTTTGCATGCTTAGTGTGCCTGGGTCCCCTGGCTTTGTCGTTTTCTCAATCCTAACCCTAGTCAAAACCCTAACCCTAACCCTACCCCTAACCCTAACCCCTAACACTAACCCGAGCCCCTAACCCTAACCCTTGCAGAAAGAAGAAGAGGGAGCAAGGTTTTGGATGTGCCGTGCTTAACTTGGCCTGCCTTTCGCATGATCAGTGTCCCTGGAGCTCCTGGCTTTGTGGTTTTGTGAACCCTAACCCTAGGCATAACCCTAACCCTAGCCCTAAGCCTAACCCTAGACTGAGCCAGTAATCTGGCATTGGGCTGTGGGAAGTTCTGAGCAGAATGACAAAGAGGGAGCAAGGATTTGGATGTGCTACGCTCAACTTGGCCTGCCTTTTGCATGGGGAGTATCCCTGGAGCTCCTGGCTTTGTGGTTTTGTGAACCCTAACCCTAGGCATAACCCTAACCCTAGCCCTAAGCCTAACCCTAGACTGAGCCAGTAATCGGGCATTGGGCTGTGGGGAGTTCCGAGCAGAATGACGAAGAGGGAGCAAGGATTTGGATTGGCTGCGCTCAACTTGGCCTGCCTTTTGCATGGGGAGTATCCCTGGAGCTCCTGGCTTTGTGGTTTTCTGAACCCTAACCCTAGGCATAACCCTAACCCTAGCCCTAAGCCTAACCCTAGACTGAGGCAGAAATCGGGCATTGGGCTGTGGGGAGTTCCGAGCAGAATGACGAAGAGGGAGCAAGGATTTGGATTGGCTGCGCTCAACTTGGCCTGCCTTTTGCATGGGGAGTATCCCTGGAGCTCCTGGCTTTGTGGTTTTGTGAACCCTAACCCTAGGCATAACCCTAACCCTAGCCCTAAGCCTAACCCTAGACTGAGGCAGAAATCGAGCATGGGGCTGTGGTGAGTTCCGAGCAGAATGACAAAGAGGGAGCAATGATTTGGATGTGCTACGCTCAACTTGGCCTGCCTTTTGCATGGTGAGTATCCCTGGAGCTCCTGGCTTTGTGGTTTTGTGAACCCTAACCCTAGGCATAACCCTAACCCTAGCCCTAAGCCTAACCCTAGACTGAGGCAGAAATCGGGCATTGGGCTGTGGTGAGTTCCGAGCAGAATGACGAAGAGGGAGAGGGGATTTGGATGTGCTACGCTCAACTTGGCCTGCCTTTTGCATGCTTAGTGTGCCTGGGTCCCCTGGCTTTGTCGTTTTCTCAATCCTAACCCTAGTCAAAACCCTAACCCTAACCCTACCCCTAACCCTAACCCCTAACACTAACCCGAGCCCCTAACCCTAACCCTTGCAGAAAGAAGAAGAGGGAGCAAGGTTTTGGATGTGCCGTGCTTAACTTGGCCTGCCTTTCGCATGATCAGTGTCCCTGGAGCTCCTGGCTTTGTGGTTTTGTGAACCCTAACCCTAGGCATAACCCTAACCCTAGCCCTAAGCCTAACCCTAGACTGAGGCAGAAATCGGGCATGGGGCTGTGGGGAGTTCCGAGCAGAATGACGAAGAGGGAGCAAGGATTTGGATGTGCTACGCTCAACTTGGCCTGCCTTTTGCATGGGGAGTATCCCTGGAGCTCCTGGCTTTGTGGTTTTGTGAACCCTAACCCTAGGCATAACCCTAACCCTAGCCCTAAGCCGAACCCTAGACTGAGGCAGAAATCGGGCATTGGGCTGTGGGGAGTTCCGAGCAGAATGACGAAGAGGGAGAGGGGATTTGGATGTGCTACGCTCAACTTGGCCTGCCTTTTGCATGGTGAGTATCCCTGGAGCTCCTGGCTTTGTGGTTTTGTGAACCCTAACCCTAGGCATAACCCTAACCCTAGCCCTAAGCCTAACCCTAGACTGAGGCAGATATCAGGCATTGGGCTGTGGTGAGTTCCGAGCAGAATGAAGAAGAGGGAGAGGGGATTTGGATGTGCTACGCTCAACTTGGCCTGCCTTTTGCATGGGGAGTATCCCTGGAGCTCCTGGCTTTGTGGTTTTCTGAACCCTAACCCTAGGCATAACCCTAACCCTAGCCCTAAGCCTAACCCTAGACTGAGGCAGTAATCGGGCATTGGGCTGTGGTGAGTTCCGAGCAGAATGACGAAGAGGGAGAGGGGATTTGGATGTGCTACGCTCAACTTGGCCTGCCTTTCGCATGCTTAGTGTGCGTGGGTCCCCTGGCTTTGTCGTTTTCTCAATCCTAACCCTAGTCAAAACCCTAACCCTAACCCTACCCCTAACCCTAACCCCTAACACTAACCCGAGCCCCTAACCCTAACCCTTGCAGAAAGAAGAAGAGGGAGCAAGGTTTTGGATGTGCCGTGCTTAACTTGGCCTGCCTTTCGCATGATCAGTGTCCCTGGAGCTCCTGGCTTTGTGGTTTTGTGAACCCTAACCCTAGGCATAACCCTAACCCTAGCCCTAAGCCCAACCCTAGACTGAGCCAGTAATCTGGCATTGGGCTGTGGGAAGTTCTGAGCAGAATGACAAAGAGGGAGCAAGGATTTGGATGTGCTACGCTCAACTGGGCCTGCCTTTTGCATGGGGAGTATCCCTGGAGCTCCTGGCTTTGTGGTTTTGTGAACCCTAACCCTAGGCATAACCCTAACCCTAGCCCTAAGCCTAACCCTAGACTGAGGCAGTAATCGGGCATTGGGCTGTGGTGAGTTCCGAGCAGAATGACAAAGAGGGAGAGGGGATTTGGATGTGCTACGCTCAACTTGGCCTGCCTTTTGCATGGTGAGTATCCCTGGAGCTCCTGGCTTTGTGGTTTTGTGAACCCTAACCCTAGGCATAACCCTAACCCTAGCCCTAAGCCTAACCCTAGACTGAGGCAGTAATCGGGCATTGGGCTGTGGTGAGTTCCGAGCAGAATGACGAAGAGGGAGAGGGGATTTGGATGTGCTACGCTCAACTTGGCCTGCCTTTTGCATGGTGAGTATCCCTGGAGCTCCTGGCTTTGTGGTTTTCTGAACCCTAACCCTAGGCATAACCCTAACCCTAGCCCTAAGCCTAACCCTAGACTGAGGCAGTAATCGGGCATTGGGCTGTGGTGAGTTCCGAGCAGAATGACGAAGAGGGAGCAAGGATTTGGATGTGCTATGCTCAACTTGGCCTGCCTTTTGCATGGGGAGTATCCCTGGAGTTCCTGGCTTTGTGGTTTTGTGAACCCTAACCCTAGGCATAACCCTAACCCTAGCCCTAAGCCTAACCCTAGACTGAGGCAGATATCGGGCATTGGGCCGTGGTGAGTTCCGAGCAGAATGAAGAAGAGGGAGCAAGGATTTGGATGTGCTACACTCAACTTGGCCTGCCTTTTGCATGGTGAGTATCCCTGGAGCTCCTGGCTTTGTGGTTTTGTGAACCCTAACCCTAGGCATAACCCTAACCCTAGCCCTAAGCCTAACCCTAGACTGAGGCAGAAATCGGGCATTGGGCTGTGGTGAGTTCCGAGCAGAATGACGAAGAGGGAGAGGGGATTTGGATGTGCTACGCTCAACTTGGCCTGCCTTTTGCATGCTTAGTGTGCGTGGGTCCCCTGGCTTTGTCGTTTTCTCAATCCTAACCCTAGTCAAAACCCTAACCCTAACCATACCCCTAACCCTAACCCCTAACACTAACCCGAGCCCCTAACCCTAACCCTTGCAGAAAGAAGAAGAGGGAGCAAGGTTTTGGATGTGCCGTGCTTAACTTGGCCTGCCTTTCGCATGATCAGTGTCCCTGGAGCTCCTGGCTTTGTGGTTTTGTGAACCCTAACCCTAGGCATAACCCTAACCCTAGCCCTAAGCCTAACCCTAGACTGAGCCAGTAATCTGGCATTGGGCTGTGGGAAGTTCTGAGCAGAATGACAAAGAGGGAGCAAGGATTTGGATGTGCTACGCTCAACTGGGCCTGCCTTTTGCATGGGGAGTATCCCTGGAGCTCCTGGCTTTGTGGTTTTGTGAACCCTAACCCTAGGCATAACCCTAACCCTAGCCCTAAGCCTAACCCTAGACTGAGCCAGTAATCTGGCATTGGGCTGTGGGAAGTTCCGAGCAGAATGACGAAGAGGGAGAGGGGATTTGGATGTGCTACGCTCAACTTGGCCTGCCTTTTGCATGGTGAGTATCCCTGGAGCTCCTGGCTTTGTGGTTTTGTGAACCCTAACCCTAGGCATAACCCTAACCCTAGCGCTAAGCCTAACCCTAGACTGAGGCAGTAATCGGGCATTGGGCTGTGGTGAGTTCCGAGCAGAATGACGAAGAGGGAGCAAGGATTTGGATGTGCTACGCTCAACTTGGCCTGCCTTTTGCATGGTGAGTATCCCTGGAGCTCCTGGCTTTGTGGTTTTGTGAACCCTAACCCTAGGCATAACCCTAACCCTAGCCCTAAGCCTAACCCTAGACTGAGGCAGTAATCGGGCATTGGGCTGTGGTGAGTTCCGAGCAGAATGACGAAGAGGGAGAGGGGATTTGGATGTGCTACGCTCAACTTGGCCTGCCTTTTGCATGGTGAGTATCCCTGGAGCTCCTGGCTTTGTGGTTTTGTGAACCCTAACCCTAGGCATAACCCTAACCCTAGGCATAACCCTAACCCTAGCCCTAAGCCTAACCCTAGACTGAGGCAGAAATCGGGCATTGGGCTGTGGTGAGTTCCGAGCAGAATGACGAAGAGGGAGCGGGGATTTGGATGTGCTACGCTCAACTTGGCCTGCCTTTTGCATGGTGAGTATCCCTGGAGCTCCTGGCTTTGTGGTTTTGTGAACCCTAACCCTAGGCATAACCCTAACCCTAGCCCTAAGCCTAACCCTAGACTGAGGCAGATATCGGGCATTGGGCTGTGGTGAGTTCCGAGCAGAATGAAGAAGAGGGAGCAAGGATTTGGATGTGCTACACTCAACTTGGCCTGCCTTTTGCATGGTGAGTATCCCTGGAGCTCCTGGCTTTGTGGTTTTGTGAACCCTAACCCTAGGCATAACCCTAACCCTAGCCCTAAGCCTAACCCTAGACTGAGGCAGTAATCGGGCATTGGGCTGTGGTGAGTTCCGAGCAGAATGACGAAGAGGGAGAGGGGATTTGGATGTGCTACGCTCAACTTGGCCTGCCTTTTGCATGCTTAGTGTGCGTGGGTCCCCTGGCTTTGTCGTTTTCTCAATCCTAACCCTAGTCAAAACCCTAACCCTAACCCTACCCCTAACCCTAACCCCTAACACTAACCCGAGCCCCTAACCCTAACCCTTGCAGAAAGAAGAAGAGGGAGCAAGGTTTTGGATGTGCCGTGCTTAACTTGGCCTGCCTTTCGCATGATCAGTGTCCCTGGAGCTCCTGGCTTTGTGGTTTTGTGAACCCTAACCCTAGGCATAACCCTAACCCTAGCCCTAAGCCCAACCCTAGACTGAGCCAGTAATCTGGCATTGGGCTGTGGGAAGTTCTGAGCAGAATGAAGAAGAGGGAGCAAGGATTTGGATGTGCTACGCTCAACTTGGCCTGCCTTTTGCATGGTGAGTATCCCTGGAGCTCCTGGCTTTGTGGTTTTGTGAACCCTAACCCTAGGCATAACCCTAACCCTAGCCCTAAGCCTAACCCTAGACTGAGGCAGTAATCGGGCATTGGGCTGTGGTGAGTTCCGAGCAGAATGACGAAGAGGGAGAGGGGATTTGGATGTGCTACGCTCAACTTGGCCTGCCTTTTGCATGGTGAGTATCCCTGGAGCTCCTGGCTTTGTGGTTTTGTGAACCCTAACCCTAGGCATAACCCTAACCCTAGGCATAACCCTAACCCTAGCCCTAAGCCTAACCCTAGACTGAGCCAGTAATCGGGCATTGGGCTGTGGGGAGTTCCGAGCAGAATGACGAAGAGGGAGCAAGGATTTGGATTGGCTGCGCTCAACTTGGCCTGCATTTTGCATGGGGAGTATCCCTGGAGCTCCTGGCTTTGTGGTTTTCTGAACCCTAACCCTAGGCATAACCCTAACCCTAGCCCTAAGCCTAACCCTAGACTGAGGCAGAAATCGGGCATTGGGCTGTGGGGAGTTCCGAGCAGAATGACGAAGAGGGAGCAAGGATTTGGATTGGCTGCGCTCAACTTGGCCTGCCTTTTGCATGGGGAGTATCCCTGGAGCTCCTGGCTTTGTGGTTTTGTGAACCCTAACCCTAGGCATAACCCTAACCCTAGCCCTAAGCCTAACCCTAGACTGAGGCAGAAATCGAGCATGGGGCTGTGGTGAGTTCCGAGCAGAATGACAAAGAGGGAGCAATGATTTGGATGTGCTACGCTCAACTTGGCCTGCCTTTTGCATGGTGAGTATCCCTGGAGCTCCTGGCTTTGTGGTTTTCTGAACCCTAACCCTAGGCATAACCCTAACCCTAGCCCTAAGCCTAACCCTAGACTGAGGCAGAAATCGGGCATTGGGCTGTGGTGAGTTCCGAGCAGAATGACGAAGAGGGAGAGGGGATTTGGATGTGCTACGCTCAACTTGGCCTGCCTTTTGCATGCTTAGTGTGCGTGGGTCCCCTGGCTTTGTCGTTTTCTCAATCCTAACCCTAGTCAAAACCCTAACCCTAACCATACCCCTAACCCTAACCCCTAACACTAACCCGAGCCCCTAACCCTAACCCTTGCAGAAAGAAGAAGAGGGAGCAAGGTTTTGGATGTGCCGTGCTTAACTTGGCCTGCCTTTCGCATGATCAGTGTCCCTGGAGCTCCTGGCTTTGTGGTTTTGTGAACCCTAACCCTAGGCATAACCCTAACCCTAGCCCTAAGCCTAACCCTAGACTGAGCCAGTAATCTGGCATTGGGCTGTGGGAAGTTCTGAGCAGAATGACAAAGAGGGAGCAAGGATTTGGATGTGCTACGCTCAACTGGGCCTGCCTTTTGCATGGGGAGTATCCCTGGAGCTCCTGGCTTTGTGGTTTTGTGAACCCTAACCCTAGGCATAACCCTAACCCTAGCCCTAAGCCTAACCCTAGACTGAGCCAGTAATCTGGCATTGGGCTGTGGGAAGTTCCGAGCAGAATGACGAAGAGGGAGAGGGGATTTGGATGTGCTACGCTCAACTTGGCCTGCCTTTTGCATGGTGAGTATCCCTGGAGCTCCTGGCTTTGTGGTTTTGTGAACCCTAACCCTAGGCATAACCCTAACCCTAGCGCTAAGCCTAACCCTAGACTGAGGCAGTAATCGGGCATTGGGCTGTGGTGAGTTCCGAGCAGAATGACGAAGAGGGAGCAAGGATTTGGATGTGCTACGCTCAACTTGGCCTGCCTTTTGCATGGTGAGTATCCCTGGAGCTCCTGGCTTTGTGGTTTTGTGAACCCTAACCCTAGGCATAACCCTAACCCTAGCCCTAAGCCTAACCCTAGACTGAGGCAGTAATCGGGCATTGGGCTGTGGTGAGTTCCGAGCAGAATGACGAAGAGGGAGAGGGGATTTGGATGTGCTACGCTCAACTTGGCCTGCCTTTTGCATGGTGAGTATCCCTGGAGCTCCTGGCTTTGTGGTTTTGTGAACCCTAACCCTAGGCATAACCCTAACCCTAGGCATAACCCTAACCCTAGCCCTAAGCCTAACCCTAGACTGAGGCAGAAATCGGGCATTGGGCTGTGGTGAGTTCCGAGCAGAATGACGAAGAGGGAGCGGGGATTTGGATGTGCTACGCTCAACTTGGCCTGCCTTTTGCATGGTGAGTATCCCTGGAGCTCCTGGCTTTGTGGTTTTGTGAACCATAACCCTAGGCATAACCCTAACCCTAGCCCTAAGCCTAACCCTAGACTGAGGCAGATATCGGGCATTGGGCTGTGGTGAGTTCCGAGCAGAATGAAGAAGAGGGAGCAAGGATTTGGATGTGCTACACTCAACTTGGCCTGCCTTTTGCATGGTGAGTATCCCTGGAGCTCCTGGCTTTGTGGTTTTGTGAACCCTAACCCTAGGCATAACCCTAACCCTAGCCCTAAGCCTAACCCTAGACTGAGGCAGTAATCGGGCATTGGGCTGTGGTGAGTTCCGAGCAGAATGACGAAGAGGGAGAGGGGATTTGGATGTGCTACGCTCAACTTGGCCTGCCTTTTGCATGGTGAGTATCCCTGGAGCTCCTGGCTTTGTGGTTTTGTGAACCCTAACCCTAGGCATAACCCTAACCCTAGGCATAACCCTAACCCTAGCCCTAAGCCTAACCCTAGACTGAGGCAGAAATCGGGCATTGGGCTGTGGTGAGTTCCGAGCAGAATGACGAAGAGGGAGCGGGGATTTGGATGTGCTACGCTCAACTTGGCCTGCCTTTTGCATGGTGAGTATCCCTGGAGCTCCTGGCTTTGTGGTTTTGTGAACCATAACCCTAGGCATAACCCTAACCCTAGCCCTAAGCCTAACCCTAGACTGAGGCAGATATCGGGCATTGGGCTGTGGTGAGTTCCGAGCAGAATGAAGAAGAGGGAGCAAGGATTTGGATGTGCTACACTCAACTTGGCCTGCCTTTTGCATGGTGAGTATCCCTGGAGCTCCTGGCTTTGTGGTTTTGTGAACCCTAACCCTAGGCATAACCCTAACCCTAGCCCTAAGCCTAACCCTAGACTGAGGCAGTAATCGGGCATTGGGCTGTGGTGAGTTCCGAGCAGAATGACGAAGAGGGAGAGGGGATTTGGATGTGCTACGCTCAACTTGGCCTGCCTTTTGCATGCTTAGTGTGCGTGGGTCCCCTGGCTTTGTCGTTTTCTCAATCCTAACCCTAGTCAAAACCCTAACCCTAACCCTACCCCTAACCCTAACCCCTAACACTAACCCGAGCCCCTAACCCTAACCCTTGCAGAAAGAAGAAGAGGGAGCAAGGTTTTGGATGTGCCGTGCTTAACTTGGCCTGCCTTTCGCATGATCAGTGTCCCTGGAGCTCCTGGCTTTGTGGTTTTGTGAACCCTAACCCTAGGCATAACCCTAACCCTAGCCCTAAGCCCAACCCTAGACTGAGCCAGTAATCTGGCATTGGGCTGTGGGAAGTTCTGAGCAGAATGAAGAAGAGGGAGCAAGGATTTGGATGTGCTACGCTCAACTTGGCCTGCCTTTTGCATGGGGAGTATCCCTGGAGCTCCTGGCTTTGTGGTTTTGTGAACCCTAACCCTAGGCATAACCCTAACCCTAGCCCTAAGCCTAACCCTAGACTGAGGCAGTAATCGGGCATTGGGCTGTGGTGAGTTCCGAGCAGAATGACGAAGAGGGAGAGGGGATTTGGATGTGCTACGCTCAACTTGGCCTGCCTTTTGCATGGGGAGTATCCCTGGAGCTCCTGGCTTTGTGGTTTTGTGAACCCTAACCCTAGGCATAACCCTAACCCTAGCCCTAAGCCTAACCCTAGACTGAGGCAGTAATCGGGCATTGGGCTGTGGTGAGTTCCGAGCAGAATGACGAAGAGGGAGAGGGGATTTGGATGTGCTACGCTCAACTTGGCCTGCCTTTTGCATGGGGAGTATCCCTGGAGCTCCTGGCTTTGTGGTTTTCTGAACCCTAACCCTAGGCATAACCCTAACCCTAGCCCTAAGCCTAACCCTAGACTGAGGCAGTAATCGGGCATTGGGCTGTGGTGAGTTCCGAGCATAATGACAAAGAGGGAGCAAGGATTTGGATGTGCTACGCTCAACTTGGCCTGCCTTTTGCATGGTGAGTATCCCTGGAGCTCCTGGCTTTGTGGTTTTCTGAACCCTAACCCTAGGCATAACCCTAACCCTAGCCCTAAGCCTAACCATAGACTGAGCCAGTAATCGGGCATTGGGCTGTGGTGAGTTCCGAGCAGAATGAAGAAGAGGGAGCAAGGATTTGGATGTGCTACGCTCAACTTGGCCTGCCTTTTGCATGGTGAGTATCCCAGGAGCTCCTGGCTTTGTGGTTTTCTGAACCCTAACCCTAGGCATAACCCTAACCCTAGCCCTAAGCCTAACCCTAGACTGAGCCAGTAATCGGGCATTGGGCTGTGGTGAGTTCCGAGCATAATGACAAAGAGGGAGCAAGGATTTGGATGTGCTACGCTCAACTTGGCCTGCCTTTTGCATGGGGAGTATCCCTGGAGCTCCTGGCTTTGTGGTTTTGTGAACCCTAACCCTAGGCATAACCCTAACCCTAGCCCTAAGCCTAACCCTAGACTGAGGCAGATATCGGGCATTGGGCCGTGGTGAGTTCCGAGCAGAATGAAGAAGAGGGAGCAAGGATTTGGATGTGCTACACTCAACTTGGCCTGCCTTTTGCATGGTGAGTATCCCTGGAGCTCCTGGCTTTGTGGTTTTCTGAACCCTAACCCTAGGCATAACCCTAACCCTAGCCCTAAGCCTAACCCTAGACTGAGGCAGAAATCGGGCATTGGGCTGTGGTGAGTTCCGAGCAGAATGACGAAGAGGGAGAGGGGATTTGGATGTGCTACGCTCAACTTGGCCTGCCTTTTGCATGCTTAGTGTGCCTGGGTCCCCTGGCTTTGTGGTTTTGTGAACCCTAACCCTAGTCAAAACCCTAACCCTAACCCTACCCCTAACCCTAACCCCTAACACTAACCCGAGCCCCTAACCCTAACCCTTGCAGAAAGAAGAAGAGGGAGCAAGGTTTTGGATGTGCCGTGCTTAACTTGGCCTGCCTTTCGCATGATCAGTGTCCCTGGAGCTCCTGGCTTTGTGGTTTTCTGAACCCTAACCCTAGGCATAACCCTAACCCTAGCCCTAAGCCTAACCCTAGACTGAGCCAGTAATCTGGCATTGGGCTGTGGGAAGTTCTGAGCAGAATGACAAAGAGGGAGCAAGGATTTGGATGTGCTACGCTCAACTTGGCCTGCCTTTTGCATGGGGAGTATCCCTGGAGCTCCTGGCTTTGTGGTTTTGTGAACCCTAACCCTAGGCATAACCCTAACCCTAGCCCTAAGCCTAACCCTAGACTGAGCCAGTAATCTGGCATTGGGCTGTGGGAAGTTCCGAGCAGAATGACGAAGAGGGAGAGGGGATTTGGATGTGCTACGCTCAACTTGGCCTGCCTTTTGCATGGTGAGTATCCCTGGAGCTCCTGGCTTTGTGGTTTTCTGAACCCTAACCCTAGGCATAACCCTAACCCTAGCCCTAAGCCTAACCCTAGACTGAGGCAGTAATCGGGCATTGGGCTGTGGTGAGTTCCGAGCAGAATGACGAAGAGGGAGCAAGGATTTGGATGTGCTACGCTCAACTTGGCCTGCCTTTTGCATGGTGAGTATCCCTGGAGCTCCTGGCTTTGTGGTTTTCTGAACCCTAACCCTAGGCATAACCCTAACCCTAGCCCTAAGCCTAACCCTAGACTGAGGCAGTAATCGGGCATTGGGCTGTGGTGAGTTCCGAGCAGAATGACGAAGAGGGAGAGGGGATTTGGATGTGCTACGCTCAACTTGGCCTGCCTTTTGCATGGTGAGTATCCCTGGAGCTCCTGGCTTTGTGGTTTTGTGAACCCTAACCCTAGGCATAACCCTAACCCTAGGCATAACCCTAACCCTAGCCCTAAGCCTAACCCTAGACTGAGGCAGAAATCGGGCATTGGGCTGTGGTGAGTTCCGAGCAGAATGACGAAGAGGGAGCGGGGATTTGGATGTGCTACGCTCAACTTGGCCTGCCTTTTGCATGGTGAGTATCCCTGGAGCTCCTGGCTTTGTGGTTTTGTGAACCATAACCCTAGGCATAACCCTAACCCTAGCCCTAAGCCTAACCCTAGACTGAGCCAGTAATCGTGCATTGGGCTGTGGTGAGTTCCGAGCAGAATGACGTAGAGGGAGCAAGGATTTGGATGTGCTACGCTCAACTTGGCCTGCCTTTTGCATGGTGAGTATCCCTGGAGCTCCTGGCTTTGTGGTTTTCTGAACCCTAACCCTAGCCATAACCCTAACCCTAGCCCTAAGCTTAACCCTAGACTGAGGCAGTAATCGGGCATTGGGCTGTGGTGAGTTCCGAGCAGAATGACGAAGAGGGAGCAAGGATTTGGATGTGCTACGCTCAACTTGGCCTGCCTTTTGCATGGTGAGTATTCCTGGAGCTCCTGGCTTTGTGGCTTTCTGAACCCTAACCCTAGGCATAACCCTAACCCTAGCCCTAAGCCTAACCGTAGACTGAGGCAGAAATCGGGCATTGGGCTGTGGGGAGTTCCGAGCAGAATGACGAAGAGGGAGCAAGGATTTGGATGTGCTACGCTCAACTTGGCCTGCCTTTTGCATGGGGAGTATCCCTGGAGCTCCTGGCTTTGTGGTTTTGTGAACCCTAACCCTAGGCATAACCCTAACCCTAGCCCTAAACCTAACCCTAGACTGAGGCAGAAATCGGGCATGGGGCTGTGGTGAGTTCCGAGCAGAATGATGAAGAGGGAGCAAGGATTTGGATGTGCTATGCTCAACTTGGCCTGCCTTTTGCATGGGGAGTATCCCTGGAGCTCCTGGCTTTGTGGTTTTGTGAACCCTAACCCTAGGCATAACCCTAACCCGAGCCCTAAGCCGAACCCGAGACTGAGGCAGAAATCGGGCATTGGGCTGTGGGGAGTTCCGAGCAGAATGACGAAGAGGGAGAGGGGATTTGGATGTGCTACGCTCAACTTGGCCTGCCTTTTGCATGGTGAGTACCCCTGGAGCTCCTGGCTTTGTGGTTTTCTGAACCCTAACCCTAAGCATAACCCTAATCCTAGCCCTAAGCCTAACCCTAGACTGAGGCAGAAATCGGGCATTGGGCTGTGGTGAGTTCCGAGCAGAATGACGAAGAGGGAGAGGGGATTTGGATGTGCTACGCTCAACTTGGCCTGCCTTTTGCATGGGGAGTATCCCTGGAGCTCCTGGCTTTGTGGTTTTGTGAACCCTAACCCTAGGCATAACCCTAACCCTAGCCCTAAGCCTAACCCTAGACTGAGCCAGTAATCGGGCATTGGGCTGTGGTGAGTTCCGAGCAGAATGACGAAGAGGGAGAGGGGATTTGGATGTGCTACGCTCAACTTGGCCTGCCTTTTGCATGGTGAGTATCCCTGGAGCTCCTGGCTTTGTTGTTTTCTGAACCCTAACCCTAGGCATAACCCTAACCCTAGCCCTAAGCCTAACCCTAGACTGAGGCAGAAATCAGGCATTGGGCTGTGGGGAGTTCCGAGCAGAATGACGAAGAGGGAGCAAGGATTTGGATTGGCTGCGCTCAACTTGGCCTGCCTTTTGCATGGGGAGTATCCCTGGAGCTCCTGGCTTTGTGGTTTTGTGAACCCTAACCCTAGGCATAACCCTAACCCTAGCCCTAAGCCTAACCCTAGACTGAGGCAGAAATCGGGCATGGGGCTGTGGTGTGTTCCGAGCAGAATGACAAAGAGGGAGCAAGGATTTGGATGTGCTACGCTCAACTTGGCCTGCCTTTTGCATGGTGAGTATCCCTGGAGCTCCTGGCTTTGTGGTTTTGTGAACCCTAACCCTAGGCATAACCCTAACCCTAGCCCTAAGCCTAACCCTAGACTGAGGCAGAAATCGGGCATTGGGCTGTGGTGAGTTCCGAGCAGAATGACGAAGAGGGAGAGGGGATTTGGATGTGCTACGCTCAACTTGGCCTGCCTTTTGCATGGGGAGTATCCCTGGAGCTCCTGGCTTTGTGGTTTTGTGAACCCTAACCCTAGGCATAACCCTAACCCTAGCCCTAAGCCTAACCCTAGACTGAGGCAGAAATCGGGCATTGGGCTGTGGTGAGTTCCGAGCAGAATGACGAAGAGGGAGAGGGGATTTGGATGTGCTACGCTCAACTTGGCCTGCCTTTTGCATGGTGAGTATCCCTGGAGCTCCTGGCTTTGTGGTTTTGTGAACCCTAACCCTAGGCATAACCCTAACCCTAGCCCTAAGCCTAACCCTAGACTGAGGCAGTAATCGGGCATTGGGCTGTGGTGAGTTCCGAGCAGAATGACGAAGAGGGAGAGGGGATTTGGATGTGCTACGCTCAACTTGGCCTGCCTTTTGCATGGTGAGTATCCCTGGAGCTCCTGGCTTTGTGGTTTTGTGAACCCTAACCCTAGGCATAACCCTAACCCTAGGCATAACCCTAACCCTAGCCCTAAGCCTAACCCTAGACTGAGGCAGAAATCGGGCATTGGGCTGTGGTGAGTTCCGAGCAGAATGACGAAGAGGGAGAGGGGATTTGGATGTGCTACGCTCAACTTGGCCTGCCTTTTGCATGGGGAGTATCCCTGGAGCTCCTGGCTTTGTGGTTTTGTGAACCCTAACCCTAGGCATAACCCTAACCCTAGCCCTAAGCCTAACCGTAGACTGAGGCAGAAATCGGGCATTGGGCTGTGGGGAGTTCCGAGCAGAATGACGAAGAGGGAGCAAGGATTTGGATGTGCTACGCTCAACTTGGCCTGCCTTTTGCATGGGGAGTATCCCTGGAGCTCCTGGCTTTGTGGTTTTCTGAACCCTAACCCTAGCCATAACCCTAACCCTAGCCCTAAACCTAACCCTAGACTGAGGCAGAAATCGGGCATGGGGCTGTGGTGAGTTCCGAGCAGAATGATGAAGAGGGAGCAAGGATTTGGATGTGCTATGCTCAACTTGGCCTGCCTTTTGCATGGGGAGTGTCCCTGGAGCTCCTGGCTTTGTGGTTTTGTGAACCCTAACCCTAGGCATAACCCTAACCCTAGCCCTAAGCCGAACCCTAGACTGAGGCAGAAATCGGGCATTGGGCTGTGGGGAGTTCCGAGCAGAATGACGAAGAGGGAGAGGGGATTTGGATGTGCTACGCTCAACTTGGCCTGCCTTTTGCATGGTGAGTACCCCTGGAGCTCCTGGCTTTGTGGTTTTCTGAACCCTAACCCTAAGCATAACCCTAATCCTAGCCCTAAGCCTAACCCTAGACTGAGGCAGAAATCGGGCATTGGGCTGTGGTGAGTTCCGAGCAGAATGACGAAGAGGGAGAGGGGATTTGGATGTGCTACGCTCAACTTGGCCTGCCTTTTGCATGGGGAGTATCCCTGGAGCTCCTGGCTTTGTGGTTTTGTGAACCCTAACCCTAGGCATAACCCTAACCCTAGCCCTAAGCTTAACCGTAGACTGAGGCAGAAATCGGGCATTGGGCTGTGGGAAGTTCCGAGCAGAATGACGAAGAGGGAGAGGGGATTTGGATGTGCTACGCTCAACTTGGCCTGCCTTTTGCATGGTGAGTATCCCTGGAGCTCCTGGCTTTGTGGTTTTCTGAACCCTAACCCTAGGCATAACCCTAACCCTAGCCCTAAGCCTAACCCTAGACTGAGGCAGAAATCGGGCATTGGGCTGTGGGGAGTTCCGAGCAGAATGACGAAGAGGGAGCAAGGATTTGGATTGGCTGCGCTCAACTTGGCCTGCCTTTTGCATGGGGAGTATCCCTGGAGCTCCTGGCTTTGTGGTTTTCTGAACCCTAACCCTAGGCATAACCCTAACCCTAGCCCTAAGCCTAACCCTAGACTGAGGCAGAAATCGGGCATTGGGCTGTGGTGAATTCCGAGCAGAATGACGAAGAGGGAGAGGGGATTTGGATGTGCTACGCTCAACTTGGCCTGCCTTTTGCATGCTTAGTGTGCCTGGGTCCCCTGGCTTTGTCGTTTTCTCAATCCTAACCCTAGTCAAAACCCTAACCCTAACCCTACCCCTAACCCTAACCCCTAACACTAACCCGAGCCCCTAACCCTAACCCTTGCAGAAAGAAGAAGAGGGAGCAAGGTTTTGGATGTGCCGTGCTTAACTTGGCCTGCCTTTCGCATGATCAGTGTCCCTGGAGCTCCTGGCTTTGTGGTTTTGTGAACCCTAACCCTAGGCATAACCCTAACCCTAGCCCTAAGCCTAACCCTAGACTGAGCCAGTAATCGGGCATTGGGCTGTGGGAAGTTCTGAGCAGAATGACAAAGAGGGAGCAAGGATTTGGATGTGCTACGCTCAACTTGGCCTGCCTTTTGCATGGTGAGTATCCCTGGAGCTCCTGGCTTTGTGGTTTTGTGAACCCTAACCCTAGGCATAACCCTAACCCTAGCCCTAAGCCTAACCCTAGACTGAGGCAGAAATCGGGCATTGGGCTGTGGTGAGTTCCGAGCAGAATGACGAAGAGGGAGCGGGGATTTGGATGTGCTACGCTCAACTTGGCCTGCCTTTTGCATGGTGAGTATCCCTGGAGCTCCTGGCTTTGTGGTTTTGTGAACCATAACCCTAGGCATAACCCTAACCCTAGCCCTAAGCCTAACCCTAGACTGAGCCAGTAATCGTGCATTGGGCTGTGGTGAGTTCCGAGCAGAATGACGTAGAGGGAGCAAGGATTTGGATGTGCTACGCTCAACTTGGCCTGC
Organism: Coloeus monedula; assembly: GCF_965178545.1. Classification (NCBI taxonomy): domain Eukaryota; kingdom Metazoa; phylum Chordata; class Aves; order Passeriformes; family Corvidae; genus Coloeus; species Coloeus monedula. Next base: position 25,715 of record NW_028120808.1, on the reverse strand, counting down.
CTTTTGCATGGTGAGTATCCCTGGAGCTCCTGGCTTTGTGGTTTTCTGAACCCTAACCCTAGGCATAACCCTAACCCTAGCCCTAAGCCTAACCGTAGACTGAGGCAGAAATCGGGCATTGGGCTGTGGGGAGTTGCGAGCAGAATGACGAAGAGGGAGCAAGGATTTGGATGTGCTACGCTCAACTTGGCCTGCCTTTTGCATGGGGAGTATCCCTGGAGCTCCTGGCTTTGTGGTTTTCTGAACCCTAACCCTAGGCATAACCCTAACCCTAGCCCTAAACCTAACCCTAGACTGAGGCAGAAATCGGGCATGGGGCTGTGGTGAGTTCCGAGCAGAATGATGAAGAGGGAGCAAGGATTTGGATGTGCTATGCTCAACTTGGCCTGCCTTTTGCATGGTGAGTATCCCTGGAGCTCCTGGCTTTGTGGTTTTGTGAACCCTAACCCTAGGCATAACCCTAACCCGAGCCCTAAGCCGAACCCGAGGCTGAGGCAGAAATCGGGCATTGGGCTGTGGGGAGTTCCGAGCAGAATGACGAAGAGGGAGAGGGGATTTGGATGTGCTACGCTCAACTTGGCCTGCCTTTTGCATGGTGAGTACCCCTGGAGCTCCTGGCTTTGTGGTTTTCTGAACCCTAACCCTAGGCATAACCCTACTCCTAGCCCTAAGCCTAACCCTAGACTGAGGCAGAAATCGGGCATTGGGCTGTGGTGAGTTCCGAGCAGAATGACGAAGAGGGAGAGGGGATTTGGATGTGCTACGCTCAACTTGGCCTGCCTTTTGCATGGGGAGTATCCCTGGAGCTCCTGGCTTTGTGGTTTTGTGAACCCTAACCCTAGGCATAACCCTAACCCTAGCCCTAAGCTTAACCGTAGACTGAGGCAGAAATCGGGCATTGGGCTGTGGGAAGTTCCGAGCAGAATGACGAAGAGGGAGAGGGGATTTGGATGTGCTACGCTCAACTTGGCCTGCCTTTTGCATGGTGAGTATCCCTGGAGCTCCTGGCTTTGTTGTTTTCTGAACCCTAACCCTAGGCATAACCCTAACCCTAGCCCTAAGCCTAACCCTAGACTGAGGCAGAAATCGGGCATTGGGCTGTGGGGAGTTCCGAGCAGAATGACGAAGAGGGAGCAAGGATTTGGATTGGCTGCGCTCAACTTGGCCTGTCTTTTGCATGGGGAGTATCCCTGGAGCTCCTGGCTTTGTGGTTTTGTGAACCCTAACCCTAGGCATAACCCTAACCCTAGCCCTAAGCCTAACCCTAGACTGAGGCAGAAATCGGGCATGGGGCTGTGGTGTGTTCCGAGCAGAATGACAAAGAGGGAGCAAGGATTTGGATGTGCTACGCTCAACTTGGCCTGCCTTTTGCATGGTGAGTATCCCTGGAGCTCCTGGCTTTGTGGTTTTGTGAACCCTAACCCTAGGCATAACCCTAACCCTAGCCCTAAGCCTAACCCTAGACTGAGGCAGAAATCGGGCATTGGGCTGTGGTGAGTTCCGAGCAGAATGACGAAGAGGGAGAGGGGATTTGGATGTGCTACGCTCAACTTGGCCTGCCTTTTGCATGGTGAGTATCCCTGGAGCTCCTGGCTTTGTGGTTTTGTGAACCCTAACCCTAGGCATAACCCTAACCCTAGCCCTAAGCCTAACCCTAGACTGAGGCAGAAATCGGGCATTGGGCTGTGGTGAGTTCCGAGCAGAATGACGAAGAGGGAGAGGGGATTTGGATGTGCTACGCTCAACTTGGCCTGCCTTTTGCATGGGGAGTATCCCTGGAGCTCCTGGCTTTGTGGTTTTGTGAACCCTAACCCTAGGCATAACCCTAACCCTAGCCCTAAGCCTAACCGTAGACTGAGGCAGAAATCGGGCATTGGGCTGTGGGGAGTTCCGAGCAGAATGACGAAGAGGGAGCAAGGATTTGGATGTGCTACGCTCAACTTGGCCTGCCTTTTGCATGGTGAGTATCCCTGGAGCTCCTGGCTTTGTGGTTTTGTGAACCCTAACCCTAGGCATAACCCTAACCCTAGCCCTAAACCTAACCCTAGACTGAGGCAGAAATCGGGCATGGGGCTGTGGTGAGTTCCGAGCAGAATGATGAAGAGGGAGCAAGGATTTGGATGTGCTATGCTCAACTTGGCCTGCCTTTTGCATGGGGAGTGTCCCTGGAGCTCCTGGCTTTGTGGTTTTGTGAACCCTAACCCTAGGCATAACCCTAACCCTACCTTGAGCCAGAAATCCGGCAGAGGGTTGTGGCGAGTTCTGAGCAGAAAGAGGAAGAGGGAGCAAGGTTTTGGATGTGCTGCGGTCACCATGGTATGTCTTTTGCATGGTGAGTACGCCGGGAGCTCCTGGCTTTGTGGTTTCCTCAACCCTAACCCTAGGCGTAAGCCTAACCCTAACCCTAAACCAAACCCTAACCCTAGCTCAAGCCAGAAACTGGGCCTTAGGCTGTGGCGAGTTCTGAGCAGAATGACGAAGAGGGAGCAAGGTTTTGGATATGCTGCTGTCACCTTGGTAGGTCTTTTACACGGTTAGTGTGCCTGGATCTCCTGGCTTTGTGGTTTTCTCAATCCTAACCCTAGGCATAACACGAACCCTAACCCCTAACCCTAACCCTATACCGAGCCCCTAACCCTAACCCTTACCCTTGCAGAAAGAAGAAGAGGGAGCAAGGTTTTGGGTGTGCCGTGCTTAACTTGGCCTGCCTTTCGCATGATCAGTGTCCCTGGAGCTCCTGGCTTTGTGGTTTTGTGAACCCTTAACCCTAGGAGTAACCCAAACCCTAACCCAAGGCCTAACCCTATCCCTAACCCTACCTTGAGCCAGAAATCCGGCAGAGGGTTGTGGCAATTCTGATCAGAATGACAAAGAGGGAGCAAGGTTTGGGCTGTGTCCTCCTCACCTTGGTATGCCTTTTGCATGCTGAGTATCCCTGGAGCTCCTGGCTTTGTGGTTTTCTCAAGCCTAACCCTAGGAGAACGCCTAACCCTAACCCTAACCGTAGATTGAGCCACTAATCGGTCATCGGGCTATGGTGAGTTCCGCGCAGAAAGAGGAAGAGGGAGGAAGGTTTTGATATGCCATGCTTAAGCTGGCCTGCCTTTTACATGGTTAGTGTCCCTGGGTTTCCTGGCTTTGTGGTTTTCTCAATCCTAACCCCAGGCATAACACAAACCCTAACCCCTAAGCCTAACCCAAACCCGAGCCCCTAACCCTAACCCTTACCCTTGCAGAAAGAAGAAGAGGGAGCAAGGTTTTGGATGTGCCGTGCGTAACGTGTCCTGCCTTTCGCATGATCAGTGTCCCTGGAGCTCCTGGCTTTGTTTTTTTCTCAACCCAAACCCTAGGCATAACCCTAACCCTAACCCTACCTTGAGCCAGAAATCCAGCAGAGGGTTGTGGCGAGTTCTGAGCAGAAAGAGGAAGAGGGAGCAAGGTTTCGGATGTGCTGCGGTCACCATGGTATGTCTTTTGCATGGTGAGTACGCCGGGAGCTCCTGGCTTTGTGGTTTCCTCAACTCTAACCCTAGGCGTAAGCCTAACCCTAACCCTAACCCTAACCCTAAACCAAACCCTAACCCTAGCTCAAGCCAGAAACTGGGCCTTAGGCTGTGGCGAGTTCTGAGCAGAATGACGAAGAGGGAGCAAGGTTTTGGATATGCTGCTGTCACCTTGGTAGGTCTTTTGCATGGTTAGTGTGCCTGGGTCTCCTGGCTTTGTGGTTTTCTCAATCCTAACCCTAGGCATAACCCTAACCCCTAATCCTAACCCTAACCCGAGCCCCTAACCCTAACCCTAACCCTTGCAGAAAGAAGAGGGAGCAAGGTTTAGGATGTGCTGTGCTTAACTTGGCCTGCCTTTCGCATGATCAGTGTCCCTGGAGCTCCTGGCTTTGTGGTTTTCTCAACCCAAACCCTAGGCGTAACCTTAACCCTAACCCTACCTTGAGCCAGAAATCCGGCAGAGGGTTGTGGCGAGTTCTGAGCAGAAAGAGGAAGAGGGAGCAAGGTTTTGGATGTGCTGCGGTCACCATGGTATGTCTTTTGCATGGTGAGTACGCCGGGAGCTCCTGGCTTTGTGGTTTCCTCAACCCTAACCCTAGGCGTAAGCCTAACCCCAACCCTTACCCTAAACCAAACCCTAACCCTAGCTCAAGCCAGAAACTGGGCCTTAGGCTGTGGCGAGTTCTGAGCAGAATGACGAAGAGGGAGCAAGGTTTTGGATATGCTGCTGTCACCTTGGTAGGTCTTTTACACGGTTAGTGTGCCTGGATCTCCTGGCTTTGTGGTTTTCTCAATCCTAACCCTAGGCATAACACGAACCCTAACCCCTAACACTAACCCTATACCGAGCCCCTAACCCTAACCCTTACCCTTGCAGAAAGAAGAAGAGGGAGCAAGGTTTTGGGTGTGCCGTGCTTAACTTGGCCTGCCTTTCGCATGATCAGTGTCCCTGGAGCTCCTGGCTTTGTGGTTTTCTCAACCTTAACCCTAGGAGTAACCCTAACCCTAACCCAAGGCCTAACCCTATCCCTAACCCTACCTTGAGCCAGAAATCCGGCAGAGGGTTGTGGCAATTCTGAGCAGAATGACAAAGAGGGAGCAAGGTTTGGGCTGTGTCCTCCTCACCTTGGTATGCCTTTTGCATGCTGAGTATCCCTGGAGCTCCTGGCTTTGTGGTTTTCTCAAGCCTAACCCTAGGAGAACGCCTAACCCTAACCCTAACCGTAGATTGAGCCACTAATCGGTCATCGGGCTATGGTGAGTTCCGCGCAGAAAGAGGAAGAGGGAGGAAGGTTTTGATATGCCATGCTTAAGCTGGCCTGCCTTTTACATGGTTAGTGTCCCTGGGTTTCCTGGCTTTGTGGTTTTCTCAATCCTAACCCCAGGCATAACACAAACCCTAACCCCTAAGCCTAACCCAAACCCGAGCCCCTAACCCTAACCCTTACCCTTGCAGAAAGAAGAAGAGGGAGCAAGGTTTTGGATGTGCCGTGCGTAACGTGTCCTGCCTTTCGCATGATCAGTGTCCCTGGAGCTCCTGGCTTTGTGGTTTTCTGAACCCAAACCCTAGGCATAACCCTAACCCTACCTTGAGCCAGAAATCCGGCAGAGGGTTGTGGCGAGTTCTGAGCAGAAAGAGGAAGAGGGAGCAAGGTTTCGGATGTGCTGTGGTCACCATGGTATGTCTTTTGCATGGTGAGTACGCCGGGAGCTCCTGGCTTTGTGGTTTCCTCAACCCTAACCCTAGGCGTAAGCCTAACCCTAACCCTAACCCTAACCCTAGCTCAAGCCAGAAACTGGGCCTTAGGCTGTGGCGAGTTCTGAGCAGAATGACGAAGAGGGAGCAAGGTTTTGGATATGCTGCTGTCACCTTGGTAGGTCTTTTACACGGTTAGTGTCCCTGAGTCTCCTGGCTTTGTGGTTTTCTCAATCCTAACCCTAGGCATAACCCTAACCCCTAACACTAACCCTAAACCGAGCCCCTAACTCTAACCCTAACCCTTGCAGAAAGAAGAAGAGGGAGCAAGGTTTTGGATGTGCCGTGCCTAACTTGTCCTGCCTTTCGCATGATCAGTGTCCCTGGAGCTCCTGGCTTTGTGGTTTTCTCAACCCAAACCCTAGGCATAACCCTAACCCTAACCCTACCTTGAGCCAGAAATCCAGCAGAGGGTTGTGGCGAGTTCTGAGCAGAAAGAGGAAGAGGGAGCAAGGTTTTGGATGTGCTGCGGTCACCATGGTATGTCTTTTGCATGGTGAGTACGCCGGGAGCTCCTGGCTTTGTGGTTTCCTCAACTCTAACCCTAGGCGTAAGCCTAACCCTAACCCTAACCCTAAACCAAACCCTAACCCTAGCTCAAGCCAGAAACTGGGCCTTAGGCTGTGGCGAGTTCTGAGCAGAATGACGAAGAGGGAGCAAGGTTTTGGATATGCTGCTGTCACCTTGGTAGGTCTTTTGCATGGTTAGTGTGCCTGGGTCTCCTGGCTTTGTGGTTTTCTCAATCCTAACCCCAGGCATAACCCTAACCCCTAATCCTAACCCTAACCCGAGCCCCTAACCCTAACCCTAACCCTTGCAGAAAGAAGAGGGAGCAAGGTTTAGGATGTGCTGTGCTTAACTTGGCCTGCCTTTCGCATGATCAGTGTCCCTGGAGCTCCTGGCTTTGTGGTTTTCTCAACCCAAACCCTAGGCGTAACCTTAACCCTAACCCTACCTTGAGCCAGAAATCCGGCAGAGGGTTGTGGCGAGTTCTGAGCAGAAAGAGGAAGAGGGAGCAAGGTTTTGGATGTGCTGCGGTCACCATGGTATGTCTTTTGCATGGTGAGTACGCCGGGAGCTCCTGGCTTTGTGGTTTCCTCAACCCTAACCCTAGGCGTAAGCCTAACCCCAACCCTTACCCTAAACCAAACCCTAACCCTAGCTCAAACCAGAAACTGGGCCTTAGGCTGTGGCGAGTTCTGAGCAGAATGACGAAGAGGGAGCAAGGTTTTGGATATGCTGCTGTCACCTTGGTAGGTCTTTTACACGGTTAGTGTGCCTGGATCTCCTGGCTTTGTGGTTTTCTCAATCCTAACCCTAGGCATAACACGAACCCTAACCCCTAACCCTAACCCTATACCGAGCCCCTAACCCTAACCCTTACCCTTGCAGAAAGAAGAAGAGGGAGCAAGGTTTTGGGTGTGCCGTGCTTAACTTGGCCTGCCTTTCGCATGATCAGTGTCCCTGGAGCTCCTGGCTTTGTGGTTTTCTCAACCTTAACCCTAGGAGTAACCCTAACCCTAACCCAAGGCCTAACCCTATCCCTAACCCTACCTTGAGCCAGAAATCCGGCAGAGGGTTGTGGCAATTCTGAGCAGAATGACAAAGAGGGAGCAAGGTTTGGGCTGTGTCCTCCTCACCTTGGTATGCCTTTTGCATGCTGAGTATCCCTGGAGCTCCTGGCTTTGTGGTTTTCTCAAGCCTAACCCTAGGAGAACGCCTAACCCTAACCCTAACCGTAGATTGAGCCACTAATCGGTCATCGGGCTATGGTGAGTTCCGCGCAGAAAGAGGAAGAGGGAGGAAGGTTTTGATATGCCATGCTTAAGCTGGCCTGCCTTTTACATGGTTAGTGTCCCTGGGTTTCCTGGCTTTGTGGTTTTCTCAATCCTAACCCCAGGCATAACACAAACCCTAACCCCTAAGCCTAACCCAAACCCGAGCCCCTAACCCTAACCCTAACCCTTGCAGAAAGAAGAAGAGGGAGCAAGGTTTTGGATGTGCCGTGCGTAACGTGTCCTGCCTTTCGCATGATCAGTGTCCCTGGAGCTCCTGGCTTTGTGGTTTTGTGAACCCTAACCCTAGGCATAACCCTAACCCTACCTTGAGCCAGAAATCCGGCAGAGGGTTGTGGCGAGTTCTGAGCAGAAAGAGGAAGAGGGAGCAAGGTTTCGGATGTGCTGTGGTCCCCATGGTATGTCTTTTGCATGGTGAGTACGCCGGGAGCTCCTGGCTTTGTGGTTTCCTCAACCCTAACCCTAGGCGTAAGCCTAACCCTAACCCTAACCCTAACCCTAACCCTAACCCTAGCTCAAGCCAGAAACTGGGCCTTAGGCTGTGGCGAGTTCTGAGCAGAATGACGAAGAGGGAGCAAGGTTTTGGATATGCTGCTGTCACCTTGGTAGGTCTTTTACACGGTTAGTGTCCCTGAGTCTCCTGGCTTTGTGGTTTTCTCAATCCTAACCCTAGGCATAACCCTAAACCTAACCCCTAACACTAACCCTAAACCGAGCCCCTAACTCTAACCCTAACCCTTGCAGAAAGAAGAAGAGGGAGCAAGGTTTTGGATGTGCCGTGCCTAACTTGTCCTGCCTTTCGCATGATCAGTGTCCCTGGAGCTCCTGGCTTTGTGGTTTTCTGAACCCAAACCCTAGGCATAACCCTAACCCTAACCCAAGGCCTAACCCTATCCCTAACCCTACCTTGAGCCAGAAATCCGGCAGAGGGTTGTGGCAATTCTGAGCAGAATGACAAAGAGGGAGCAAGGTTTGGGCTGTGTCCTCCTCACCTTGGTATGCCTTTTACATGCTGAGTATCCCTGGAGCTCCTGGCTTTGTGGTTTTCTCAAGCCTAACCCTAGGAAAACGCCTAACCCTAACCCTAACCGTAGATTGAGCCACTAATCGGTCATCGGGCTATGGTGAGTTCCGCGCAGAAAGAGGAAGAGGGAGGAAGGTTTTGATATGCCATGCTTAAGCTGGCCTGCCTTTTACATGGTTAGTGTCCCTGGGTTTCCTGGCTTTGTGGTTTTCTCAATCCTAACCCCAGGCATAACCCTAACCCTAACCCCTAAGCCTAACCCAAACCCGAGCCCCTAACCCTAACCCTTACCCTTGCAGAAAGAAGAAGAGGGAGCAAGGTTTTGGATGTGCCGTGCGTAACGTGTCCTGCCTTTCGCATGATCAGTGTCCCTGGAGCTCCTGGCTTTGTGGTTTTCTCAACCCAAACCCTAGGCATAACCCTAACCCTAACCCTACCTTGAGCCAGAAATCCAGCAGAGGGTTGTGGCGAGTTCTGAGCAGAAAGAGGAAGAGGGAGCAAGGTTTCGGATGTGCTGCGGTCACCATGGTATGTCTTTTGCATGGTGAGTACGCCTGGAGCTCCTGGCTTTGTGGTTTCCTCAACCCTAACCCTAGGCGTAAGCCTAACCCTAACCCTAACCCTAACCCTAACCCTAACCCTAACCCTAGCTCAAGCCAGAAACTGGGCCTTAGGCTGTGGCGAGTTCTGAGCAGAATGACGAAGAGGGAGCAAGGTTTTGGATATGCTGCTGTCACCTTGGTAGGTCTTTTACACGGTTAGTGTCCCTGAGTCTCCTGGCTTTGTGGTTTTCTCAATCCTAACCCTAGGCATAACCCTAAACCTAACCCCTAACACTAACCCTAAACCGAGCCCCTAACTCTAACCCTAACCCTTGCAGAAAGAAGAAGAGGGAGCAAGGTTTTGGATGTGCCGTGCCTAACTTGTCCTGCCTTTCGCATGATCAGTGTCCCTGGAGCTCCTGGCTTTGTGGTTTTCTGAACCCAAACCCTAGGCATAACCCTAACCCTAACCCAAGGCCTAACCCTATCCCTAACCCTACCTTGAGCCAGAAATCCGGCAGAGGGTTGTGGCAATTCTGAGCAGAATGACAAAGAGGGAGCAAGGTTTGGGCGGTGTCCTCCTCACCTTGGTATGCCTTTTACATGCTGAGTATCCCTGGAGCTCCTGGCTTTGTGGTTTTCTCAAGCCTAACCCTAGGAAAACGCCTAACCCTAACCCTAACCGTAGATTGAGCCACTAATCGGTCATCGGGCTATGGTGAGTTCTGCGCAGAAAGAGGAAGAGGGAGGAAGGTTTTGATATGCCATGCTTAAGCTGGCCTGCCTTTTACATGGTTAGTGTCCCTGGGTTTCCTGGCTTTGTGGTTTTCTCAATCCTAACCCCAGGCATAACCCTAACCCTAACCCCTAAGCCTAACCCAAACCCGAGCCCCTAACCCTAACCCTTACCCTTGCAGAAAGAAGAAGAGGGAGCAAGGTTTTGGATGTGCCGTGCGTAACTTGTCCTGCCTTTCGCATGATCAGTGTCCCTGGAGCTCCTGGCTTTGTGGTTTTCTCAACCCAAACCCTAGGCATAACCCTAACCCTAACCCTACCTTGAGCCAGAAATCCAGCAGAGGGTTGTGGCGAGTTCTGAGCAGAAAGAGGAAGAGGGAGCAAGGTTTCGGATGTGCTGTGGTCACCATGGTATGTCTTTTGCATGGTGAGTACGCCGGGAGCTCCTGGCTTTGTGGTTTCCTCAACCCTAACCCTAGGCGTAAGCCTAACCCTAACCCTAACCCTAAACCAAACCCTAACCCTAGCTCAAGCCAGAAACTGGGCCTTAGGCTGTGGCGAGTTCTGAGCAGAATGACGAAGAGGGAGCAAGGTTTTGGATATGCTGCTGTCACCTTGGTAGGTCTTTTACACGGTTAGTGTGCCTGGGTCTCCTGGCTTTGTGGTTTTCTCAATCCTAACCCTAGGCATAACACGAACCCTAACCCCTAACACTAACCCTACTAAACCGAGCCCCTAACTCTAACCCTAACCCTTGCAGAAAGAAGAAGAGGGAGCAAGGTTTTGGATGCGCTGTGCGTAACTTGTCCTGCCTTTCGCATGATCAGTGTCCCTGGAGCTCCTGGCTTTGTGGTTTTCTCAACCCAAACCCTAGGCATAACCCTAACCCTAACCCTACCTTGAGCCAGAAATCCGGCAGAGGGTTGTGGCGAGTTCTGAGCAGAAAGAGGAAGAGGGAGCAAGGTTTCGGATGTGCTGCGGTCACCATGGTATGTCTTTTGCATGGTGAGTACGCCTGGAGCTCCTGGCTTTGTGGTTTCCTCAACCCTAACCCTAGGCGTAAGCCTAACCCTAACCCTAACCCTAACCCTAGCTCAAGCCAGAAACTGGGCCTTAGGCTGTGGCGAGTTCTGAGCAGAATGACGAAGAGGGAGCAAGGTTTTGGATATGCTGCTGTCACCTTGGTAGGTCTTTTACACGGTTAGTGTGCCTGGGTCTCCTGGCTTTGTGGTTTTCTCAATCCTAACCCTAGGCATAACACGAACCCTAACCCCTAACACTAACCCTAAACCGAGCCCCTAACTCTAACCCTAACCCTTGCAGAAAGAAGAAGAGGGAGCAAGGTTTTGGATGTGCTGTGTGTAACTTGTCCTGCCTTTCGCATGATCAGTGTCCCTGGAGCTCCTGGCTTTGTGGTTTTCTCAACCCAAACCCTAGGCATAACCCTAACCCTACCTTGAGCCAGAAATCCGGCAGAGGGTTGTGGCGAGTTCTGAGCAGAAAGAGGAAGAGGGAGCAAGGTTTCGGATGTGCTGTGGTCACCATGGTATGTCTTTTGCATGGTGAGTACGCCGGGAGCTCCTGGCTTTGTGGTTTCCTCAACCCTAACCCTAGGCGTAAGCCTAACCCTAACCCTAACCCTAAACCAAACCCTAACCCTAGCTCAAGCCAGAAACTGGGCCTTAGGCTGTGGTGAGTTCCGAGCAGAAAGAGAAAGAGGGAGCAAGGTTTTGATGTGCTGTGCTTAACTTGACCGGCCTTTTGCATGGTTAGTGTCCCTGGGTCCCCTGGCTTTGTGGTTTTCTCAACCTTAACCCTAGGAGTAACCCTTACCCTAACCCAAGGCCTAACCCTATCCCTAACCCTACCTTGAGCCAGAAATCCGGCAGAGTGTTGTGGCAAGTTCTGAGCAGAATGACAAAGAGGGAGCAAGGTTTGGGCGGTGTCCTCCTCACCTTGGTATGCCTTTTACATGCTGAGTATCCCTGGAGCTCCTGGCTTTGTGGTTTTCTCAAGCCTAACCCTAGGAGAACGCCTAACCCTAACCCTAACCGTAGATTGAGCCACTAATCGGTCATCGGGCTATGGTGAGTTCCGCGCAGAAAGAGGAAGAGGGAGGAAGGTTTTGATATGCCATGCTTAAGCTGGCCTGCCTTTTACATGGTTAGTGTCCCTGGGTTTCCTGGCTTTGTGGTTTTCTCAATCCTAACCCCAGGCATAACCCGAACCCTAACCCCCAAGCCTAACCCAAACCCGAGCCCCTAACCCTAACCCTTACCCTTGCAGAAAGAAGAAGAGGGAGCAAGGTTTTGGATGTGCCGTGCGTAACTTGTCCTGCCTTTCGCATGATCAGTGTCCCTGGAGCTCCTGGCTTTGTGGTTTTCTCAACCCAAACCCTAGGCATAACCCTAACCCTAACCCTACCTTGAGCCAGAAATCCAGCAGAGGGTTGTGGCGACTTCTGAGCAGAAAGAGGAAGAGGGAGCAAGGTTTCGGATTTGCTGTGGTCACCATGGTATGTCTTTTGCATGGTGAGTACGCCGGGAGCTCCTGGCTTTGTGGTTTCCTCAACCCTAACCCTAGGCGTAAGCCTAACCCTAACCCTAACCCTAAACCAAACCCTAACCCTAGCTCAAGCCAGAAACTGGGCCTTAGGCTGTGGCGAGTTCTGAGCAGAATGACGAAGAGGGAGCAAGGTTTTGGATATGCTGCTGTCACCTTGGTAGGTCTTTTACACGGTTAGTGTGCCTGGGTCTCCTGGCTTTGTGGTTTTCTCAATCCTAACCCTAGGCATAACACGAACCCTAACCCCTAACACTAACCCTACTAAACCGAGCCCCTAACTCTAACCCTAACCCTTGCAGAAAGAAGAAGAGGGAGCAAGGTTTTGGATGTGCTGTGCGTAACTTGTCCTGCCTTTCGCATGATCAGTGTCCCTGGAGCTCCTGGCTTTGTGGTTTTCTCAACCCAAACCCTAGGCATAACCCTAACCCTAACCCTACCTTGAGCCAGAAATCCGGCAGAGGGTTGTGGCGAGTTCTGAGCAGAAAGAGGAAGAGGGAGCAAGGTTTCGGATGTGCTGCGGTCACCATGGTATGTCTTTTGCATGGTGAGTACGCCTGGAGCTCCTGGCTTTGTGGTTTCCTCAACCCTAACCCTAGGCGTAAGCCTAACCCTAACCCTAACCCTAACCCTAGCTCAAGCCAGAAACTGGGCCTTAGGCTGTGGCGAGTTCTGAGCAGAATGACGAAGAGGGAGCAAGGTTTTGGATATGCTGCTGTCACCTTGGTAGGTCTTTTACACGGTTAGTGTGCCTGGGTCTCCTGGCTTTGTGGTTTTCTCAATCCTAACCCTAGGCATAACACGAACCCTAACCCCTAACACTAACCCTAAACCGAGCCCCTAACTCTAACCCTAACCCTTGCAGAAAGAAGAAGAGGGAGCAAGGTTTTGGATGTGCTGTGTGTAACTTGTCCTGCCTTTCGCATGATCAGTGTCCCTGGAGCTCCTGGCTTTGTGGTTTTCTCAACCCAAACCCTAGGCATAACCCTAACCCTAACCCTACCTTGTGCCAGAAATCCAGCAGAGGGTTGTGGCGAGTTCTGAGCAGAAAGAGGAAGAGGGAGCAAGGTTTCGGATGTGCTGTGGTCACCATGGTATGTCTTTTGCATGGTGAGTACGCCGGGAGCTCCTGGCTTTGTGGTTTCCTCAACCCTAACCCTAGGCGTAAGCCTAACCCTAACCCTAACCCTAACCCTAGCTCAAGCCAGAAACTGGGCCTTAGGCTGTGGCGAGTTCTGAGCAGAATGACGAAGAGGGAGCAAGGTTTTGGATATGCTGCTGTCACCTTGGTAGGTCTTTTACACGGTTAGTGTGCCTGGGTCTCCTGGCTTTGTGGTTTTCTCAATCCTAACCCTAGGCATAACACGAACCCTAACCCCTAACACTAACCCTAAACCGAGCCCCTAACTCTAACCCTAACCCTTGCAGAAAGAAGAAGAGGGAGCAAGGTTTTGGATGTGCTGTGTGTAACTTGTCCTGCCTTTCGCATGATCAGTGTCCCTGGAGCTCCTGGCTTTGTGGTTTTCTCAACCCAAACCCTAGGCATAACCCTAACCCTAACCCTACCTTGAGCCAGAAATCCGGCAGAGGGTTGTGGCGAGTTCTGAGCAGAAAGAGGAAGAGGGAGCAAGGTTTCGGATGTGCTGCGGTCACCATGGTATGTCTTTTGCATGGTGAGTACGCCTGGAGCTCCTGGCTTTGTGGTTTCCTCAACCCTAACCCTAGGCGTAAGCCTAACCCTAACCCTAACCCTAAACCAAACCCTAACCCTAGCTCAAGCCAGAAACTGGGCCTTAGGCTGTGGTGAGTTCCGAGCAGAAAGAGAAAGAGGGAGCAAGGTTTTGATGTGCTGTGCTTAACTTGACCGGCCTTTTGCATGGTTAGTGTCCCTGGGTCCCCTGGCTTTGTGGTTTTCTCAACCTTAACCCTAGGCGTAACCCTTGCCCTAACCCAAGGCCTAACCCTATCCCTAACCCTACCTTGAGCCAGAAATCCGGCAGAGTGTTGTGGCAAGTTCTGAGCAGAATGACGAAGAGGGAGCAAAGTTTGGGCGGTGTCCTCCTCACCTTGGTATGCCTTTTGCATGCTGAGTATCCCTGGAGCTCCTGGCTTTGTGGTTTTCTCAAGCCTAACCCTAGGAGAACGCCTAAACCTAACTCTAACCGTAGATTGAGCCAGTAATCGGGCATCGGTCTGTGGGGAGTTCCGAGCAGAAAGAGGAAGAGGGAGCAGGGTTTTGATGTGCTGTGCTTAACTTGACCGGCCTTTTGCATGGTTAGTGTGCCTGGGTCCCCTGGCTTTGTGGTTTTCTCAATCCTAACCCTAGGCATAACCCTAACCCTAACCCCTAACCCTCACCCGAGCCCCTAACCCTAACCCTAACCCTTGCAGAAAGAAGAAGAGGGAGCAAGGTTTTGGATGTGCCAGGCTTAACTTGGCCTGCCTTTTGCATGATCAGTGTCTCTGGAGCTCTTGGCTTTGTGGTTTTCTCAACCTTAACCCTAGGCGTAACCCTAACCCTAACCCAAGGCGTAACCCTATCCCTAACCCTACCTTGAGCCAGAAATCCGGCAGAGGGTTGTGGCAAGTTCTGAGCAGAATGACAAAGAGGGAGCAAGGCTTGGGCTGTGTCCTCCTCACCTTGGTATGCCTTTTGCATGCTGACTATCCCTGGAGCTCCTGGCTTTGTGGTTTTCTCAACCCGAACCCTAACCCTAGGCGTAACCCTGACCCAACCCCTACCTTGAGCCAGAAATCCAGCAGAGGGTTGTGGCGAGTTCTGAGCAGAATGACGAAGAGGGAGGAAGGTTTCGGATGTGCTGCGGTCACCATGGTATGTCTTTTGCATGGTGAGTACGCCTGGAGCTCCTGGCTTTGTGGTTTCCTCAACCCTAACCCTAGGCGTAAGCCTAACCCTAACCCTAACCCTAGCTCAAGCCAGAAACTGGGCCTTAGGCTGTGGCGAGTTCTGAGCAGAATGACGAAGAGGGAGCAAGGTTTTGGATATGCTGCTGTCACCTTGGTAGGTCTTTTACACCGTTAGTGTGCCTGGGTCTCCTGGCTTTGTGGTTTTCTCAATCCTAACCCTAGGCATAACCCTAACCCCTAACACTAACCCTAAACCGAGTCCCTAACTCTAACCCTAACCAGAGTCCAGGCAAGGGAACGGAGCTGGGAAGGGGCTGGAGAGTTCCTGAGAGAGCTGGGAAAGGGGCACAGCCCGGAGCAAAGGAGGCTCAGGCGGGACCTTGTGGCTCTGCACAAGTCCCTGACAGGAGGGGGCAGCCGGGGGGGTCGGGCTCTGCTCCCAGGGAACAGGGACAGGAGGAGAGGGAACGGCCTCAGGCTGGGCCAGTGGAGGCTCAGGGTGGATATTGGGGAAATTCCTCCATGGAAAGGGCGCTCAGGCCTTGGCACAGCTGCCCAGGGAGGTTTGGAGTGCCCACCCCTGGGAGTGCTCCAACACCTGTGGCTGTGGCATGGACGGACGTGGTCAGCGGTGGCGGTGAGGGTGCTGGTTGCATTCAGTGATCTCCGAGGTCTTTTCCAACCTTGATTCCGCTCTCAAGGCAGCCCCACGGAGGAGCAGCACAAAAGGCACCCCCAGGCCGGGCCCCCCCCTCCCACTGCGCATGCGCGGGCGCGCTGGCCCTACCCCCCCCTCCCCCCACTGCGCATGCGCGGGCGCTCTGGGCCCCCCCCCCACCCCTACTGCGCATGCGCGGGCGCGCCTGCCGTCCCCCCCACCCACTGCGCATGCGCGGTGCGCCTGCCGGCCCCCCTTTCCCCACTGCGCATGCGGCGACACGGTGGGGACCCCCCCATCCCCACTGCGCATGCGCGGGCCCGCTGGCCAGCCCCCTACCCACTGCGCATGCGCGGGCGCTCTGGGCCCCCCCCCCCCCCCCCACCTCCCACTGCGCATGCGCGGGCGCGCCTGCCGTCCCCCCCACCCACTGCGCATGCGCGGTGCGCCTGCCGGCCCCCCCCCCCCCCCCCCCCCCCCACCCACTGCGCATGCGCCGGCAGGCTAGGGCCCCCCCCACCCCCCACTGCGCATGCGCGGGCGCGCTGGCCCCCCCCCTCCCCACTGCGCATGCGCGGGCGCTCTGGGCCCCCCCCCCCACTCCACTGCACATGCCCGGGCACGCTGGGCCCGTCCCTGTGCTGGCACTGCTGGGGCACCTGCAGTGCTGGCAGCACCTCTGGGACAAGAGGGACACGGAGGGGCTGGAGCCAGTCCAGGCAAGGGAACGGAGCTGGCAAGGGGCTGGAGAGTTCCTGAGAGAGCTGGGAAAGGGGCACAGCCTGCAGCAAAGGAGGCTCAGGCGGGACCTTGTGGCTCTGCACAAGCCCCTGACAGGAGGGGGCAGCCGGGGGGGTCGGGCTCTGCTCCCAGGGAACAGGGACAGGAGGAGAGGGAACGGCCTCAGGCTGGGCCAGGGGAGGCTCAGGGTGGATATTGGGGAAATTCCTCCATGGAAAGGGCGCTCAGGCCTTGGCACAGCTGCCCAGGGAGGTTTGGAGTGCCCACCCCTGGGAGTGCTCCAACACCTGTGGCTGTGGCATGGCATGGACGTGGTCAGCGGTGGCCGTGCTGGTGCTGGTTGCACTCAGTGATCTCCGAGGTCTTTTCCAACCTTGATTCCGCTCTCAAGGCAGCCCCACGGAGGACCAGAACAAAAGGCACACCCAGGCTGGGCCCCCCATCCCACTGCGCATGCACGGGCGCCCTGGCCGGGCCCCCACCCCACTGCGCATGCGCGGGAGAGCTGGACGGCCCCCCCCACCCCTACTGCGCATGCGCGGGCGCCTGCCGGCCCCCCCACCCCCACTGCGCATGCGCGGGCGCGCGGGCCGGGCCCCCACCCCACTGCGCATGCGCGGTGCGCCTGCCGGCCCCCCCACCCCCACTGCGCATGCGCGGTGCGCCTGCCGGCCCCCCCCACCCCCACTGCGCATGCGCCGTTACGCTGGGCCCCCCCACCCCCACTGCGCATGCGCCGGCAGGCTGTTGCCCCCCCCCCCCCCCCCCCCCCCACACCCCCCACTGCGCATGCGCCGGCCGGCTGGGCCCCCCCCCCCCCCACCCCCCACTGCGCATGCGCGGGCGCGCTGGCCCCCCCCAGCCCACTGCGCATGCGCGGGCGCTCTGGGCCCCCCCCCCACCCCACTGCACATGCGCGGGAGAGCTGCCCCCCCCCCCCCCCACCCCCCACTGCGCATGCGCGGGCGCGCCTGCCGTCCCCCCCCACCCACTGCGCATGCGCGGTGCGCCGGCCGGGGCCCCCCCCCCCCCCCCCACCCACTGCGCATGCGCGGGCGCTCTGGGCCCCCCCCACACCCCACTGCGCATGCGCGGGCGCGCTGGCCCCCCCCCCTCCCCACTGCGCATGCGCGGGCGCTCTGGGCCCCCCCCCCCCACCCCACTGCACATGCCCGGGCGCGCTGGGCCCGTCCCTGTGCTGGCACTGCTGGGGCACCTGCAGTGCTGGCAGCACCTCTGGGACAAGAGGGACACGGAGGGGCTGGAGCCAGTCCAGGCAAGGGAACGGAGCTGGCAAGGGGCTGGAGAGTTCCTGAGAGAGCTGGGAAAGGGGCACAGCCTGCAGCAAAGGAGGCTCAGGCGGGACCTTGTGGCTCTGCACAAGCCCCTGACAGGAGGGGGCAGCCGGGGGGGTCGGGCTCTGCTCGCAGGGAACAGGGACAGGAGGAGAGGGAACGGCCTCAGGCTGGGCCAGGGGAGGCTCAGGGTGGATATTGGGGAAATTCCTCCATGGAAAGGGCGCTCAGGCCTTGGCACAGCTGCCCAGGGAGGTTTGGAGTGCCCACCCCTGGGAGTGCTCCAACACCTGTGGCTGTGGCATGGCATGGACGTGGTCAGCGGTGGCCGTGCTGGTGCTGGTTGCACTCAGTGATCTCCGAGGTCTTTTCCAACCTTGATTCCGCTCTCAAGGCAGCCCCACGGAGGACCAGAACAAAAGGCACACCCAGGCTGGGCCCCCCATCCCACTGCGCATGCACGGGCGCCCTGGCCGGGCCCCCACCCCACTGCGCATGCGCGGGAGAGCTGGACGGCCCCCCCCACCCCTACTGCGCATGCGCGGGCGCCTGCCGGCCCCCCCACCCCCACTGCGCATGCGCGGGCGCGCGGGCCGGGCCCCCACCCCACTGCGCATGCGCGGGAGAGCTGGACGGCCCCCCCACCCCCACTGCGCATGCGCGGTGCGCCTGCCGGCCCCCCCCACCCCCACTGCGCATGCGCCGTTACGCTGGGCCCCCCCCACCCCCACTGCGCATGCGCCGGCAGGCTGTTGCCCCCCCCCCCCCCCCCCCACACCCCCCACTGCGCATGCGCCGGCCGGCTGGGCCCCCCCCCCCCCCCCCCCACCCCTCACTGCGCATGCGCGGTCGCGCTGGCCCCCCCAGCCCACTGCGCATGCGCGGGCGCTCTGGGCCCCCCCCCCACCCCACTGCACATGCGCGGGAGAGCTGCCCCCCCCCCCCCCACCCCCCACTGCGCATGCGCGGGCGCGCCTGCCGTCCCCCCCCACCCACTGCGCATGCGCGGTGCGCCGGCCGGGGCCCCCCCCCCCCCCCCCCACCCACCGCGCATGCGCGGGCGCTCTGGGCCCCCCCCACCCCCCACTGCGCATGCGCGGGCGCGCTGGCCCCCCCCCCTCCCCACTGCGCATGCGCGGGTGCTCTGGGCCCCCCCCCCCCACCCCACTGCACATGCCCGGGCGCGCTGGGCCCGTCCCTGTGCTGGCACTGCTGGGGCACCTGCAGTGCTGGCAGCACCTCTGGGACAAGAGGGACACGGAGGGGCTGGAGCCAGTCCAGGCAAGGGAACGGAGCTGGCAAGGGGCTGGAGAGTTCCTGAGAGAGCTGGGAAAGGGGCACAGCCTGCAGCAAAGGAGGCTCAGGCGGGACCTTGTGGCTCTGCACAAGCCCCTGACAGGAGGGGGCAGCCGGGGGGTCGGGCTCTGCTCCCAGGGAACAGGGACAGGAGGAGAGGGAACGGCCTCAGGCTGGGCCAGGGGAGGCTCAGGGTGGATATTGGGGAAATTCCTCCATGGAAAGGGCGCTCAGGCCTTGGCACAGCTGCCCAGGGAGGTTTGGAGTGCCCACCCCTGGGAGTGCTCCAACACCTGTGGCTGTGGCATGGCATGGACGTGGTCAGCGGTGGCCGTGCTGGTGCTGGTTGCACTCAGTGATCTCCGAGGTCTTTTCCAACCTTGATTCCGCTCTCAAGGCAGCCCCACGGAGGACCAGAACAAAAGGCACCCCCAAGCTGGGCCCCCCCCCCCACTGCGCATGCGCGGGCGCGCTGGCCGGGCCCCCACCCCACTGCGCATGCGCGGGAGAGCTGGACGACCACCCCCCAACACCCACTGCGCATGCGCGGGCGCCCTGGCCGGGCCCCCACCCCACTGCGCATGCGCGGGAGAACTGGACGGCCCCCCCCACCCCCACTGCGCATGCGCGGTGCGCCTGCCGGCCCCCCCCCCCCACCCCCCACTGCGCATGCGCCGTTACGCTGGGCCCCCCCCCCACCCCCACTGCGCATGCGCCGGCAGGCTGTTGCCCCCCCCCACCCCCCACTGCGCATGCGCGGGCGCGCTGGCCCCCCACCCCCACTGCGCATGCGCGGGCGCTCTGGGCCCCCCCCCACCCCACTGCACATGCGCGGGAGAGCTGGGCCCCCCCCCCCCCACCTCCCACTGCGCATGCGCGGGCGCGCCTGCCGTCCCCCCCACCCACTGCGCATGCGCGGTGAGCCGGCCGGGGCCCCCCCCCCCCCCACCCACTGCGCATGCGCGGGCGCTCTGGGCCCCCCCCCACCCCCCACTGCGCATGCGCGGGCGCGCTGGCCCCCCCCCCCCCCCCTCCCCCCTGCGCATGCGCGGGAGAGCTGGACGACCGCCCCACCCCCCACTGCGCATGCGCGGGCTCGCCTGCCGTCCCCCCCACCCACTGCGCATGCGCGGTGCGCCGGCCGGGGCCCCCCCCGCCCCCCCCCACCCACTGCGCATGCGCGGGCGCTCTGGGCCCCCCCCACCCCCCACTGCGCATGCGCGGGCGCGCTGGGCCCGTCCCTGTGCTAGCACTGCTGGGGCACCTGCAGTGCTGGCAGCACCTCGGGGACAAGAGGGACACGGAGGGGCTGGAGCGAGTCCAGGCAAGGGAACGGAGCTAGCAAGGGGCTGGAGAGTTCCTGAGAGAGCTGGGAAAGGGGCACAGCCTGCAGCAAAGGAGGCTCAGGCGGGACCTTGTGGCTCTGCACAAGCCCCTGACAGGAGGGGGCAGCCGGGGGGGTCGGGCTCTGCTCCCAGGGAACAGGGACAGGAGGAGAGGGAACGGCCTCAGGCTGGGCCAGGGGAGGCTCAGGGTGGATATTGGGGAAATTCCTCCATGGAAAGGGCGCTCAGGCCTTGGCACAGCTGCCCAGGGAGGTTTGGAGTGCCCACCCCTGGGAGTGCTCCAACACCTGTGGCTGTGGCATGGCATGGACGTGGTCAGCGGTGGCCGTGCTGGTGCTGGTTGCACTCAGTGATCTCCGAGGTCTTTTCCAACCTTGATTCCGCTCTCAAGGCAGCCCCACGGAGGACCAGAACAAAAGGCACACCCAGGCTGGGCCCCCCATCCCACTGCGCATGCACGGGCGCCCTGGCCGGGCCCCCACCCCACTGCGCATGCGCGGGAGAGCTGGACGGCCCCCCCCACCCCTACTGCGCATGCGCGGGCGCCTGCCGGCCCCCCCACCCCCACTGCGCATGCGCGGGCGCGCGGGCCGGGCCCCCACCCCACTGCGCATGCGCGGGAGAGCTGGACGGCCCCCCACCCCCACTGCGCATGCGCGGTGCGCCTGCCGGCCCCCCCCACCCCACTGCGCATGCGCCGTTACGCTGGGCCCCCCCCACCCCCACTGCGCATGCGCCGGCAGGCTGTTGCCCCCCCCCCCCCCCCCACACCCCCCACTGCGCATGCGCCGGCCGGCTGGGCCCCCCCCCCCCCCCACCCCCCACTGCGCATGCGCGGTCGCGCTGGCCCCCCCCCCACCCACTGCGCATGCGCGGGCGCTCTGGGCCCCCCCCCCACCCCACTGCACATGCGCGGGAGAGCTGCCCCCCCCCCCCCCCACCCCCCACTGCGCATGCGCGGGCGCGCCTGCCGTCCCCCCCCACCCCACTGCGCATGCGCGGTGCGCCTGCCGGCCCCCCCCACCCGCACTGCGCATGCGCCGTTACGCTGGGCCCCCCCCACCCCCACTGCGCATGCGCCGGCAGGCTGTTGCCCCCCCCCCCCCCCCACACCCCCCACTGCGCATGCGCCGGCCGGCTGGGCCCCCCCCCCCCACCCCACCCACTGCGCATGCGCGGGCGCGCTGGCCCCCCCCAGCCCACTGCGCATGCGCGGGCGCTCTGGGCCCCCCCCACCCCACTGCACATGCGCGGGAGAGCTGCCCCCCTTCCCCCCCACAGCCCACTGCGCATGCGCGGGCGCTCTGGGCCCCCCCCCCACCCCACTGCACATGCGCGGGAGAGCTTCCCCCCCCCCCCCCCACCCCCCACTGCGCATGCGCGGGCGCTCTGGGCCCCCCCCACCCCCCACTGCGCATGCGCGGGCGCTCTGGGCCCCCCCCCCCCCCCACCCCACTGCGCATGCGCGGGCGCTCTGGGCCCCCCCACCCCCCACTGCGCATGCGCGGGCGCGCCTGCCGTCCCCCCCACCCACTGCGCATGCGCCGGCAGGCTGGGCCCCCCCCCACCCCCACTGCGCATGCGCGGGCGAGCTGGCCGGGCCCCCTCCCCACTGCGCATGCGCGGGAGAGCTGGGCCCCCCCCCCCCCACCTCCCACTGCGCATGCGCGGGCGCGCCTGCCGTCCCCCCCACCCCGCTGCGCATGCGCGGTGCGCCGGCCGGGGGCCCCCCCCCCCCCCCCACCCACTGCGCATGCGCGGGCGCTCTGGGCCCCCCCCACCCCCCACTGCGCATGCGCGGGCGCGCTGGCCCCCCCCCTCCCCCCTGCGCATGCGCGGGCGAGCTGGCCGGGGCCCCCCCCGCCCCCCCCACCCACTGCGCATGCGCGGGCGCTCTGGGCCCCCCCCACCCCCCACTGCGCATGCGCGGGCGCGCTGGGCCCGTCCCTGTGCTGGCACTGCTGGGGCACCTGCAGTGCTGGCAGCACCTCGGGGACAAGAGGGACACGGAGGGGCTGGAGCCAGTCCAGGCAAGGGAACGGAGCTGGCAAGGGGCTGGAGAGTTCCTGAGAGAGCTGGGAAAGGGGCACAGCCTGCAGCAAAGGAGGCTCAGGCGGGACCTTGTGGCTCTGCACAAGCCCCTGACAGGAGGGGGCAGCCGGGGGGGTCGGGCTCTGCTCCCAGGGAACAGGGACAGGAGGAGAGGGAACGGCCTCAGGCTGGGCCAGGGGAGGCTCAGGGTGGATATTGGGGAAATTCCTCCATGGAAAGGGCGCTCAGGCCTTGGCACAGCTGCCCAGGGAGGTTTGGAGTGCCCACCCCTGGGAGTGCTCCAACACCTGTGGCTGTGGCATGGCATGGACGTGGTCAGCGGTGGCCGTGCTGGTGCTGGTTGCACTCAGTGATCTCCGAGGTCTTTTTCCAACCTTGATTCCGCTCTCAAGGCAGCCCCACGGAGGACCAGAACAAAAGGCACACCCAGGCTGGGCCCCCCATCCCACTGCGCATGCACGGGCGCCCTGGCCGGGCCCCCACCCCACTGCGCATGCGCGGGAGAGCTGGACGGCCCCCCCACCCCTACTGCGCATGCGCGGGCGCCTGCCGGCCCCCCCACCCCCACTGCGCATGCGCGGGCGCGCGGGCCGGGCCCCCACCCCACTGCGCATGCGCGGGAGAGCTGGACGGCCCCCCCACCCCCACTGCGCATGCGCGGTGCGCCTGCCGGCCCCCCCCACCCCCACTGCGCATGCGCCGTTACGCTGGGCCCCCCCCACCCCCACTGCGCATGCGCCGGCAGGCTGTTCCCCCCCCCCCCCCCCCCCACACCCCCCACTGCGCATGCGCCGGCCGGCTGGGCCCCCCCCCCCCCACCCCCCACTGCGCATGCGCGGGCGCGCTGGCCCCCCCCAGCCCACTGCGCATGCGCGGGCGCTCTGGGCCCCCCCCCCACCCCACTGCACATGCGCGGGAGAGCTGCCCCCCCCCCCCCCACCCCCCACTGCGCATGCGCGGGCGCGCCTGGCGTCCCCCCCACCCACTGCGCATGCGCGGTGCGCCGGCCGGGGCCCCCCGCCGCCCCCCCCACCCACTGCGCATGCGCCGGCAGGCTAGGCCCCCCCTACCCCTACTGCGCATGCGCGGGCGCCTGCCGGCCCCCCCACCCCCACTGCGCATGCGCGGTGCGCCTGCCGGCCCCCCCACCCCCACTGCGCATGCGCCGGCCGGCTGTTGCCCCCCCCCCCCCCCCCCCCCACACCCCCCACTGCGCATGCGCCGGCCGGCTGTTGCCCCCCCCCCCCCCCCCCACACCCCCCACTGCGCATGCGCCGGCCGGCTGGGCCCCCCCCCCCCCCCACCCACTGCGCATGCGCGGGCGCTCTGGGCCCCCCCCACCCCCCACTGCGCATGCGCGGGCGCGCTGGCCCCCCCCCCCCCCCCTCCCCACTGCGCATGCGCGGGCGCGCCTGCCGTCCCCCCACCCACTGCGCATGCGCGGTGCGCCGGCCGGGGCCCTCCCCGCCCCCCCCCACCCACTGCGCATGCGCGGGCGCTCTGGGCCCCCCCCCCCACCCCACTGCACATGCGCGGGAGAGCTGCCCCCCCCCCCCCCACCCCCCACTGCGCATGCGCGGGCGCGCCTGCCGTCCCCCCCACCCACTGCGCATGCGCGGTGCGCCGGCCGGGGCCCCCCCCGCCCCCCCCACCCACTGCGCATGCGCGGGCGCTCTGGGCCCCCCCCACCCCCCACTGCGCATGCGCGGGCGCGCTGGGCCCGTCCCTGTGCTGGCACTGCTGGGGCACCTGCAGTGCTGGCAGCACCTCTGGGACAAGAGGGACACGGAGGGGCTGGAGCCAGTCCAGGCAAGGGAACGGAGCTGGCAAGGGGCTGGAGAGTTCCTGAGAGAGCTGGGAAAGGGGCACAGCCTGCAGCAAAGGAGGCTCAGGCGGGACCTTGTGGCTCTGCACAAGCCCCTGACAGGAGGGGGCAGCCGGGGGGGTCGGGCTCTGCTCCCAGGAACAGGGACAGGAGGAGAGGGAACGGCCTCAGGCTGGGCCAGGGGAGGCTCAGGGTGGATATTGGGGAAATTCCTCCATGGAAAGGGCGCTCAGGCCTTGGCACAGCTGCCCAGGGAGGTTTGGAGTGCCCACCCCTGGGAGTGCTCCAACACCTGTGGCTGTGGCATGGACGGACGTGGTCAGCGGTGGCCGTGCTGGTGCTGGTTGCACTCAGTGATCTCCGAGGTCTTTTCCAACCTTGATTCCGCTCTCAAGGCAGCCCCACGGAGAACTAGCACAAAAGGCACCCCCAGGCTGGGCCCCGCCCCCCACTGCGCATGCGCGGGCGCGCTGGCCCTACCCCCCCCCCCCCACTGCGCATGCGCGGGCGCCCTGGCCGGGCCCCCACCGCACTGCGCATGCGCGGGAGAGCTGGACGACCCCCCCCCCAACTCCCACTGCGCATGCGCGGGCGCCCTGGCCGGGACCCCACCCCACTGCGCATGCGCGGGAGAGCTGGACGGCCCCCCCCACCCCACTGCACATGCGCGGGAGAGCTGCCCCCCCCCCCCCCCCACCCCCACTGCGCATGCGCGGGCGCGCCTGCCGTCCCCCCCCACCCACTGCGCATGCGCGGGCGCTCTGGGCCCCCCCACCCCCCACTGCGCATGCGCGGGCGCGCTGGCCCCCCCCCCTCCCCACTGCGCATGCGCAGGAGAGCTGGACGGCCCCCCCCACCCCTACTGCGCATGCGCGGGCGCCTGCCGGCCCCCCCCACCCCCACTGCGCATGCGCCGTTACGCTGGGCCCCCCCCCACCCCCACTGCGCATGCGCCGGCAGGCTGTTGCCCCCCCCCCCCCCCCCCCCCCACCCCCCACTGCGCATGCGCCGGCCGGCTGGGCCCCCCCCCCCCCCACCCCCCACTGCGCATGCGCCGGCAGGCTAGGCCCCCCCCAGCCCACTGCGCATGCGCGGGCGCTCTGGGCCCCCCCCACCCCCCACTGCGCATGCGCGGGCGCTCCAGGCCCCCCCCCCTCCCCACTGCGCATGCGCGGGTGCTCTGGGCCCCCCCCCCCCCACCCCACTGCACATGCCCGGGCGCGCTGGGCCCGTCCCTGTGCTGGCACTGCTGGGGCACCTGCAGTGCTGGCAGCACCTCTGGGACAAGAGGGACACGGAGGGGCTGGAGCCAGTCCAGGCAAGGGAACGGAGCTGGCAAGGGGCTGGAGAGTTCCTGAGAGAGCTGGGAATGGGGCACAGCCTGCAGCAAAGGAGGCTCAGGGGGGACCTTGTGGCTCTGCACAAGCCCCTGACAGGAGGGGGCAGCCGGGGGGGTCGGGCTCTGCTCCCAGGGAACAGGGACAGGAGGAGAGGGAACGGCCTCAGGCTGGGCCAGGGGAGGCTCAGGGTGGATATTGGGGAAATTCCTCCATGGAAAGGGAGCTCAGGCCTTGGCACAGCTGCCCAGGGAGGTTTGGAGTGCCCACCCCTGGGAGTGCTCCAACACCTGTGGCTGTGGCATGGCATGGACGTGGTCAGCGGTGGCCGTGCTGGTGCTGGTTGCACTCAGTGATCTCCGAGGTCTTTTCCAAC